>NC_064628.1:643601670-644347503 GCF_023864275.1 Schistocerca cancellata | reverse complement strand
CGTTAGGCCATCTTCCGCTCACGCCCCAACATCGTGCAGCCCGCCTCCAGTGGTGTCGCGACAGGCGTGAATGGAGGGACGAATGGAGACGTGTCGTCTTCAGCGATGAGAGTCGCTTCTGCCTTGGTGCCAATGATGGTCGTATGCGTGTTTGGCGCCGTGTAGGTGAGCGCCACAATCAGGACTGCATACGACCGAGGCACACAGGGCCAACACCCGGCATCATGGTGTGGGGAGCGATCTCCTACACTGGCTGTACACCACTGGTGATCGTCGAGGGGACACTGAATAGTGCACGGTACATCCAAACCGTCATCGAACCCATCGTTCTACCATTCCTAGACCGACAAGGGAACTTGCTGTTCCAACAGGACAATGCACGTCCGCATGTATCCCGTGCCACCCAACGTGCTCTAGAAGGTGTAAGTCAACTACCCTGGCCAGCAAGATCTCTGGATCTGTCCCCCATTGAACATGTTTGGGACTGGATGAAGCGTCGTCTCACGCGGTCTGCACGTCCAGCACGAACGCTGGTCCAACTGAGGTGCCAGGTGGAAATGGCATGGCAAGCCGTTCCACAGGACTACATCCAGCATCTCTACGATCGTCTCCATGGGAGAATAGTAGCCTGCATTGCTGCGAAAGGTGGATATACACTGTACTAGTGCCGACATTGTGCATGCTCTGTTGCCTGTGTCTATGTGCCTGTGGTTCTGTCAGTGTGATCATGTGATGTATCTGACCCCAGGAATGTGTCAATAAAGTTTCCCCTTCCTGGGACAATGAATTCACGGTGTTCTTATTTCAATTTCCAGGAGTGTATATTTAACTGTATTATGCTGTTAAAGTGAGTAAATTTTACCATGTCTGGCTATATCTATTAAATGAAAAAAAAATTCGTAGAATTACATCATCTGTATCGTCAGTTTCTATACACATACTTACAACAAAGTCCCTCCTAAAGTACAGTTCCAGAAATGAATTAATGAAAACAAGCACTGTTTTTACTAATCCTTTCACATTTATACGTCATTCCCTCTATAGTAGCCAGTTTAACTGTTGGGCAGACAAACAGTTTTAATATATATAACATGAGCAGGCATGTGGCATATTTCGTTCACATGTAAGTGCAAAATCACAAAGTAATCTTAGTTGAATTAAGCAATGATAAAATAAACTTACATTCTACGATCTAAATCACTGTTTAGTTAAACAACAATAAAATAAACCTTTCATTATATAACAATGCTGCTGCATACGAATGCTACCACACAGTAATAAACCACTCAAAACATTAAACAGCACAGTTGGATCAGATTCCTGCCAACCACATGTTGGTTTACTAATTATCTCAGATAACTGCCTGATCATGGGATCATGCTGCTAGCTCGGAATCTGGACATTTTCTTGCGCAGATCGTAAGTTTTTTTCTCACCTAGGTTGCTGTTTATTTTATATTACTGCTGATCATTTTAAAGTATGACAACACAACTTAATACTGTGTTAGCTGAAGCAATATTGAAGTAGTATGTACAGGCTCGCAATTGTAAAACAACAATGGAACAGAACAAAACTGTTATTTGTGATTGGTGCACTTTATACACAGGCATGCCTTCTCATGAGTTGAAGTATTAACTTGGACCCCATACATTCCGTCAGTTAAAAACAATTTGTCAAAATCACACTATGTTTAGTAGTTTTAAATACTTGCTCAAATACTGTGCAGATCATACTTTGGGACTTCAAAAATTTGCAATTATGACTGTACAGCATGCCATGTGGAACATCTGCTCTTACTAAACGATATAACATTTTTGTAGACAACATTCACAAATGATCATAAACCTTTAATAATAAATCATATTCCCCAAAGAACTGTGTTTACTCAGCTTTAACGAAATGCCTAGAGCTCCAAGTTATGTGACCACTTATCACAAATGCTGAACAAGGACTTCTTTTAGCTCACAAGTGAAATTCTTCCCCTGTACCAAAGCATGCAAAAGACCTCTTATCTGATTTGCTGGATAACACTGTAACCAGTTAGCTTCATATTTCAATTCACGTACCGATACTCTCCCTCCTTGGACCAATCACTGTCCAGAAATCTGTTACCTAAAATCACAAAATAAAATATTCTCAGAAACCAATTAGATACAAATTAACTTCATCTTTAATTGTCTGAAGGTCTGAAATGAGTTTTGTTATTCCAAAATACTATAAACTGACTGGTTTGTACTATCATTTTCTCCCATATATGTAACTCACTTTTACATGCATAATTCATCCCCTCATTCGTCCAGACAACAAAAAGACGGAAATAATATTGAGCAGTATATAATCCCCCCTCCTCTATATGTAAGAGGGGTTTTCAGTAAGTTATGCAACACATTTTTATTTATTGTGGATGGTTTTATTCAGGATTCCAATACCTGTTATGGTTCCCCACTCTGTTGGCTACAAAGCTAATGTCATGGCTTTAAGCCACCTTACTGGGAGGACCATACACCCTCTATTGACCTGCATTGGAGCAAACATCTTGTCTCAATAACCTCCCCATTATCCATGTACCGCTTCCCATGGAGCACACCCTTTATTGGGCCAAACAGATGGAAGTCGGAAGGTGCGAGATCTGAGCTGTAGGGTGGATGAGGAAGAACAGTCAAATGAAGCTTTATGTGCTCCCCTCGGTGTACAGACTTGTCTGAGGCCATGTGTTGTCATGGAGGGGGAGAAGTGTGTTTGCATTTTTGTGCAAACGAACATGCTAGTCATTTCTTCAATTCCCTGAGGGTAGTATGGTACACTTCAAGAGTTGATTGTTATGTCATGGGGGAGGGCATGAGACAGAGTAGCTCCTTCAGAGGCCCAGAAAACTGTTGCCATGGCTTCTTCGGCTGAGGGCGTGGCTTTGAAGTTTCTCTTTTGACAAAAAATTGTCATGATCAGCCTCGTAAAATGCAAGCAATTCTGCAAAGATGGTCCTGTGTCGCTGTTCATGGTTTTCTGTTAGGCAGCAGGGAACATAGCTGGCACACACCACTGAGTACCCCAACTGGTGGATCAAATGCCACAAAAGTGTCAGCACTACCAAGAGACATCCAGTTGATTATGACCTGTCGATCACCTCGAATAATTGTGTCTGCACATTCCTACATTGCAAGAGTCACAGCTGTGTGCAGCTAGTCAGCATGTGGGAGATCAAACAGGTTTGCACACTTGTTGCAATGACGACAGATGCCTCACCCAATGACTCGCCATGTTTTTGTTCACTGCCAGGTCTCTGTAGACATTCTGCAAGTGCCTGTGAATATATGCAGTGCTCTGGTTTCCACCAAAAGAAACTCGGTGACAGGTGTCTGCTTCGAATGCACTTCGCTGTTATGGACTCCATTTTGAAGGCTACGTATAACGCGATCACCCATCGGAACTTAACGAAACCACAGGGGCTGATATGCGAATATTCTGTGATGTCCGATGTGCAAATATCCCGTGATGTCCTGCAACAAATTCCGCATTTTTTCAACTTAAGTTGGCTGAGAAAAAAGTGAAATTGGCTGAGAAAACAGTGTTGCATTACTTATTGAATGCCTCTTGTAAAATTTCTTTCTTTCTAATATTGGTTGCAAAAAAATAAGGTAAGGGAGAAAGAGGAATTACAATTTTGATGGGAGTAATCAAAATTGGCAGAGCCTGTATTGGGAGCCCATCTTTAACATGACGATGCAAGACTGAAGAGACAATTATGTTTTGTTCAGTATTGTGCATGTAATAAAACAGTGCTCTAAAAAGGAATTTTACTTCGTAATGGGACTTCTGAGTGAAGATGGGTTCTAACGTAGATCATGCAGTCTGCTCCTAAAGCTGTGACAGTGGCAGCCAGTCAACTGCATCATTGTCTTAAGATGACCAACATAGAACAGTTTCTGTGAATAATTTGCTGAGAAGTATCTAAAAATCAGATTAGGACAATGTTGTTTATTTCATTATTTAAGGCTCATGTGTTCATTTAGTGTTCTTCATTGAGATAAAAAAAAATCTAGTCACCAAGCAGTAGCAGAAGTACATACATATAACAAAAGGTTTTACTTATCCAAGCTTTCGGAGATACTGGCTCCTTTTTCCAGCAGAAAGGGTGAAAGAGAAGGAACTGTAGGCTTTAGGAAAATGTGTAGAGTTCAGAAAAGTCACCCAGAACACAGGGTCAGGGAAGACTTACCGGACGGGAAGAGAAGAAATGACAGTTTATTTGCAGAATGTCTACAGAGACCAGCAGAATTTTCAGTGAGTAATTTCTCAAAGGACATTGTAAATTGTATTTTAGGTGATTTATATCAAAACTTACATAAAAAGTGAAATTCATATTGTTGTTGACTATTATCTTCACATTTTATACTAAGTTTCATAAAAATTGTCTTATTAGAACTGTCTTTAACAATTCATAACAGTGTATAAAGTATTGGATTGCTGGACAGTGCATGCGCTCGCCTTGAAGAGCAAGCTTATTCATGGGCAAATACATATGTTGCTCACAGCATGTGGTAGTTTTTTCCGGGGGTCATGCTCATTGCTTGTGGCAAGAAAATTTGTCAGATTCGCTACAGGCGATGAATATTGCTGCGCCTCACTCCCTCTGCCATAAAGTGTTTCAGTGCTTTGTCAGTGGTAGTCAGCCTAGTCCGCTAGTGGGCGTTCCATTTTTCATGGTAGGCAGTGGGGGTTTTAGAACCTTTTCATTGGGTTTTCATAAAATTTTAACAAAGTATTTGCTAAGTAATTATCATTATGCTGTAAATCTCCTCATAAGTGTTACAAATTACAGTTTCTTCCCTACTTTATAAATTACCACTACTATGTAACTGATGGCGGTTAGATTTTAGGCCTACTACTAATAGAGGTACAAAAGAGGGCAGTAGATGAAAAAGTTTGACTACTCCTGATTTCTTCTATAGGTCATATTCATAATAAACACTATGGTGTGGAAAAGCCTACAAAACTATCTTCTGTCCAATCAGTACTTTCTGCCTAAGTAAGGAGCTATCCCAAAGTATTACCACATAAGACATCAGTGAATGATGATTTGGGATATAGAAGTCAGTTAGTTAATATATTTTGCAAATTTGGCAGTTACTGCTATGCCAGAAACAGGTGAATCTAAACATTTTTGCATCTCTACCGTATGGTTTTTCCAGTTTAAATTTCAATCAGTTCACAGACAAAGAACTTGGAGCTCACTCCCTGTTTATTATTTCTTGTTGTTATAGTAGGTTCATAGGAGGTCGATGTGCTTGATGGTACAAAACAGTATGATATGTATTTTTTCAAAGTTATAGCTAACCCATTTGTGCAAAGGCAGTCAGTAACTTGCACAAAAACATTATGTACTACTTTTTTTCTGTTGATGCTTCTTTGCCCGGCTTCACAGCAATGTTTGTTGTCATCTGCATATGGAAATAATTCTTCTTACTGACTTAAATAAAATGGAAAATCATTAATGTAAAGCAATAACAATACTGGGCCAATGATTGCACTCTTTGAGACTCCCTTTGTAATTTCTCCCCATTCAGGTGATGTGGTGTCTACCTTTGTATTACTAAAATGGCCTAAAATAACTTTCTGTATTCTATTTCTTAAGTAAGAACTAAACCAGGCATTTGCTGAACAAGTTATTTCATATAAACTTAACCCCACTAACAGAATATTATGGTTGACACAGTTGCTGTCAATAAAGTTCAGAAGGGGCTGTAGAACATCAGTGTGTCATACTGGAGTTAGTAACAGAGCCAGACAACGACAGCAGGAACGTATGTGTGTTAGAGACCTTGAATATTCATGCAATATTGTGAGCATGCCTGGTGTGATGCCACATGATGTAGGCAGTGCCCATCACCTTTGATTGTATATAGGGTGTCCCAGGAGGCATGGTCAGTATTCAGGGATATGACAGGAACAATCACTTTAAGCAAAAAAAAAAAAAAAAAAAAAAAAAAAAAAAATCTATGTAACATGGGATCTAGAATGCATACCATAAGAGTAATGAACACTTCTTCATCTTTGCTACTGTGAAACACCTCTCTGCTACTGAAAAAGTGCTCGTAGCTCTTTAGGTATGCACTTTAGAGCTCATGGTTACTGGACATTTTTCTTGTACAAGTCCATATTACCTCCTCACAAAATATGGAAAACAAAGAGCTTGCAGCAGAAGAGATTTGTTTCACAGTATCTAAGGTGAAATAATCGCCGTAGCTCTTAAACATGCATTTTCGAGTGCATGTGTACAAGACTTTCTTGCTTCAAGTGATTGTTCCTGCCGTATCCCTGGATACTAACCATTTCTCTTGGACACCTTGTTCGTATGGCGATACCTTCAATAAGTGTATAATATGACATGGGGTGGCAGCCTTCTGTGTCTGTAACTAAGATTTTTCAGTTACTATCACGTGAACTGTGACTTTTATTTGGATGTAGCTGGGATTTTTATTATTTGCTTGTGTTGTTAAAGAAGTGTCTCATCCTGCTTGTGATGTCTGGTGGTGCACATGAAAATTCTGAAAGATGTTACAGTGTGATCACGTATCGTTTTACTACTCTGTACATAGCATAGCTCTGATAGAAAACAGTGAACTGTAAAGTCTGCCAGAGGGAATCAATCAGGTCCTCTTATGGCCATTACAGTTTGATTGTTAATACCAAGATGTCATAAACCAAAATTTATTTCTCAGTTTTCATTAGACAAAGACTGAAAGTGGACATAATACTATATGAAAAATGTTAGGAAATAAATGGACTAGATCACTTGAGCCGCATCAAGTGGCAGAAAGTATTTAATTCACAAGAGCACTGCCACATTTGAAAACAGATTGCTCACAGAGTTGAAGGCTTGCTACAAACTGCTGTTGCTACTGTCCAGGCAACTTCTGTAGATCATGAGAAGTAAGAATTTATTATGTCAGTGACTTCCACAAAAGTTGGAAGAAGCATAGAGACACGTGTGAGATTCTTAACCTTAGAGAGGCCGCACCTGTGTATAAAGTGCGCCAACCACATATAACATTGTCTTTTACCATTCTATTGTTGTTTCACAGTTGAGGCCATACCAATTCCTTCAGTATTGCTTCAGCTAACACAGTGACAAGTTTTGTTGCCATACGTCTAAACGCCCAACAGTAAAATACAACAAACAACAAGCTAGGTCAGAAATAATTTACAATCTGTGCAAGGAAACTCCCCAGATTGTGAGTTAGCGGCACGATCCCACAATAAGGCAGTTGCCGAAGAGATAATTAGCAACTGAATAAGCAATTGACCAGAATCTGATGCAACTGTGCTCTTTAATGCTTTGTGTATTGGTCATTACTGTGGGGGAACACTTACGCTTGGAAACAGAGTAATATAATGAAAGTTCATTTTATTGTTGTTCAGTTAAACAATGATATAGGTCACATAATGTATGTTTATTTTATCGTTGTTAAATTGAACTAAGATTATACTGTGATTTTGCTTGTACTTTTTTTTTTACAGTGGTGACATAAAGGTAGCTATTCCTTACATGTGTACAAAGTACGCTCCACACCTGCTCCTATTATAAAAAGCAGTGCACCTTCTTGAGGATTAAAGAAAAGTCTGAATTACACATAGACCTAAACAAAGGCTTCTTAAGCTGTGTTATTAAAAAAAGCTGCAGATAAGTTACATCCAATCTCTTTATTAGGTACAGAAATGACATTTCAGGAGAAAACACCACTAGCTACCACCGACATCAGAAGAAAGTTTTAAATTACAATGGTAGTCATCATGTGCCAATAGAAAGAGCACACATTCAACTACTCTTTACATAGTTTGAAAGTTAACATATGCTGTTTTCCAGGGCTGTAGTAACTGAAGTTTCAGGACAATGACAACATGTATCGCATCTACCCAACGACATCAAAGTGACTGCTGATCATATGTATTGAATGATTGTCAGATCAGTTGGATGTGAGATTTAGATGAGCAATTTAAAAGTTACCCAAACGACGAGACAAGTGACACACCAGAAGAGCCAAGTAATGCAACGTAGTTTTAGTATGTCCATGGAAAATACCCATGTTGTTGTGTTCTTACTTTTATTACACACACACACACACACACACACACACACACACACACACACTCACTCAAAAGGTTGTCTGAAATAGATAAAACATTCATTCCCTGTCTGCTCTATTTCAATGTTATAACTAAGTTTTATTTAACAAGCCGCAACCAAGGTAAATTCATTACACACAGATAATTTCTAGCATTTAAAGGAAAATCTAGTAGGCTTGATTTGGTAAAATATGAAGGCACTGTAAAAGGGCAATATATTAAAAGCCTGTAAGATGAACTGTAAAGCAGATTTAATATTTTCTATAAATTTTGCGTATTTTGCTGAAATAGTGTGTGTTCATTCTGCATGCTCCTATGTTTCAGATCTAGCTCTCATAAATTATTTGTGAAGCTTTTACAGAGTCTAAGAGAAAATAAATTGCACATACAACCTGCAGATGGTTGTACTGGAAATTAAGAAAATTCTTTTCATGGAATAATTAGTTAATTGTTGCAGTAATTTAGTGTATGGGGAAATATGAAGTGGGTATGAAATTAATGCCTTTTAGGATATCTTTATTTCTTTCAAATTATAAGTGCTAAGACAGTGTTCTACTTTGTAACTGTCAAGGAATTCTGTGGAATTCATCAAATATAGTGAAATCTGTTGTGACTCGCCGATCTTTCAAAGTGCCACTGCGCAGTTACGCGCGTCCTCTACATGCGGTGCTGTCTGCCAGCCATGCAGCAGCAGCGCCACCTAAACCGCCAGCCAGCCAGCGGCCGCTAGACTTGGACTCAGTTATGAATTGACTGTTAAAGTGTACGCACGTCTTACTCTGTTTACTTGATCTGTGACTTTCACGTATAGTGTCTTCTTTAAAATATATTTGTTCAACTTGAAGTTATTCCAATTGGCGATGAGGATGGGATTTTTCTTTTCCGTCGTTGACCCACATGTTTCTGTGGCTACTTTAGAGCAACTATTGCAACGTCTAATAGAACAGGAAATGCTTCTCACAAATGCGATTCGTGATTTCGTCGCGGCATCAAATGCGGGGTGTCTCTCGTCGTCGTCGTCGTCGTCGTCTCTACCTACTTTTCCTCCTTACGATGAGACGGCGGAAGACTGGTCCGATTACGAAAAAGTCTTCGACAGCACTTCTTGGCATTTCATGTTGCGGACGAACAAACATGTAAGTCTCTGTTCCTTTCATGGATTTCACCTCAAATCTATCGGTTGTTGTCGCAATTGGCTCCTTTGAAAGATCCTGCGTCTTTGTCCTTTGCTGAAATGTGCTTACTTCTGTCCGTCTATTTTCAAAAGCAAACGCATGTGGTAGCCTCTTGTGTTGCCTTTTATCATCGTCAAAAACAACCAAATCAATCCTATCGCGCTTGGGCTGCTGAACATTACGGCCTCAGTAGAAAGTGTCAATTTGTTACTGAAAGAATCCTATGCCGATTTCATGGTACGGGATGCTATTATCCGATCGGCCCACCGACAAAGTAGTTAGGCCCTTCAGTTGGCAAATCTGACTCTAGATGAAGTCCTATCCATCGCTCAGTCTTCTGAAATTTCTCGCGCCGCTGGAGCGCAAATAGAGGCATGGAGCGACGTCGGGGAAATACAACCTCTGTGCGTTGTTGACAAAGCGTGTGGCGTGTCCCCGCCGGCCGACGTGACCGCAGTACGCTCCCAAGCGCAGCCTCGACCTAACCGTAAACAAACCTCTAAGAAACTGCAGCAAAACCCATGGCAACTTCCTTCATGTCTGCGGTGTTTTACGAAACATTCACAAGAAGATTGTCCACAATGTTGGGCCGTGTGTGACAATTGCAAAAAAAAGTGTCATGTGTCATCCGTTTGCAAATCGGACCGCATAAACATGATGTTCATGAACATGACGCTGATTCTGATTCTGCGTTGTCTGTCAATTGTACTTCTTCCCTTTCAGCGAAGTTATTCCTCACTGTCCAAATACTTGGTCGAGATGTTCGCATGCTGGTGGATACTGGTTCTGCTGCCACTATCATCAATTCTCAGACGTATCTTCGGTTGGGTTCTCCAATCCTGTCACCTGTCACTAGGCAATTACGGACTTTCAATAAACAGAAGATCTATCTCTTGGGACAATTTGATGCTGAGGTGTCTTACAAATCCGTCATTCGCACTGTTCCCATATTTGTGGTCGACCATAGTAATGCAGAGAATCTTTTTGGTTTTGATGCCTTTCGCGATTTTGGTTTCTCCATAGATGACTCTGTCACTATCGTCTCTGATGCTATTCCTTATGCTCAATTGGAATCCTTTGAAGCTCATATCATGCTCAAATCCACTGCTTGGCCTAAGTTTTTTCGGGCTCAGCCCATTCCTGTGGCCCTTCGTGATCAGGTCAAACGGGAGCTGGATCGTCTCACTGCTTCAGGGGTCTTGCTTCCTGTCACTTCCAGTGAGTGATCCTCTCCTGTCGTTGCCGTTGCTAAGCCAAACGGCGATATTCGTCTCTGTGGCGATTTCAAAGCCACTGTAAATGCTCAATGCCTTATCGACACTTACCCTATGCCTCGACCTGAAGAATTGTTCACTAAACTTGCTGTAGGCCAGTATTTTTCTAAACTTGACCTGTCAGAAGCTTATCATCAACTTCCCCTCGCTGCTGCTTCCCAGCAGTTTCTGGTCCTTAATGCGCCTTTCGGCCTCTGTCAATACCAACGATTGCCATTCGGGGTTGCCAGCACCCATGCTCTCTTTCAGCGATTCTTGTAACAATTATTGCTCACTGCCCTTGGGTGTATAAATTACCAGGACGATATTGTTGTCACTGGCTCCACCACTGATGAACATCTTCAAAATCTCCTCACACTTTTTCATGTCTTACAGACTGCTGGTCTTAAGTGTAATCTTCAGAAATCGAAATTTTTTCATGTATCTATCACGTACGTGGGGTTTCAACTCTCTCGGGATGGTATTCGTCCGCTTCAGCAAACTGTCGCTGCAATCAATGCCCTTCCTCGCCATAGATCTGTTAAGAAACTGCAGGCCTTCTTGGGGAAAATAGCATACTATCACAAGTTTTTACCGTCTGCTGCTTCGGTGGCTCAGCCCTTGCATCGCCTCTTCCATAAAAATGTGCCTTTTCAGTGGTCCACGTCATGCGATGTGGCTTTCCAGAAATTGAAGACCATGCTGAAACAGGCCCCGTGCCTAGCTACTTATCGACCTGGCCAACATCTTGTTCTTGCCACGGACGCCTCTCAATACGGGGTCGGTGCAGTCCTTGCGCACAGTTTTTCTGACGGTTCTGAACAACCCATTGCTTATGCATCCAAAACGGTCATGGATGCCCAACAAAAGTATTCTCAAATTGAAAAACGGCCATTATTTATGCTCTTCATAAGTTTGGTGTTTTTTCTCTATGGATCCAAATTTCATCTTGTTACGGATCACAAACCACTTGTTTCCTTGTTTCATCCATCGTCACTCCCCGACAAGGCTGCACACCGCCTCCAGCGTTGGGCTCTTTACTTGTCTCGTTTCAATTATGAGATTCATTTCCGGCCGACGGCTCAACATGCGAATGCTGATGCACTGTCTTGCCTTCCCATGGGTCCTGATCTGGCATTCGATAGGGACGAACTTTCGTGTTTCCACCTGGATGTTGTCGAGCAGCGGGTTGTGGACGGGTTCCCCGTCATTGGGGACCGGCTGGTGGCTGCTACAGGTTCTGACCCTACCCTCTCCCGGGTTTTATGCTGTATTCAGAAGGGTTGGCCAGATCGTCCGTCCGCTAAGGAAGGAACTAGTACGCTTTGTGTTACCGCCTCACGGCTAGGGATGGTGTTATCCTCCTTTCCACCGAAAATGCTTCACCGCGTGTTGTTGTACCTGCGTCTTTGTGTGCTTCGGCCTTGTGCCTCCTTCATCAAGGGCATTGGGGTGTCTCTCACACAAAACCTCTTGCGCGCTGTCATGTCTACTGGCCTGTTATCGACTCTGAAATTGCACACATGGACGCTGCCTGCGGCCCTTGTGCGTCACAGGCCGCCGCCCTGAAGTCACCTTTGTCACCATGGCCTTCACCTGATGCTGACTTCGCGGGACCTTTTTAGGTACTTATTGGCTTCTCGTTATTGATGCCTACTCTAACTTTCCTTTCATTGTCCGTTGCACGTTGCCTACCACCGTGGCAACCACCAATGCTCTAGCACGCATTTTCTATTTGGAAGGCCTTCCCTCTACTCTTCTTACTGATAATGGTCCGCAACTTGCCTCTTCCAATTTTGCGGATTTTTGTGCCCATCACGGCGTCATGCATGTCACGGCCCCTCAGTTCGATCCACAGTCAAACGGTGAGGCTGAACGACTGGTCCGCACATTTAAGGGTCAGATGAGGAAACTCCTGGCTTCTTCTGCTGATGATGAGCTTCTCCAATTTCTGGCTTCCTATCGTTTCGCCCCCATAGGCGACCACAACCCGGCTGAGCTCTTACATGGCCGACAGCCCCGCATGCTACTTCATCTTCTGCGGCCTTCCACCTCATGGCCGAGGGTGCCTTTGCTTGGCCGGTTCACCTCCGACGACCTTGTATGGGTACGGGGTTATGGCAGGCGGCCAAAATGGAGTCCTGACCGCATCTTAAGACACCGTGACCAACGCCTGTATGAAATCCAGACGGACATGTGTGTTGCAGTGCGTCATTCGGACCAGCTTTGGCCTCGTGTGCCGGCAACGCCTGTTCAAGATACCACACCACCACCTTCGGCTCTACCTGATGCTCGGGATACTGGAATGTCTCATAACTCACAACGCAGTCTTCTCACCATCATATCGGTGCCATCACGAGAACTGACGCCACCAGGAGACATGCCCATGCAGGAACCAGATGACCATCATCTGTCGGAGCAACCCACTCGCCTCCTTCTCCTATGGACACGGACACATCGCCCATGTCTCCTGATATAACAACCAGACTTGCCGCAATGGGCAGATTGGTGCGCGGGTCCCCAGCAGATTCGATCCCCGTGTCTCCTGTCATCTCGACCCATTATCATCGGGGACACTTCCGTCCATACAGGTAGCCTCCTCCTCGAGCCTTTACGGCCAGTCAAACAACACCTATGGGCATTAGCGTTCTCCAGGCCACCTCCATCAAGACCTGTGCAAAAAATTCCAAGGGAGGAAAAGTGTTGTGACTCGCCGATCTTTCAAAGTGCTGCTGCGCAGTTACGCGGCTTCTAGACTTGGACTCAGTTATGTATTGACTGTTAAAGTGTACGCACGCCTTATTCTGTTTACTTGATCTGTGACTTTCATGTATAGCGTCTTCCTTGAAATATATTTGTTCAACTTGAAGTTATTACAAAATCCAGCTTCATTGCTTTGAAATCTGGTATTTTTCAGTCCTTTTTTCCTCTATACATCTAGGAGTTTCGAATGAAAATGTTTTTACGTTCTGTCACTGTTTATGATTACCTCTTATAGGTACTGTGGATGAAGACTGCCTTCCAGTGCTCACGGCCAGATTTCTTAAGCAGTGTCGTTATGCTAGTCAGTAGAATTATTTTATAATTTACTAAAAATTAAAGTTATGTATACTTGCAAAATAACATAATTATGTTTCAGCTCACTTAGTAACGTTCATTTCTAGTTATCGGACACAAAGTAAAAATCACAGTAAATCAACAGTTTCTGATTTAAATAATCATATTGATGCAATAATTAAGAAATCTAATTTGTTTTAATGTGCCTTCATATTTGTCTGAATTAGTCTACTTTTAGTTCGAGTATAATTTAAGCAAGAGGATTAAAAATTATCTGAAATACAAGAGAAGCCAAGTACCTCAGCTGATAAACGTGGATGCAATGTATCAAATATAGTGAAATTATAAGGGACTCTTGTCAGAAATAAATATACAGAAACATAAATTACATAAATAAAATAGAAAGAAACATTCCACATAGGAAAATTATATTAAAAACAGAGATTCCATGACTTACCAAATGGGAAAGCGCTGGTAGGTAGGCACAATAAAAAACACACAAACGCACACACAAAATTTCGAGCTTTCGCAACCCCCGGTTGCTTCGTCAGGAAAGAGGGAAGGAGCGGGGAAGATGAAAGGATGTGGGTTTTAAGGGAGAGGGTAAGGAGTTATTCCAATCCCGGAAGTGGAAAGACTTACCTTAGGGGGGAAAAAAGGACAGGTATACACTCACTCGCACGCGCTCACACACACACACACACACACACACACACACACACACACACACACACACACACACACACACACACACACAATCATTGTCTGCTTGTGTCTGTATATGTGTGGATGGATATGTGTGTGTGTGCTAGTGTTTACCTGTCCTTTTTTCCCCCTAAGGTAAGTCTTTCCGCTCCCGGGATTGGAATGACTCCTTACCATCTCCCTTAAAACCCACATCCTTTCATCTTTCCCTCTCCTTCCCTCTTTCCTGACGAAGCAACCAGGAGTTGTGAAAGCTCGAAATTTTGTGTTTGTGTGTTTTTTATTGTGCCTATCTACCAGCGCTTTCCCGTTTGGTAAGTCATGAAATCTCTGTTTTTAATATAAAACATCAATTATGTCGTACTTAACCTTCAGACAATAATCTGTTTACTATTTGGTATCATTTGGCTCAGAAAACCACAGAAATTACTTCTGTAACATTCATTTTATTCAAGTAAAAGGTAAACTACTTTTTAAGAATTTCAGTAGGTTTTAATTACCGTATTTACTCGAATCTAAGCCGCACTTTTTTCCGGTTTTTGTAATCCAAAACACCGCCTGCGGCTTAGAATCGAGTGCAAAGCAAGCGGAAGTTCTGAAAAAGTTGGTAGATGCCGCCACAACTAACTTCTGCCGTCGAATATATGTAGCGCTATTCAGGCATGCTTTGTAGGCACAAAGATAAATACTGGCGCCAAAACCTCTGCGTCAGTAAATAAATTAAAAAAAAAGGGTGGAAGACGAGCTTTTTTTCTCCACCCCGAGTTTCGACCACTGCATTTTCATACATTATCCAACGAAGTAAATGCAAATTCCGTATTGTTCATCTTCGAATGTAGCAGAATTTCAATGTACTACGAAAATCCGACTGGCAAGACTGTTTGGGATGTTTGTCAATATGGCCAACTCTACGTTCTGAATTTTTTCCTACCTGTGAAAAGAGATGGTTGCTAATAGGATCCTGATGAAATTTGAATCACATGCAGTATTCTCTTCACCATAAGAATAATACGAATGTAAACATTTTGTCATGTATTCTTTCGTGTTTGCTGCTATCTCATTTAAATCCTGTCTGCCTAATAAACTACGAAACTAGATTGAGACAACGGCAAACGCGGAAGAATAGACGTATTGTGTCATGTTTATATTCGTATTGTTCTTATGCCTAATAGTGATACAGTCAGAAACGAAGCACGGCAACTGACTAGATTTTTAAATCTAAGATGGCTCTAATTTCTGTGCAGAATTTGATGTACTAAAGAAGCGGCCGCGAAGATTTTCAAACGGAGAAAAATTTTTGCCTAACTCTCGTTCAGAACATGTTCTATCATACGCAGTCTATTATTTGGTTCTTGATCATTATCAAAGAAAGCAGCAGTGTAAGTAACAGCAAATAGCAGTCTCTTGTCATTGTTTCGCTAATGAGACGATCCCCCCCCCCCCCCCCCCCCCCCCCGCCTCTCTCTCTCTCTCTCTCTCTCTCTCTCTCTCTCTTTTTTTTGTAAGCGGCAGTAGCGATCACAAAAGCAAGCCATGCCGCGAGCGGCGACGGGCTGTAATCACGCACTATCAGAATGCGACAAACAATGCATGACACAGTACAGTAATGCATTTTCAGCTTTGAATGACGTAAACACCTATAGCAAAGAGAACGGCACATATCAGATCAAAGCAAAATAAGCAATCGATTCAAACCAGACGAAGCACGTGAAAAAGGAAGGGTACCCGTGTAAATACGGACAGAGCGCCTGACGCATAGCAATGGCTACCTGGTAAAGCTTAACTGCTAAGCTTACGACTTGAACCAAACTACTGTAACTGTATCGTCATTCATTCGACCTAAATTGTGTATCATATTATAATGGACCAACTTTGTTTCGATTTGGAGGTGCGGCCTAAAACTTTTCTCTCCCCTTGAATTTCGAGTCTCAAATTTCAGGTGCGGCTTAGATTCGGGATTTTTTTTTTTCCCCTTTATTTCAAGTCTCATTTTGCAGGTGTGGCTTAGATTAAATACGGTACACACCAGGTGTTTAAAAATGGAACCAAGAAGAGCTATTTAATCAATTTGGTATTGACGTACTCAATCCATCAGGTTGCTATCAAACAAAACAGAATTAGGTTTAATGTTAGAGTGAAACTGTTGTCAGTGATCCTTATGTAAGAAAGGAAGATGTCATAATTATTATAATATTAATAAAGTCTTGTTCTAGTATTAGTGCAGGTAGGACATTTAACTTCTAGTATTGTAACGACCTTTCACAATAAATTGTGTTGCATGAGCCAGTTTCATAAAAATATCATGTGTAATGTTATTTCAGTTGAAGATGTGGATCTCTTTCATGATACCGAAAATTGAAGATGGAAACAATTTTGGAGTTTCTATTCAAGAAGACACATTAGCAGAAATACAGTCAGTTGAATCTGAAGCTGCAGCCTTCTTTGATCAGATATCCCGGTACTTTGTTTCAAGAGGAAAAATTGTGTCTAAGGTTAGTACATGGCAGAATATGACCTACTGAAATGACAGATTCTTGACAGTTTTAAGTTGAGTGTTGTATGGATTCAATCCAAATAGGAGTTTGTATATCAATGAAAATAATTTTTGGTTCTGGATTCTGGGCAACTTATTTGTAACTATTCTCATTTCCTAAACCTCAGCAGTCCTTTTCGTTCACTCTTCTTCATGCCCCTGGCCCACATAACTTGCACATTTCTTTAACTTTTATCTGTGTCTTCCCCTGCTGCCACTTGGTCAGGAGATTTTTTTAATGTATCCAATTATATTAAGTATAATTCAATAGATAAAAAATCTACTCACTAAGCAGTGGACGGAGAACACATGCATTAAAAAAGGTTTCAATTATGCAAGCTTTCAGAGCTAGTGACTTCTGGTAGAAGGGAAGGAATGGGGTGGGGGGAAAGGAACTGGAGAGGTTCAGGAAAAAAGATAGTGTTCAGAAAAGTCACCCAGAACCCTGGGTCAGGAGACTTACCAGATGGGATGAGAAAGAACAATCAGTCTTTCCTTCTCATTCTGTCTGGTTAGTCTCCCCTCATTGACTTTTCTGAACTCTACCCCTTTTCCTAAACCTCTTCAGGTCCTTTCCCTTCACCCCCCTTCCTTCGCCTTCAACCCTCCTGCTGGAAGAAGCAACCACCCTGCATAAGTAAAACCTTTTTTAATATGTATGTACTTCTGCTGCCGCTTGGTGAGTAGATTTTTTTATCAATCCAGTTAAATTATATTGTCAAAAATTCATTAATTATATTAAATAGAAGATTGATCACCCAGTCCAGCCCTGATAGTGTCAGTATTTTGTATTTGTGGATGACATGTTCGGTTTATTTTAGCTTCACATTTTCGTTATGGCCTTATTTTATTTGGGTAGTTCCTATTTTCATTTGTCATCTGACATGAGATGTAGAAAATTTGTTTGTGGCTTAAGACTTTGGGTATGTAAAGATTGCGAGAGATGAAACTCCAAGAATTGTTTCACTGAGGCTTGTTTATCTCTTGATAATCTTTTTATTAGCCAATAAGTATTGTGTGCTGACAGTCTTTTTTCTCCGTGTCATGACATGTTGGACTTAAGATTATTTAACGTGTATAACAAATATTTTGTTCATTACAGGTTGCAAAATACCCGCATATTGAAGACTATCGTAGGGCTGTTGAGGAACTGGATGAGAAAGAGTATCTGAGTCTGTGGTTGGTGATGTGTGAGGTGCGCAATCGTTATTGCACACTCCATGACATTGTTATAAAAAATTTGGAGAAGATAAAGAAGCCCCGTACAGAAAATTCAGAAACATTGTACTGAAGGAGTGTTCCATTTTGGGCTGTTCTTTTGTTGACGGCAAAGATCTTGAAAATAGATCCAGAATTGTCACATATTTAAAGTGAATACAGTGCATTGGAGTTTATACAGTATTGAGCAGTGAATAAAAATGTCAACCTTTTCATTCCCAGTTGTCATACAACTTTAGTTTAGATTGCATTCAACGTCCTGTGCAAGGGATATTCATCATTTGTATGTGCAGTGCATTTTCAGAATAATTTAGTTTATATAGTTTGTACTTCCTATGTTACAGCATTGCAAAAGAGAGACATTATTTAAACTTTTTACCAGTATGTTAATTTTTAGTGCTGTAACACTTGGAAGCAAAAACATTGGTTTAGATAATTTATTGGGTATGCTTTGGACTGTAAGAAGGCAGTGGGAAAAACAGAGTAATGGAAATTTATAAAACTTTTTATGCAGCTGACGTATGTATGGCCTAGCACATATTTCTTTCTTCAGACATTGAAGGTTTACTTATGATGATGATAAAAGAACAGAGTGAGAAATGTGAAAAGTGGATATATGTGTGTTATAGTGGTGGGAATGGAATGGCTGACTTAATACTCATTGCTGTGAGGAATTATGTTATGTTGAACAATGTGAAGACAGATCTTAATATTTTTGTCTCAAGTGCTGGTGTTAAATATTTGATTTATTTTTCTCTTGCAATGTGTGAGTGCATCTGGAAATTTGTTGAGGTCATTTTCTGCTAGATAACTTAAATATGTAACTCCAGTTTCTTTTCTGTTGCTGCATGGCCGTCAGTGGTCATTTTCATTTTATAACACTACTTTACAATCAGTTTCATTGTGGTACATCATTTTAGTTCTTTACAGCGATCTGTATGGTATACAATTGATTGTATTATACTATTTAAGAACAGACTTTTATACCGTTCTTCTGTGAGGATTTCTTTGTACCAAAAGAGCTTGTTTGTCCAATATGTTGCTTTGTGGGATGTAACTCAGTGAGGTCGTAGAAATTTCAAAATAAAGCATCCATGTTTAAATGTATTTTGAAATTGTAAAAAACTTATCCTGTTGGTTGTGTGTGGTATCCATTTTTAGAATTCTGTGATTATAATCTTGAACGCCGTAACATGAATTTTGCAAAAGTCGTCACTTGTGCTGACATTTTTTCCTCGTGTAGGTGCATGTAAAAATGTTAAAGATGTATTTTGTGTGATCTGTGACTTTGATAATGGTCTCCGAGGAATAAAAATTGTAATGTATAATCTTAATTTTTGTCAGTTGGAGTGTTCAGTTGGACGAAGCCTGTTGTCCCTCAGATGTTAGAGGTTCACAAAATCAGAATGTGCATTTTGTATTTGATTGTCAAGAGGCTTTGTGCATTTTTCTTCTGTTCCCCCCCCCCCCCCCCCCCCCTCCAGCTGTTCCCTTAAAACAGTTTAATCAATGACTCTGAAACATTATATGAGAATGTTGTTTCTACAGTTGGAATTGTTTTTATTCGTGCAGGATAAGTTATATTGTGAACTGAACAATGTATCTTGCAATAGTTAGTAATTTGAAAAATGGACTAAAAAAAGATTGTGATATGGTCTCACAGAAATGTCAGATGCCTCTATTTTTGTGCATTGACTAAACAAAGCTTAGGGTTATACTTCAGCATGCCAGATGTTTTCCCCCTGTAGTGCAGATGTTTGCTCTTACATTTTGTCATTGTTAGTTATATAGGCTATAAATTGTTTTTTATTTACTATTACCCCTGCTACTGCTGCTACTACTACTACTACTACTACTACTACTACTACTAGTTTTGGGCTTTTTTTGTTTTGGAGTTTGTTGGGTAGATAAAGGAGAAGTATTAAGTTGCTGAGGAAGTTGTTGAAGTGTAGAAGAAAAATCTCCAGTGGAAGAATACCTATATTGTTTTGAAATTGAATATACAGGTAGACTGGAGTTAGAATTAGTGAAGCTGTTTAAATACATCTATACAGACCAAGAGGAATGAGTAGAAGTATTTTTTATGTGAAATAAATTTACTGGCATTTAGATTGTGTTTTCAGCTATTTCTCTTTGGCTTGTGGAAGACACTTCTTACTGACTGTAAAGGCACATACCAGTGTGTCATATGCATTCAACATTAGTTTTAGAATGACATTAATAGACTCCTACTGAAGTGAGTGGTAGAAGCTGCCGGTTGGGGATGTAATAATAGCATCATCTGGAAACAAGCAACTGAAAAGGTATCTAGTTGCAGTGAATAAAGATTGTGAGCACATTAAATACAGAATTTTAATGTTTATATCAACAATGTTTTGGTTTGTGGTATAACAGGGCTACCAGGAAAATTTTTGCACCTAGTGTTACATCACCTTTGAAAGAGAGATGTGAAATGAACAAACAAAAATGTAAAAGGGCAAGGGCCAAGTAATCAGGCCATTCAACAGTCCTGTTGAATGATTAGTCTGAAGAGGACCCATCCATGGTGATAATTTGTTATGAAGTGCTGAAGAGAAACAGAGTTCCTTCTCTCTATCCACAACTGCTATGTATTTGCAATCTCTGCAGCAAGAAAGAAAAGGCAGCTTTATGAAAATCTCAAATGATAACATGGCTGCTGTTCTGCATTGGAATATGAATGGGTTTAAGGTTCTTCTCCGAGGAACCCGCTCTTGACACAGGGCAGACACCTGTGTCTTCAAGAGATTAAGAGTATGACTACCCATATGGGATTATAGCATAAAGGTGGAGTGGCCATATTCATCAACGATAAATACCCAGCCTTAATCCAGCAGCTTGTTGTCACCATCTGAATGTAGAAAGGAATATGTTTGACTTCATTTCCAATGATGCTGAGTCCAATAACTAGCCCTTTTCCACATGAAAGCTTTATTGAGCAATGCCTAAGGCCTGTGATACTGCAACTGAATCAACTACAGTACACTGCAGTTGAATAAAGTACAGTATGCTGTGGCAATAGATAAAAAACGAAGGAAATGCTAGAACTATTTAATGCAGTATGACACACACAAAAATTTCCCAGCTCATGGAGTGAGGCAATTTTTGTCCCCTTCTCAAAATGGGAGGACTTAACAAGCCCCCGTTGTTGCTGTCACTAGCTGTATAGGAAAGACCCTGGGGCATATGGTGAACCATTGGCTGGTTTAGTCGCTCTCAGTGTTGATTCCAGAGTTATTGATCGACTACTGACAACTTTATCCTCTGAAGGTGGCTATAAAAAAGGTTTTCCTGCAGTGACAGCACCTAGTAGCCATATTCCTTGAGATAAGAGGGCCTGTCAAATGAAAACTGAACACTCATCACACTAGGACCATGGAATGGTTCCATTCAAAAGTAGTCACCACACTTGTTAAGACATTTATCCCATTGGGAGATGACAGTCAATTTGTGTTTTGTAGAATGCGGTCAGATGTTGACGGATCCACAGCCGCACCCACTCTTGTACTACTATGTCTCTCTTCTTCGTCCGACTGTAATGGACGCCCACGCATTTCTTTCATCAGGTCGCCAAAGATGTGAAAATCATATGGTGAAATATCTGTGCTGTATGGAGGGTGTTCCAGTGTTTTTTCATCCAAATAGCTGAAGGGCAGCCTTCATCCGATTGGCAGGGTGGCGGTGGGCATTATCGAACAACAGGATGATTCCATCTAGCAGCATTCCAACAACCCAAGGGCAAATGGCAAAGCCACAGTTAAATCATCCCACATGTCCTGTGCCAGAGAAATCCAAAGCTGTTCACACATGTTCTGATAAGGTCCTGACGACTTCATTTTTTGACTGCAGGGACCCTCTGCTCATTGCGTTCCTCAAGTGTGGAACCACAAGCAGTATGCTGCACTGTGAAGACACTTTGCAGGATCTGTAAGGTGAGAATGCTATCGGATGGAATCATCCTGTTGCACAATAATGCCCGCTTCCCCATTGCCAATCGGGCAAAGGCTACACTCAGGCGAATTGGTTGGGAGGAGCTGCAACATCCTCCGTACAGCCCGAATCTTTCACCATATGATTTTCATAGCTTTGGCGGCCTGAAGAAATAGATGTGTGGACATCGGTTTCAGATTGACAAGCAATTGAAAAAGTGGGTGTGGTTGTGGATCCATAAAGAGCTCACTACCTTCTACAAAACGGGAGTTGAGTATCTCACTTCCCAGTGGGATAAATGTCTTAATGTTTTGGTGATTATTTTTGAGTGGAACCATTCCATAATCCCTTTGTGGTGTTGGTTCGGTTTTATTTGAATCGCTATTATAGACAAGTTATATAATATTAATTGGGAGCACATTATTCTCAGACAGCTCCAGCAGTGGGGCTTCCACGAAAGGCTGTCTGCACTTGTATGATCATGGTGCAGACTTGCAATGCAGTTTTGAGGGTGCTATGGCAGCTGGCATGTATCTGTGGTGAGAAATTCCTCATTTGCTCAGACTTCCTCAGTAACCTTCAATCTACTCAATGAATGTACGCAGCAAACAGATATACGAAGGACACACTGCCTGCAGAGGCTGGAGGAGGAGATCACATTCTGCTGAGAGCTAGGGAATAGATTCAGCATTGTGGCCTCCAGGGAATTGTTTTACGTAAACCAGCCACTCGGTGCACTGTACCCCTCTATGCTATATCCCCACAGTTGAGGTACACAGTCATGCATCGGTGGAAAGAGGAGTGACTAGATGTGATAAAAAAATAGTTGTTAGTTTAAAAATAAGTTGTTAGTTTAAAAATAAGTTGTTAGTTTAAAAATAAGTTGTTAGTAAAACTACATTCATGTTCAGAAAAAAACTGAACGAGTAGACAGGACATTCATATTCACAGGACATGTACATCAGCATATACTGCAGAAATGATCAGCATTTCAGTCACCTCGGTTCAGTATGTTTCCTGTTGCCTAGTAGGAAGAGGGTTTGCCACCGGCCCTCATAACTTGCTCCGCATGTATCAGGTGAGAATGGCGTCATGTAGTATAGCCATCCATGCTGCATTCAACTGTTTCCAAAGGTCATCTGTAAATGCTTGGCATTGGGTCACAGCGCACCACTTGTCGTTTCACCATATCCCACACATTTCCGATTGGCAATAAGTCTGATGATGACCTGGCAGGCAAGGGTAAAAGGCTGACATCCTCTGATATCACGGAGGCACATGTTCACGCAGCAACATGTGATCGCGTATTGTCGTGCTGAAAAAAAATGGCGTCTGGGTGTTGTGCAGAAAGGGTATGACTATGGGTGGCAGGATGTCATTCACGTAGGTCACACTGCTCACTGGACACGCGCCAACTGTGATTTGTGGCTGTATCCAATAGCACCTCACACTATAAGGCCTTGAGATGGCACTGTATGTATTGTGTGAATGCAGTCAGTGTGACAAAATGGGACCATCATTATCAAACTGAACCTGGATTTGTCTGAAAACACTGTCACTCCTGGCCCCATGGATGTCATTCCCTACCCAATTGCTATCTAGCATGTTTCTGGGCATTTATCAAAGGTAGGCAGAGATGTGGGCTATGCACACATAACCCGTGCCTTAGTAAACGGCACTGGACTGTCACCCCTGATAGTGTACCATGTGTCACACTGTTGTGCCAGAGCCCAGGAGGATGCAAATCTGTCCTGAGCAGTCGATCTTCTTGGGGCGTAATCTGAGTGATGCGACCTGGCCTATCACATCGTATACTATGGCATTTCACGAACCATTCTGCACACGCCCATTGTACTGCTGAAACACTTTGTCCCACAGAAGGATGGATGCATTGCATTCTCTCGAGCCAGTAATGTACCCTCTTTCAGACACTGATTGACGGCATGGTCCACACATACATCTGCGAGGCATCCTGCATGTCTGCTCAAGTCAACACTGATCCACTATCTTCGTTTTATAGTACCGACGAGAGCCACAGAAACATTTTACTGGTAGGTGGTGTTGCATTGCAATATTGATGTTGATCTATGACCCACAGGCTGACATGGTTCAGATCCTTATCAGGTATAGAGAACATAATAATGTACCTGTCCTGTGAACATGAATGCCCTATGTGTAGTCATTCAAGATGTTCTGGTTTTTTCTGAACATGTGTGCAACTACTAGGCAGTTGCGTTCATTCTTCCAGTTACAGAGGCAATATGAAATACGTTTCACTCGCTACCAGAGAGGATACAGTCTGACACATGGCTTCCTGCTCTGGTGGGATGATCCTTTCATCTGTGGTACTTGTGCAATACAGATTACAGTATGCCACAACTTAATTTATTTTATATTCAGACAAGACGACAGAGGGTAGTTTACTGTGACATTATATTTCAGGCATTTTTAGTCTCTCTCTCTCTCTCTCTCTCTCTCTCTCTCTCTCTCTCTCTCTCTCTGCAGGGATATTATAGCTGTAACCTTATGGTGTCTCATTGCGCATGATTTGCCCTGGTATTCTTGGACAGTAAGATTTAAATTTCAGATGGGGTAGTGGTTCACACTTCACTGTCCACAGCCAGTTATAGAGTGAATGGTATATTATCACCAGCATGCCACCTTTTTGATACATGCAACATGACAGTTACACGTTGTGACTGAGGCATTCATGGTAATTCCATTATGTTGTCAATGTGTAAACAAAGATACATTAAACAAGCAACAGCACTGATGTGTCACATTAAAGTGTCCCTGACTAATATTGATCTGGCGCTGGGAGGATTACACACAAAACGTGTGGACTTCCTTGTGGGGTATAAGAAAATCTTATACCTTGTAGCACTTCGTGAAACAACACACAGGATGAAAATCAACTCACTGGTGCTACCCATCTTCAGTATAATTACATGTCTTCGTTGAAGTTACCTAAATTCATTGGGATTACGTACTAACATACAAGGACTTAAATTGTTACACAAAAATTGACAGATCAGGATAAAATCCCTATTGTTCTGCATCACTGGGCTTTTAGTCTGTGATATTTTTTCTGCAACTTTGTTATTCATGAACTCTAAGGATAGATGACTTCATTCTTCATGCATAATGCCTTATCAACGTGTTTGAAAATAATTTTCGGTTTCTTTCCGAGAAGAATGGTGCTCAGTGACATACCAGTACTGTCATGATTCAAATTATGAAGACTTAATTCAAGCCTTGACGATTTTCTGAGTGACCAATGCATCCTCTACAGTGAGAACAAAATAGTCAACCAAATTCACACATGAAATGGTTGGCTAAATTACAAGCTGGGTGATAATTGAAGTTAAGTATGTGCTTTATGCCATTATCCTCTGCAGATTTTGCTTACAGTTGAGATCTGAATTGAAAAGGATCAGTCCTTAAGATGCATTTGAACAGTCTTCATAAAATAAAATCCTCGTGCAATGTAGTAATCAAAATTTATCATTTGCATTTATTAGTCTTCTGATCGATTTGATACAGCCTGACATGAATTCCTCTCTTGTGCCAACCTCTTCATCTCAGAGCAGCGCTCGCAATGTATGTCCTCAATTATTTTCTGGATATATTCCAGATTAGAAACATAATTTAGAAGGAGTTTCTGGCATGACCATGATCTGAGAACATTTTGTTTGCTTCTTGGCTAAGCTTCCAAAGTATCAGTGGTAATTAGCTGTGCAGATTTGTGTGATATGATATTTTATGATATGGTGCTTGAAGCCTTTATGCTGAACTGTAGAAGCTGTAACATTCTGACAGACATTGAAAATTCGTAGTGATATTAGCAAATATAACATGTTCTTGCAATTTAAGCATACATTGCTTTGGCCAGAAATGAGCATAGCCTAGGTGATGTAGTTAACAAGTACTTTGATGCAACGACTTGGAACACATGGTCTCCTGTTAACAGAATTTAAATTTTTTCTCCTGTGAAGCTTTTCTTTGAGGTAGTTTGTTGAGATTCTGACTGTAAATGAATCCTCAGTTTCTGTTTCACTATTTTTGATGTACTGTTTGCTTCTTGTTTGGCCTTGACATTTTTGAGTAACGTTCTCGTTACATTATCCTTAAACATCTAGTCTACATCTGTACTCTCCAAACAATTGTGAAATACATGGCAGAGAGCATAGTCCACTGTACCATTTATCAGGTCTTTTTCTTGTGTTCAGGGGTGTTGCAAGAAAAATTGTTTAAATGCCTCTGTGCGTGGTATGAGTAATCTCATATTATCTCCACAATTCCTATGGGAGCAGTATGAATGAATGGGTTTGTGGTATATTCCCATGATCCCTTTAGGAATGATATGTAGGAGGTATGTATTCCTAGGGTCATCATTTTAAGTTTGTTCTTGAATATCTGGATGTACGAGTATTCTCTACCTTGAATAGTCTGCCAGTTCAGGTCTTTCAACATCTCAGTGACACTCTACCATGGGTCAAACAAACCTGTGACCATTCGTGCTGCCCTTCTCTGCATTTGTTCAATATCCCCTGCCAATCCTATCTGTTACGGGTCCCACACACTCGAGCAATATTACAGGAGATATAGATTGACTGCATTTTCCTAGTATTCTAGTAGTAAGATTGACATCATTGGTCTCCTGGTACACATGATAAAGCATTTGGTATCACATTCCTGGATACTGGTGTGTAACAAGTTTCACAACCATTTTCTAGCATTCCCAATGCCTGCCTTGGTAAAATATTGTACATCAGCTATCACTGTAACAGAAACGAGAGGTCTTCATGGTCAGTCCTTAATACATTGTGCTGACCCAACAAATAAAATTTCTCGAGCCCTCAGGTAGTAGCAAGAGCTTCTCATTTGGTAACTATGTACGTCTTGGAAGTAAGCAGCTTACAAATTGTTAACGTGTTATTCTTGTGGTAAGTAGCAGTGTGTTTTTTCCTTACATTGTTGGTATTCCAACCTCGAGTTTGCATTGTTTGTTGTTAAAAGTGAGCCCTACTTGTGAACCATTACCATTTGTCCATAAATAAAAAGTTTTTGTTTGATCTGGGTGGTGTAAGATTTCTGCTGATGACGAATAACGTTCTATGGTGAAGTGGCAAGAAAAATTACAGAAGCAAGCAAATGCCTTAAGCTGTAGGCTCTGGAAAATTCTCGATTGCTTCTTTGTTTGCAGGATCTAATTCAGTGTCCACTGGTGACGGTGAGTGACGTGAAATCAATTTTTAAAATTTAGAATCCGTATTTTTCAAATGTGTAGTAACTCCTGATTTCTGAAAAATTACAGAACCCAATGAAAATATTGAGAAGTTCTTCCCAGGACAATGAATTAATTAATATATGACTAACATAAATGGGAATGTTTTGCAGTAATGTCTCTCTCGGTTCTTGGTCCAACTTGTGAATAAACATTGCTGACAAAATGTTTAATCCAGTAGGATCCTCATGAATTAGCTACATCTTCAATGGTAAAGAGATCCATGGACTTCCTGCTCTTTGGATGAAATTCTAACACCCAATGTTTGGCATCAGTAAATTTTTGCAAAAGGCTTTCTAGATTATCAGTATGATCCTTTAGCAGAAGAAAGTGATTATAGCTCTTGCAACACTAACTCAGGCAGACCTGTTTTTTTGTGCCCAAAACATGAAACCAAATTGCAGTATTTATTCTTATGATAGTGTTATTTAAGATGTGTCAATTTTGTTCTCTCTTTACTGATGGAATAGCATAACTTTTGCTCCCAAGTGCAAACCTTTCAGTGGCTGACACATTGTCTCAAAACTCCTGGTTTTTTGGGAAAAAATATTAATAATCCACAAAATTCTTCACTCATTGCTTCAGGCAAGTCTACCAAGTCTTCTGTACTGAAACAGATTGTGTCTATAGTGTTTCGATTAAAATCTTTCCTGTAAATATTGCCGGTTTTTGGAAGCTGACCCCTTCCTCCCCCTTTCCTCTTTCTGACGTCCTTAACATTCTCAGATTCGTGCCTGCACTGCTGCTATCAACATGTCCTTCAAATTATATCATTTTTTTACATTCAAAGCAATGAAAGTCTAGGATGAAATAACAATAATGTTAAGAAAAGGATAGAATGCTATTCATCTCATAGAGGAGGCGTCGAGTTACAACTATTTTCATATTCTGCAGATATGCACATTCGTGACCAAAATCTTACCAGCCTTTCACTTGTCAGCCGATCTGTATGCAGTTATCAATCCCATTCTTAAGATTTAACTATTGGAAAGTTATGTTCATACTCTTCATTTGAATCTTGAGCTTTAATAGCACTTTTCCTCAAATTAGGTTGCATTTTTTACCAACTGTAGTGACAAAATTTTTACTATTCACAGGAAAAACCATGAACGTTTCTCATTGTTCCAACATCGTGAAACATTTTTCTGACATCCCCCTCAATTGTGCATTACAGTCTAGAAGTGAGTCAGATCAGCCCAAAAGGCATTGAGATCAATAAAAGGCCTCAAGAGTTCTTCCATTGTTGTTGTACGGGGTGATCAAAAAGTCAGTATAAATTTGAAAACTTAATAAACCACGGAATAACATAGATAGAGAGGTAAAAATTGACACACATGCTTGGAATGACATAGGGTTTTATTAGAGAGAGAAAAAAAAAAAGTGTCACTAGATGCGTGAAAGATCTCTTGCGCGCGTCGTTTGGTGATGATCGTGTGCTCAGCTGCCACTTTCGTCATGCTTGGCCTCCCAGGTTCGCAGACCTCAGTTCGTGCGATTATTGGCTTTGGGGTTACCTGAAGTCGCAAGTGTATCGTGATCGACCGACATCTCTAGGGATGCTGAATGACAACATCCGACGCCAGTGCCTAACCATAACTCCGGACATGCTTTACAGTGCTGTTCACAACATTATTCCTCGACTACAGCTATTGTTGAGGAATGATGGTGGACATATTGAGCATTTCCGGTAAAGAACAACATCCTTGCTTTGTCTTACTTTGTTATGCTAGTTATTGCTATTCTGATCAGATGAAGCACCATGTGTCGGACATTTTTTGAATGTTTGTATTTTTTTGGTTCTAATAAAACCTAATGTCATTCCAAGCAAATCTGTCAATTTGTTCCTCTCTATCTACATTATTCCGTGATTTATTCAGTTTTCAAATTTATACTGACTTTTTGATCACCCGGTACATCACATTCAGGTTCTTACTGCTTCACATTAAGTTGGATAACATGTGACCCATTTTCCAATTTGTGTATTTCAATGTGAATCTTGGTCAAAACCAGCTTCAGTTTACTGAGTAGTGTGGAGGCTGCCCTTGTTTGTCATTCGTTTTGGATTGCAGTGAACTTTCAAAATTCCTATGCTCTTGATTTGAGTGCAGTAATTCTAATGTGGCAATTGTCGTTGCAGTGATGCTTACCTCATGATTTTACCCTGTTTCCTTGGTGATTCCATGAATTTAGTAGTACATAAAGCGATTCCTCTTTGTGGCCGTTCTGAATTTTGAATACTTCATTCAAAACTATTGTCACATTCTTGCCATTCTTCTAATGCTTCAAGGCTATTAACAGCTAGGAAATGTTCTCACTGTCTTTGTACTGGATTAAAGCTAAATTCTCCCACACTGCCAATTGTAATTTTTGTATCAAGCTAGCCGCAATCTCATGATACTTGATTGGATTGTATAAATAATTGTTCCACTCCCAGCACTTCTGTGGAAATTATTTGATCATGCTGTCATTTGTAACGGAACATATTAAAGGCTTTGCTGTACCGAAGTATGCGATACCCTCCAAATTCAACCAGTTTAACGAGTATTTATGATTATAGCAAAGGTATTGTGTATGTTAACAATGATTGCATAACATGTCTCCATAAACAGTCAACCCATTAAATTATACTGAATAACTGACCCACACAAAAGTTTATATCACTTGATCACTGATACAGCAAATGTCATCATGTAAAAACACTAAGTTCATCTTAAATAATTAATATGAAGTACGAAAAATAGTGGCCAACTTAGGTATTTTTGGATCTCCTTAAATAAAATTCACCCAGTGAAACCTATTTGTTCATTAGGAGCGTTTTCACTCAGTATTCACGAAATCAATCCTATTTTAGACGAAAACCAATGTAATTCTTAATAATTCATGTTAATTACTTATTTATGCAAATTAGAGAAGTCAATTGACAAACTTCTAAAAAACGGCCTTTTTGTAACAAAGAATTATTCTGTCAAGTCAACAAATCTGTCTGTCATTTTAATAACATGTTAAATTATGTCACTCGATGCAAATTAATAACTTTTCTGCACAAATTATGATAACAGATGTACATGTGACTTGTAAACTATATCTCTTTTTAGTAGTTCTTTGACAATGTTATAAATACAAGCAGCAAGAACGGTCGGGAGGCAGTCGGAATGTCACTTTGGTAAAGTGTGTTTGTGTGTTATTGTTTGAGGTGGATAAACATAGCAAAGAACATGTAAAGGAAGTACTACTTCGTGTTGTGTCATGGTCTTTGGTGGACAGTGGAATTAAGATGGCCACCAGAGTAATAAATATTTGAAGTTTACATATTTGTTGGTTTCGCTCGTTCTTTATCATCAAAAGCACATGAAAAACATGGGACCTCATGTTTTTAACCCTAGACAACCAGATTTAGAGCCAGCATCAACATCGAGAGACAGCAGCGATCCAGCAAGCAGCAGTGATTACTACAATTCATTTTAATGGCGCCAACCTAACATCAAGTGCTAACAAGCTCCGTAAATGGGAGTGAAATAGTGCGATTATAGCAATTAGCAATATCTACGACTAGGCGACCATTACACATTGCATGTATAATTATGGGTGTAAGGAACTTTACCTCACAAATGTAGCTATTGCATACTAATATATGTTGAAAAAGGCAACTTCAGTGTTGTTGAAAAAATTGTTGAACCTGCCTATGAAATGTATTTCCCACATATGTGGGCCAAGCCACATGCAGCTCACACTAACTTTCCCTTTGGACATAATCTGAAAAATGCATTCAGAAATGCTTCAGTAAATGCCACTGGATTGATTCTGTTAGTGGGGTAGAACTCTTGAAATTGCCAGATGATCGTTGTGGTAACCTGTTACTGAGCTTGGAACTATGAACAAAAATTCCTGATGTCTATCATATAAGGCAGAATCACCTCCATCATGTAACAACTTTTTGATTGGACCCTGCAAACAATTTTCATGTTCAGTAATCATCTGAATTTGTTGTACAGTTGTTTCCAAAGTTGTGCACTGTTGCTGGACATCACTAATTAGTTTAAACTGAAGAGTCCTTATTTTGCACACATTTCCCTTTTACGTTAATAATTCAGTACAGTGTTTTCACTTAACCTGCAAGGTTTTCAATCAACTTTTGCAATTGTTGACAACTTGATACTGGTTTTTTGTCTTTGATATCACCTCACACTACATTGTCACGTTTGCTCTGGAATTCAGTGCAGTTTGATTTGTTCTGAATAAGTTAAACTTGCTCAGGTTTTCAAATCTTTTCCAGTGCAGTCCCCAACAATCAATCTTTCTTTCTCATCCCATCCGGTAAGTCTCCTCTGACCCACCGTTCTATATGATTTTTCTGAAACCTTCCCCATTTTTCCTAGACCTCTCCAGTCCTTTTCCTTCACTCATCTTCCTTACCTTTCAGCTCTTGTGCCTGAAGAAGGATCCAATGGCTTCGAAAGCTTGCCTTATTGTAACCTTCTTTTATGTGTGTGTTCTGCTGCCGCTTGGTGAGTAGATTTTTTATCTATTCAATTACATTTTAATTATTTTTGTAAAGTCTCTAGCAGATGATTTGACAAAGCTGATGTCTGGTGGTGAACTATGCAGTATCTTAAGTAAGTGTAATGGATCTTCCTTTTATTTTTTAATATGTGTCACTGCTCCTGTCATCAGGGAATTGAATATCACTTGTGTTGCTAAGTTCATTCATTTTGTGCCTAATAATTCAATGAATTGCACTTGCTGTTTTTATGCAGTTCTGATTTTTGTGTGCGAAGTACATGTTTCTTGCCTTTTTAATGAGATGATAAAATTTTTCAATAGTACTTGTTGTGCTACTTTAATTCTTGGTGTGCATTAAATAAAGTTCTCTCTTCCTGGCACGAGATACCTTCATCCCCAATGTTAGCCATACTTTCCATCTGATTCTGCTGTGATTGTTCTCGAGTCTTTGTAAAGAAAAGCTGGATCCATAGTGTCTTAAGAATATTTTTAGGAAAGAATTAATGTTCTCATCTACTACATGTACCATGTGTCCTTGGTGAGGTTCATCCTGTAAATTCTCTCTGAGTTATGGTTCTATGAAGTTGTTTGTTTCCATCCATAATTAAACCTGATTGATGGAGGTGCTTTATTGCTGACATTTGACTTTAATGTTCAGATAAACCATTTATTATAAGGGGCTCAGTTGTTGTTGCACAATGTCCACATATTCTTGTAAGAAATATTTCTGTTGGTATCGAACTGAAGCTCGACATAAGCAACCCTAAGTGCCCTCAATAAGAAATATCTGGGATGAACTGAATATCATAGAAGTTGTTTCTTCCAAAGAACAACACTGCAGCCACTGACTGTTATTAATGATATTTATTTACACAAATAGTGCTGTTACAGGTCTCAAATCAACAGGTTCATCTACTGATGGCTGTTCATGCCTGTATTCCATTTTTCGTTGTTTCCATTAGTTACTGAAAAAAGTCAACAACTAATGTAAACAACAAATTAATATAAAAATGAACAGTCCCTGAAGTTGAATGTATTATTAAGAAACCTGTGCTGGGCAGTTCGTATAAATAAACAGCATTATTACCAGTTGCTTGCTTCTGTTTTCTTCTTTGTAATAATCAGCTTGTAAAAACTTTGTTATTGGCTCTTAGATCCAGTCAGTCTCCTGGTATGGCACTTACAATATTCACAATAAAGTATTTATTTTCTAATTTGTCTTATTTTTTATGATGAGCAGCATAATTCTTGGGTATCAGAATATAGTGTCAACTTTTTGTATAAAAATCTGTTATAGTCAAACCCTGAAAATTTGATAGTTGATAACATGAGAAATTTTTCCTGTCCATTGAAAAATACTTGATACAGTGGGGATAAAAAAAATCAATGTTTTTTTACTCTCTCGGTAATTTGAAGTTGTACTGATGATGGCACCTCACAAACAGTATAATTTGATGTAGGAGTCCCCACACATTCTATAATTGGAAGTCCCCAATCAATGTGATTACCATTGAAATCCTCCTACAGCTGTGATTCCCAGTAGAAGCTCAGCCCACATATTTATTTCCCAATGTATATCCCATTCAGTCTGCTTTCCTGCTGTGTTGTAATAAGCCCATGTTTCCTGTACTGCAAAACGCCATGAGTGCTAGAAAGAACAAGTGTCTTTTAAGTTAATAATAATTTAAAAAAAAAGTCACACTTGTGATTCAAACTGTGGACAGCTAATAGTGACATGAAAAAGGAGAAATGCAAAATTTTACTGTTTTTATACAACTGCACCAGATGTAACAACCCACCTCCATCAGATCACCTAAAGTTGATTTTATTTTCCTACCCAACATGACAAATTGTAACCATTAGAGCAGGACATAACACACAATTTTAAAACTGTCTACCATGGAGAAATTGTTCCACTTCTGCTGAATAGTATTGAAAAACATGCAAAGGTGAACATAACAGTTTTGACTACTATAACTATGATTGATAAAGCCTGAAAAAATATAAGCCCTATCACTGTTATATCTGCTTCAAAAAGTGAAAGTTTTTAATGCAGAGAAAAAATATGGAAGAACCATCAGTCACGACAATTAACCAATTTAATCCTGCCAGACACAGCGTGAGAACTTCTACACCGGCATACCCTAAGAAAAAAACGGGTGACGAATTCTTCTCAGCTCTCATCACCATCAAAAATTTGCTTGACAGTGCTAGATGGAATCATGGAAGTCACTCCGTCAAAAGGAAATCGCTGAATCTTTTTCAAAATGACGTGCAACATTTTGGTTGGTATGTATAAATGTATGTACCAGACGTGTATTACTTTGCACATTACTGAAATAAAGGTGAACGTAGATATGTATGTATTATAATTTACTTCAAATCAAAACTCTCATTTATTTGAATTTTTTCTTCAGTCCCTTCCGATTATTTGAATGCCTTTTATCTTGAACTCTCAGTAATTTGAACTTTTTCCCTCTCTGTTGACAAAAGATTTAAGAATCGTCCCTCTGTTCGGGTCTTTGGAGGAGATGACAAAGGGAGAGGTGACCATGAGAAAAAGACTGAATAACCAATAAAAGGATAATATTGTATGAGTTGGCCATGGAATGTCAAAAGCTTGAACGTACTATGGAAGCTAGAAAATCTGAAAAGGAAAATGGAAAGGCTCCGTCTAGATATAGTGGGGTCAGTGAAGTAAAATAGAAAGAAGACAAGGATTTCTGGTCAGATGATGAGTATAGGGTAATATCAAAAGCAGCAGAAATTGGAATAATGGGAGTAGGATTTGTTCTGAATATGAAGGTAGGGCAGAGTGTGTTACTGTTAACAGTTCAGTGATAGGATTGTTCTTATCAGAATGTACAGCAAACCAACAGTGACAACGATAGTTCATCTAAACATGACCTCGCAAGCAGAAGATGAAGAGATAAAGTGTTAGAGAATACTGAATGGGTAATGCAGTTTCTAAAGGGGGTGAAAATCTAATAGTTATGGGAGACTGGAATGCAGTTGTAGGGGAAGGAATAGAAGAAGAGGTTATAGGAGAATATGGGCTTGGGATGAGGAATGAGGGAGGAGAAAGACTAAGTTCTGAAATAAATTTCAACTAGTAATAGTGAATTATATGTTCAAGAATCACAAGAGGAGGAGGTATATTTAGAAAAGGCTGGGAAATATGAGAATAATTCAGCTATATAACATCATCGTTAGACGAGATTCTGAAATCAGGTACTGGATTGTAAGGTATACCCCGGAGCAGATATAGATTCAGATCACAATATAATAGTGATGAAGAGTAGGCTGAAGTTTAAGAGATTAGTCAAGAAGAACCAGTACACAAAGAAGAGGGATACGGAAGTACTAAGGAATGAAGAGATAACACTTGAAGTTCTCTACGGCTACACAGGTAGTGCAATAAGGAATAGCTCAGTAGGCAGTACAGTTGAAGAGGTATGGATGTCTCTAAAAATGGGAAACATAGAAGCTGGAAAGGAAAATGTAGATGCAAAGAAGGTAACTGTGAAGAAACTATGGGAACAGAAGAAATAGTTAAGTTGATCGATGAAAGAAGGAAGTACAAAAATTTTCAGGGTAATTTGGGAACACAGAAATACAAGTTGCTGAGAATTAAGTAGATAGGAAGTACTGGGAAGCTAAGACACAATGGCTGCATGAAAAATGTGAAGAAATTGAAAAAGAAATGATTGTAGGATGGACTGACTTAGCAAATGGGAAAGTCAAAACAACCTTTGTTGAAATTAAAGCAAGGTTGCTAACATTAAGAGTGCAACAGGAAAGTCACTGCAAAATGCAGAGAAGAGAGCAGGTATGTGGAAAGTGTACATTGGAGGCCTCTATGGTGGGGAAGATTTTTCTGTTGTGATATAAGAAGAAACAGGAATCGATGTAGAAGATGTAGGGGTCCAGTTTAGAATCGGAATTTAAATGAGCTTTGGAAGAATTAGGATCAAATAAGGCAGATGGGATTGATAACATTCCATCAGAATTTCTAAATTAATTGGGGGAAGTGACAAAATGGCTATTCATGTTGGTATGTAGAATGTATGAGTCTGGCGACATACCATCTGACTTTTGGAAAAATATCATCCCTACAAACCTGAAGACTGCAAGAGCTGACAAGTGTGAGAATTATCACACAATCAGCTTAACAGCTCATGCATCCAAGTTGCTGACAAGAATAATATACAGAAGAATGGAAAAGAAAATTGAGGACATTTTAGATGGCAATCAGTTTGGCTTTAGGGAAGATAAAGTTGCTAAAGAGGTAATTCTGATCTTGCAGTTGATAATGGGATCAAGACTAAAGAAAGTAAAGACACATTCATAGAATTTGTCCTGGAAGAAGTGCTCAGTAATATCAAATGGTGCAGGATATTAGAAATTCTGAGGAAAGTAGGGGTAAGCTGTAGGGAGAGATGGGTAATATACATGTACAAGAGCCAAGAGAGAATAATAAGGGTGGAAGAGCAAGAGCAAAGTCTCAGATTAAAAAGTAGGGATTTAGTTTTTCGCCTCTACTCTTCAGTCTATACATCAAAGAAGCAATGACGGAAATAGGGTTCAGGAGTAGAATTAAAATTCAAAGTGAAAGGATATCAATTATATGATTCACTGGTGACATTGCTATCCTCAGTGAAAGTGAAGAAGAATTATATGATCTGCTGAATGGAATGAACAGTCTAATGAGTACTGAATATGGACAGAGAGTAAATCAAAGAAAGACGAAAGTAATGAGAAATATCAGAAATGAGAACAGCGAGAAACTTAACATCATGATTGATGGCCACAAAGTACAAGGGTGGTTTGAAAAGTTCTTGGAATCACCACGAGAGGTCAGCGCTAGTGCCACGAGTTGTTCATGTGATACTCATTGGACTGCTGCCTGTGAACACGTTCCACGTCAGTGCTCTTGAAAGGGAGCTGTGGTGGTGATGTGGCTCTGTTGTTACCGCTTAGTGATTTTCGAAGATGGAAAAAAATCTAGATTCGAGCAGTGGTTAAGAACTTTGTAAAGAAAGGTACAAAAGGAAAGGACATTCATGTCAATTTCCAGAATACTCTGGGGGACTCTGCTCCTTCATATTCAACTGTTGCCGAGTGGACGAATGAAATTAAATTTGGTCGGGAGAGCTTAGTTGACGATCCGCGCAGGGGTCGCCGAGGATGTGTCACTAATCCCAAAATCATTGCAGAAGTGCACAAAATGGTCATGGTAGATTGCCGATTGAAAGTGCTTAAAATGGCTTATGTTTGCCAGATGTCATCTGAAAGGGTGTATTACATTTTAACTGCAGAATTAGAAATGATAAAATTATCTGCAAGATGGGTGCCGCGACTCTTGAGGCTGGATCAAAAACATCTGCCATCGTCATGACAAAATTACACAAACTAAGGTATGAATTGTTGCCACACCCACCTTATTCACCTGATTTGGGCCAGTCAGACTTCCATCTCTTCCCAAACCTGAAAATTTTTCTTGGTCGACGAAGATTCACTTCAAATGAAGAATTGATAGCCGGAGTTGACAAGTATTTTGCAGTCCTGGAGGAAACAAATTTTCGAGGCACTGGAACATCGTTGGACAAGGGGACTACATCGAAAAATAAAAGAAGTTTCAGTGATGTAAATACTTTTTTTCTATTCTGCTCCGAGAACTTTTCAAACCACCCTTGAAGATGAAGTTAAGGGATTCTGCTATGTAGGCAGCAACTCTGCCAATGACAGGCAGCAGAAGGAAGCATCAAAAGCAGATTAGCACTGGCAATAGGGCATTCCTGAACAAGAGAAGCCTACAGTATCAAACACAGGTCTTAATTTCAGGAAGAAATTTCTGATAATGTTTGTCTGGAGCATAGCATTATGTGGTAGTGAAACATGGGTTGTAGGAAAAATGAAACAGAAGAGAAGTCAAGCATTTTACTCGTGGTGCTATAGACAAATGTTAAAAATTAGGTGGACTGATAGATAAGGAATGAGGAGGTTCTGCACAGAATCAGAGAGGAAAGGAATATGTGGAAAACAGAAGAAGATGGGACAGGATGAGAGGATATCTGTTAAAACATCAGGGAATAACTTGCATGGTACTAGAAGGAACAGTAGAGGGTAAAAACTGTAGAGGAAGACCGAGACTGTAATATGTTCATCAAATAATTGAAGATACAGGTTACAAGTGCTACTGTGAGATGAAGATGTTGGCATGCGAGAGGTATTCAGGGTGAGCCGCATCAAATCAATCAGAAGATTGATGACACACACACACACACACACACACACACACACACACAAAAGAGAAGCCATTCACTCCTTCTTTCATATTACCCATAGACTAGTGACTAATTGAATACTAACATATATCCAGCTAGGTAAATGATTCCCTACATGGGAGTAAATGCCTCCAGTGGGGTAAAATGTAGTTTCCTGAGGGGTAAAAACAAAAGGGTTCAACTATATTTCAGTTATGACACTAAATTATTTTTAATAATCATTACCATTATCAATTCAATCATGCAGGACTTGTTACACCTTCTTTCCTTCTCCTGGTCCCTACAGTGGAAACACTTTTTTTGCCATCAACCTAACCAATCAGACTCAACCAAAGACCAATGTTGAACCCTGCCTAACTCAGTTCACTCTTCCATCCAACCGTGATCCACCCCCACTGCCCTCAAATCGCCACCTGTTAATTTTCCAGAATTGCTTAACCTCGAACCTTGCCTCACCATCATTCATCAAATCTCTCAACATGCAAACCGACTTACTGATTCTGACCTTATAATCTTACCTGTAGACAAAGGCGCCACCAGTGTTTTGAACTGCAAGGATTACCTGGCATAAGGACTCTGCCAGCTGTCAGATACAGCCACCTAACCTTGCCACAGTGGCCCCCTTCCAGAAATTCAGCTGGATCTTCAGTTACTCCTCAAATCCTTATGCCCATCCCGGAACCTCTGCCCGGAGTCAATCTCTCTGCTCACCCCTATCACTCCATGCACTCGTACCTTCTACATGCTTCCTGAAGTCTGTAAACACAACCAACAAGGACTTCCCATTGTGACCAGTTACTGGGCCCCCACTGAGAGAATCTCTGCTCTCGAAGACCAGCACCTTCAACCTATTACCTGGAACCTACCCTCCTATATAGAAGATACCAACCATTTTGTTCACCGACTCTCCACAGTTCCTGTTCCTTTACTACCGGTGCCCTGCTCATCACTGTTGATGCCACCTCCCTTTACTCTAACATCCCTAATGCCAATGGCCTTACTGCTATTGAACACTACCTTTCCCAACACCTGACGGGTTCCAAACCAACAACCTCTTTCCTAGTCACCATGACCAACTATATCCTCCCTCTCAATTCTCCTTTGAAGGCATTACTTACAAACAAATCTGAGATAAGACTATGGGCACCCACATGGCACCATCCTAGGCCAACCTGTTCGTGGGGAATCTAGAAGAATCCTTCCTACACACCCATAATCAGGTTCAAATTCATTGATGACATCTTTGAGATCTGGATCGAGGTTGAGGACACCCTATCCATATTCCTACATAGTCTCAACAACTTCTCCCCCATTTGCTTCATCTGGTCATATTCAACCCAACAAGCCACCCTCCTGGATGTTGATCTCCACCTCAAAGATGGCTACATCATACCTCCGTCCACATTCAACCTACTACCTCCACCAGCAGTACCTCCACTTTGACAGCTGCCACCCGTTCCACACCAAGAAGTCCCTTCCATATAGCCTAGCCACCCGTGATGGTTGCATCTGCAGCAACAAGTGGTCCCTCTCGAAAAATACTGAGAGTCTCACTGAAGCCTTCACAGACAGTAATTATCCTCACAACCTTGTACAAAAACAAATCTCCCATGCCTTATCTTTCCAGTCTCCCACCACCTCCTGAAGTCCCTCTGTCCGGCCACAAAGGAGCATTCCCCTTGTAACTAAGTACCATCTAGTACTGGAGCAACTGAATTACATTCTCTGCCAAGGTTTCAACTACCTCTCATGGTGTCCTGAAATGAGAAATGTCCTACCCACTATCTTTCCCACCACTCCCACAGTGGTATTGGATTGGACTGTTTGGGGGAAGAGACCAAACAGCGAGGTCATCAGTCTCATCGGATTAGGGAAGGATGGGGAAGGAAGTCGGCCATGCCCTTTCGAAGGAACCATCCCAGCATTTGCCTGGAGCGATTTAGGGAAATCATGGAAAACCTAAATCAGAATGGCCGGACGCGGGATTGAACCGTCGTCCTCCCAAATGCGAGTCCAGTGTGCTACCACTGCGCCACCTCGCTCGGTCACAGTGGTATTCCGCCAACCACTGAACCTACACAATATACTTGCCTATCCCTACGCAAGCCCTGCTCCCAACCTCTTACCTCATGGCTCATACCCCTGCAATAGACCTAGATGCAAGAGCTGTCCCATACACCCTCACACCACCACCTACTCCAGTCCGGTCAGAAACATCATCTGTCCCATCAAAGGCAGGGCTACCAGTGAAACCAGTCGTGTGATCTACAAGTGAAGCTGCAACCACTGTGCTGCATTCTATGTAGGCATGACAACCAACAAGCTGTCTGTAAACATGAATGGCCACCGACAATCTGTGGTCAAGAAACAAGTGAACCACCCAGTTGCTGTGCATGCTGCCAAACATGACACCCTTCATTTCAATAACTGCTTCATAGTGTCTGCCATATGGACTCTTCCCACCAACACCAGTTTTTCTGAATTGCACAGGTGAGAACTTACCCTGCAATATATCCTACATTCCCCTAACCCTCCTGGCCTCAACCTCCATTAGCGACTGTCCTCACCCATCCAGCCTTTCTGTTCCCATTCCAGCACTATATAGCGCTCACAGCCCTCATTCCACCATCACACCCAGTCTTTTTACTTCCCTCCTTTTCTGCTACCCCCCTCCCCTTCCACACATCTCTCCTGACCTACGTCTAACCTCCCAGCTGCACATGGCTGCCCTACCATCTCTCCAACTTGTCCCTGCGCACTCCTCAGCGGCACTGCACTGTCTGCCACCTCTACCATACATCCCTCCTCCTACCCATCCCAGCGTCCTCCTTACCCCCATCCAGTCGCCACTCCCATCATGCACTGTCTATTTTTGATGAAGGCCTTACGGGCCGAAAGCTTTATTTGTGTGTGTGACAATGTGGTGGGGGTTACAGTGTCTGTAACAAATGCAGAAATCCACACACAGGATACATATGTACCCAGTAGAACAGTTCATAATGGGAGGGACCCTCCATAGTATACAGTCACTGCAAAGAGACTTCTAAAGAAACAGAGATTACTGCATAATAGGTGTACAACAAAGTGTAGGGCTATAGATGGAGAGATGCTGAATAAAATGTGTTTGGCTGTCAAGAGAGCAACGCATGATGACTTCGGTAACTACTGTAGTAGAATATTGTGAAGTGATCTTTTGCAGAATCCAAAGAAATTCTGGTCGCATGTAAAGGCTATTAGTGCCACCAGATTTAGAGTCCAGACCCTAGTGAATGAGGCAGGAACTGAAACTGAGGGTAGCAAAGCAAAAGCTGAAATGCTTAACTCCATTTTCAGATATTCCTTTACAAATGAAAACCCAGGGAGAATTGCTCAAGGTTAATCATCATACCATTGAAAAATGACTGAAATAAGTATTAGTGTCAGTTGTGGTGAGAAACAGCTGAAATCATTAAAATTGAACCAAGTTCAAGGCACCGATTGAATCCCTGTCTGATTCTGTACTGAATTTGGGCTCCCCTCTTCTAACTATAGTCTATCACAGATCCCTCAAACAAAAAACCATGCACAGATCCCAGAAAAAGGGTAGCAGAAGTGATCCACAGAACTACCATCCAATATCCTTGACATCAGTTGATTGTAGAATCTCAGAATATATTCTGAGATCAAACATAATGAGGTATCTTGAACAGAATGACCTCCTCAATGCCAACAGTATGGATTCTGAAAACATTGATTGTGTGAAACCTAACTCCTACTTTTCTCACATGATGTACTGAAAATTTTGGATCAAGGCAACCTGGTAGATGCAGTGTTTCTTGATTTTCAAAAAGCATTTTACTCAGTACCACATCTACACTTATTGTCAAAAGTACAATCACACGGGGTACCAAGTGAAATTTGTGACTGGATTGAGACTTTTTTGTAGGCAGGACACAGCATGTTATCTTGGATGGAGGCCATTGTCAGACATAGAAGTAACTTCAGTCGTGTCCCAGGGAAGTGTGGTGGGACCCTTGTTGTTCATATTGTATAGTGACCTTTCAGACAATATTAACAGTAAAATCATGCTTTTTGTAGATGACACAGTTATTTATAATGGAGCACTACCTAAGAAAAGCTGCATAAATATTCAGTCAGATTCTGATAAGATTTCAATACGGTGCAGAGACTGGCAAATTTCTCTAAATGTTCAGAAATTTAAAATTTTGTACTTCACAAAACGAAACAATGTAGTATCCTATGACTATAAAATCAATGAGTTACTGTTGGAATCAGCCAACTGCTACAAATACCTGGGTGTAACACTTTGTAGGGATATGAAATGGAATGATCACATAGATTCAGTCATGGGTAAAGCAAGTGGTAGCCTTCAGTTTATTTGTAAAATACTAGGCTACAAGACACATTGCTTACAAATCACTCTTGTGACTGGTTCTAGAGTATTTTAGAAATGTGTGGGACCCATCCAGACAGGACTGACAGGGAATAGTGACTGATAGGACTAACAGGGAGTAGTGACCGTATACAGAGAAGAGCAGCACGAATGGTCACAGGTTTGTTTAATCCATGGGGGCATGTCACAGAGATACTGAAGAAACTGAACTGGCAGACTCTTGAAGAGAGACATAAAGTATCCCATGAAAGTCTATTAACAAAGTTTCAAGAACTGGCTTTAAATGATTGCTCTAGGGATATACTAAAAACCCCTACGTGTCACATAGGGATCATATGGATAAGATTAGAATAATTACTGTACACACAGAGGCATTCAAACAATCATTCTTCTCATGCTCCATGTGTGAATGGAACAGGAAGAAACCGTAATATCTGGTACAATGGGACATACCCTCTGTCATGCACCTCATGGTGGTTTGCAGAGTATAGATGTAGATGTAGAAAATCGTCTTCCTCCATAGTACACCCCCCCTACACAAGTATTTTGTACTATGCGCCTATAACAGTAAAATTGAGACATATATGAGTACACCATACATACTTAAATGTGTCATGAAAATGTATCACCCAAGTTGTATGTAGTTCCTATCAATCTGATACTGCTTCATTATTTGTTTTGCAACAGTAAATGAACGAACTGACAGCACAGCACAACAATAACTTTTGAATAGGTACTACACTGTTGTAGGGCTTACACAGTATTATTATTAGTGTTGTTGTTGTTATTACCAGTTGTTCGGGACAAAGCATTGGCATCCAAAAGTGTTCCAATTCCTACCAGTTCAGAAGTAAGGAACCCACCAATAAAGTGATTTACAGATAGTAACCCTAATTATTGCACACATATTTTAATTTGGTTAGTATTAAATGGGTTGCAGGGCATGGATGGAACAACTGTGTGGGGGGGGGGGGGTTTCGGGGGGGGGGGGGGTTCGGGGGGGGGGGGGAGAACTGATGTTTTGTTACTAGTGTCTACCCTCTGTAGTGGCGCCACCATTTAAGACAGGAAAGTTAGATTCGGTGCAATATTTGTGAGCGCACAAGTTACAGCCAGGCGTGGGCCTGTTGACATTAAGTTACGCTGACCAGTGGTTGCGAAGTAGAATGGAGGCCACAGGGCTGTCGAACAGCTGAAAAGAGTAAACGCAGCGGTTTGCATGGGGCAAGTTACAGGTAGAAGGGGCCCACTGGCGCAACCTAGGTGTTATGAGTACGTGACTCGGAGTGGCGCGTTAGCAAAACAGAGGTGCACAACCGCATATAAATAGGTGCCGGTTTTCTAATGAGGGGGATTCAAGTGCGGCAGCTCTCCTGGGCATGTCACACCACCGGCTACATGCAGCAGCAGATGGGGCACCAGCGTTCTACTCCACGGTGGGTCGCTGGTTCGACCCTCTGAGGCCAGTGCGGGCTCCGTAGCCAGCCAGCGGCGAGCCACTCAACGGTTCGCTACCACGGGCGGTCTTTCTGGCTCCCAAACCCCCCCCCCCCCCCCCCCCCCCCACGCCAAGCCGCACCGCTGACAGCAAAGTGGCGTCCCCGGCATCACGGGGCCCAGTGACGCAGACAGAGAGGAACGCGGCACTGTAGCTGGGAATAATAAAACACTTGAAGGGCCGATTTTTAATGTGGCGCATCCTGACAGTTTCCATCTACATCCTACATTCCTCCACCGCACGCCAACATCTACATTTGGCAGTGGCAGCTACATTTGGTGTCAGAATAGCGAGCATCGCCTATACAGTACGACGCTCGAGCCCACTACCCGCATTACAGTCACAAAATGTGATGACTGTTGACCAATTTTTCTTTTTGAGTGTTGAACGTTTTCTTTCTTTGCTTTGTCAGAGTGTTAGTGTGTTTGGGGCAGTAAGATTTTTTTTTTCTTTCATGGCATTTAATTACTTTTGTATGATGATTTGTGTATCTCTGACCAATTTTTCTTTTTGAGTGTTGAACGTTTTCTTTCTTTGCTTTGTCAGAGTGTTAGTGTGTTTGGGGCAGTAAGATTTTTTTTTTCTTTCATGGCATTTAATTACTTTTGTATGATGATTTGTGTATCTCCTCCAAAACGTAAGATGAGATATTGAGCTGTAGGAAGTCAGTTTATTTTTGTAGTTAAATGTTTTGTTTCCTGTACAGTACGACGTTCGAGCCCACTACCCGCATTACAGCCACAAAATGTGATGACTGTTGACCAATTTTTCTTTTTGAGTGTTGAACGTTTTCTTTCTTTGCTTTGTCAGAGTAAGTGTTAGTGTGTTTGGGGCAGTAAGATTTTTTTTTCTTTCATGGCATTTAATTACTTCTGTATGATGATTTATGTATCTCCTCCAAAACGTAAGATGAGATATTGAGCTGTAGGAAGTCAGTTTATTTTTGTAGTTAAATAGTTTGTTTCTGTGGGTTTCTGTAGTTTGAACTGGACTAACTGGGAATGAAAGCAACACAATGGCAGAGTCAAGGACGCAAGATGTGTCGGAACCAGAAGTGGTACGGATTTTGTTGGAAAGGGTAGCACTATTGACAGCAGGCAATACGCAGTTAAGTAGTGAATTAACATGTAGGAGTGAGCGGGAAACCGCGTCTGATCAGTCGTTGTTGCCTAGGGTGCCACAACAGGAAATCGATCCAGCTGCCGTGAGTTTGATTATTCAGTTTTCTGGCAAGGCATCTGAGGATGTGTATTCGTTTGTGGAGGACTTGGAAATTTCATCTGTGATGAATGGTTGGTCTGATGATCAGTTGTTACATGTAGCCAAGATTAAATTAATGGGCGAAGCGAAGACATATGTAAGGTGTTCTCAGGCCTTAAGGAAGGCAGGACAGTTTAAGCAGTTGAAGGAGGGGCTTTTACAAAGGTACAAGAAACAGAATAGCGCTCGATACTTTAGAGAGAGGTTGAGTACAATGACGAAGAGACAGGGGGAGACGGTAGAGAAATTTGCGGACAGAATAAGAGAAATTAACGAGTATACTTATGAGTTGGGTCAGAGCGATGAAGCGAATGGTGTTCTGTTGCAGGAGGCCGAACACAGGGCACTTGATGTATCTTTGAGGGGGTTACCGGCGCATATGGCGCGGAAAGTGCGTGAAGGGACTCCGAAACATTTGTATTCGGCCTTTCAGCTGGCAATCCAATGTGAGGAAATAGATATAGCAATGGGGCTATGTGATAGACAAGCAGTGTTTACAGCGGGTATAAAATGTTATGAGTGTGGTCATACGGGACATGTGCAGAGGATTGTACCTAGTCACTGAGGAATGGAGGAAGGGGTGGAAATCAGCAGCGTAGAGGATGGAGAAGTAGAGTCAGTAGAGGTGGACAATCGTTAAACGCAGAGGGGACCGAAGACCCACCTAAGGAAGCTCCCGTTTAATTTGAGTGCTACAAATACGTATGCAGAGGTGGAATGTTTAGTGGTAGGATCCATAGGAACTAAAAAGTTTAAAATTTTGTTGGACATAGGGGCGCAAGTGTCAGTGGCTACTAAGAGTTTAATGGGACGAAGGAAGTTAGAACTCCCACGTTATAGGTTGCGCGGAGTGGGATAAGGAAGTCACACCTTTGGGGTCAGTGACAGTTGACCTTCGCATAGGGAAAATCCGATTTGATGCATGCCTGGAGGTAGTACCATGGGTAGGCGAGGACTACGACATGATCCTAGGAGTAGATTTCTTGCACCAACATCATGCCAAAATTGACCTTGGACAATGAACTGTGGAACTTGGTGGAATGTTATTTCAGGTAGGGGAAACTGTTATCGATGGAGAGCTGCCACGAGGGGCGTTCAACGTAATGACCAAACCAACTGAGCTGTGTACATTAGCATTAAGGCTTAATTCGCATGAGTGTGTGTCTAGTGGTACCGGGAAGTCTCTTTGGTTGAGTGTAGAGTCAAATCTACCTGTGGGTACGGTATGCGTTATTGAACCAATGGAGGATAATGAAGTTTTGGATCCATTAGGTTGTTTTTTGAAACGTAGTATTGTACACGTACAAGAGTGAAACGACGGGCGAGTAGTCGCTGTGAAGGTGGATAATTTTAGTGGTGTAGACGCGAATTTGGGAAAAGGAGTTTTAGTAGAGAATATGGATGTACCAGATGACTTAAGACCAGTGTTCGAGAGGTAGGTGCAGCGATAAACCACTAACTGCCGATAGAACTGCATTGCGTAACAAAGTCAAGCATTTGAAAGGAGGAGAAAAAGAGCATGTGGAAGAATTGTTGTGGGAATTTAAGGATTTGTTTTTTACGTGAGGGCCGTTACCAACAACTCCATTAGTTGAACATAGGATACCAACAGGGAACGAAACACCTGTTTACCGTAAACCATACAGAATACCGAGGAATTTGCAGCCGATTGTGGAGGATTTCATTGATCAGCAGCTTGCGGACGGTATTATAGAGCATAGTAATAGTTGCTGGGGAGTGGGCATTGTCGTTGTGCCTAAAAAATCTATGGATGGAACTAAGAAATACAGGTTCTGTTGTGACTACCGATACATCAGTAATAAGACAGTAACGGACGCATACCCCATTCCAAACATATCGGAGACTTTGGATCACTTAGGACAGTGGATTTGACAAGTAGTTATCATCAGTTAGAGGTGGCTCCAGAGGATCGTCCAAAAACTGCGTTCTCTACTCCTGGAGGCCATTACCAGTACTTCAGAATGCCATTCGGTTTGAAAAACGCTCCGGCAACGTTTCAGATGTTGCTAGACAGTGTGTTAAAGGGTTTGAAACCACGGCAATGTCGTGTCTATTTGGATGACATTACAGTGTTTTCAAGTAGTATGGAGCAGCATAGACAGTGGTTATGGGAAGTCTTTATGAGGTAAACAGCGGCTCACTTGACGTTGAGTCAGGAGAAGTGTCATTTTGCATTGGAAGAAGTGAAATATTTAGGTCGTATCATCAGTAAGGACGGAGTGCGAACAGATCCGAGGTTGGTACAGGCCGTAAGGGATTTTTGGGAGCCACGTAAATAGTTAAGGAAGTGCAATCATTCGTCGGAATTTGCAATTTCTATCGAAAGTTTGAGAAGCGTTTTGCAGATTTAGCACAGCCATTGACGCGATTGTTACGGAAGGGTGTGAAATTTGAGTGGACAGAAGAGGGTCAGAAAGCGATTGACAAACCGAAAGAAGTGTGAACATCAAGTTCAGTTCTTGTGTTTCCAGATTTTGAAAAGGAATTTATTCTAGGATTGATGCTTCGAATCAAGCATTAGGGTGTGTTCTTAGTCAGGAAATTGATGGGAAAGAACATCCTGTAGCCTATGCGTCTAGGCAGTTGAATGCAGCAGAGAGGAATTACTCAACAACAGAGAGGGAGATGATTAGTGTAATCTATGGAATCACATATTTTAAATGTTATTTATATGGTAGAAGATTTTGAGTAGTGACAGATCATGCTGCGTTGAAGTGATTGTTGGGGTTGAAGGATCCGTCCACTAGACTCGCTAGGTGGGCTGTGAGGCTTAGTGAATTCGACTACGAGGTGGTGCACAAGCCTGGGAAGAAGCATGGTAATGCGGATGCACTGAGTAGAAAGGTGGCAAAAATAGAAGTCATAGGTTATGACCTAGCAATATGGCAAGAATTATAGGACGCTGACAACGATTGTAAATTGTATCGGACACTGCCACAATTTGTTATGTACGATGGTCTTCTGTGTAGGGAAACGGGCCAAGTGTAGTAATGTCAGCGAAGCTGAGAGATGAGGTCTAAAAAGAAGCACATGATCACTTGTTATCTGGTCATGGTGGGAGTAGAGCGACGAATAGGAGAGTGGCGGAGAGGTATTGGTGGAGAGATAGGAAAGCAGATGTCGATCAGTACGTCAAGGATTGCATACCATTTGCGCAGAGAGCAGATTTGAGTCGGAAACGGATACAGCTTCACCGATTGCCGGAAGTGACATGTCCATTTTCTACGTTGGGAATTGATGTATTAGGACCTTTCAGTCGAACACCATAAGTGAACAGATTCGTTCTGATAGTAACAGACCGTTTTTCGAGGTATGTGGAGATGGTGGCTATGCCAAATCAACAGGCAGCAATGGTCGCGCAAGCTTTAATAAACAACTGGTTTTTGAAGTTTGGTGTACCGGAGGCAATAATTACTGGCCAAGGGATCAACTTTACCTCGGATTTAATGAAGGAACTGTGTAAATTGTTGAACGTAAAGAAGTTGAGGACGAGCGCGTTGCATCCCCAGGAAGGACAAAAATGGTTCAAATGGCTCTGAGCACTATGGGACTTAACATCTTAGGTCATCAGTCCCCTAGAACTTAGAACTACTTAAACCTAAGTAACGTAAGGATATCACACACATCCATGCCCGAGGCAGGATTCGAACCTGCGACCGTAGCAGTCCCGCGGTTCCGGACTGCAGCGCCAAGAACCGCACGGCCACCGCGGCTGGCCCAGGAAGGACAGAACGGGTACACAGAACAATCGTGAAGATGCTGAGTTTTTATGTGGATTCTCATCACCGTCAGTGCGACGAGTATTTGAAGCATATTGTTTGCGCATACAGTGCAAAAGTCCATACCAATACCAGTTTGTCTCCATTTGAAAAAGTGTATGGGCGAAAAATGCCATCACAGTTTGATTTAGTGAAGCTACAGAAAGGAAGGACCGGTGAATCTGTACGTCAGCTCTCGAGGACAACTCGGGATGTTTGGAAACGGGTACAAAAGGTGAATACAAAGGCTTTGGAAAGGCAGGAAGACACAGTGAAGTGGAAAGGAAGTTCACCGCAGTATAGAGTAGGGCAATGGGTAATGCTATCCAGCCCCTATACGCCAAAAAGGGAAAACAAAGAAATTTGTCACGAGGTATCAAGAGCCATAATAAGTAGTTGAAACCACATCCCCCATTAATGTTAAGCTTCAGCTGCCAACTAGAACAACGATAATACACATTGGGTGGTTGCACCCATTTAAGGGTTGTCCAGATGTGATTCCAGACATGTCACAGGAGGGGAAGAGGAAGAGGAAGAAAGAGAGAGTGGAGAGAGGTGTTAGCGCAGGGAAAACCAGGAAGATAGAGTACAGCATGATGTACCGTATGCTCTGCGATCCAGAAAGTTGTAGAGTATTTGTAGTTTTTTGTTTTCTTGTTATGTATCATTGGGTTTGTGTAGATTAATTAGGCAGTGTATTTTCATTTGTTGTATGTGTTTTCGAGTTTCGTGAGCGTGCTGGGGACAGCAGTCTTTTTGAAGAGGAAGGAAAGGTGATGGTGATCACTGTCCTCAGGTCACTGAGAAGGGGAGCGTTGAGCAAGGTGGTAGAAGTAAAAAACCTCAGGAGGTATTCATGATCTCGGCAGTTAACAGCCAGTATGCCAAGGTGACAAGGGAGGAATTACAGAGCTCCCCTAGAGGGAACGTAACAGTATATCCAGCCAGGTTGATAAGCACCATTCTGGACACGTGCATGGTGCCGTTATTTTTAGCCAGGAGGAAAGAAATAGACTGTCCAAGGGACGTCTTGGAGCCAAAATTGAGCCTGTAACGCGTCGGGACGCACTGGAACTTCTCCACCTACGAAAATCTCATAGTAGTAGCAAGCTCTTTTGAGCAGGGAGTATTTGCAGAAGCGAAACGTATAGAGCTCTAGGGGAGCTGAATTTTAATCATTGGAACTGCGTGTAACGTAATAGGACCAACCTTCCATATGCCAGCGTCAATTTCAGGAGTCATGCAACTGAATGTTATACAGCCACAGCTGTACTAGCCAGAAGCAACTTTAGAGTTTTTGCCAAGGCAGAATCTGACATTGTTAAATCAAACTCTGGAATCAGGTCTGTTGAGATCCATAAACCAGTTCATTTCAGGGCAAGAGGGGCGCATATCAGCCGAACAGCTTGTGCAACGACAAGTAACGGTCAGTTTGAGCACCTCTGTGCCAAGTGCCATTACAGCCTTAACTTTGTTGTGTGTTGTTTTCATTCTGATCAGGTGGAGAGACAATTCCGAGAGGGAACTGACGGTAGTCCAAATCCCAGTGGATTGGATACCGAAGGTGTAAGACGGGTAGGTAAGAGGTTGATCGAGCATTAAATTGAGTGGTCGTCCAGTAAGAAATTTTTACGTTTTGTCTCATGTCCTGTGTTTAAGAGGGCTAGACCACATCTAAATTTTCTAATAGTAGTAGTAAATATGTCATAAGTATGTGCCGACCCAAACAAGTTTAAGAGTGGTTAGAGGTCGACCTGGGGACCGGGTCTTTCAAAAGGGGGGAATAATGTAGCGGCACCACCATTTAAGAAAGGAAAGTTAGATCCGGAACAATATTTCTGAGCGCACAAGTTACAGACAGGCGTGGGCCTGTTGACAGTAAGTTATGCTAACCAGCAGTTGCGAAGTAGAATGGAAGCCACAGGGCCATCGAACTGCTGAACAGAGTAAATGCAGCAGTCTGCATGGCGCAAGTTACAGGCAGAAGGGGCCCACTGGCGCAACCTAGGTGTTATGAGTACTGTGAATCGAAGCAGCGCGTTAGCAAAACAGAGGTGCACAGCGGTGAATAAATAGGTGCCGGTTTTCTAACTCTTATTTGAGAAGTGAAGAATGTGTTGGAAGAATGACTCCCATTGCACAGTTAAGAAAAGCTGGTGGTGGAGGGGAGGATCCACATGGCCTGGGTTGTGAAGCAGCCACTGAAATCAAGCATGTTACGTTCAGCTGCATGTTGTGCGACAGGGTAGACCACTTTGCTCTTGGCCTAATTCAGTGGTGACCACACATCCTGATGGACAGCTGGTTGGTATTGTTAACAATGTATAAAAAGCAGTACAATTATTGCAGAAGAGTTGGCATATGATGTAACTGCTTTCATAGGTGACCTGGCCTCTGATGCAGTGGCATAAGCCCGTGACAGGACTGGAATAGGAAGTATTGGGTGCGTGGACTGGGCAGGTCTTGCACCTGGGCCATCCACACAAATATGGCCCCTGTGACAAACGGCTAGGATTGGCAGTGACACTTTAGCAGGGTTGGGAAGGATGTTGGGTAGGATGTCCCTCATTTCAGAGTATGATGGTAAGTAGTCAAAGTCCTAACGAAAGATGTGGTTCCGTTGCTCCAATCTGGGACGGTAGTGGGTGATGAATGGAGCACTTCTTTGTAACTCATTCCTGGGGTTGGGGGGAGGATTGGGCATATGTGGGAATAACACACGGGGAGAGTGCCTGTCTGTGAAGGCCTTTGTGAGACCTTCAGCATACTGGGCAAGGGAGTTCTTGTCACAGCAGATACACTGTTGCTGGGTAGTCAGGTTGTATGGAGGGGAGTTTTTGGTGTGGAAGTGTTGACAGCTGTCAAAATGCAGGTACTGTTGGTGTTTGGTGGGTTTAATTTGAACAGAAGTGCGAAGGAGGATCTTGGCGTAGAGGAATGTGGCACACTGCAATGAGGAGTACCCGGTGAAGTGGATGGGAGAGAAGGCATTGAGGTTGTGAAAGGAGTGTCTTGGTCCTGAGTCTAGATAATGAAAAGACCAACAAACCTGAATGACAACAGGGGTTTGGGGTCTTGGAATGCTATGTAGATTTCCTGTACATGGCCACAGATTTGTTCGTTAACTTCCCTTGAAAGGAGAACTAGTTGAGTGTTTGGATATAGTTAGTAAGGTGTATGAGGAATGAGATGGTGGGTTTGGAGTCCGATGGACAATGGTAGAGGTATAGTGTTCAATAATGGCAAGACCATGGGCATGGGGTATGTTTATGTATATGGAAGTGGCATCCAGAGATCCAGGACGTAAGGGAATGGGGATGGTGGAGAGTCAGTGAAGGAAGTGGTTGGTGTCTTTGCATGAGTGTCTAGATTTTATGCAGTTGGTTGGGGTGTTGCTCTATATGGGCCAAAGTTCTTTCAGTTGGTAGCAGGATAGTGTGAGGCTGGCCTTTTTCAGAGGACTCAGAGGCTGCATAACAAGATGAAAGGAATTCATAGGGTAGGGCATATAAGAGATAGAGAGGAAGGGCGGAGAAAGGGGAGGAATAGAGAAGGAGGTGGTGATGAAGAGGGAGATAGGAAGAGTAAAGGAGAGGGGTAGAAAAAAGGAGCTGAGGTGGGGAGAGAGAGATAGATAGATAGATAGAGAGAGAGAGAGAGAGAGAGAGAGAGAGAGAGAGAGAGAAAGTGGGCCTGCCTGCATTGGTGGAGGGGGGGGGGGGGGAGGAAGACTGGTGGAAGAAGGCACAGCATGATCTGTATGGAACGGAGTGGTGTGGACAGAAGAGAAAAGGTGAGCCGTGCGTGGCTCATGTTCCCACCATCATGTATTTTACACCCTGTTTTTAATGTACTTCCACCTCACTACATTAATTTAAATTACTGGTGTCCCTGAGTTGCTGCTTTGCCTGACCGTGAGCGGCGCTAGCAGCGCGTATCAGTATCTCCAAAAATGGTTCAAATGGCTCTGAGCACTATGGGACTTAACAGTTGTGGTCATCAGTCCCCTAGAACTTAGAACTATTTAAACCTAACTAACCTAAGGACATCACACACATCCATGCCCGAGGCAGGATTCGAACCTGCGACCGTAGCAGTCGCGCGGCTCCGGACTGCGCGCCTAGAACCGCGAGACCACCGCGGCCGGCCAATATCTCCCCTCTCGTAGTAACTTTGCTCGACTTCTATCACTTCCCGGTCATTGTGTGTTGTAAGCGAGTTCGGGTCGCGAGTTCGGGCTGCCAGTCAGTTGGAACGCTTCTGGAGCGCAGTCTGGACCTGCCAGTCGGGGAGTTGTAATGTAGCACTAGTGCAGTTGGGTTGGAACTAAAGGTCCTCGTCGGCATGGCTTGCCCGACCATTGCCACCATGCATCACTTGAGCCGGGCCTTGGTCTTGGTGGATCGTCGGTCAGTCGTCCTACCGGACGACGCGTTTTGGCTCGCCGGTCGTTCATGAGTCGGCTGTATGTGTGTGTGTGCATCGACTCCCGATTGGTCTTCGTGCATGCTAAGTTACTGTTTGGTATCGTTCAGGCCTTTGTGCATGTGTTTGTCAGGTTGTTTGTGTAGTTGGCGTTATTTCCACTGACGACTATTTTAGATGTTGGCGGCATTATGAGGGGAGTTGGTCGGTTGGTGCGGACCAGGGAGGATATCTCTGTGTGGCGCGGTCGGCTAGGTCCGCTGACAGTCCCTGCACAGTGTCGGAGCTTGTGTGGAGCTGTCCGATCGCTTCGAGCTGCATGGTTCACCGACCCAGGACGTCAAAGTTGAGTGGTGCCTTAAGTACCCAAGCCACCTCTGTTCATGTTGTGTCGTTCGTTTTGGTGGTTCGCTGTTGGGGAGCCTTTCCTGTGAGTAACACCGAGTGTTTGTAGTGGTGATATCGAGCCACCGTGCGGTGGAATTAACTATATTGGTTCACTACAGTTCAAATGCACCAGCGGATTTTTCTGCCTTGTGGCCGTTAGTGTTCTGGTTACCTGCCCTGGCCACTGACGTAAATTCAAAAAAATGGTTCAAATGGCTCTGAGCACTATGCGACTTAACTTCTGAGGTCATCAGTCGCCTAGAACTTAGAACTACTTAAACCTAACTAACCTAAGGACATCACACACATCCATGCCCGAGGCAGGATTCGAACCTGCGACCGTAGCGGTCGCTCGGTTCCAGACTGTAGCGTCTAGAACCGCACGACCACTCCGGCCGGCGACGTAAATTCAGGCAGTGTTCTTTTTGGTGGAGTTAACTATATTACCTTATTTCAAATCCATGTATTCCAGCGGAATTTTCTGCCTTGTGGCCGTTAGTGTTCCGGTTACCTGCCCTGGCCACTAACATAATTTCAGGCAGTGTCCTTTCCTCACCTTTTGTCACTGTCCAACACGGTGTGTAGTTTTGACAGCTTAATACATATTTCATTGTGGATAATCACGTCCTTAACAGTTTGGTCTTTGAGTTTTCATGTACCGATTGGTGGCTAGCAAGTTGTTTGGTCCGTCGGTCCGTAACTGTCTCTTGGTTGGGTTACCGACGGATCAAGAATAGTTGGGTCCACCATCTGTCTCACCAAAGTGAACGTTAATGTTTCGAGGGCAGGCCCAACCCCCACCCCCAACCCCCCACCCCGCCCCTGGAGGAGTCAGAGTGCCGTTGTCTATACTGTCCTTTTCATGAGTGTTTAATGGTTTGTTGGTAGTCTATTATAGCCAATGCTTTAAAAGAAAAAAAGTTTTTTATTGTGTTTTATGTAAATCAAGGGCCTTCAGCCAGTATAAGTAAATTTGAATTCTGGCAAGTGGCTATTTTGCTGAAAGTTACTTTTGTTGTGCTATTTTTTCATTTAGTGCGCTGTCAGCCACTTAAAAATTAAAGTTTTCAGCTATTTTTTGCATTTTTGGTAAATCAACTGTGGGCCTTCAGCCGCTTAAAGCCTTATTCTTAAAATTTCCCCTTAAGCGAAAACAATGCGGCCTTCTGACTTAAAAGATTATGGTAATGTATTTTAAAATTCTGAAATTTAATTGTGGCCTTCAGCCGTTGGTATTGCACCTTGTTTATGTTTGTTCTATCCACTTTTGCCTTGAGGCTTTCAGCCTAGATGTGATATATACGTATATATTTTAATTATTTTATTTGCAATTTTAACTGCGTGTCTCCAGTCACTTGAAATTTATCTTGTTGACTTTTAAGATTTCTTGTTTGGAGGCCTTCAGCCGGGAAAGAATTGGATTTTGAAACTCGTAGTTATAAAGGTTCGGCTATGTGCCGTTTTGGTTTAAATGTGTTATTAAATTACAATAAATTACAATTTTGAAGTGAAACTGACCGCCACCTTATTCGGCCCTTTCCTCAATCCTAATCACCTGTTCTGCCCTGCGGGTTTAGTAGGCGTATCAAAAGGGAAAAGATAAGTTCAGAAACAAAGTTAGCTGAGGTTTAGGCCAAAGGGATTGTGAGAGCACAGGATCTGATACAGTCAGTTGCCACCAGCATAGTTCAGATCAACTTTTTCAGGGAGGGAGTATCCAAATGGCCTGTGTAGTGAAGCAGCTGTTGAAGTCATTAGTGTTGTGGCACTCGGTATGTTCAGCCAATTGGATGGTTAATCTTCGGAGGTGCTCCTGGTTGTGCTGTCTTGCCGACGGCTGAAACATCCTGTCGTGAAAGCCTTCATTGTATGATACCATTAGTATTGTATGGAAGCGAGCATTGGATAAATAAAACGAAAGGTGAAAGCAAAATACAAACAGCAGAAATGACATTCTTGAGGAAAGTAAACGACTGCACAAGAAGAGATTCAATAAAGAATGAAGATGTTCAAAATGAGATCAGTGTACGTGCTGTTAATGAGGAAATAACTGAATAGTGAGAGAGATGGGAACAACGTGGCAACAGAGTGAGAAATGGAAGACCACCCAAGAAAATCTTGAACTACAGTCCAAGAGGAAGGAGAGGCACTGGTCAAGAGAAACGACGGTCTTAAACTCTGTGAAGGCGAAACAGCCAGATACCTAATCCCTATGTGTAGGACGACGACAATCTGTGTTAAAATCAATGGTGACAGCATAAAATGTAATAAATGAATAGAAAAATAAAAAAACAACGTCTTTCTTACAAGCTGACAGCTTACTACTTTAGGCAATACGCCGCACTCTTGTGGTACACAGACAGCCTATGCGGAAATATTGCAGGCGCTCCCAATGTATTGCTGTCTAACTATCAAATGTTCATCTCTGGGGGGAAATAGAGCAGAGATGCGGATGTGCGGTAACAACTCTATATCTTATTCCATCGAGATGTTTTTATACTCATGTGCGTACAGATAAATCAATAGTGATTCTAGGCGGTGAAGGTTTGTGAATGAGCCATTCAGCTATTACGTTTATTCACTTAGTATTCCCTAAATATGTGCAAACTACTATCAATTTTTGTAGCTCCCAGACGGCCATGGGTTGCTAATAGCGACAAAAATTGCGTGCTAATGTACGATCAGTCACGATGTTAAGCGAAGAAGTTGCATCAGCACCAGAGAAAAGGGGAAACAGAGCGAGGGAGAAAATACGCCAAATTGTTTTCAGTGCACTTTTCATTTAATTCGTCAATGTGTGGATCGTAATTGTTTCCAGAAAATTAAACTCACTCCATTCATGTCCGTAATTTGCCACAATCACTCCTCAGTATACATCTTCCCGGAGAACAAGCAATTATATGTGGTAGCCATGACATACTAATGGAGGATACTTCAGGAAAGTCAGCACGTCACACTTTTCACCTTCTTTACGGACCGAAATACTGCATAATGTTGCATTTCGAACAAAGTAATTTAGCTATGGGTATCACGCCATATGGGGATCACTCCACTGATTAGAAGTCCAAGAAGGAAAAGCACGCACTACGTCTATATTTCATGCCTTGCACTGACCAAATATTTATTGAACAGTACCTTCCTTGCACCTCTGCTGCAATTTATTTTTTTCTACTTCAAAGTAATGTTCCAGATTTTGCATCCGTTTTCTACTGTCCCGGCAGTAGAAGTAAGGCTGCAGTTCATATTATTTTATTTACGTCGGTGTGAAAAAACAAGGATAGAAACCCTGAAACGGAGATCAAGGGGAACATACACTCAAATCAAAATTGCTTAGCTTCTCCCTCCTCTACTTGTCTATAAGCAACTTACTCGTTATATACAATAAACACAACGTAAACTCTAAGGAAAAAGGGAAAGACGCACCACGGAGGAATGATCCAAATGGGACGTAAATCGGTAGATGTAATTTACATGTACAGACAAATAAATGATCACAAGTTCAGCAAAACTGGATGATTCATTGAAGAGAAAGAGTTTCACAAACTGAGTAAGCCAATAAAGCGTTTGTGCGTCTCTGCCCGTTATGTAAGCAAATATTCGATTTGGGACTGATTGATAGTTGGATGTCCTCCGGAGTGATGTCGTGCCAAATACTGTCCAATTCAAGCGTCAGATCTTCAAAATCCGAAGCTGTTTGGAGGACCCTGCCCATAGGGCTCCAAACACTCTCAGTTGGGGAGAGATTCGGCGATTTTGCCGACCAAGAGAGAGTTTGACAAGCACGAAGACAAGCAGTAGAAACTCTCGCCATATGCGGGCGGGCATTATCTTGGTCGCAGGTTCGAATCCTGCCTCGGGCATGGATGTGTGTGATGTCCTTAGGTTAGTTAGGTTTAAGTAGTTCTAAGTTCTAGGGGACTGATGACCGTAGATGTTAAGTCCCATAGTGCTCAGAGCCATTTGAACCATTATCTTGGTGAAATGTTAGCCCAGGATGGATCAAATGGTTCAAATGGCTATAAGCACTATGGGACTTAACATCTGAGGTCATCAGTCCCTTAGAACTACTTAAACCTAACTAACATAAGGACACCATACACATCCATGCCCGAGGCAGGATTCGAACCTGCGACCGTAGCAGCAGGATGGCTCGCCATCAAGGGCAAAAATCGGGGCATAGAATATCTTTGACTCACCGCTATGATGTAGGACCAGAGGGGTCATGCTATGAAATGAAATGGTACCGCCGACTACCACTCCAGGTTGTTGGTCAATATCGCAGGCGACAGTCAGATTGGTATCCTACCGCTATCCGTGCTTCTCCAGATACGTATTCGCTGGTCATCGGGGCTCACTTCGAAGCAGGACTCATCACTGAAGACAGTTTTACTCCAATGAGATTCCATGTCGAATATGCCCGATACCAATGCAAACGGACTTGTTGGTGTACAGAGGTCAATGGTAGTCGACCCAAGGGACGCCACGAGCTCGGCGCCTTTTCCGTGAGACGCCTGTTAATCGTCCTCGAGATCACTGAAGCGCGAGCATCAGATTGATGATAATGATGAATCCGGGGTCCAGAGTGCCCCTCTGATGACTGCTCGGTCCTCGAGTTCTGCCTTCTCTCTAGGCCCTTCACTTCCTTCTTGATGTTGTGTCGGACATCGTTCACCCATTCCTGCGAACATCGTCGCTTGATGGCATCGCTTCGTTTCAAATGTCAAGTGATTCGCCGATTACTCCAACTGGCTTCTTTGAGCCCAGCTGTACGTCCTCTCTCAAATGCTGCCATGTGTTTGTATTATTCACGCACCTGTTTGCGAGGCGTAGTTATTGTCCAACAGAATACACAGAATGAAATTCACAAAGACTTCATGCCCTGCTATGGACATGTCTCCCGTTCACTATCCTTGCCAGCTGCAAGGCGAAATTGCGTTGCCGCGTCACACATCCGTCAATCGACCGCTAAAGTTTACATCTTTGCATTTTTTGTCGATAACTGTATGAATATTAACTTGTGATTAATTTACATAATTTTTTCTAAAAAGTGGGTCCGTTTTTTTTGTCTTAAAGTGTATTAGGTAAGTATTGAGGAAAGCGAATGGAAGGCTTAGATTTGCTGGAACAGTTTTAGAGAAGTGAAGTGCATCTATACCGAGGCGCCAAAGAAACTGCTACAAGCATGCGCATTTAAATACAAAGATATGTTGTTGTTGTTGTGGTCTTCAGTTCTGAGACTGGTTTGATGCAGCTCTCCATGCAGTAAAGCTGCATGCCTTCGGGAAAAATTACGGCTTTAGTTTCTCCTTGCTTTCAGCCGTTCGTAGTACCAGCACAGCAAGGCCGCTTTGGTTAGTGTTACAAGGCCAGATCAGTCTATCATCCAGACTGTTGCCCCTGCAACTACTGAAAAGGCTGCTGCCCCTCTTCAGGAACCACACGCTTGTCTGGCCTCTCGACAGATACCCCTCCGCTGTGGTTGCACCTACGGTACGGCTATCTGTATCGCTGAGGCACGCAAGCCGCCCCACCAACGGCAAGGTCCATGGTTCATGGGGGGGACATGGTTGGATGACACTTAGGTTAGGTTAGGTTAAGTTATGTAAACAGGTGGAATATGGCGCTGTGGTCGGCAATGCCTATATAAGACAACAAGTGTCTGTCGCAGTTGTTAGGTCGATTACTGCTGCTACAGTGGCAGGTTATCAAGATTTACGCGAGTTTGAACGTGGTGTTATAGTCGGCGCACGGGCGATGGGACACAGCATCTCCGAGGTAGCGATGAAGTGAGGATTTTTCCGAACGACAATTTCACGAGAGTACCGTTAATGTCAGGAATACGGTAAAACATCAAATGTCCGACATCACTGCGGCTGAAAAAAGATCCTGCTAAACGGGACCAACGACGACTGAAGAGAATCGTTCGATGTGACAGAAGTGTAGCCGTTCCTTCAACAAGTGCCAGCGCGCCTCGCCTGGGCCCATCAACATCGACATTGGTCAGTTGATGACTGGAAACTTGTTATCTGGTCGAACGAGTCTCGTTTCAGATTGTATCGAGTGGAATGACGTGTACGAGTATGAAGAAAACTCATGAATCCATGGACCCTGCATGTCAGCAAGGGACTGTTCGAGCTGGTGGAGGCTCTGTAAACCATTACAGAGCCGTATGCGGCGTACGCAGTTGGAGTGATACGTCTAGATACGACTCTGACAGGTATCACGCACGTAACCCTCATGCCTGATTATCTGCATCCATTCATGGCCACTGTGCATTCCGACGGACTTGGGCTATTCCAGCAGGACCATACGACACACCACACGCTCAGAATTGCTACAGAGTGGCTCCAGGAACACTCTTCTGAGTTTAAACACTTCCGCTGGCCACCAGTTTCCCCAGACATGAACATTATTGAGCATATCTGGGACGTCTCGCAACGTGCTTTTCAGAAGACATCCCCACCCCCTCGTACATTTACGGATTTATGGAAAGCCCTGCAGGATTCATTGCGCCTGTTCTACATCTACATCTACATCCATACTCCGCAAGCCACCTGACGGTGTGTGGCGGAGGGTACCTTCAGTACCTCTATCGGTTCTCCCTTCTATTCCAGTCTCGTATTATTCGTGGAAAGAAGGATTGTCGGTATGCCTCTGTGTGGGCTCTTATCTCTCTGATTTTATCCTCATGGTCTCTTCGCGAGATATACGTAGGAGGGAGCAATATACTGCTTGACTCTTCGGTGAAGGTATGTTCTCGAAACTTTGACAAAAGCCCGTACCGAGCTACTGAGCGTCTCTCCTGCAGAGTCTTCCACTGGAGTTTATCTATCATCTCCGTAACGCTTTCGCGATTACTAAATGATCCTGTAACGAAGCGCGCTGCTCTCCGTTGGATCTTCTCTATGTCTTGTATCAACCCTATCTGGTGCGGATCCCACACTGCTGAGCAGTATTCAAGCAGTGGGCGAACAAGCGTACTGTAACCTACTTCCTTTGTTTTCGGATTGCATTTCCTTAGGATTCTTCCAATGAATCTCAGTCTGGCATCTGCTTTACCGACGATCAACATTATATGCTCATTCCATTTTAAATCACTCCTAATGCGTACTCCCAGATAATTTATGGTATTAACTGCTTCCAGTTGCTGACCTGCTATTTTGTAGCTAAATGATAAAGGTTCTATCTTTCTGTGTATTCGCAGCACATTACACTTGTCTACATTGAGATTCAATTGCCATTCCCTACACCATGCGTCAATTCGCTGCAGATCCTCCTGCATTTCAGTACAATTTTCCACTGTTACAACCTCTCGATACACCACAGCATCATCTGCAAAAAGCCTCAGTGAACTTCCGATGTCATCCACAAGGTCATTTATGTATATTGTGAATAGCAACGGTCCTATGACACTCCCCTGCGGCACACCTGAAATCACTCTTACTTCGGAGGACTTCTCTCCATTGAGAATGACATGCTTCGTCCTGTTATCTAGGAACTCCTCAATCCAATCACACAATTTGTCTGATAGTCCATATGCTCTTACTTTGTTCATTAAACGACTGTGGGGAACTGTATCGAACGCCTTGCGGAAGTCAAGAAACACGGCATCTACCTGTGAACCCGTGTCTATGGCACTCTGAGTCTCGTGGACGAATAGCGCGAGCTGGGTTTCACATGACCGTCTTTTTCGAAACCCGTGCTGATTCCTACAGAGTAGATTTCTAGTCTCCAGAAAAGTCATTATACTCGAACACATCTTTCCAGCACTACCTTAGACAGTAGTCGAGTGCATGCCACGTCGTGTTGCGGCACTCCTACGTGCTAACGGGGGTCCTACACGATACTAGGCAGGAGTACCAGTTTCTTTGGCTCTTCAGTGCATAAAGGAAGTCGCAAACTAGACACTAGTGGAACCAATTTTGACACATCATTCGAGTGTTCGGAGTCGTTACCAAATAAGCACGACAACAGGTGTCAAACGCATTCAGATAATCGCTTCTAGTGTAGTTACTCGTGGTCTAAAGGAAAGTAACAGAAATGATCAGCAGGACTTAGAAGAAAAACTACGAAGTTCTCTCGAAACCCTGTTGTGCATATTTAGAGAAGTTGTATTTGAAGATGGCTGTGCAGGTATTATGCTGACGACACCAACGTATATCTCGCGTAGGGATCACGGGGAAACGATACGACAGATCAGAGGACACACATACGTATTTAGACAGTATTTTTTCCCTCACTCAGTAGACAAATGGAATAGGAACGAAAACAGATATTATTGGTTCGATGCACCCTCTGCCATGCGCTGTACAGTAGACTGCGGAGTGTTAATGCAGGTGTTAGTAACAAAGCACTTACAAGACACAAAACAAAAACGATAAAATAACTGAAAAAATAACAATGACTAATACACACAAATCATCACATAACAAATCGAAGAAGTAAAATAAAAAAATAATAACAAAAAGAATCACAGCACAATATAAAAAGTGTGCGAAACTCAAAGGCGAGCTTAGTAGAGTATACAATATTAATTTACCGGCAGAAATGAATGAAAGTGCGGATCATGTTGTCAGATGTACAGGGAAGTGCAGTTATGTTACATATTTGCATTTAGTACTAATGCATTACAACATGCATGTTACATGTATTCCGTTGAAAAAGACGAACCACGTCTTTTACAAAAAAAAAAAAAAAAGGTTCAAATGGCTCTGAGCACTATGGGACTCAACATCTTAGATCATAAGTCCCCTAGAACTTAGAACTACTTAAACCTAACCAACCTAAGGACATCACACACATCCATGCCGGAGGCAGGATTCGAACCTGTGACCGTAGCGGTCGCGCGGTTCCAGACTGTAGCGCCTAGGACCATTTGGCCACCTCGGCCAGCCATCATCTAGACTCCCTGCCTTCACTGAACAAACACTCTCTTCACCGAAAACATTAATTAATAGGCACAGATTATCTTAGCACAAGTGCCCGCACATTAGTGGACATGGAAAATACGTGAAACTGAAAGTTGACATACGTTACACGCAACTTTCAGAGTTTTGTGTTTAATGTTTGATTACCGGCACCAGAGATACGGAACATTTTTATTGCAATCAGAGGCCAACCTAGGGCCGCAGTTTTAACTGCATACCGACGAAAGTATATCTCCCAGGTAATAAGGACCCTTAATGTAGTGTTTCACCTACGGTAAATTACACGAGCTAACTTACATTTTTGTTGAACTTTAGCGCTCGGGAATGGAGTCTATTAAATAAAAATAAAATCCTCCACCTTCTAAGAAAGCGGTCCGTCACTGCATATACAGTGTACACGTGATGTCTGTTTCATTCTCCAAAATGATGGGGTGGTGCAAGGTGCTTGAAGGCATGCAGTCCGCCATTTTTAGCCATATTTTGTACAAGCACAATTTATTTATTACATATTTCTTCCGAAAGTGCCAGTGGTTAGTGGTTATACGAGTATTTTACATATTATTAAAAAAAAGGTATTACCCACTTTAGATATTCATAGAAAGAAAGAATTATAAAAAGAAATAATTTGAAACTTGTTTAGGTCTTTGAGGTGTTTTGTTTGTGTATTGTGTATTGCGTTCTATAGCTAGAAGAGACGTAATGTTGATAATATTACATATTGAAACGCAAAAATTTTGACATAAAACCAGAATAATATAGCTGTTGTTAATGGTACAGTAGGTGGTTGAGAGATTATGTAATCGCAACTGAATTTTTAGAGATAAAATTTAGGTTGCTCACATAGTGGTTATTGCACAACACAGTAGCTAATGGCGCAATTAGGCAAGGACAAGTTATTAACAATCTAAAAATGATTTTAAGAATAATGTTACACAAAGCGATAGTGCACGTTAGCCAACCATCACAGTGCCGAAGGGGCAGCATGGCGGCGTCTACAGTGGTAATTAATTGTAACGTGCTGTATAATTAGCTTAATTCTAATGCGTGTTTGTGTGTGTGTGTGTGTGTGTGTGTGTGTGTCTGCCCTGGACGCATGTGGGTGTAACTGTATCAGTGTGTTTTTAGCTTTTGTTCTGTCTTTGGTTGAAGTGAGGCGGTATTGTTCCATCCATCGTCAGCGGTTGAATAGTAAGGGCAATGTGTGGACATCCGTGATGATTTACAAAGTTTCAGGGATGATGGAGAAGCATAGATGTATCAGTTCAGGGTAAGGAACCGTAGTCCGGAAACGACCGACTCGAATGGTATAAGGGGAAATCTACTCAATGTCCACCTTAAGCCTCGCACAGTGCTCCACCTAAGGTTCCCAGCATCCGTACTCTGGTTTTGATGTACAGAATTGCCGCTGAATATTCCCCGATGCACTGACATAATTTCCTCTGTTGGTGAACTAGTAACGGCTCAAGTAACTTGATGTCAGAGCGACATCCTAAGTCCACGGTACAGTAACAAGAAATTCTATTTACCCATGCAAGTTTCACAAATCGCTGCATTTACAACAGTTCTTCAAAATGGCGTGCCACAGCGTCAATGAAGGCGTGACATCGTCGCACAAAGTTCTGTCGTACCCGTTCTAATACAGCTGGTGTTGTTTGAACAGCGTGCAGGCAGCGAATATTCTTGCCAGACGTTGCTTCTTAAGTAATAGAACGCAGTACGTTGTCCTCGATGGTGAGTGTTCATCGGAGGTGAGGGTATCATCTGGAGTGCCCCAGGGTGTGGTAGGTCCGCTGTTGTTTTCTATCTACATAAATAATCTTTTGGATAGGGTGGATAGCAATGTGCGGCTGTTTGTGTGATGATGCTGTGGTGTACGGGAAGGTGTCGTCGTTCAGTGACTGTAGGAGGATACAAGATGACCTGAACAGGATTTGTGATTGGTGTAAAGAATGACAGCTAACTCTAAATATAGATAAATGTAAATTAATGCAGATGAATAGGAAAAAGAATCCCGTAATGTTTGAGTATTCCATTAGTAGTGTAGCGCTTGACACAGTCACGTCGATTGAATATTTGGGCGTAGCGTTGCAGAGCGATATGAAGTGGGACAAGCATGTAATGACAGTTGTGGGGAAGGCGGATAGTCATCTTCGGTTAGTTGGTAGAATTTTGGGAAGATGTGGTTCATCTGTAAAGGCGACCGCTTATAAAACACTAATACGACCTATTCTTGAGTACAGCTCGAGCGTTTGGGATCCCTATCAGGTCGGATTGAAAGAGGACATAGAAGCAATTCAGAGGCGGGCTGCTAGATTTGTTACTGGTAGGTTTGATCATCACGCGAGTGTTACGGAAATGCTTCAGGAACTCGGGTGGGAGTCTCTAGAGGAAAGGAGGCGTTCTTTTCGTGAATCGCTACTAAGGAAATTTAGAGAACCAGCATTTGAGGCTGACTGCAGTACAATTTTACTGCCGCCAACTTATATTTCGCGGAAAGACCACAAAAATAAGATAAGAGAGATTTGGGCTCGTACAGAGGCATATAGGCAGTCATTTTTCCCTCGTTCTGTTTGGGAGTGGAACAGGGAGAGAAGATGCTAGTTGTGGTACGAAGTATCCTCCGCCACTCACCGTATGGTGGATTGCGGAGTATGCATGTAGATGTAGATATCCTCTTAAATCTCGACAGGCATCTCGCACGCAAGACTTTTCACATGGCTTCACAAGAAGAAATCAAGTGGGGTGAGATCAGATGTATATGCTGGCCGTGACGTCCTCTGTCTATCCACTTGTCAGGGGGAATGTCTGATGAATCCTCAGTCCGAAGTGAGGTGGATTACTTGCGATATTATCCAAATTTCTACACCTAATTGCTTGTCGGGATTACCTACCGTAGAGTCTTACAAGGGAACCTCCCCATCGCACCCCCCTCAGATTTAGTTATAAGTTGGCGCAGTGGGTAGGCCTTGAAAAACTGAACACAGATCAATCGAGAAAACAGGAAGAATTTGTGTGGAACTATGAAAAAAATTAGTAAAATATACGAACTGAGTAGTCCATGCGAAGATAGGCAACATCAAGAACACTGCGAGTCAAAGAGCGCCGTGGTCCCGTGGTTAGCGAGAGCAGCTACGAAACGAGAGGTCGTAGGTTCAACTCTTTCCTCCAGTGAAAAGTTTAATTTTTTATTTTCAGTTTATGTGACAAACTCTTATCTTTTCATCACTTTTTTGGGAGTGATTATCACATCCCCAAGAAAACCTAAATCGGGCAAGGTAGAAGTATCTTTTTACCCATTCGCTAAGTGTACAAGTTCGGTGGGTCGACAATATATTCCTGTCATGTGACGCAAATGCCGTCACCAGTGTCGTATAGAATATATCACACGTGTTTTCCCGTGGAGGAATCGGTTGACCTATGACCTTGCGATCAAATGTTTTCGGTTCCCATTGGAGAGACACGTCCTTTCGTCTACTAATCGCACGGTTTTGCGGTGCGGTCGCAAAACACAGACACTAAACTTATTGCAGTGAACAGAGACGTCAATGAACGAACGGACAGATCATAAGTTTGCGAAAATAAAATTTTCGGTCGAGGGAAGACTTGAACCAAGGACCTCTCGTTTTGCAGTTACTCACGCTAACCACGGGACCACGGCGCTCTTTGCCTCGTAATGTTCTTGATGTTGCCTATCTTCGCATGGACTACTCAGTTTGTATATTTTACTAATTTTTTTTACTGTTGCACACAATTTCCTCCTGTTTTCTCGATTGATCTGTGTTCAGTTTTTCAAGGCCTATCCACTGTGCCAACTTATAATTAAATCTGAGGGGGGTGCGATGGGGAGGTTCCCTTGTTAGTAAGAACATCGGCTGTACGTTCCAGTGTCGGACGTATAAGAACGATTTTGGCTTATCACTTTCGACTCCGCCATTTCCAGACGAGGGTCCCGTACTTCAAATTGATACATTTACCATTCTCCGATGATGATAATGATGAGTCCCATACTTACAGAGCGTAGGGGAGCGACGCGGGAGACCCGCGCCGCCTTACTAGGCAAGGTCCTAGTGGACCGTAATGGTGATAATGATGAAGACGACACAACAACACCCAGTCATCTCGAGGTAGGAAAAATCCCTGACCCCGCCGGGAATTGAACGCAGGACCTCGTGCTCAGGAAGCAAGAACGCTACCGCGAGACCACAAGCTGCGGACTACCCTTCTCCATCATTCCTGAAAGTTTGTAACATTATCACGGGATCACCCTGTAAATTTGAATTTGGGCACCTGTTACTTTGTTGTCTTGCTGTCAGTAGTTCTTCCACGTATGACAAGAAGACATCGTCCATAGTTTGCAAAATTTTTACCACTGTATGAGTTCGCCACTCTTTGAGCAGACCTCTTGCGGTGAAGCGCGCATGTGTTCCCGCCCTGCGGCGTGGCACGCGCCTTTGTCCGTGGAGCAGCGGGCGGGCCGTTTGCCACGCTTCACTGTGGTTTGTGGGGGGGGGGGGGGGGGGGGCTATGAGTACCGAGTTGATGGGTTGCAAGTGCGGGAGAGGGGGAGGGGGGGAGGGGGAGAGCGAAACGCGAGCCGAGCTCCTGCTGGCAGCCGGTGCAAGCCGAGACCCAGCCGGTGCCAGGAATGCGGATCACTTGCAGCGGGGTTCTCTGCAGTACTCTCCTCCGTGCATCGCAAACAGCGTCCTCGCTTGTGCAACTCTGTGTTAATGCTGGCCAAATTTTCTTATACTTTGACTGCAGCGCGAGACTCATGTAAAATTTAGGTTGGTGGTGGGGTTTAGGAGACTGGTAATGAACCTCCTTAGTCTGCTGCGCTTAGTACACGACGGAGTCACTGCTTGCAATACGAATAAGACGGAGTCGAAACTTACATATAAATTAACTGAAATACCACTATCAAAAAGCGGGGAAGGCGTCGAGAAAGGATGGAGCAAATTATGTAAAAAGGCCTAGAGTACAAGCTCCGAGCTAAGCCAGATTCTCATTCCTGACAAAGTTCAGCAAATATAATTTTGCATTAAAAGAATACGTAATCTTTTAACTTTAAATTACTCTGCCAGTCAAAAAAAGTGAAGCAACCGGAAGGGGAGGAGGAAACGAAATGAAACTTTACAGGTGGAGAGGGTACCAGACGTTATTTCGGGGATTACAAAATCGGGTCAGATTTACAAAGAACTTGGTAGTATGAGCTAGGGACGACGATTATCACTGAAACAACCTGTTTTTGGTTATCTCATTTTTTTCCAAGTCATTTTACCTGACCGTTAAAACCACTCAAAATAATCGGTTTGTGAAATGAACGGTTTCGGTTTTTTAGTCCTATTATTTCTTATAATAATCGTAGAAATCGAAAAAAAATCGAAAAGGTTTGGCTCTCTCAGTTTCAAGATACACAAATCAAAATATTAAATAGACAAATAAAAGAAAACTTAGTTCTTTCAGCGTTAGTGTTACTGAGAAGTTATTGAATACTACAAAAAATCACCAATATTCTCCTATTGATACTAAATTCTTGAAACTCTGCTCAAAAGGCATGCTATAATCGGGGATCATAACACTACCTGGGTGTTACGAATAGTAAGTGCCAAATGGCGAAAACTGAGAGAGAATAACTCTATTTTTTGTGTGAATTTGTCTCTTCTGAAGGGCTACTAGCAGACAAAGGCATATTATGTAGACACAAACAGCTGATCAGCTAATTTCTATTTTTATTGTATACTATCAATGAGCTGTCATTAAGTTTTTAATTTGTTACTGTATCATAATTTCCTTCTTCTTTTATTTCATAGAAACGGCAGACAATTCTTTAATCTTTTGAGGCAAATGAAGCAGTGTAATTCATTGCTATGTCACTTCGTAAAAATATTTCCAGGCTAGGGTTGGTACCACAACGGATGTGTGGCGACGACAGCGAGAGAAATTACCAGAAAGACCAGGTGGGAAGACTCACACACACTGCATGTTCACGCAACAGGAACGTTATTGTCTCAGCCATGTGTTTGTTGCTTGTTTCTGTCGGCATTTTTATTAAAACGGCGCTGTTCACTTTTCCCATATTCTATAATAACGCAATATTTCAAACCAACGCAAATTTTACGAATAAAAATGACAACTTTTTTTAATAAAGGTTTGTTTAAAAACGACACATTTTACCATTGCTGCTATGGCTAACTGATATTTCGGTTTTTACTCTGTTATTAATAAAAAAAATTAAACACACCCTTTGCAGCCGTGACAAAATAAAAACTGAAAAATACCGGTTATTCAGAACTGAAATACCGATACCGGTTTCAACTTGTCGGTTCTCCCCCCCCCTCCCCCCTTCCCCATCACTAGCATGAGCCCACTTATCAGTACGACATTTAACTACCTCTGACACAGATGCATGCACTATTTCTGTTGGGAATGGTGTCATAAAGCCACAGTATCCTCTCCTGAGGTAAACTGGCGCACAACTGTTGCTACCTGATCCTTGGTTCAAAATGGCTCTGAGCACTATGGGACTTAACATCTGAGGTCATCAGTCCCCTAGAACCTAGAACTACTTAAACCTAACTAACCCTCGGACATCACACGCATCCATGCCCGAGGCAGGATTCGAACCTGCGACCATAGCAATCGTGCGGTTCCAGTCTGAAGCGCCTAGAACCGCTCGGCCACCGCGGCCGGCCCTGATTCTTGATTAGCTGTTTATTGGCGTTGAGACGGAGTTGACAATTCGAGCTGGTCCCACATATGTTTCAGTGATAGATCTGAGGATCTTCCTGGCCACAAGAGTACTATAACATCTTGCAGACAGTTCATAGAAACACCAATAAAAGTATCTGCACTTATACAACCAACACCCTCTCTATGACGCAAGCAAACAGGCTCCAAATGTTATATTAATGTACTCCATCCCATTCCTGAAAGACACTCTGTGTCAGTTCATGGAACTGTTGACTGGAGAGACTGGAGACTGCTATGGAAGTATGTCTTCCTATCGCATTCCAGACATGCTTTTTGGGTGACATTTCAGAGGACTGAACAGGCCAGTTATGGATCTGTAAATTTCTCGACGTCTTTGCTGCTGCTATAACTGAGCATGTAGCACGTACCTCAGGTAGTGTTAGTGTTTTTGCAGTTCACGAGAACTGTCCATCCCATGGTCAACAGTATGGGAAGTTTTGCGGTCTCTTTTGCAGTGGTATCCGTACAAGATCCAGACTATGCAGCAACTGAAACCTCTTGGTCGGCAGCAATGTTGTGTATTTGTTCTTCAGTTGCTGCCATGGATCAAAGCTGATGACATGTGGTCGGGCAATGTTTTGTGGAGTGATGAGGCACATTATACACTACAGGGTGCAGTGAATACACAGAACTGCCGAATTCGAGGTACTGTTAACGCGCGTGTTGTGTATGAAGAGCCAATGCACTCGCCGTATGTCGCTGTAAGGTGTCGATTCACAAGCGCCTTTGTTCTTGGTCTGTTCTTCTTCGAAGAGAATACACTCCAGAGGGCCTGTCAGATGTACTGTGACGTTTCCATATTATCCAGGTCTCCACAGCACGTGATTCCTGCTTCGGAAGAAGGCAACTGTGTTTTCATGCAAGATAGGCCAACACCTCACGTCGCTCGCCCAGTGAAAGATCTGTTCAGTGCAACGTTCCACGGACGTTTTACGCGCAGAGGTTTTCCAGATGCGTGACCTGTAAGATCGCCCGAGCTGAATCCATGTAACATTTGGTTCTGGGGATATCTAAAATAACGCGTTTACCAGGGACAGGTTTGGTGTCCACCTATTTTGAAGGCCAGTATACACGAACACGTTGTTCAGATACCAGCAGAACTGCTGCCAGCAACTGCTGATCACGTCGTTTTACAGATGCAGCCTTTCCTCGACGTCTTATAACAGGTATACATTGAAAAATAATGAAGTAAAAATAAGCAGTAGAAAGTGATGTGCACTGCAGGTTATTAAGCCTTTTTATCATCTAAACGGTGGTCTTCAAGGCTTATGCTTTGTGCCTACTAGATACTACCGAAAATTGATACGCAGGCTTCCGTTCCGACACATTACGCCAGCCGGCACTGAATTTCTCCGTTTTGGTTACACGAAAATAAAAAGGACGCTATGAAATTAAACTTCTGCATTTGCGCCCTGTATCTTCACTGATTATCTGGAGGATTTTTAGCTCACATACCATCTTCTGTAGATGCCTCGTGGACTCCATTTGTAAATACTGATGTTCCCATCGGATTCTTCGTTTCAGCAGGTGGCGAATTCGTTGCTAGGAAGAACAGTGGTGCAACATAAATTTCCAAATTATGAAAAAATAGTTCAAATGGCTCTGAGCACTATGGGACTTAACATCTGAGGTCATCAGTCCCCTAGAACTTAGAACTACTTAAACCTAACTAACCTAAGGACATCACACACATCCATACCCGAGGCAGGATTCGAACCTGCGACCGTAGCGGTCGCGCGGTTCCAGACTGTAGCGCCTAGAACCGCTCGGCCACACCGGCCGGTTCCAAATTATGACTCGGCCGAAATAAAGGAACGGACACTGACTTAGGATGCCACAAATGCCTCTCCAAATTTATCCAAACTTTGCCGTGAACAGCCTGCAGATGCACAGAGCCAGTAAAAGTAAATTTTGAAACTTGAAATATTTCATGAACACCTTTAACAACAGTCTCATTGCACGGAATACGCGTTAAAATTTAGTTTATATGTCTCCCGGTAATATCATACGAGACATTTCAGTGTCACACAGTGTCCTATCACTTACAACACAAGTATTTACACTTTTCAGTCCCTATCGCAACTTAAAACATATAACTTGTGTCATAAAAATGATTGAAGTTGTTGAAATTATTAAATGATTGTTGTCAGTACAAGCAAGACCACCGGTGTGGTCGGAAGTTAAAATGTAATAGTAATCTGAAAAAGCAAATTGTGAACGATATGGGGCTTGGCGTCCCATCCCATTCGGCACTGCTCCAGTATAGGACGCCTCTCGAACGTTCCGTGTTCCCACACTACATGACTATCTGACGTCGCGTGGTGTGAGGGTCAGTTACCGAATTCCGGTAACTGTTGCAGCTTCGCTCTATACACTGTGCAGCCTATAATGTAATGTAGGAATAAAAGCGGGGCGCAATGTGACATAAATGTCACGGTCTCCAGTGCTCGTATTGAACAAATCGTCTAAGTTGCGGTTACTAATAAAATCAACATTTATGCGTTTCTCACTTGTTTGGCTTTTCCTGCCCACGTCCTATTCCTAATCCATTACATATGGAAACATTTCCATACGTCTCTCTTGCATTCACAGCTCTGGATTTGCATCTGGTGGCCTAAATTAGAACGAATTTTTTTGCAGCGTAAAGCGGTTCCACATGAACACTTTAGGATATCTACCATGTTTCACTGACATACAACAATTACAGCCCACTTTGGACCTCTGTGAGTAGCTGCACCTCGCTCTACACCATGAAAGCGTCCGTTGTCTTTGGTCAGTGCTAAACGACTTACGGCAACTCGTGATCTGAACCTAGCTGTCAGTAATCCGTTTTTGACGATCGTTGTAACACTCTGCCTAGTAATCATCATATGAGAAGTTGCATTAATGTTAGACACATCCAATAGTCATTACATACTCATACCATTCGCCATCTGTAGGAATCTACATCTACATCTGCATGATTACTCTGCTGCTCACAATAAAGTGCCTGGCAGAGGGTTCAATGAACCGCCTTCAAGCTGTCTCTCTACCGTTCCACCCTCGAACGGCGCGCGGGAGAAACGAGCACTTAAATTTTTCTGTGTGGGACCTGATTTCTCTTATTTTATCGTGATGATTATTTCTCCCTGTGTAGGTCGGTGCCAAAAGTATGTTTTCGCAACCGGAGGAGAAAACTGGTGATGAGAAGATCCCGTGACAACGAAAAAGTCTTTGTTTTAATGATTGCCACTCCAAATCATGTATCATGTCTGTGGCACTATCTCCCATATTTCGCGATAGTAAGAACGAGCCTCCCTTCTTTGTACTTTTCCGATGTCATCCGTCAGTCCCACCTGATGCGGATCCCACACCGAACAGCAATACTCCAGAATAAGGCGGACAAGCGTGGTGTAAGCAGTCTCTTTAGCAGACCTGTTGCACCTTCTAAAGTGTTCTTCCAACTAATCTCAGTCTTTGGTTTGCTCTACCCACAACATTATCTATGTGATCGTTCTGATTTAGGTTATTTCTAACTGTAAACCCTAAGTATTTAGTTGAATTTACAGCCTTCAGATTTGTGTGACTTAGCGCGTAATCGAAATTTAGCGGATTTCTTTTAGTATTCACGTGAATAACTTCACACTTTTCTTTATGCAGGGTCAACTGCCACTTTTCGCACCTTGCAGATATCTTATCTAAATCATTTTGCAATTCGTTTTGGCCATCTGATGACTTTACAAGACGGTAAACGACAGCATCATCTGCAAACAATCTAAGATGGCTACTGAGATTGTCTCCTATATCGTTAATATAGATCAGGAACAACAGAGGACCTATAACATTTCCTTGGGGAACGCCGGATATTAGTTCTGTTTTACTCGATGACTTTCCGTCTATTACTACGAACTATGACCTTTCCGACAGGAAATCAGGAATCCAGTCGCACAACTGAGGCGATATTCCATAGGCACGCAGGTTGGTTAGAAGACGCTTGTGAGGAACGGTGTCGAAAACCTTCTGGAAATCTAAAAATATGGAAGCAATTTGACATCCCCTGCCGATAGCACTCATTACTTCATGAGTATAAAGAGCTAGTTGTGTTTCACAAGAACGATATTTTCTGAATCCGTGCTATGTGTCAATAAATCGTTTTCTTCGAGGTACTTCATAATGTTCGAATACATTATATGTTCTAAAACCCTACTGAAAATCGACTTGGGCCTATAATTCAACGGATTACTCCTACTTCCCTTTTTGGGTATTGGTGTGACTTGAGCAATTTTCCAGTCTTTAGGTACGGATCTTTCTGTGAGCGAGCAGTTGTATATAATTGCTAAATATGGAGCTATTGTATCCGCTTACTCTGATAGGAACCTGACTGGTATACAATCTGGACCAGAAACCTTGCCTTTATTAAGTGATTTAAGGTGCTTTGCGGCACCTTCTTTATATCCAGAAAATGCTGAAAGTAAGTTCTGGTAAGGATGACATATTAATAAACGCGTCACAGAGGAATGGAAATACTGCACTGCCAGTTTGGTAACGTTCGGCCAAGGTGTTCATGGTGTCCCACTTTCCATTTTGGTCAATGTATTAGGGGTGTTCAAAACATTTCCGTTCGAAGTCCAAACGAACCCCTTTGTCTACCTGCCGGTGCTTATATACTCCCATACGAGTCGCTCTGGATCATACACTACAGCAACGCATTCATAAAGAAAACTTTCTGATCGCCCCTTATATGTAAAAAGATGCACATTACAAAACCTGAGTTAGGCTCATCTCCCGATCAGGTGTTTGACCAACGTTATGAACTTTTACAGAAAAAGAACATGGAGTCCAGGAATTTAATACTAGGTATTCAAGCATACGGTATATCACAGACCTGGGCGAGATAAGGAAAACAAATCCTCTCCCTTGCAGTGAGCCCTAGCATCGAGCGATCATCGCTAATAAACGAAGTTTCCTCAGCAAAGTGAAAATAGAAACTAGACGAACAAGAGAAACGCGATATTAATCTTGGTTGATTTGTACTATGATGAATCTTCCAAAACATCACAAGTTACTCCGAACCATATCATCAAGCGATGCTTCAAAAGTACTAGTAAAATGCTACCAACAAACCAATACAAATGTATCCTCAAGGAACTGAATACAAATAATAATATGAAATAGGTGAGTGGGCAGACGGCATTAGTATTCAAATTAGTGCTTGTCAGCTGGGAACAAGCCTACAGCTCGTTCAACTGTACGCAATGAACGGATCCAGGAAGACCAATTGGTCACTTTGCCTGACTAACTCTCTTTGTAGAAAACTCCTTGTCACTGAGAAAGAGAGAATAAACTTACCAACCTAAATGTATATAGTGAAAGTAATGAAAAAGACTGCTTTCAGTGGCTTTCCTCATGCACAAAATACTGATACAGTGTACAGTGTTGCATAGGACGTCCCCCTCCAGTCCTCGCCTATTATTGCCCGCAAGAAATTTGGACAACTCGTGAGCAAAATGCTGAGTAACCATGGTTGAGAATGCAAAGTTGACACGATCACGGTCGATGTACATGCTAAACAATTGTGAACGACCTCTGTGAGACAATGAGTAAGTATCAGAGCTCAGGTCCAAAGGTTCGTTCCCCAGCTGAACCTATATATTTTCTGATACTTACTTCTTTTTACACCTAGGGCAGTGACTTCTTAAAGTGAAATTGTCGAGTTGCATCGTAGCTCAGAGTCCACGTTAAACTGTGGACACCCCTACAATTGTTTGAACAAATTCGTTCAAAGCTTGGAGGAAGCAAATTATCACTCTGCGTGTACAATTGTCACATACAATACGTATATTTTTGGACATCTCATGGCATTGTGTTTCTGTGAAGAAGATATTGACATCTACTAAACCAGTATTTAATTTCTGGAGGTGACTGATTAATCTGTCGAAATCGGTAAAGCAAAATAAATTTTCCAGTTGTTCAACCGATTACTGAATTTTATTGTGAAAGTTATTCCACAGTTGCTGTGAGAATAATAGCTATGATTAAAGTCATAATTGTGAACTGTGTTCGTTTTTTCTATTTCTGCACCACAGAATTACTAAATGTTACATATTTTCTATATTAGATGTTGTTGATGGCATGTTTATCGTAATGAATGAAATTCAAAACGTGTAGAATGACTGGTTAGATCTAAGAGAGGGTCTGTTGGCGCTAATCTTTGTCAGGTTAAATAAATCGATAAATAAATGAATCAAGATACAGTCTGAGGAGTCGCTGACATTCAAAGCGCTTTTGACAATGCGCAGTGTTGCAAGTCATCTGTAATCTTGGGGAAAATTGGTACACACTGTAGGGAAAGTCTTGTAATATACATGTCCAAGAACAAAGAGCGGAAAATAAATATGAAAGAATAAGAGGTTAGTGCTCGGATTAAAAAGACGGGGATACATTCTTTCGTCACTATTGTTCAAACTGTAAATCGAAGGAACAATTAAAGAAATAAACCAAAGATTCTGAAATGGCATTCAATATCAGGGTGAAAGGATATCAGTGATGAGATTAGATGATGACTTTGCTATCTTCCGTGAAAGTGAGGAAGAACTGCAGAAAATTGAGGAAATGAGATGACCGACAGACATGACATTGAAGCTGGGAAACAATAGACGAATCTAAGGATTTAGTGAGTAAGAGATGTACCACAGATGACATACTGAGTAGACTAGCAAATGAAATGAGAACATTCCTCGCCAAAATAAGTTTACTGGTATTACATATAACGTTTAATTTGAGTAATAAATTTCTAAGAGCACTGCTTTGTTCTGAAGTGAATCATTGACTACGGGAAAATCGGAAACGAAGACAATCAATGCTTTCAGATACGGTATCACATAGGGCTACCGAAAACTGATATGGGCTGATAAATGAGGATGTTGAAACGTCCCCTTAGAAAAATTTATATACGACTGTGCTTAAACTGACACACAATATTTTTTTAGCGCAACGCAATCTGACTTTCAGAAATCCCTACAAAGGAATGGCCCTGACTAACATTAACCTGTACCTTTCACAAATCACTTACCTCACAAAAATCTTCGTTACTCAAGCTACTGCAATACAGCGAGTGCCACTACTGCCAGCTAAATAAAAGATTCAAACTACAGAAGGCACTAACTACTGATAGGCATAGTTAGCAAATGAAAGATTTTAATAGAGAACAAACAATGTATTTACCTTAATAATCATAATATATATAGCAGTTCATGCCATCCAGTATTACAAATTTCAAAACTCCGCCATCTCTCTCCCCACATCCACCACTGTTGGCGGCTCACCTCCAACTGCGCAACGCTAAGCGCTGTTCACATCCAGCTGCCCAACACTACAATGGCAGACAACAATGCAAACTAGCCACAGACTGCACACAGCACAGCCAGTGATTTTCATACAGAGAGCGCTACGTGGCGGCGGCGTTACCAATATAAGAACCTAAACAGCCTACTTTCATAGCCCCCATGCTCCCCACAAAAAATTTTACAAATTGTTTTGGGCACTGGGCAATACATATTTGTTAAAATTTTTCATAATCATAATTACAATAACAAAGAAATCAAATGCACACACTTATTGATACAATGTTGGTCAAAAGCTAAAATTTTCTCACAGTCCATAAAGATAGTCCTGATCATTCATCATAATAGTAATTACAGGTTTTTTTTCACAAAGTCTCATTAGTAAAAGAAATTGCACACAGAAGTAGTGGGTTTCCATGCAGTCTTGAAGAAGTAGTGTTGTCCTTTCAACGGAAAGACAGTGCTGACTCTTGACATGCTGACAGGTAATGGGCCACAACAGAGCAAACCCACACGTAAGTAGGCTGTTTAGGTTCTTATATTGGTAACGCCGCCGCCACGTAGCGCTCTCTGTATGAAAATCACTGGCTGTGCTGTGTGCAGTCTGTGGCTAGTTTGCATTGTTGTCTGCCATTGTAGTGTTGGGCAGCTGGATGTGAACAGCGCGTAGCGTTGCGCAGTTGGAGGTGAGCCGCCAGCAGTGGTGGATGGGGGGAGAGAGATGGCGGAGTTTTGAAATTTGTAATACTGGATGGCATGAACTGCTATATATATTATGATTATTAAGGTAAATACATTGTTTGTTCTCTATTAAAATCTTTCATTTGCTAACTATGCCTATCAGTAGTTAGGGCCTTCTGTAGTTTGAATCTTTTATTTAGCTGGCAGTAGTGGCACTCGCTGTATTGCAGTAGCTTGAGTAGCGAAGATTTTTGTGAGGTAAGTGATTTGTGAAAGGTACAGGTTAATGTTAGTTAGGGCCATTTCTTTGTAGGGATTTCTGAAAGTCAGATTGCGTTGCGCTAAAAAATATTGTGTGTCAGTTTAAGCACAGTCATGTATAATTTTTCAAAGGGGACGTTTCAATATTCTCCGCATTATCGTCGAGGAAACGAGTATGTGGTGAACGTCAACTAGAAGAGGAAACAGGATGATAGGACATGTGTCAAAACATCAGTCAGCAGCTGATAAATTTCACGATGATGGAGGGAGCCGTAGAGAATAAGCACCGTAGAGCAAGACGGAGACTGGGATATATCATGGTCGATCATACCGTATACCGGACGAAGTGGCATGGTTAGAAGCAGTACTCTCCAAGACTAGTACGCACACGACTGGTCGTCCAAAGAACCTCGCCACATCAGTCGTCTTGTACGCTAGTGGTCTGACAGCCCGGGGAAATTATTTCAGGGACAGACAGTACGGGCCGCAGCCCTGTACCGACCCTTGTGGTATCTGCAGCACATTCAGAAGATTTCTCGTGGACCAACAGGGACGCAGCTTGTACGCACAGAATCCTCACCTACGAAACAATTTAAGAATAGCAGTTGATGATGATGGTATCTTAGGATGCGTATTGATTCATTCGGTCGACTAATTTAACCTACTTAATGAATGAAATTATCGAACAATAAATACAGAATAGAATGAAAAACTACGGATATCTATGATTAATGAGTAACAAATTGTCTGCAGAACAGCTCATACTGTGACGAAAAAGTGGAGAGCTCTCGGCCTCTTTTAGTTGAAAATCTACTTTTTTTTTTTGTCTTAGCGCAATCCACACGACCAAAGTTCTTACAGTGAGTCTAACGAGGGTCGTTCCAATGCAGGATCCACTGAGTGTATTGTGTAACGAGTGTCTTTCTAATGCATGGTATATGATATGATATTTGCTATCGATAACAATACCTAAAATATTATCTAGATCACGTTCTTCCAATAAATAGATTCAAACTCTACCGTCATTCTAATACCAGATTCGGTATGGCATTTGGTGCATTTTCGTAACTTTTAAGCTTTCGTTTAATACAAAGTAGCTTATTTTGAATAGAAGGTGAAATATGAAAATTACATGTCATTCATACAAGGCATTATTATAAGCTTTTTTTTCCCACAAGGGCACGTTTTTTTTTTAGCACCCCTAATTTTGCTGTGTTTGCATGAACCAACTTGAGTATAAAATCAACACTCCATCCATTTTCCCAAGGTGATGGACAAATACTTCATAACATTCAGAAGGCTGTTGCACGCAGCGACTGTTATATTGAATTGTAGATAATAGATTTCAGCTGTCAGTCGTCCTTTTTACATTTTATTGGCAGATCTAGATTTCAGCTAGAAACTAGCCATTCTCAATGCACTATCATTTTTGATCAATGCATTTAATGCCTGTTGGTCGGGCTTCATCCACAGTTCATTGAATATTACCAATGAATAGTATTCAATGAACCAACAGGTATTACATGCATTGGTCAAAAATGATAGTGCATTGAGAATGGCTAGTGTCTAGCTGAAATCTAGATCTGCCAATAAAATTTAAAAAGGACGACTGATAGCTGAAATCTGTTATTTACAATATACTTAATATGGCTCATAGATGTTGCTGAAATCTGAGAGTTCATTATAGACTGCAAATGTTATGTCGTTTGTACTATCTAACTTGTATTTTCTCTACACTACACAGATACTGCATACAATTTAATTCTCATTAAACTGATAGTGGAAGACTGCTATATTCTCCAACGCCATTCGAATATTCTGACAGCGATGTTGTGATATTTCGTATGATATTGTGAAATTATCGTACACTTGATATCGATACCAGTACCACAGATATTCAAACAGAAGTATCGATGTATAACCGCATAAGCAATATCGGAACTTATCTATGCATCACTGAAGAGTGAATCTGAAAAATATCAATTTACGATTATCACAATTCTTTAACTGCTCTCAAAACTGATTCAAGCCACTGCCTTTCTTGTATGTTTAAAAAGAGGTTAGTAAGACGGTGACAACCACAGTGGACAAAGTCGATTTCCCAACAATTTGTATCTTAAGCTCCTCATCCTCCGATTGCCAAAGCATATGAAATGCCCTGACGAAATATGAATTCTATTGTTATCCATGCCTCGCTCATATATTTTTACCTACAGTTGATCCAGAAGACTTGCGTAGTATTCATCAGTTATATTTGCTACATGTTTCAGCCATGTCAAGTACAGCAAACGATTATTGTAGGTAGTCTCCTGTAAGCAGTCAATACAGCTGAATTCGGTTCACGTGCCTGTAACGTATCGTTTACAGGTTCAGATTGACCTAACTTTAGAATCATGCCACCTCCACTTCCTTGCGAGTTAAGGAAGGTCATATTGTCAGATGTGCACGATTATTTCTTACATGAAATACTCTGTTCGAATAACTCGAGAAGTTATCTAGATACAGGTGGTTGCCTAACATGAAATAAAGTGAAAAGAATTAGGCACCAATTTCTCAGCCGTTCCTTTCTCCCTATCAAAACTGCCATCTCATGATCTTCTAAGCTCGTATCTTTAAGTATTTATTCTTTGCGGTCACACTGGCGAAATTAAAACAAATTGAATGTTCTTCTGCTCTTGTGACCTATCACGACTCTGTACCAGGAAATGTTCAGGAGAGCGATCGGAGAAAGTTTGATCCGAGATATAAAAAGCAAATACTTTTTTTCCTACTTTCATGTCGTTTATCTGCTACGGACTGTCATTGGTAGTGACGCAAGCGAGATACTGCGTAGAGATTTAGCAAGTAAGACAGACAGGTAAATCAAAGTAAAGTCCGAGCGAGGCAACACATTAAGACAATTGGTTTGGTTCAGAGACCGTATTTCATGCGATTTTTGTGCAGAAATTCAACATGGATTTACAAATTCCGAACTATTCGTCAATATTGCGTCTCAGATACGAAGTTGGTAAAATATAAACCGCTCAGTAGAAATTGCTAGATTTCCGGCGTATGTTAAGTTCACGTTCTAACAATAGTCTGAGGAAGGAAGGAAAGAAGGAAGTTTTACCTTTAACGCATGTCGATGTCATAGTCATTAGAGAAGAGCGCAAGTTCGGAATATTTTGAGAAAGGATCGGCGTGTCCTTTCGAAGGAACCATCGTGGCATTTGCCTAGAACGATGTAGGAATATCGCAGAAATCCTACGTCTGGAGGGCTGGGTGCGGATTTGAGCCATCATCTTCCCGAATGTGGATCCAGTGTGCTAACCACCGTGCCATTCCACTTGGTAATCGTCTGAAGATTTGGAGTAAGAAATAAATAAAGCATTCAAGGAATGTAAAATAAACTGCGTGTACGAGCGATAGTCACAGTTTTAACTATCACACCTAAAAAAATGAAGTTGCGTAATGGAGTTTTTTGTTTTCTTGTCGATATACAGGGCGTTTGGGGTGTAGGTGCAGATATTGTGATAATGGTACCTTAATATGTACCCACTTCAGTGTGTTAGTTGTTTCTTTTCTGCGTCTAACAGTCTTCCCCCAAACAAATCACTTCACTGCCTGATGTTTTCTGTACGATCATAACAGCGCCAGGAAGTGGACTACAGCTTTCAGTATAGACATCAAATTTTGCGTCCGCCTGTTCACATTTCAGCATCTGACCCACTGCCCAGGAGAAAATAACCGTTAACGGCTTGCTTGTGCCACACGTACTTGGACGTACTAACTACCCTAAAAACATACAACTCGTAATAGCTACAATTAAGTCAGCAATGAACTGATGTAATGTTGCTGAGTGCACTGCCCACAGTCATCAGCAGAAATATCTGTATTTATATCCCTAACACACTGCCTGCAGTCCAGGTATGCATAAAAACACTGTGCCGTAATACCGTAGCCTGCCACTAGAGAAGCCAAAGGAAACTGGCCCATTGATAAAGTGGACTAGGGTCTAAGGTGCGGAGACGTGATGATTCGTTTCCTGCTTTTAACGTGACAACGATGAAAGAATCTCTGCTGAGTTGGCAGAAGTGTACAGCACACTGCCACATCATATGATACAGTGGTTACGTGGCGCATACGGTTCCTGCATAGTCAAACAAGTCTGGATGCAGGACGAAAAACGAAGGGAGACGTCTCACCGTGAAAAACAGGAACTGAAAGAGAAATGGAGGCTTGGTGCTGGAAAACCGGTGTATCACAATCCAGGGGACAGTGGAAAAAGCGAAAATCGATAAGGTGTCAGTTTCAAACTTCTTGCACTGTGAGCATGACATAGGTCGTCGTCCGCTGGGTTCCGCAACTGTTCATACCGAGACAGCAGCATAAAACTTGGAGCTATCTCAGTCCAAAGCAGGTGACTTCTCTAGCTGTCATATCACCAAGGGCGAGTGCTGGGTGTATCACTATGACATTAAGTCGAAGGAGTAGTGCAAACAAATGGACAAGTGGATTCACCACCGACGAAAAAAACCTAAGAGCCAACCATCATCGGGCCAAGTGATGCTGAGTATGTTTTGGGAGTGCCGTTGAGTGATGCTGAAAGATTATGCTCATAAGGGGGAAAACCGTCAAAGGGGCACACTAGTGAAACCTCCAGACGAAGTTAGGAGGTTGTTAAGATGAGGCGTAGAGGAAAGGGGTCCGAGAGGATGCGTTTGCTCCACGACAACGTTCTAGCTCATTCTGCGCAGGGCACAGTCACACATGCCGTTTCTAAGAGCATGCGACTGCTCCAGATGACTTAGCGTTGTAGCCTGATGAGTCCTAGTTTCTTGCGTCACCGATTCTGAGGAAAACCTCATTTCTGATCAGCCTACGTGGTATTCAGCATTCTTCTGTAGAACTACACCTCAAATGCTTCGATTCCCTTATATTCCTATTTTCCCACGGTCCATGATTCATTGCCATACAATTCTGTGTTCCAAACGTACATTCTCAGATACTTATTCCTCCAATTAAGGCCTATGTTTGATACCAGTAAAGTTCTCTTGGCCAAGAATGCCCTCTGTGTGTTCCTATGCCTCTTGTGTCCTCCTTGCCTCATCTATCATGGGTAATATTGTTTCTAAGGTAGCATAATTCCTTCGTTTACTCTGGAATCCCCAATTTTGATGTCTGAGTTCTCGCTTATCTCATTTACACTACATCTCATTACCTTTGTTTATATCCAGGTTTCTCTCAATCCATATCCCATACTCATTAGACTGTTCATCCAATCCAACAGGTTTTGTAATTCTTCTTCACATTCACCGAACATAACAATGTCATGAGTGAATTTTATAATTGATGTCCTTTCACCCCGACTTTTAATCCCATTCGTGAAACTTTCTTATATTTCCATCATTGTTTCTTCGATTCATAGATTGTAGGAGCGAAAGACTACATCTCCGTATTACATCCTTTTCAATCCGAGCACCTCGTTCTTAATCTTGCAGTCCTATTGTTCCCTCTTGGTTCTTGTGAATATTGTATATTAACTGGTCTTCTTCTATAGTTTACCCCTATGCTTCTCGGAGTTTCGAATGTCTTGCACCATTTTACATTGTCGAATGCTTTTTATAGGTCGACGAACCCTATGAGTGTGTCTCCATTTTTTCAGCCTTGATTCCATTATCAATAGCAACGTCAGAACAGCCTCTCTGGTGCCTTTAGCTTTCCTAAAGCCAAACTGATCGTCATTTTCCATTCTGCTGTATATTATTCTTGTCAGCTGCTTGGGTGCGCGAGCCGTTAAGCTGACTGTACGATAGATATCTGCCTTGCTATCTTCGGAAGTATGTGGATGATATTTTTTCAGTGATCTGATGGTACGTCACCAACCTCACAGATTTTACACAGTAACTTGAATAGTCGTTTCGTTGTCATTTCTCTCGATGATTTTTAGCAATTCCGATGGAACGTTATCTACCCCTTCTGCTCTATTAAGTCTCAAGTGTTCCGGAACCCTTTTAATTTCTAATAATGTATCCCCTAAGTCCTCCATATCGCCTCCAATTTCTTCTCCTAATACGTCACCAGAAAAGTGCTGATAGAGGTTTTGAACGCCTGTCCGTTTTCTCTTCTGCGATTGAGAATGGAATTCCCATTGCACTCTTAACGTTACCACTCTCGCTTTTAATTTCACCGAAAGTTGTTTTAGCTTTTCGGTATGCTGAGTTAGTCCTCCTGACTATCGTTTCTTTTTCGATTTCTTCACAACTTTCCTACAGCCATTTCGCCTTGTCTGCAGTGCACTTCCTATTTATTTCATTCGTAAGGGATTTTTATTACTGTGTGCCTGTCTTTTCCTGAACGTTTTCATACTTCCAAACTTCGTAGATAAATTGAAATACTTCATCTGTCATCGAAGGATTTTTCGCAGTTACCTTCCTTATACCTTTGTTTGTCCATCTGTGGCTGCCAGTTTCAGAGATGCCCACTCCTCTTCCTGTGAACTGGGCCGGCCGCTGTGGCCGAGCGGTTCTAGGCGCTTCAGTCCGGAACCGCGCTGCTGCTACAGTCGCAAGTTCGAACCCTGTCTCGGGAATGGTTGTATGTGATGTCCTTAGGTTAGTTAGGTTTAAGTAGTTCTAAGTCTAGGGGGCTGATGACCTCAGATGTTAAGTCCCATAATGCTTAGAGCCATTTGAATCATTTGAACCTCTGAAATGGCTACTACGGTATTCCTTATGGCGGTGTCCACACCTTTAGCCAACTCCAAAGGCGTCTCATACTTCCTCAGTACTTTATGAAACTTCTTTCCACACTGATTCTTTCGGACTATTCTCTTAAACTTCAGCCTACTGTTCATCATTAATAAAATGTTATTTGAGTCTATACGAACCTTAGGAGATTGTTATTGCGAAGTCCGACGCAGAAAATCAGGTGTTTTTTTGGTTCGGAGTGGAAAGCGTTTAACGGCTTAAGGAGGCGGTAAATATATAGGGAGTAGGACTAGGGCAGGGGACGAAAAGTGTCGGTTGCTAAGTGTGGGCGATGCTTGCAGAAAACTAACGCGCCGGAGAAGCTGTGAAAAAGGGAAGGCTTTGTTAATGAGAAGCCATCCTAGCGACACAAAAGTAAAACACTGAGCCACTCCATCTGTTAGAATAATCACTGAGATTTCCATCTCGACAGAAATATCATTATTTCCATTTCAACTGCATGTCGTTAGATGGAAAATAATGAGGCATTCTACCTCAGGGAGGGAGGCCAGAATAGCAGAGTTATCGATCGCAGACTGGAGAGGGACGAGCTACAATTAGACGCCGCGATACGTGAGTGAGCCGTTGAAGGCCCGGCAGAGCACAGGGCCGCAGTGTGGCGAAATCTTGATAAAACTGAGCTGGATGGAAGCGGTGTACACATGTATTAAAGTAAAAATTTTGTTATTCTACTTCAGTTTGTGTGTTTCCTTTGCAGTAGTTAGTCTATGCCTTTAGTCCTCTAAAATGTTTTTTGTACATTTTACTGTGGTCAACAATGACCGGTTAATAGTTTCCCTGCATTTCACCATTTCAAAGACCGAGACGCAGAATTTCGAGACTGACGTAGTCAAGATTGCCTAAGAGAACCTAGCAGCTGGCAGTCCTCGTTTCTCTGCGTCTGAAAAATGAAATGGGAGTGGCGGCGCTAGTAGATTATGAGGTACGGAGATGGTCAAACAATCGAAGGATGATTTGGTTCTTAGTTACGTACGCGTGCAGTGTCTCAAGTGTAGATGTTACAGGAAAGTGTTGTACCCAGAGGTTTGTGCACCTAGGACCACACGATGCTGTTTGGTCGGTGCTTCACACTAGTCACTGATTTTAAAATTACACGAAGAAATGCGCACTAAAGATCGCCAAAACAGTTACTGCCATTTTCTACCGTTTTCGTTGTTCACATTTAAGTGCTGTATAGTGTATTAAGCTATTTGGAATGTATTGTTTATTCTACAATTACAGAATTTTGCGGTGAGTAAAATGCTATATATTTTTAAAACTATTTATATAAGATGTTGTCAGTTAAATCATACTTCGTGGGTCGTGTATCATATTCTACTTTGGAACGAGTGATACTTGCAAATGAACTGAATTTCTCTAATGTCTTAACAATCTGACCTATCTTGAAAATAGAAATTTATGTTAGTTTCCAGTAGCTTCTGTTTTTAAAAGGTATTTAACTTGTAACTGGCTTTTGATGATACTTCTGCTCTCTTACTGATTATTGGTGTGCAGTAAGAGTAATAATGTTAACATAAAGACGATTAAATGCGGTACTGACAGGTATTTTATCGATTGCAACGTTATTAATCTTCAGTACAATATTTGTTCCTGGGTTCGTGATCATGTTGGGCCTTGGAACATGTTTCCACATATGAAAAATCTTAATTTACTGGAGTAATTTTTATAATGTCCGAAACATACCGCAGCAAGTAAAAAGTTAATCGCACCATTTAAAAATGGAATAAGAAAATATATTAACCTATTACAGGGCTGGCTAAATATATACTCTCCCGTACTGTTTAAAACGAATATGAGAGGAGAAAGAATAAGTACATTATAAAGTATCTGTTGAAGGGTAACATTTGCAAAACATACCTTTCATTTTGAAAAGAGGGAGCTGGCGCCTTGATTAAAGTGCTGGAATCGCATTTCTTAGGAACGGAGTTGAAATCCTCATCCTGGCATCAGGATTAAGTCCTACAGTAATTACGGAAAGAAAGGGAATGATTCCTTTGAAAATGTCTCTGACGATACCGTGCCCCAGCCTTGTCCATTCCGAACTTCCACTTCGTCTCTAATAGCCATGTCATCGACGGTACTTCTTTACTTTGAAATATCGTACACTAGATAGCCTGCACATCCTGATTTCTCTCGTTTGTACTTTCTTCGTTTATTCAAAGGATGGCTAATTAACACTGTCCGCCCCTGGTAGCTGAGTGGCAGCGGGATGGAATGTCATACCTAACGGCCCGGGTTCGATACCCGGCTGGGTCGCAGATTTTTCTCCGATCAGGGACTGGGTTTTGTGTTGTCCTGATCATCATCATTTCATCCCCATCGACACGCAAGTCGCCGCAGTGGCGTCAACTTGAAAGACTCGGAACAGGCGAACGGTCTACCCGACGGGAGGCCCTAACCACACGGCATTTACATTTAATTAACAGTAACATTTTTAACAACTGTATGAACAACACTGAAGTGAAAGAAATGCACACTGAATATACAGGCGTCAGCTTTAAGGAGGTTTCATTCGTTTTCTCTTTCAGCTGACGAATCGAAAAATGCAGTACGTTGTATTTTCGTAGTAGGGAGAGGCAGGTCGTTTGACCGAGGGTACTGCAGGCGAAATACAAGGGTCTGACTTCGTTTCTCGCTCCAGCATCCAGTTTTAATGTGTTGACAGATTCATAATTATGGTTACCTGACATGGTCATTCAATGCAGGAGGGAATCTATAACTTCGTGCTGTAGTCTTATTTTGAAAACCAATTTATTTGCAAAGATCGCTGTGTTAACACCATTACTGGATTACTAATTTCGCCAATATGTAATGTCATTGTAATGCCTCGATTTTTTACAAATATTATGTAGTCCTTACGTGACAGAGAGGTGTAAGCATTGCTTGATGTAACTTCCTCTACTGTCTGCCGTCGGGTTCCCCTAAATGGCAGGCAGCACAGCATAACAGCCGCGCTATGAGGGAAACAAACCAACAGCCAAACAGGCGAAGACATCAGGTAAACACGCCGAAGATTCCAGTCGATTAATAGGAACCTTTCCTTGCAGAGGTCGCCACGACATATCCGGCCACGGATTCCTAAGCCGGGTTTCTATTGGCTGCAGCTCACTATATAGGCCCGGCCGGTCGAAGGCAGACCAGTCTCCTATTCCTCGAACATATCCGCATCCTCTGCACCTCCCGCCGTTTTGAACTCCCTCACCCCCTGGTTGCTCCTCTCCTCTCCCATCCCCGCCCCCTGCCACGTCTTCACCGTTGTGTCCCCCCTACCCTCCATCTCTACACCCTCCATCTCCTTTCTCAAGGTGGCTCCCTCCATTTATCCTTCCTATCAACTCTGATCCTCACTCCCCCTCCTTTCCTCTGTCCTTTCCCTGGGTTCCCTCTTCCCCCCCCCCTTCCGTCCTGTTTTCTCCCCACTAAACCTCTCCCTACCTCCCTTCTCCCCCCCCAAAGTCCTTTTGTATTCCCCTCCTCTGCCTACCCCACTCCCTGTCGCGACTGCCCCCCACCCCTCTTCTGGGTCCTCATCCTCCATCAGCTCCTTTCCCGGTTCACCCCCTCGCTTTTACTCTCCTTTCCCCCCTTTTTTGTTTTCCCATCTTCTGTCCAGTTTCCTCCCACCTGCTCTCGACTGTGGTATGTCACATTTACCAACTTTTTAGTGCAGTGTTCCAGTGACTATTCAGTGTTGTTTGTCTTTCTCGTGTTGCGAACAGAAACCATGCTGTCGCTAGGTGTGAATTTTATGTCTTTTGCGAACAGAATCCAGACTGTCGCTGTGTTTTTTAATTGTCTGTCTATTGTTTTCCCGGTCTGCTTCGTATGTATTTTATTAGCATCATCACCCCTCTGTTGTTTGTTTTAAGTTCCACGATTTCTTTTCGCCATGTTACTCTTTAAGTCTCCGCTTTTATCGCCTGTTTTTTATTATTTATTCTCTTGATCTTTCTCACAAAATCTGTAGGCTGAAGAGCGGCATACTAAGCTGCTGCCAGCCCGCCCCCTTCGGGGGGAATTGAAATTCAATAAAGAAAAAAAAAAGGCAGACCAGTCTTCGTCCGCTGTTAATGGCAACCGCTATAGCAGAGTCTCCGAGAAGATATCACCGAAGCCGCTGTACTGCACCGCCGATCGAAGTACCAGCCGACCGAGAGGAACCACATCTCCGGCTAGATCGACGGACGTCTACATCTATTGTACAGTCAGCTATTGTATTGTAGAAGAAGTTACGTTCAATAAACTGTTGGAGAATACAATACTTCCACTACCAGGTTTTATGGATCTGAGGATAGCAATACATATTGCTGAAAACAGAACTCCTGTAATTGTAACATAGCGACCTTGGCAAATAAGTTGGATTTCAAAAGAAGACTATAATACATATCCGTAATTTGTCTTTATTTCTCCAAACCTCCAAGTGGATTCTACTTGCCCTCCGCTTTCCTCATCGATGAGAGTAGTAAATAACATCTTTGTTGTCGAAGTGGGCATTAAATACCAATATAAGATAGTGGACCAGCTACAACAAAAACTTCCTTCAGAAACATTTTATGTTATTCACTTCCATATGCTTTCATATTACTCGGCCTCACGTTGTACTACGCCCACTATCAATTAAAATTGTAAACCATCCAACAAAAATCATAATGGTAAGAAATGTACTGCTCGCTTGGATATGCATATTTGTATATGCATTTCATCACAACAGCACAAAGTAGGTAGATGTTACAGCGCCTTCTTTCTGCATACAAAGGAGGGTTACGCAGTGATATTCTCATTCAGAATTCTCATTCATTCTGAATGTCATTTGTTTGTGTAACAAAGCGTAATGTTTACCAGTAGGTGTCAGAATTAACAGCGCAGGATCGTGCCCTATCAAGGTTGTGGCGTGTCGTTCCGCGTTAAGCTGCTTGCGTTGGTCGCGATCCCATGACTGTCATGCAAATATGGAATGATGTGTTCAGGAAGGCCAAACGCAACGCTAAGCAAGCTCTCTACGGCCCAACGCGACCAGCGCAGGAGAGGACAGACATTGTTTGCTCTTCCGTGCAGGATCGTAAGCTACGTCAGGTAACTTGAGTCGGGAAATGGGCTTGTAAGCAGAAAGACAAGGATCCAAGAGGATAGTGCGACGACGTGTGGAGCAGCGCGGGCTGTTAGCATGGCGCCGGCCGCGGTGGTCTAGCGGTTCTGGCGCTGCAGTCCGGAACCGCGGGACTGCTACGGTCGCAGGTTCGAATCCTGCCTCGGGCATGGGTGTGTGTGATGTCCTTAGGTTAGTTAGGTTTAAGTAGTTCTAAGTTCTAGGGGACTTATGACCTAAGATGTTGAGTCCCATAGTGCTCAGAGCTATTTGAACCATTTTTTTGTCTGCATGGCGACCATAGTTGCGGCTTCCCCTGACACACCAGCACGGAGAGGTGCGCCGAGTGCGGTCCGCCGAGCTGTAACACTGGACGCAGCAGTGACCCCACGACGTTTACTCAGAGGCCTTCCGGCGCTGCATACAGTATCGTGACGGATGTGTCCATGTATGGAAGCTCCGATAAGCGCTTACGTTGCCAGCGTGTATTCGACATCGTCATGTTTGTGCTGTACCTGGCCTGATGGTATGGGATGTCATTGGGTACGCGACAAGACCATCTCTCGCAATTAATAAAACGTTCCCGGCTGTTACGCTGTGGACGAATCGATTCCACACTAAAAACCCAACGTTTTGTCCCAATCTGCGAAGGACGTTTTAAATATGAGCTTTAGAACCACCGCGAAAAAGTGACAGCGATGCACAAGCTCCTGTGAAATCAAAAGTTTTCCTGTCTTTCGTTAAGAACGACACTGACGACATATGAAAAATATTGAAAAAAAAAGCGGAACATGGTTGTTATCTATAACATAAATCCACCCGGAAGACATAGGTGCCAAGGATGCTCGCAAACCGATGGAAAAAGCAGAAGTGTAGTTGAGGAGAGGTGTACGTTCAGGGAAAGATGGGAATACAGAAATATAAATCCCTTTTTTTTTTGTCATCGGTCTACTGACTGGTTTGATGCGGCCCGCCACGAATTCCTTTCCTGTGCTAACCTCTTCATCTCAGTGTAGCACTTGCAACCTACGTCCTCAATTATTTGCTTGACGTATTCCAATCTCTGTCTTCCTCTACAGTTTTTGCCCTCTACCGCTCCCTCTAGTACCATGGAAGTCATTCCCTCATGTCTTAGCAGATGTCCTATCATCCTGTCCCTTCTCCTTATCAGTGTTTTCCACATATTCCTTTCCTCTCCGATTCTGCGTAGAACCTCCTCATTCCTTATCTTATCAGTCCACCTAATTTTCAACATTCGTCTGTAGCACCACATCTCAAATGCTTCGATTCCCCTGTTCCGGTTTTCCCACAGTCCATGTTTCACTACCATACAATGCTGTACTCCAGACGTACATCCTCAGAAATTTCTTCCTCAAATGAAGGCCGGTATTTGATATTAGTAGACTTCTCTTGGCCAGAAATGCCTTTTTTGGCATAGCGAGTCTGCTTTTGATGTCCTCCTTGCTCCGTCCGTCATTGGTTATTTTACTGCCTAGGTAGCAGAATTCCTTAACTTCATTGACTTGGTGACCATCAATCCTGATGTTAAGTTTCTCGCTGTTCTCATTTCTACTACTTCTCATTACCTTCGTCTTTCTCCGATTTACTCTCAAACCATACTGTGTACTCATTAGACTGTTCATTCCTTTCAGCAGATCATTTAATTCTTCTTCACTTTCACTCAGGATAGCAATGTCATCAGCGAATCGTATCATTGACATCCTTTCACCTTGTATTTTAATTCCACTTCTGAACCTTTCTTTTATTTCCATCATTGCTTCCTAGATGTACAGGTTGAAGAGTAGGGGCGAAAGGCTACAGCCTTGTCTTACACCCTTCTTAATACGAGCACTTCGTTCTTGATCGTCCACTCTTATTATTCCCTCTTGGTTGTTGTACATATTGTATATGACCCGTCTATCCCTATAGCTTACCACTACTTTTTTCAGAATCTCGAACAGCTTGCACCATTTTATATTGTCGAACGCTTTTTCCAGGTCGACAAATCCTATGAAAGTGTCTTGATTTTTCTGTAGCCTTGCTTCCATTATTAGCCGTAACGTCAGAATTGCCTCTCTCGTCCCTTTACTTTTCCTAAAGCCAAAGTGATCGTCACCTAGCGCATTCTCAATTTTCTTTTCCATTCTTCTGTATATTATTCTTGTAAGCAGCTTCGATGCATGAGCTGTTAAGCTGATTGTGCGATAATTCTCGCACTTGTCGGCTCTTGCCGTCTTCGGAATTGTATGGATGATGCTTTCCCGAAAGTCAGATGGTATATCGCCAGACTCATATATTCTACACACCAACGTGAATAGTCGTTTTGTTGCCACTTCCCCCAATGATTTTAGAAATTCTGATGGAATGTTATCTATCCCTTCTGCCTTATTTGACCGTAAGTCCTCCAAAGCTCTTTTAAATTCCGATTCTAATACTGGATCCCCTATCTCTTCTAAATCGACTCTTGTTTCTTCTTCTATCACATCAGACAAATCTTCACCCTCATAGAGGCTTTTAATGTATTCTTTCCACCTATCTGCTCTCTCCTCTGCATTTAACAGTGGAATTCCCGTTGCACTCTTAATGTTACCACCGTTGCTTTTAATGTCACCAAAGGTTGTTTTGACTTTCCTGTATGCTGAGTCTGTCCTTCCGACAATCATATCTTTTTCGATGTCTTCACATTTTTCCTGCAGCCATTTCGTCTTAGCTTCCCTGCACTTCCTATTTATTTCATTCCTCAGGGACTTGTATTTCTATATTCCTGATTTTCCGGGAACATGTTTGTACTTCCTCCTTTCATCAATCAACTGAAGTATTTCTTCTGTTACCCATGGTTTCTTCGCAGCTACCTTCTTTGTACCTATGTTTTCCTTCCCAACTTCTGTGATGGCCCTTTATAGAGATGTCCATTCCTCTTCAACTGTACTGCCTACTGCGCTATTCCTTATTCCGTTAGGAATGGAATAAATAAAAAGTGCACGGCAGCTAAGACTGGCTGTAAGAAAATGTGAGGAAATCGAGAAAGAAGTGCTTGTCGGAAGGACTGACTCAGCATATAGGAAAGTCAATACAACCTTCAGTGAAATTAAAAGCAAGGATGGTAACATTAAAAAGGCAATGGGAATACCACTGTTACATGCAAATGGGAAAAGGAATATTTAGAAAGAATACGTTGAAGACCTCTGTTATGGGGAAGACTTTGCCTGACGTGATAGAAGACGAACCAGAAGTCGATGTAGAAGAGATAGGGGACACAGAAATAGGATCAGAATTTAAAAGTTCTTTGGAAGACTTATGATCAAATAAGGCAGAAAGGGTAGATACCATTCCTTCGGAATTTCTAAAATCATTGGGGTAAATAGCAACAAAACGACTATACACGTTGGTGTGTAGAGTTTGGAGACCAGCAGAGCTGTTTAAACTCAGAATAGCGTTTCTGGAGCCACTCTGTAGCAATTCTGGACGTGTGGTGTGTCGCATTGTCCTGCTGGAATGCACAATGAACATGAATGGTTGCAGCTCCTCAGACAGGATCCTTACGTTCGTGTCACCTGTCAGAGTCATATCTAGACTATCAGGGATCCCATATAACTCGAACTGCACGCGCCCCACACCGGTACAGAGCCTCCACCAGCTTGAACAGTCTCCTGCTGACATCAGGGTCCATGGATTCATGATGTTGTCATCATACCCGTACTCGATACAATTTGAAACGAGACTCGTCCGAACAGACAGCATGTTTCCAGTCATCAACAGTTCAATGTCGGTGCTGACAGGCCCAGGCGAGGCGTAAAGCTTCGTGTTGTTCAGTCTTCAAGGGTACACAAGTGGGCATTCGGCTCCGAAAGCGCATGTCGATGATATTTCGTTGAATGGTTCTCACGCTGACACTTGTTGATGGCCCAACATTGAAATCTGCAGCAATTTTCGGAAGGGTTGCACTTCTGTCACGTTGGTCCAGTTCTTGCAGGATCTTTTTCCGGTCGCAGCGATGTCAGAGATTTGATGTTTTACCAGAGTTCTGATATTCACGGTACACTCCTGAAATGGTCGTACGGGAAAATCCCCACTTCATCGCTACCTCGCAGATGCTGTGTGCCATCGCCCGTGCGCCGACTATAACACACATTGAAACTCACTTAAATCTTGATAACTGCCATTGTAGCATCAGTAACCGATCTAACAACTGTGCCAGACACTTGTCTTATGTATGCGTTGCCGTCCTCAGCGCCGTATTCTGTTTACTGTACGTATCTCTTTATTTGAATACGCATGCCTATACCAGTTTTTTGGTGCTTCAGTGTAAATACGCGGTTTTACAAGGTATTGTTAGTATTCTTGACTGATTAATTATCCGTCTCGTGTGCTTATTACGGTTGATGATGACGTTCTTCCAGTATTTTAAGACTGCTTTATTTCGTTGGCCTACCGTCTCCGCCTCCCACCAATTAAAGCGAAGCCGTCGAAGCAGTTGGGCCCCGCGCCCGGCCTCGCTCTATCTGGCAGTGCATCAGGCGCCGTCAGCTTGTCACCGGACAGGTCGGCCCATCGGCGAAGCGCGAGGCCGTTACAAAACCGTCGGCCGTGCGTGAGAAATCGGAATGGCCCCTCGCCGCGCCTGCCCCCAGTTGACCGGCGAAGCTCCTCTGCTGTGCGAAAAGCGCCGTGGGAAGTGGCCGGCCGGCACGCAACACGGCAGCCGCCACCTGCCGACCGGTCCCCGCGCTTAATTTGGCCGTCCCGCCGCGGAAAGGCCCTCATCTGCGCGAGGGGCGTGGAATCTTTCCCGTCGATTGGCCTCTGACGTAAATGCGAACGGTTAGCTTCCGTTCTCTCGTAAACTGCGCCTCCGACCGTGAAGTAGGGGTCACGGGTATGGATGTAGCTTCTCGGCCTTCCGTTACCGGGCATGTCTTACACAGGCACGCAAAATGGAATGAATAGTAGTTGAATGAAAAGTATGAACTAAATATTGTAAGCCCGCCCGGTTGGCCGCGCGAGAAGGAGCGCCTGGTCCCCGGCACGAACCGGCCAGTCTGTGGAAGGTTTTTAGGCGGTTTTCCATCTGCCTCGGCGAATGCGGGTTGGCTCCCCTTATTCCGCCTCAGTTACACTATGTCGGCGATTGCTGCGCAAACAAGTTCTCCACGTACGCGCACACCACCATTACTCTCCACTACTCTACCACGCAAACATAGGGGTTACATTCGTGTGGTGTGAGACGTTCCCGGGGGGGGGGGGGGAGGGGGGGGGCGTCCACCGGGGGCCGAACCGCACAACAACCCTTGGTTCGGTGTGGGGCGGCGGAGGGGTGAAGTGGACTGCGGTAGTCGTCGTGGGGTTGTGGAGCACTGCGGTTGCGGCGGGGACGGAGCCTCTCCATCGTTTCTAGGGTCCCCGGTTAACATACAATACATACAATACAAATATTGTAAAAAATTGGAACTCTTATACTTTACCAGTCTAAATAGAGAACAGTATGAGACACGAAATACTAAGTTGTCAACGTTATGTGGAAGCGTTTGGATTAAAGTATTGGGTGCAAAGCACACTGTTGGATACACAATACAATTTCTTATATAGGATGAGGCAGCTAAGACAGGTCGTCCCAAATAAATCCAGATCCAGAAAATACTGTATCTGATCAAAATTATCCTGACACTTATTAGTGTGCTTTGATATGCGGTGTGTGCACCCTTCGCCTTTACGATTCCTTGAACTCTGTTGGGGACCCATTCAGTGTCTGAATGTTTATGGAAGTATGGCAGCCCATTCTACCTCAACAGCCGGAACCAGAGACGGAAGTCATGTGGAACACTGCGGTCTGGTGCAAAATCAATGTTCTGACTCATTCCAAATGCGATCGACTGGGTTCAGCTCGGGACTCTGGGCAGACCAGTTCATTATTGCTACACACCAATGCCTCACAGATGCTACTTTACGATGGGCTATATTGTCATGCTAACAGAAACAATCATCGTCTCTGACCTGTTGTTCTACTGTATCATGTACGCAGTGCTGTAAAATGTGTTCATGTCCTTCCACTTCTGCCTTGGGAGACCATACCCCAACCACGAAAACCACCTTACACACTAACACCACCGCCCCCACCTCTCACTGTTGGCACTACACACAATTTTAGGTAATGTTAGCCAGGCATTCGCCAAACCGAAACCCTTCCTTCGGATTACGATAGGATGTAGAGTGATTAATCACTCCAAATCGTTTTCAGTTATCCACGGAGGAGGAGGAGGAGGGGAGATTAAGGTTAGTGTTTATCGTCCCGTCGACATCGAGGTGATTAGAGACGGAACACAAGCCCGGATTAGGGAAGTATGGAGAAGGAAAGCGGTCGTGTCCTTTCGAAGGAACCACTCCGCCATTGTCCTCCTGGCTGCCCTTCATACTCGTGTCTCGTTCCGTACACCCTTGCAGCCTTTCGACTTGCCACAGGGACGACTTCGTTGGCGTCAGTTTCACCACTCTGTATCCACTGAGAGACGTTCTGATTAGTGACTTTTCACACAGCCCATTCCCTTTAATGAAATAAACCCTTCATCGTCTCAATGTTCTCACAAAAATTGTTACATAAATATATCACTATAATACTAACAATATAAGGAAAAAATAGATTGCTGCTCTCCATAAAGATGAAACGTTAAGTGCAGACAGGCACTTCGTCAGAGAAGGAAACACACACGCATTTATTCACACAAGCTAGTACATTTCACACACATATGACCACCATCTCCGGCAGTTCATACCAAGGCCCGAGCCATTTCCCCTCACAACTTTAATCCATCAATCGCAAGTATCAGCTACGAAAGAGTGCCCTCTTCGTCACCCAATACCACCCTGGACTGGAACAACTGAACCACATCCTTCATGCCACGAAATGAGGGACATCCTACCTCAGACCCTTCTAACCCTTCCTGAAGTGGTATTCTATCACGCACCTAATCTCTTCAACATACTTGTCCATATCTATGGCACTCCCAATCCCAGTCCCTTGTCAAAGCGACCATATCCCTTGGAAGACTCAGGTGCAAGACTTGCCCAATCCACCCATCCAGCATTTCCTATTCCAGTCCTGTCATCAGCTTATTTTACCCCATCAAAGGTAGGGCCACCTGTGAAAGTAGCCATTTCGTATATCAGCTCTGCTGTTACCGGTGCACAGCTGCCCACCAGGATGGATGGCGACCATTAAACTGTGGCCAAGAGCAAAGTAGACCACACTGTGGCACATTATACAACTGAACATAACGAGTTAGATTTCAATGGCTGCTTCACAACCCAGCCCATCTGGATTCTCTCCTCCACCACCAGCTAACCCTAATTGTGCACAGACGAGTTAACCTTATAAAACATTCTCCATTCCCAAACTAATCTTGGGCTCAACTATGGTAACCCACTGTCCCAACTCCCTCCACACAACAGTTGTCAGCTCCTTCGTCATATCACCTCCTCCCTATTCTCGTCTTCCACTCTCGATGTGTGCCATCCTCTGTCAAAGCACCTGAGAGCTGGGTTCTCATGATGGATCAGGATAAGGTTACGATTGTGGACGGGGCCGTAATCAGCTACTCTCGGTTGCACAACAAATACGTAAATTTTATTTGAAGAAATTAAAATTTTTAAAACAATCTCTTAAAAAACACAATTGACTGTATGACGGCGGAAAGCCTTATCACGAAAGAAGTAAAATTATTGCTCAGCTGAAGGCCACACACAGCTTCAATTAACAAACAGCTGAAGGCCTGAATTATAAGTCAGAAGAACAATACAAAATAGCACACATTTCAACAAATACTTTGCTTTTAAAACAAGTTTGCTTAAAAAAAACTTATTGTAACACTGCTGAAGACCTTACTATGAAAGAAGTGAAACTATTGCTCAGCTGAAGGCCACACACAATTTCAAAGCACAAACTGCTGAAGGCCTGAGCTGGAATTCAGAAGAACAATACCAAAATGGACATATTAAGATAAATACACAAACTGTAACACAGCTGAAGGCCTTATTAGAAAAGAAGTGAAATTATTACTCGGCTGGAGGCCACAAACAATTTCAAATAACAAACAGGTAAAGGCCTGAATTAGAAGCCAGGTAAACGATTCCAAATAGCACCTTTTAAAATAATAACTTGCCTTTAAAACTAGTTTGCTTAAAAAAAACTTACTGTAACGTGGCTGAAAGCCTTATCACAAAAGAAGTGAAATTACTGCTGTGCCTAATGTCCGATCACTGGTACAATGATGGAATATTTTTAGGCAAGGGCGTAGAGATAGACAGCACTATGTCTTCAGGAAACACCAAGGCTGAAGGAAACACTAGAACCAAGGTAGATCCCCCAAAATATATGCACAGTACAATACAAGAAGCTGTCGAACTACACACCTTGTCAGACAGCATCAACACGACGAGCAAAGATACACTGTCGGAAACTATGCTAACCTCCAGGGTAGGTAACTGAGGAGTTAGCGGCCACAAGGCAGAAAATACCGCTGGTTTCACTTCACTAATAAGAATAATACTAAATTTAATGATGAATAACACATAGAGAAAGACGGCTGCCCCTGGTTCAGCGGCCCTGGGGGCAACAAAGGCGAAATCTCAGAATAGTCGACGTTGCATTAGCGGTTAACTCTTTACTCAACTTAAACGTCCAGGGTTCGGTGTGCGACGTAGTCGTCGCTCTCGCAGCCAGCCCTCCTCCATCCGGCAGTGGCAGCACGCCGCCAGCGGCCCCGGCTTGCTGACGCGCTGCACGGACCTGCTCGCTGTTGCGCCCCAACCGAACTGATGTCCGTTCGCGACTCTCTGCTCCACACAACGCGACCCGGAAATACTAGCGGTCGTTCCAAAGATAGTACCACAGTACTCGTATCGATAAGCGCTGCTGCTGCCACTCACAGGCAGGCAAGCTAGCAACTTAGTGTTGACAGTAAATCGAATAAGAAACGAGATGCCATAACTGCAATGCCAAGATGCCAAGCAATAAACGGCATGAACACGAGCCGCGCACGGCTCAGAGTGTTTGTCCTAAGCAAAGTCATTGTGTAAATCAAAATTAATTGTCTGTCTCACTGCTTCTGCTGACATGCTAATGATTACACTAAAGTCCTACTTTAGTATCACATGGTTCCTTATTAAGAATTTAAAGTACTTTATTTTTAAATTGTTGAATAAATCCATACGTTTGGGATAGCGATAGTGACCATGATCGAGAGCTAATGGCAGTCACACTGTAATCTGACGCTGCAATAGTATCCGTATCCATTTATATATACAGGTTGGGGAGAAACAGTCTAAAAAGCTTATAAGGGTGTTGCGTGGTAGGTTGTGCTAAGAAATAACTGTTAAGAAAAAAATTACATACATTGTGCCAGTCCCAATTTGATTAACATTGAGGTTAGCCAGTCAGGTAATTGTGCACACAGATCCAAGCAGCTTGCCAGAGGCACTTTTGTCAAAAGCGTTCTTTGTTTGGTTAGCTGATACTGAACAAAAAGGAAAAAAAGATTGGAAACCATAGGATGGTTATGAGTTAAATCCTTGCTATCGTCCAATGTCCAATTTCTGTATTGCTCTCTTACTCGTTTTGAGGAAATCAAACGAAGGACAAATTTGGCAGCACACACCGGGAAAGGCGAGTTCGATTTTTATCTGATCATGGTTGGTTGGTTGGTTTTGGGGGAGGAGACCAAGCAGCGAGGTCATTGGTCTCATAGGATTAGGGAAGGATGGGGAAGGAAGTCGGCCGTGCCCTTTTAAAGGAACCATCCCGGCATTTGCCTGGAGCGATTTAGGGAAATCACAATCTGATCATGGCATATGCCATCTTTGGGATAGTAGACATACTGATAATGGTTTCAACGTCGTCCGCCAACGGACAGCGTATTGGCATAGCTTCAAGTACGCCATCTGTGTGTACCCTCTTATAGGGAATGTTGTGCTAGTGAGGTGCAAATGTGTGCAGCAAGCTGGCAACTATGTCGCGAGACACCCTCGTGCTTCCTACAGCCAACTGAGCGAGTTTGAAAGAGGTCAGTGGTGGAATGGTCCTTTCGGAGAACTGTCACACAAGTTGGACGTGCTGCGTCAGTGTTGTGATGATGCTGGTATCGATGGTCACGTGAACATTCTGAACATCACGCAGCACAGAGGCCCGCCAGAATTGTCATATCGTAAGGGCATCAGAGGCAGATCGTACAGCTAACACAGCGCAGACAAGAGGGCTTGTGAGCCCAAGGCGTGTCAACACGAACTGTTGCGAATCGGTTATTAGCAATGGGACTACGGGCACGCACATTTCTAGCCAGTCTTCCACTCATCCACAGCATCACCCTCTATGGTGCCTGTAACGGTGCCGTCAGAGGATCTCTGGAAGAAGGAATGGCACTCTGTAGTCTTCAGCGATGAAAGTAGATTCTGCCTGCACGCAAGTGATGGTCGTTTGCGCGTTCGATGTACACCTGGTGATTAGTGTCTCGTAGAGTGCGTTCGTACAACACACACTGGCCCCAACCCAGGCGTTATGGTATGGGAGGCGAAAATCTTGCGAGGTGCCAGGGCTAGCAGTGTATTTAATACTAAATTCTTCTAGAATCTACATATGTAAATGATGCTCTAAGCCCCCCCCTATTCTAACTCCGACTTTTGCTGTTGCACATGGATTAAAAAGGAACGCGAACTGACTGTAATCGACCCTGCAAGTGGAGTAGAAAAGAGTTTGGCACCTGCAATAATTTAATTTGATAAATAAGTTAAATAAAGGAAAGTTTCATTAACGTAGTGAGAAATGATAGGGTTGCTCTACAGATTAACAGAATGAAAGTTCTGTCCAAAATAACAATTTGATTTATTATGACTAAACTCAAAATCATAAACAAAACACATGAAACATTTACAGTACATCAAATTGGATCAAATTGGATACTCAAATAAATGCTGTGAAGGTGAAGTTGTCCATAAACTAGATTGTGACATTTATGAAGAAGTGGTATGTGGAGCCAGATCCTTCCAACTCAAATCTTAAGAGAAACACACAGACAACCCAACATTAATTGCTGCTACAGTAGTGAGAACTCAGGCAATGAACACCCAAGACAGAACAAAGTTAGAAAAAGACGAACAGGCGCGCTCTGCTGAGCTCTGATTATCACCTAGGAAAATCCCTATCTGCTGGTGCTGCGGACATACATTACCAAACTGTCTTCTTACCTGCCAGAACACGATCTGGTGTACCGGAGGCGATGGCTGGTTGCTTCGACGTCCCGTCATGGTGATGATAATGTCGCGAGTATAGCCCAAAACAAATTATCCTGGTCTGGTTGTTCCAGACTAAAGACTTCCTAGCAATACAAATGGGCCTCTGAGGGAGACGAAGAAGGCTCGCCACACAATCACTGACGGTACAGTGATTGATTTTAACAAGCGACGTCACCCAGTAACTCCGATACAGTCAACTTTAGCCAAAACTGCTCAAGACAGACAACATAGGCCTCTTGTACCCAGAACGCTCAATTGCCAACTGTACTCGGAAAGTTACATTGAAGTCGAAACTTCAGCAACTTCGTCAAACAGTTACAATTAAATAAAAGTATATTAGACAGCCAGCGGAAGGCAGGCTGATCAGAGCAGCGAGAGCTCAGTCTTGTAACCTACTCCGACCGAAAGGTGAGAGCCGACCCTCACCAGAGCACCCGTACAAACCGAACACAGAACATTCCCGCCCCCACGACAGTGGCCGTGGTTAAACGTTCCAATCAGAAACTCGAAAACCGGCGGAAAATTCCACTCTATTGCCAAAGCACTACCATTCCACCAATGGAGATTCTTGGCGCCAATTTCTGCGCCGATTTTGCTACGTCATGGAGCTATGCCCTGAGAAAGCCAATCAGAGTTACGATTTTGCAGAAAACGCGGTAACTGCCTGGGAACACAAGTCATTCCCACGCCTCGCTTGTAGCTCGCCATAAAGTGTTTTCGCTAAGTTTCTGCAAAGTAACGGAATCTCTAGCCCAGCCGCTCCTTCAGGCCCCTGCGGGCGTGTCTTTTGACAATGTCGGCGTCTGGAAAGCGTTTACTCGACTCCCTCACACCCGTCGGCTTAACCCTTTCAAGATCAGCAGAGTCCGCCTGTCACCAGACCACCTGGGTGACGAGCGACGCTGTGTGGGAAGTCCGCATGTGAAGGAATAGCAACTTTTCACTGCATGCAATTAGAGAGGAAGATCGAATTACTCAGACTAAGATAGAAATATGAGAGGGGGCTTCTGCCACCTCTCAATCTTTAACTCTCATTTACTTTGGTGTATCTGGAAGGGCCATTAACCAGCGCTCTCCCTACTTGCAGAATGTTCTTAGACCCGTTCTTTAGCCATTCTTGCTACAGGAATGTGGTGTGTTGCTCCAATGGGATACTTCTCGCCCATACATTGCCTGTGGAGCTCAACATGTTCTGTAAGACGTGCAGCAACTTCCCTAGTCAGCGCAATATCCAGTCCTACCCCCGATCGAGTACACGTGGAATGTGATGGGACGAAAAATTGACTTGTGCGACTCATCTGTCAACAATTATTACAGAACTATGTGAACAGGTCGCGCAGGCATGGCTTAGTGTATCTAAGGACAGTATTCGACTAGATGCCAGAGTCAGCGACTGCATTGCCGCCCATGACGGCTACACCACGTACTAATATGGGATTCCCAGTGGGGTCAGGGATTTTCTATGCCTCGTGATGACTGGGTGTTGTGTGATGTCCTTAGGTGAGTTAGGTTTAAGTAGTTCTAAGTTCTAGGGGACTGATGACCATAGATGTTAAGTCCCATAGTGCTCAGAGCCATTTGAACTAATATGGGTGTTTCAGTATCGGTCGATACCTAGTACCTCAGAACCGCTTGTGCTGTTGATCTGTAAATGTAAGAATATACACTGCTGCAACAATAAATCTTGAGTGAATTGGAAACCCCTGAAAGGGTGTACTAACTTCTTTCCGTCAGTATGAAAGGAAAACAGACAAAGCTAGATAGACTGCAGAGGATTTGAAAAAGATGAAATAAGCTTTTGCTGATGGCTGATCGATTAGAAAGGCTGCTGAAAGTTTTTGAACACCTCCCAGCACACTACGAATCCGATTAAAGACTGGAATTGAATCGGACCATATTCTATGAAGAAAATTCGACTTTCCTCCTTCTGCACACGAAGCACACCTAGCTGAACATGTTAAAACACCTGAAGCTACAGTGTATTTGAGGAAGCAATCGACCATGAAACGCATTCAGTGTCAGTACAATTTTATTAAGTCGGATAAAGCTGCTGAAACTTGGTTTGCTGCAAGAAATGTTTTTACTCGAATTGGCACAGCCTACTGTTGTAATAGATGATATTCTAAAAATTGTTGCAGGTGAATAAATACTTTATATTGTGTCGATGAACAAAGAAATGTAATATCTTTTTGTAATAAATCTATATCTATTCTATTTTTGTTTATTTTATTTCCTTTTATTTCCTTCCTCTCTGTAATATATTTTGTTGTTAATGCTTCATTCCAGTGAGATCTTGATCTTGTTATAATCAGTTTGTAATTGTAACTGAAATAGACTCCAAATATGTATGAGTTGCTGCTTTAAGAAAACTAAAACTGTTGCTGAGACTGTGATTGCAGAATTCGGAATCATTTATAAACAAACTTAGGTACAACATAAGTTATCGTTATGAGCAGAAGATGTTTCATGTTTTTCTACTACAAGATCAAACATGTACCCTAGAATTCTACTGTACAAAATCATGGAGTAGCTACGAGGTTCTTAGTTTTAATCATCTCACTCTCTGTATATAAAGGGCAATGTCCTGACTGGCTGAGTCATCATCGTCCAGTCCAAACCGCTAAGGACACAAACTTGAAATTTTGCAGAAGGTATTGATCTCGTACTGTGGGCATCGTTTAAGAAGGGATTGTTCTAAATTTTACCCTTAAGGGGGTGAAACAGGGGCGAAACGGTTTTTTGAAAAATGTCGCTGTTAAGGTAATTTGAAGCTACAACTATGAAAATTGGTAACTGGTTTCTCTACCAGAAATAAAATATGTGTTTCAGCATTTATGAAATTCAAGTCCTTGGGGGTGAAAAAGTCAGTGAAACCTCTTTTGAAAATAAATCATCTTTGAAGAACTACTAAAGCATTTTTACAGCTAAATATATGAAAACTGGCATTTGACTTCTAAGTTGGAAATAAAAAACGTGTTTCAGTGTTTTTGGAAATTCAACCACTAAGTGGATGAAACAGAGGATAAAAAGTTTTACAAAAATATTTCATTAAAAGCGTTTTTAAAAGTAAATCTATGATAATTTGTATTTGGCTCCTAGGTTAGAAACAAAAAAAGAAATTACATGTTTGAGTGTTATTAGAAATTCAGCCCCTACGGCGGTGAAAAAGGTGGTGAAAATTTGTATGAAAATACTTCTTTGAATCAAAACACTTTTAAAACTAAATCTATGAAAATTGGTATTTGACACGTCAGTTAGTAATAAAGAAATATGAGTTAGAGGATGAAAGTTTCCGTGAAAATGTCAGCACAAGAACGCAAAAGGCAGCGTAAACAAAAACCTCTGAATCCAGCTACCAGAATCCCTTTTTGATCAGAAGTACATTCGGAAAAGACCATGCTTTTACGGCCTTAATTAGCGCGAAAATTTGGCAACCGAATCAAAGCAAGCTGTTTAACAGTCACCACGACAAATCGGCTTTGTCAGAATTGCGAAGACAAAGAAACAACTTTTTAAGACATTAATTTTTCAGTAGGCCTAATAAATGTTTATAAAATTATTTTTGTTCTAATTACTATGTAAAAGCAGATGAAGCAGCGAGCGCTAAGCTAGTTTTCAATAAAATGCTAATAACTACCAAAACTATTGTTTACAAGGTTATAAACCGATAATAAAATAATGATAGTACGCAGTTCCACTAAAGTAAACTATCAGCCGGCTCGCTGTGGAGAATGGCAGCCCCTCCATGTCATATCGCGCACACTCATCTTCTCACCTGCTACACACTCAAGTATGGAAATGCGTCAGCGTGACACCTTGCCCAGGTGTGATTGTGTGCACGCGCGCGCGTGCGTGTATGTGTGTGTGTGTGTGTGTGTGTGTGTGTGTGTGTGTGTGTGTGTGAGCGCGCATACACATTTTTTGACAGATTACCGAATACTTTTGAAGGTGGCACCAATCTAGTCACTTCAGGTGAAGCTTACATAATTTTTTGGAAGTACTGAAGTATTATAAATATCTTTGATAAATAATTGGGACTTCTGAACATGATCGACTATCTTGGTAAAACGTTGCAATGTGATTGGCTATTTCTGTTTAAGGGTTGCTAAATTTTTAAAAAAAATTTCAAGCTGCGCCATCCTGCATTTTTTAAATTTCCCGCCACCATCATTTTTCTAACGTCTGTGGCATTGCACGGTTCAGTATCACGTTTAAGTGCAATCTGACCTCCAGCTTGGATTGTGGCGTCGTGGTTCCGCAAGATTCAATACCGCATTTAAGTGCGATGTGTGACTGTTATGAAATGGGAATTTAGACAATCTGGGCAGATAGCAAGCCGAAGTAATGGAGTAGGGTCAAAAGAAATTATTTACAGGATTCCACGACATTGAAAGAAAAATATTTAGTCGATGACTTAATGGAAGATGTATAAACTAAATCATGAAAAAAATGAGGCACATGTAGTAGTCTAAGGCTGAATATCGAAATTTATGAAGAAATCTGCAGCAAGTCATTAACAAGCAGAAAGTAAAAAAAAAAGAAAAATGTTCGCCATAGATGATGTTATGCGCGAATGTGTTACTCTTTCGGAAGTTTTATTTTCACGCCGAACTTCGTTTACTTCCGTTAACAACCTTCTTGGTCGGCATATTAAGTAGGTGAGAATATGAACTGCGTCGTTAGCGTGTGCGTTTTTAATAACTGCTTCTTTCTCGGTGCACAACTTCCATATTGGCCACTTAGTGGTCATAAACTTACAGCTGGTTTATAAACTGCGGCAACTGGCGGAAGCTAGGCGGCGAAGTTTAAATTTAGTGCCGAAGTACGGGACGTTAATACTTCCAAACGACAGCGATTATGCGCCAAATAACATCGCTGGCTTGAGTGCTGGGCTGTGTCGTCTAAACTGGCTTCGCGGCGGTTCACCTTCTTCGCAAGACAGCAAGAAGTAAACGCTGTGTTAAGGGGAGGTTTACTAACTTTGGCCCGAAAAAAGCATGTTCTTTGAGAATTTTTTTATCGTGATGTGTTATAGATATCAATGTCAAATTTGGTCAAAATGTTTATTGATATTTTTTCTCTACAGATTGGAAGTTTTTCCACCGGAAATGTCGAAGAGCCAAGGCGGAAGTGCCGTCGGAACGAAACAAAATTTCGATGTAGACCTCCACGCGCGGTATGTCACAGGTCAGCCGGCTCGTCTGAAATCAAAATCGAGTTGGCGTTAGCGAAGTATATAAGATTCTTTAGGAGTTGTACCTCGCTTAAGTTATTTGGACCATAGGAAACAAAATGGCGGCCATTTGAAAAAAAATTGTGTTTTCTTTCATCGATTTTTCGACTTCGTCAGCCAAGTAAAAATATTTATAGTCGAGGAATAAAAGTGGTACAACTTCTAGACAGTTTAGTTAGCTTCGTGGGAAATAAAGAATCATGCCAATCGGTTCAGTAAATTTCAAGTTACCATACCGCGCGATAAAAAAAAGTCATTTCGAGAAAAACGCGTTTGAAGTTTTGAATACATATAAATGCAATATTATGCAACGTATGTTCAATCTGCCATTCCGGATCCCTAAACTAGTCCTTCCTCTTCCTCAAAGAGGGCGTTCTGCTGGATCTGGGCCATCCTGCGCTGCTCCAGAGCCGCTCGTACGGCCAGTGACAAGCGGTTTTCGGCCTTTTGAATCCGGTGGTCGTCCGAATACTTGGTGAACTGCGTCGAATAGAGTCCCAGGGTGACGTCCATCGTTGTCATGGTCTTCAGAATTGTTGAATACCCTTCGTTGAAGCTGCTCACTGCCAGGAAAGTTGCAATTTCCACAGTCTTCGCACCAGAAGGCAAATGCTTGTGGGCTAACTTCCAAACACACGCATTTGAATTTTATGTGTTTCCTCTCAAGCACCAGTACAATAACTCGTCCTCCGAAAGAAAAAAAACTGGTGCGTGAAAAAGGCGGATTTCAGGCAGATGCATTTTTTGTTCAACCGCGAATAACAAACATTTCGGTTCCGTATTCGGAAAAACCGTTTCAGGGGTGTATTCTAAACACTTTAATGGACCCAAAAATGCAATTTAAAAAAAATCGATTTTTTTAACCAAAAGATAGAAAACCTCCCCTTAAGATTGAAAAGTCAGAATTTCCGACCTCGGACAGAGACAGACTTGAAATCAACGAAATTTTGTTTTTATCACGTTCTAGAGAAGGCTATAATGGTAGAAAAAGCCATTCGAGGTTTGCGTCCCTCAGACATCTACCACACAGTCCATAACTGTGCAGTTCTCCTATCCAAAACTTTGAAATACTTTCGGCTAACACTCGATCAAAACCTAATTTGTAATTTTCGCCAGATACTCATCGAAAAGAAAGCCCAAATTAACTTCAACGGCTAACCGACGGAAATTTGGTTCAAAAATGGTTCAAATGGCTCTGAGCACTATAGGTACTTAAAATCTGTGGTCATCAGTCCTCTAGAACTTAGAACTAATTAAACCTAACTAAGCTAAGGACATCACACACATCCATGCCCGAGGCAGGATTCGAACCTGCGACCGTAGCAGTCGCGCGGTTCTGGAGTGAGCGCCTAGAACCGCTAGACCACCGCGGCCGGCACGGAAAGTTGGGATTAAAACTTAGTACTGTCTTACGTACCCACAAAATTCTCATCCCTCTCATTTCCACCTTAGCATATGTTTGTAGTGGACCAAATTTTGCGGTACACTACGTTCCTGGAGAGCTGAGTAGCGTTAGGTGAGCTTACTATGTTTGAGTGACAGTGGTAACCTGATAAATGAAACCACATAACTGCAGTTATTTTGTCTATTAAATGTCACCGAGCGACATTTCTCCTTTTGTGACTGGTTGGTAAGCGCCGGACGTGTAAAACCTGCCAGCCGATGGGCAGACCGCGGAAGAAGATGCAGCTGAACTCGTGTGTGTCGCTGGTATTTAATTACAGCGCAATGTTAGAAAGAAAAGAAAAACACTGTAAGTCCTTCTGAGAGGAATCAGTTCACTGTTATTAGTCATGAGAGCACATTTACGGTTTTTACGTGACATATGCCTCACAAAAAGAGCGAGGCACCCAGAAGACGAGGAGGAAACGAACTGATACTTCACATGTAGAAAGGATATATCATGTTATTCCAGTGATTACATGATCTAAGCAAATTTACAAAGAAATTGATAGTATAGCGCCGCTAATCAGTATGACTTTGCACCTCTGCTCATTTGCTTTTGGTTAGGAGACGTGTTATAACGCCATTGAATCCTCTTTTGATACAAGGTGTTTCTTGATATCTTGGATACTCGGAATTGGACAGGTTAAACGTCGGAACTGGTCCCATACAGATGCTACAAGTGATAGATCTGGGGTTCTTGCTGCGTCTGGAACGTCTGAATATCAAACAGATAGTTCATAGAGGCATGTGCCACAAGTGGACGAACATTGTTCTGCTGGAAAATGGCACCACGATACCGTTGCATGAGAGATAACACATTAGGACGCAGGGTGACCGTGACGTAGCGTCCTGCCGTCAGATATCCCTCAACTACTACCAGCCGTGACATGGCGTCATAACCGCTAGTTCACCACATAAAGACACCAGGAGTAACACTGCTGTGCCTGACCAAAACATTGGAAGAGTGGTACGTCTCCTCAGGTCGCCGCCATACTTGCCAACGACGCCCATCGTGAGCAACGCCACCTGGGAGTAAGGCTGCATCACTAACCGTGTGACGTCAGGGCGTGTGGCCAGCCAACGCCAGCACCCATTGCCTTCACTAGCGCTAAAACGTAAAATCACTTTCGCTACTTTGTAGCTGAGAATCCAACATGTTAATGCAATTGAACAGGCAGAGAAAAACGATTTGGCACACAATTAAAGAAATAAGACTGCAGCTGCACGTACATCACTTTATTAGCTGTCAAGTGATACACGCGAAAAATATATCCTATAAACCAGAAACAATTTGAAATAAAACAACTGACATAATTAAAAAAAAGGGCTATTTCACGAAGCGTTTTGCGCTGCAGCCTACTACATATACACTACTGGCCATTAGAATTGCTACACCAAGAAGAAATGCAGATGATAAACGGGTATTTATTGGAAAAAAATATATTATACTAGAACTGACATGTGATTACATTTTCACGCAATTTGAGTGCATAGATCCTGAGAAATCAGTACCCAACGGCCTTGTTACGCCAAGGCATTGAGTCAAACAGAGCTTGGATGGCGTGTACAGGTACAGCTGCCCATGCAGCTTCAACACGATACCACAGTTCATCAAGAGTAGTGACTGGCGTATTGTAACGAGCCAGTTGCTCAGCCACTATTGACCAGACGTTTTCAATTGGTGAGAGATCTGGAGAATGTGCTGGCCAGGGCAGCAGTCGAACATTTTCTGTATCCAGAAAGGACCGTACAGGACCTGCAACATGCGGTCGTGCATTATCCTGCTGAAATGTAGAGTTTCACAGGGATCGAATGAAGGATAGAGCCACGGCTCGTCACACATATGAAATGTAACGTCCACTGTTCAAAGTTCCGTCAGTGCGAATAAGAGGTGACCGAGACGTGTAACTAATGGCACTCCATACCATCACGCCGGGTGATATGCCAGTATGGTGATGACGAAAACACTCTTCCAATGTGCGTTCACCGCGATGTCGCCAAACATGTATGCGACCATCATGATGCTGTAAGCTGAACCTGGATTCATCCGAAAAAATGACGTTTTGCCATTCGTGCACCCAGGTTCGTCGTTGAGTACACCATCGCAGGCGCTCCTGTCTGTGATGCAGCGTCAAGGGTAGTGTAGTGGGACGCGAAATTGAAGCGTCACCCATCCACCAGTGTCAGCCCAGTTTGCAGGTGACTATAAGTGTAATTTAGTTTGTTTATATATTTTTCTTATTATTTGTAATAGATATGAATTATCTAAAAGTTTTGTATTTTTTTGTATGTTTCATGTACGGAGAGGGCGGCGCAACGAACGGAGACAGCATCTTCGTTGCCGCGACCAGAGAGGAAATTGCTGGCCGCTATACGTCGCGGGTCGACAGCCGAGGAGCAACAGAAGATCCTGGAACCGAGTTGTTGCGTCGTGCTTCTAAAAATTAAAAAGAATGTTTTATACTCTTTTTTGTATAACAATGACGTCATAGAGATCTTAATCTTATTGAAAAGTCAGTCCGAATCTGTTAAGCCTGAGGTTCAGAACGTCTGTATATAGAAAGTTAATAAAACGGTGTATACTACTAAAGTTGAAACACGTGTTCTGAGGAATTATTTATGAAGAAGTATGTGAATTGATTAATAGTATATTGGACAAGATTATTGTGGTCATCGCAACTTCGAATCTAAAAAGTTTATTTAATGTGTGGTTCTAATTTCAATTCAATCAAGATAACGTGTATCAATATAAGTTCTGAGGAGAAAACAAACGAAGTTTAAATCGAAAAGTTTACGAAAACCAATTGGCCCAAGTGACGAAATTCTTTGCTTACGACTCAACTGATGTTTTACAGTTTCGTTCAAGAACCATTCTGTGACAATTTAAAAAGAATATAAATCATTTTTGAAGTGGGTTGTAACTGACGTAGGTGACGAAGTCTGCACATGGTCATATGATAAACGAAAGTCATTTATAAACAAACCTATACGTCGTTACACTACACCGTGGCGACCTTAGAAACAGGACTTGTGTGCAACTAAGGCACACAGGTACGAAATTGAAACATCAAGAGTCCTTCGGAAGTCAACGCGAGTTCTCGTGGAGCCTTCACCAGCCAGCGGCGACTTCGCGGGCGTGGGCATCTGACGGAGCGCAGCCAAGCAGTACGGTCACGCAGTTATTCCACGAGAAGGCGCATCTGTTGGGCAGCAGCTGAACGCTGCAAACCCCGACAACCCTTTTTCTCCCTAAACTAACAGGCCCAGTACGTCAGCTGGAGGGCGTTCCTCCGGCTGGTATTAGAGGTGTTGCTGAGGGCTTCGCCTGTCTACGGCGGTGCCGGGCGTGGTTGCAGCCAGTGACGTCTCCGGTGTTCGACTCAGCGTCCTGCCGGTTGCGGAAGCGGGGTCGCAGCATCTCAGCGGCTGCATCGACGGCTGTTACATCTGCAGCCCATAGCAGCACACTGATCATCGAGAACTACAAATTACAATATTAGTGTCCGGTGAGTCTGTTTCAAGTTGGAAGTGGAGTGTTGTACATAGGGAGTGTGCTTTTACAGGATTGTTGGTTACAAGTCTGCGTGTGTAACTAGTTAATATCTTACAATAATGTCGGGAAGTGAAATGTCAGACGAAGAGCAGTCTATGTCCGATAGGAGCATGAGATCCCTTTTTAGGGCGATCGCTAAATTAAAACAGTCTAACGGGGATTTTTTAGCTGAACTAAAACAGTCTAACGAAGAATCTATGGCTAGATTAAAACAGTCTAACGAAGAATCTACTGCTAGATTAAAAGCTGAACTAAAACAGTCTAACGAAGAATCCATGGCTAGATTAAAACAGTCTAACGAAGAATCTATGGCTAGATTAAAACAGTCTAACGAAGAATCTATGGCTAGATTAAAAGAGGAACTAAAACAGGAACTAAAACAGTCTAATGAAGAATCTACTGCTAGATTAAGTGATAAAATAGAGTCTTCTAAAGTTGAAATGCAGGAAAAATTAGCAGGACTTAGTAATAAGATTGCTGATAATTGTAAAAGGTTAGAAGAACATATCCAGGAATCGCGCGAGGAAAAAGCTCGCATGCGAAACGATATTACTGACTTAACCGAGAGACTAGATAGTGTCAATATCTTAGTTGTAAATGAAATACAGAAAAATAACGATATGTTACGAGATGAATTTTCTATGCAAACGGAAACTGTTCGTAGAGAATTATTGGAATCTATTAAAGAGGTCTCTACCAAACCTGTAGAGATTTCTTCAATAGATAATGTAGAATTAGAGACATTAACTCATCAAGTAGAAAAGGACCATACCGAAATCGAAAACATGAAATTTTTAATTACTGAAATATGCAGTAACCTTGAGACTGCCAAAGATAAAAACATTGACGAAGGTACAGAGCGTTCACATCGTGAACACAGTGAAGAATCGATATTAGCTAATCGCGTTTCCAATACAGAAATGCGAATACAGGAAATTACTAAACGGTTATCGGAATTAGATAATCACGAAAACATTTCAGATAGCAGAGGTAATAACATAATCAGAGACAACAGTCGCATCGAATTTGCTAGCTCGGACGACAACAATATGAATAAAGAAATCACGGCAAGCCAATCCGATGCAACTCCGTCTCCGCAATCTAAACAAAATCCGACTATTTCTCTCGCAGAATGTCTGGATGATATAACGACAAATTCAAATGTAGCAAGTCGATTTCCTGTATTCAAACCAGGAGGTGAACTTCACCCTATAATCTTTATAAAAGCTTTTGAAACATCATTATCTCCCAAATGGAGTAATGAAAAACGCATTCAATTTGTAATAGGACATTTAGAAGCAGAAGCTGCGGAATGGGCAGTACTGCATAGAACTGAATTCAGGGACTGGGATGATTTTGTTAAGCAGTTTAAACAACATTATTGGTCAAGAGGAAAACAACAACACTTAACTTTAGAGTTGTTAGACCCTCCTCCATATTCTAAGCGGTGGGGAGGTTATAGGAATTATTTTGAATGGCATTTAAATCGTGCTAAATTAATTGAAGAACCAATTATTGAGAGTCATTTAATACGAGTCCTAATTAGTAGGTTACCGTATTATGTAAAGGAAAGAATGATAGGAAAAGAATGGTCACAGCCGTGCGAATTGTTAGGATATTTAGAGCAGCTAGATATACTTAACAGAGAAAGGGAAGACGAGAAGTTTAGATTTGGTAGAAATGACAATCCTCGAAATAATAATAATAATTCAGAACAACGAAAAGCTAATAACAACAATCATAGCCGGTTTTGTTATATAAAGCGTCAATCTAAAGATAAAGAGAGCCAACAAAATCGTGGCAATAACTCGAAAATGCGGAAATTACACAATAACGATCATGAAATAAATCATCCTCAAGTAATTAATGAAGGTCAAGTGGTAGGTGACGTTATCATAGAAAGTTCGGAAAACTAGTAAAGTCCTTTAGTACGGGTCAACTAAAGGGAACTGTTAGTCAAGATTATACAAGACCCAATTGCAATTTAGCATTAAGCTGCCAAAAGGACGGTGACTGGCAACAAGATTTGCTTCAGGAAGACAATCTGATAAGGGAGAATATAACTTATAAACCCGTTATTAAAGGTTATATTAAAGATACCGAAATAAATATTATAATTGATTCGGGTAGCGAAGTAAGTATTTTATCGAAAGAATTATTCCAGCTTAAAAGAAAATATTGGAATTTCCCAACCTTACCTGTAACTGGGGTGAAAATTATAGGAGTTACTGGTAAAAGAAGTCAAAATATTACTGAGGAAGTTTATTTAACTTTTGAGATTGCTAAACAATTAATTGCTCACTCTGTACTTGTCGTAGCCAACTTAAATGTGGCCCTAATTTTAGGTATAGATTGGCTGTGTAAATATAAAGCTATATTAGATTTTAAAGACTCTTCCTTAACCATCCGTAAGGAGGCATGTGCTTTTAAAGTGAGGTTTTCTGATAATCAAGTACCGGAAAATTGCTACGAATCCTTACAGATTAAGTACGCACAGACCATGAGCCTATTAACAGATTTTAGTGATCTTGAATATGAAGTATACCATGGTCAGGCTAGTAGCAGTATCGAAACCGAAGTGAAAGAAAAATGTTATTCTACGAATTATCTATCCGAACAAGAAAAGGAAGAGTTGGAATCTTTGTTGTTAGAATTTAGAGCCGTCTTCTCAGATGAACCGGGGAGAATTAAAGATTACGTCTGTAAACTTAAGATTAAAGATCAAAAACCATTCTTTAAGAAACCTTATCCTATTCCAGTACAATTCAAAGAACCGGCTAGTAGAGAAATAAGTAAGATGCTAGAACAAAACATTATCGAACGATCATGTAGCGCTTTTAACAGTCCTTTGTGGGTAGTTAAGAAAGCTACTGGTGGGGTACGACTGGTTCTGGATGCCCGTGAGTTAAATAAAATTATAGAGATGGAGAGAGACAGACCTATTCCTATGGAGGACGTACTTCTTAAGATTGCTGGTTCACGTTATATGAGTACAATGGATTTAACTGCTGGCTACCATCAAGTAATATTACACCCAGATTCACGGCAATATACGGCTTTTCTTTTCGAAGGCAGATCATATCAGTTCCAAGTTTTACCTTTTGGACTTAATATATCAGTGTCAACTTTCATTAGGGCATTAGATTCTGCTTTGGGTCAGCAATTGTTACAAAAGATTATTTTATATGTAGATGATATTTTGGTAGCCACCAAAACGTGGGAAGAACACGTAACGATATTACGGGAATTGTTTGACCGTTTAATTGACAGAGGAATTACTTTAAAATTATCTAAGTCTTACTTCGGAAAGGAGGAAGTGAGATTTTTGGGACATATAGTGGACAGTAAAGGTATTAGGCCAGACCCAGCACGCATTGAAGCTATTGCTCGATGCCCGAGTCCTAGAAATCGGAAACAATTGAAATCATTCTTAGGAATGGTAGGATTCCTGAGAAGATTTCTTCCAGGGCAGGACATTGTTAATCCTAAATTACTAGATTTATTGAAAGAGAAGTCAGTATGGCTCTGGGGACAAGAGGAAGAGGAAGTTTTTAATAAGATAAAAGGAGCGTTGACCGAAGCCAAGGTGTTATACCACCCAGATTTTAATCAGGTCTTTTGTATGTGTACGGATGCCTCTGATTATGGTGTGTCTTGTGTAATATTCCAAGGTGATCTGACCAATGAAAAGGGATTATATCGGCCTATTGGATTCGCTAGTAGAACTTTAAATAAACACGAAAGAAATTATTTTGTAACCGAGAAGGAAGCTCTCGCAGTGGTATGGGGTTTTCTACGATTTAGAGGATTATTAATGGGAAGAAAAACAATTGTATATACTGATCATCAGGCTTTAATCTTTCTGAACAATTGTCGGTTACTTCACCGTAGACTATTACGTTGGGTATTATGCTTGCAAGAATTTCAGTACGAAATTAGGTATATAAAAGGATCTCAGAATGTAGTTTCAGATGCTTTGTCGAGACTCCCCGTAGGAATGGAGAATATTAATATTGCAGAAGAACCAGGAACAAATTACCATGTTTATTTCCTTTTAACTAAGGAGAACGAACGTAAGGTTAAACGGATAGTAACTGCTGTTAAGTGCAATCAAAGACATGACGATCAATATAGGGACCTTATACAAAACCTTAATAATGGGGACGAAACAGTTAACACCCGGGGTGTGTGGTTATATTTTAACGACTTGTTATATTGGAAAGCACAGAGGGAACACCAGAGTTGGAAAATCTGCATTCCGAAAACTGTTGTGTACGAGTTAATTACTTATATTCATGAAGGTTACGGGCATTTTGGAATTCATAAATGTATTAAACATCTAATGAAGTATTATTATTTCAAAAATATGTCCCGTATTGTGAGAAGTATTATCAGGGCTTGTGAAACCTGTCAAAAGATTAAAGTTAATAACAAATCTAAGCGTTATAAATTATATGCTGTAATTCCTCGAGGCCTGTGGGATCTACTGTCATTAGATTTTTTCGGCCCCCTGCCTCGTAGTTCAGGAGGATTAACTTATGTGTTTGTTGTAATGGAATGTTGGTCCAAACATGTGAAGCTATATACTTTGAAACGAGCGAATACAGCAAGCGTTATACGTTGCCTCACCCGAAATTACTTTGTTAACTGGGGCATTCCTAAACGACTTATGTCTGACAACGGTAGTGCCTTTATTAGCCAAAAGTTTCAAGATATGATAAAACAATATGGGATCAAACATATCTTAATTTCGAAATATCACCCTCAAAGTAATTTAGTAGAAAGAGTCATGAAAGAATTAGGACGATTATGTAGAACTTATTGTGCACATAAACATACTCGGTGGGCCAAGCTAATGCCTGAATTCGAAAAGATATTAAATGAATTACCTCATCTAACGACGGGATTATCACCTATAGAAATTTTAGGCAAACGAATTATAGGTGAGCCTTTACTAGCTGCTCTACCTTGGCCACCAGCAAATGAGATCCAACAATGCATCCCAGACGAAAAAGTTTGCGAACAGATTATTAAAAATGCCGAACGGAGAATTAAAATTCATAATCAACATGCTATAGAACCCCCATTTCAGGTAGGAGATCTTGTGCTAGTACGATCGCATCCTAAAAGTTCGAAGATCAGTAAGGAATGTAGAAAATTCTTCTTTATCTTTGAAGGGCCATATGTTGTACATAAGATTGTACATCCCAAAGCGTTACTTCTTATGGAACCTTCATCAGGTGTAATTAAAGGATTATATAGTGTTGATCAAATGAAACCCTTCATTCCTAAATAAGTTAATATTTAGTATGTGTTACACACGGAAGAGCGTTCATAGTTTATTCATGTGAAGTTTTCGTGATAGTTACGTGTTGTTTTAAAGAAATAACAGAAAGCTTAAACAAGTGTTCTACAGTAATCTACTGGTACTTCAAAAAGAGGAAGATAACCAAAAGGAGGATTTATATGGAAGAAATTTTGTTATTAGGTCAAGAGGAATTTTGTATATTTTATGTTTACTCGGATAGTAGGAACCAAAGGGGATGGTCAATAATTTTAGGGACCATGGGCGTCCAGAGCTATAGGGCTCACGAGAACATAGCAGAGTGCCTTTAATAGAGGTTTGTAATAGTGTTAATATAGAACACACCAAACGGGGCTCTCTCGCATGTTTCTCCTAAATAAATTGCCATTACCCAACAAGGTGTCCGAAGGCAAAGAAAGCCGTGCCGAGATGCTAAAGAAAGTTTTGCTTGATTTCTTCTTGACCTCAGGCGTAAATAAGGTATTAGGGAAAAGAATGAAGTAAAGTAAGTAGTACTATTAGTTATTGTGAGAAACTAATTAGTAATGTACATTTTAGGAAAGAGTAACTCTAGTAAATGAATAAAACTGAAACTAATTTATCGCAATTTGAACGCTCTGTCCTAATGTAACCACGTGAAGGAACGAAATAAATTGTTACTTACTAGCAACTATTAAATGAAGAGGAATAATCTCCATATATTCGGTTATGAATTACCACAATGGCACAATTAAGGGTAAATGACAAATAGTCGCGACAATATCGTATTAAAAAGATTAAATCTATCTAAGAGCAAGGGCTCTAGGGTAAGTAAAATGTGAGGGAAATGTATTAACAGTTAAATATTGTATATTGAAAAGTTTTATTTATCGGTTAAAACCTGACAAACTGAGCTTGTGGGTGGGGTATGTAGTGGGACGCGAAATTGAAGCGTCACCCATCCACCAGTGTCAGCCCAGTTTGCAGGTGACTATAAGTGTAATTTAGTTTGTTTATATATTTTTCTTATTATTTGTAATAGATATGAATTATCTAAAAGTTTTGTATTTTTTTGTATGTTTCATGTACGGAGAGGGCGGCGCAACGAACGGAGACAGCATCTTCGTTGCCGCGACCAGAGAGGAAATTGCTGGCCGCTATACGTCGCGGGTCGACAGCCGAGGAGCAACAGAAGATCCTGGAACCGAGTTGTTGCGTCGTGCTTCTAAAAATTAAAAAGAATGTTTTATACTCTTTTTTGTATAACAATGACGTCATAGAGATCTTAATCTTATTGAAAAGTCAGTCCGAATCTGTTAAGCCTGAGGTTCAGAACGTCTGTATATAGAAAGTTAATAAAACGGTGTATACTACTAAAGTTGAAACACGTGTTCTGAGGAATTATTTATGAAGAAGTATGTGAATTGATTAATAGTATATTGGACAAGATTATTGTGGTCATCGCAACTTCGAATCTAAAAAGTTTATTTAATGTGTGGTTCTAATTTCAATTCAATCAAGATAACGTGTATCAATATAAGTTCTGAGGAGAAAACAAACGAAGTTTAAATCGAAAAGTTTACGAAAACCAATTGGCCCAAGTGACGAAATTCTTTGCTTACGACTCAACTGATGTTTTACAGTTTCGTTCAAGAACCATTCTGTGACAATTTAAAAAGAATATAAATCATTTTTGAAGTGGGTTGTAACTGACGTAGGTGACGAAGTCTGCACATGGTCATATGATAAACGAAAGTCATTTATAAACAAACCTATACGTCGTTACACTACAGTAGCCGCAGCCATGGTCTCAGAGCTGATAGTCCATGTTGCTGCAAACGTCGTCGAACTGTTCGTGAGATGGTTGTTGTCTTGCAAACGTCCCCATCTGTTGACTCAGGGATCGAGACGTGGCTGTACGATCCGTTACAGCCATGCAGATAAGATGCCTGTCATCTCGATTGCTTCTGATACGAGGCCGTTGGTATCCAGCACGGCGTTCCGTATAACCCTCCTGAACCCGCTGATTCCATATTCTGCTAACAGTCATTGGATCTCGACCAACGCGAGCAGCAATGTCGCGATACGATAAATCGCTGTCGCGATGGGCTACAATCTGACCTTTATCAAAGTCGGAAACGTGATGGTACGCATTTCTCCTCCTTACACGAGGCATCACAACAACGTTTCACCAGGCAACGCCCGTCAACTGCTGTTTGTGTATGAGAAATCGGTTGGAAACTTTCCTCATGTCAGTAAGTTGTAGGTGTCGCCACCGGCGCGAACCTTGTGTGAATGCTCTGAAAAGCTAATCATTTGCATATCACAGCATCTTCTTCCTGTCGGTTAAATTTCGCTTCTGTAGCACGTCATCTTCGTGGATGCAGCAATTTTAATGACCAGTAGTGTACAAACTGTTAACATTTGTTCGATGCCTACCAGTAAAAATATTTTACTGTATGAACATATTAGCTGTCAAGTGCTAGAAATGAAAACTATATTCAATAAAGTCGAAATTGTTTGAAATAAAATAACTGCCAAAATATTAAAGTAGCGCCTATTTCTTTAAGTTTTTTAGACTCTAGCCAACTTCATATACAAACTGTTGAACTTATTTCAACAATTATCAGTGAAGCTCTTTTACTATATGAACAACTTACGTATAAACAACAAATAAATATTGAGCCTGGGATTTTACTCATCAAAAAAGTTTTGCATCACCCCGGTTCTCAGAACTCCTGAAGATAGACGTAGACTGTGGATATTGTATCACGGACACAGCTCCTTTGACTGTTCAGAGATGTCACTTAACCCGCCCAAAGATGTAAACAACCGTGAATGAGCAGCGCCTATTAGACGGAGGGGGTCCGACAGCCGATCAGTTCCAGTCATTCCACGAGGAAGGAGGTACACGGCTCGTGTTGTCTGTAGGTCAACCTTGCCTAGACGTTCAACAACGCGGTTCGATCGCCTCCACATTGTTACTTTGTGCCAGGAAGGGCTCTCAACAAGGGAAGGGTCCGTGCATTTCGGAGTGAATCAAAGCGATGTTGTTCCGACTTGCAAGAGATACAGAGAGACAGGAACTGTTGATGATATGCCTCGCTCAGGCCGCCCATGGGCTACTACTGCAGTCGATATACGCTACCTATGGATTATGGCTCGGAGGAACCCTGACAACAACGCCACCACGTTGAACAATGCTTTTAGTGCAGCCACAGGACATAGTGTTACGACTCAAACTTTGCACAGTAGGATGCATGATGCGCAACTTCACTCCCAACATCCATGGCGAGGTCCATCTTTGCAACCACGTCATTTTGCAGCGCGCTACAGATGGGCCCAACAGCATGCCGAATGGCCCGCTCAGGATTGGCATCACATTCTCTTCACCGATGAGTCTCTGTTATGACCTCAACCAGACAATCGTCGTCTTTGGAGGCAACCCTTTCAGGCTGAACACCTTAGACACACTGCCCAGCGAGTGCAGCAAGGTGGAGACTTCCTACTGTTTTCGGATGGCATTATGTGGAGCCGACGTAAGCCGCTGGTGGTCATGGAATGCGCCGTAACGGCTGTACGATACGTGAATGCCATCCTTCGACCGATAGTGCAACCATATCGGCAGCATGTGGCGAGGCTTCATGGACGACAGTTCGCGCCCCCATCGCGCACATCTTGTGAATGACTTCCTTCAGGATAATGATATCGCTCGACTAGAGCGGCCAGCATGTTCTCCAGACATGATCCCTATCGAACATGCCTGAGGGATCTAAGCCGAATCGCCGTTGAGTAGTGGGACAATCTGGACCAACAATGTCTTGAACAACTTGTGGACAGCATGCCACGACGAATACAGGCATGCATCAATGCAAGAGGTATCGGTGTGTACAGCAATCTGGACCACCACCTCTGAAGGTCTCGCTGTATGGTGGTACAACATGCAATGTATGGTTTTCATGAGCAAGAAGAATGGCGGAAATGATGTTTATGTTGATCTCTATTCCAATTTTCCGTAGACGTTCCAGAACTCTCGGAACCGAGGTGATGCAAAACTTTTTTTGATATATGTACTAATGGCGTGAATCAAATTTTAATTTTAATTTTTCTTCGAATTATTTTTATGCAAAAACGTTATTAAGGAAGCATAGTATTTTATGTGAAACGTAATTACACATACATTTTAGCTTTTATTTCAGTTTTTAGTCACATACAACAGTAGATTTTTAATTTTTTTTCAGATACTGGGAGCTTTGTTCAAAGCATCAGTCACTTCTTTTGTGTAATTGTTCAATAATATACTGACAGAAACACACAATTTGCTTAAGCAGAAACAAACTATGGACATTTAAGCAGTGGTAGACAACAAATAAATCATTTGCCCTGTTCCGTAGGCTCTGGAAGAACAAAATTTTTGTTTAATTTGCTGCAGTAACATTTTGTTTCAGTTTCTTGTACAAGTTTACATTTTGAGTCTTTTACAATTAGTGACACTTTTTTTATTCAAAGCATCATTCACTTTCTTTGTGTAATTGTTCAGTAATATATTGACAGATCAGTACACAATGTACTTAAGCAGAAACATTACACTACATGACACAATTGTTCTTTACACTATGGTGGCCCACAAATAAATCATTTGCATGTTGTGTAGACTTTGGTGCAGCAAAATTTTTCTTTGATTAGTTTGTTGCAGTTATGGATTTTCTTTTTCTGTAATTATATTTCTTACGACAATATAAGTGTAAGTTACATATCAGGAGAAGGATAACACAAGCCACACCTGCCAGTTGCTAATATAAGACTGTTATTCTCTGTAAAATTACATTCTGTTACCAGAAAAACTTTATAATACTTATATTTAGGTTTTTAATATAGTTATATGAACAGTAACCACTGTTGTAATGGCACAGAGGCCACATATGTTCATCTAGAATTTCAGTATCATCGTCACCGACTTCCACATGTCAATCCTGAGCATAGTTACAAATCTGTTCATCCACGGTAACTGATTCATCCAAAATAATGTCATCTTTTGTAATCCGAATGTTTCCACTAAGATCTGATTTCAAAATTGATGAAAGATAGCTCTGAATTCTTAATTTATTTTCTACTTCAAGTATCTGACGAACTGGTACATTGCAGTTGCCACCACATATCTGTCGATATTTTCCAAATTATCTTCTAATGTGTACTTTACCAGGCAGAAAGTAGCCCTTCCCCTTGCTATTAAGCCAATAGTAAGCCAAATCAATGATGGCATCAGTTGTGTGCTTAAGGGCATAATGTATCTCTCTGCTCTGTCCACACAACGGCATTTCCTGAGACCACTTGCTTAACCACTTTGAAAATTCTTGCTTAAAACTGAAAATACGGTCAGAATTTTGTGTAATTGGCTCCTGCTACCTGTTCTTCAACCTGTAACCTTTCAGTACCGTTTTTATGTTAAATATATCCCACCATTTGCATTTGGGTTCAATAAGTGAAGCTGTATCTTTCCAGTTCTGAATGTTTTTATTGGGACCAAATTAATTAAGAGCAATGGCTGTAGAAGAATTAAAAACCTGGAGGGCAAGTTTAACAGTCTGCCTCTCTAGTGAAGTAGGATATGAAGATTTCAAAGTCAATGTGTTATCAAATTTTAATAAGTTCCCTTTTTCTGGCATGTGCAGTGTCTTCAGAGACTTGACAGTTTCAGTGCCATCAGATATTTCAGAGTTAAATTATGAGAAATGTATAATTTGCTCACTTCGATTCAGCCTGTTGTTACGTACACATTTTAAAATACGGACACCGACTACTGGCCTTAAAATCAGGTTTCAGTCTTAATATTCATCTCAGGAGGATTGCTCAAATATGACATGACCTTTCAGTTAACTGTGCTATTATCAAATACAACACCAACGACTTCATAGCCTACTTTCCCCAAGTTAATGATGATGACCTTTCTAGTAAATTCGAACAAAAACTTAGCGTCAATGGCTTTCACTGGCGGAATGTGAGCCACGTCTTGATACTGTGCTTGCAGGCTACAAATCATGAGAACGTATGCACTAGATGCACATTCAGTACCAGCATATGCTTGGCCTGTAATATTTGCACCCTTATAGTCTAGCTGTGGCTTTAAAATGTATTTCTTCAATGAGAAGCAGTACTAGTCTATCATCTGTGTTGAGCATTTATATTTTTCTAGACAAATAACCAAGGAGATGTCTCGGATCCTGCTCTTTTATGACACTTGTGGAAAAGTTATTACACGAGCGAGGCAATGTAACAAGACTTGGCAATGTTAACACACCCGTACTTCGTAGAAATTTATATGAGTGCGGTGGTGTTGAATGAAGCAATGAACACAAGGTTGTTGTTCGCAAGTGTACCTCGCTCTTGTTTTCGTAGTAATCAACATGCTAACTTGCTCTGACAAAATTTTTATGCTTTCAGTCTTACCTAGCAGCTGGAGTGAAATGTTTTGCAATAATGTATTAACTACACAGTTATACTTCTTATGTGTTTCTTCAAGTATTGAACTTAAGACATTGAAATTGTCAGCCCTAACTGGAAGACCTGTTCTACCCACTTTCTTAACCTGTACGTCAGTAATGTTAACATAAAGAACTAAGTCATTACCAATGATAACATGACACACAGTTTTGGGGTCTGGAACGTCTTTCACAAGCAAGGGCCGAATAGCATTTTCAGTATTTTGAAGTAGCCACTCACTATGCGTTTCACATTTCTTTATCACTCCTTTCGGTTCATATAGGGACTTGAATGACACACGTTTTAAATACTCTGTCTTAAGGTTAATACGTTCTCCAGGCGTATCCTACGATATTCAGGATGTTCCCTTCTACATGTTGGTGTAGATATGTACGTAGGGCAGCAAGGCATCTGAGTGAGAATTGCATCTGGAAAAATCACGAATATTATGAAAGTTACCTACAATGAACGATCAATTGAAATGTTGTAATAGTGTACAACAGTAGATATTTCCGATAATTAAAGCAGATGTTAAATCGGGCTCCATATAAAGCTTGCAATTACGAATTTAATGTAGCTTTCATCCAGTTTAAGAAGGTAACCTTTCTTCAGACGAGGACAATCTAAAGGAGCAGAGAAAGTTTCTCCTGTTTTACTGTCAGTGACAGTCTGAATTCTTTCTCTATCGTGTGGCTGAAACTACTGTTCACACACCTATAAACAAAAGAAAATGCAGGTTAGGAATCGTGTTCTAAACAGGAATTTGAACGACCGGTAGACTTTTTGGTAGTTTACAATACGTTTTTCAGCATGCCACACAGACAATATTTTCTTTAGTTACATGTTTAGAGGTGAAGGAAGAAATAATTTATGGGATACTTACTACAGACTGTTTCTTTGGAATAAAATTTTCTCTATGTATCCACCGTGTCCACTTCCTACGTAATATTTTGTCAGTTGGGAAACTGAATAAACTAACTTTAGGTCCTGACGCGTAATTAGCTTTGCAGGCAGGAACACACTTCCTTGTCATTACATATACAATTATCAGAAAGATCAACACACGAAACGATCCACGCAACACACGCTACAAGAGTGGACGCGGGGTGTGACGTCACAGAAGCTTCAAACTTTTCAGTGTTCCGGTCTTATTTCCATGTGGCGTTTCCCTGAGTAGAGCAGAACTGTGATTCATAGTTTCCAGTCACGGTAACTTTCCAAACGCAACCTTTCGTACTGCGACCTTGGCGGCAGGCTACGCTTCCCTTTTTTTGTCAGGTTTTGTAAATCCCGAATGAAGTGGTTTTTCTGCAGACCTTCAGGTCTTTCGCATTGGTGGAATACGTTTGGAACTTAAGTCCGATTCCTGAGGGAACTACGCTTACATTTATACGAAACACATTGAAAACGGAGGCTGAAGAACTACTGCTTAAATCTGAATAGAAATTCTATGTATAAAAGTTCAGATATAACGATGAGCGATAAAGGAATCGTCCTTTGGTAATGAAGGTAAGTTTGGAGGCGGGGGGTAAAAAAAGTAGATGGAGACCAAGGTACAAATACAGTAAGGTGGTATTAGTTGTGGTTTAGTAGTATTAATAAAAGTTGTTGCTTTCCTAGTAGACAGTGAATTTCGTGACCGCTATTGTTAGTTCTATGAATAGTCCTACTGGTGTTACTGAACTTAGGTAACAGACGTTTAGTTTTTTTCAGTAACGGTAAAATTTTACCATGAGTGAGATGTGTGGGCTCTGTCGTAGGTATGTGAGAAGTGGGTTACGGTATGGGATTTGTTCAAAGTATTTTAATTTGGGGGGGATGCAGTGGGGAAGCCAGTGGGCATTCTAGCGAGAGTGCAGAATCTGCAGTAGAAGTAAGTTGATAGAGGAGCAGGAGCGCCCATGTGTAGTTACAATACGCAAAGGAGGAACTAGATACGTTGAGGAGGGTGAAGGGTGCTGGGGAATCGGAAGTGGCAGTTCGCAAGAAGGCAGCTAGGAAGAGGAGGAGGTATTCAGACAGTTGTACTTTGCGTATATGCAATAGATTTGACCAACTGTCAGAGTTGAGTGAAGAGGAGCCTCTTGTAGCTGTAGGTGCAGGAAACATGCAGCAGTCATCAGCAGTTAGGAGACGTAAGTCAGTTGCGAAGTCTAACAGAAGGAAGAACGTTCTGCTGTTAGGTGGTTCACATGGTAGAGGTGTGGGCCAGTGGTTGCAGGAAGTGGTGGGGAGTAAGTACCAGGTCACCAGCATTGTGGAGCCTAGTGCAGGATTGGCTCAGCTGACTGACAGCGTAGGGGATTTACGTAGGAATTTTATGAAGGAAGATCAGGTAGTGGTAGTAAGTGGAGCAGGGAATAGTCTCGGTAGGGACTGGGAATATGATGTAGGTGATCTGGTAAAGATTGCTACTCAGACTGGTGGCACTAATGTGCATTTCGTGCAACTGTTTCAGCGTCATGATCGGCCTCATCTTAATGCAGCTGTTAGGTGTGTTAACATGGGGCTAGAGAACGCACTGATGGCAGAGGGCATGGGTCACATTGCAAAGCTACCAGTTGAGTCTATCAGTAGATCGGCTTTCACTAAGCATGACCTGCACCTCAATAGGTATGGGAAGGGGAGGCTGGAAAAGCTTATGGGTGACAATGTAGTGGGTGGTGGTGGGATCACTCATGGAAAAATTCCTGTAATAATTGGTTGATAGAGCTGCCCATTTTTTAGATTGAAGTCGGGTATCCCTGCTTAAAGGAAGTCCCTGTAACTAGGGAATCCCCTTCAGAGAAAGTCATGTTTCCAAGTAAAGAAGGAATTAGCATATTTCATCAAAATATAAGAGGTATTAGAGATAAAGTTAGTGACCTGCTTATAGATGTTGACTCTGAAATTATTGGTATATCGAAGCACCACTTAAATAGAGGTTTCCTTTACCAGGATACAGATTAGCTGGCTGTTTTCCAAGGAGTTGCTTGCGGAGTGGGGGAGTGGCCATTTACGTAAAAAACAGTATTCCATTTGAGTCTATAGACTTATCACGGCACTGCACTGAACAGATTTTTGAATGATGTACAGGGGAAGTTAAATTTAATGAAACAAAAATTCTAATTATTGTTGGTTATAGATCCCCTTAACTCTGACTTCAGAGCACTTCTGCTCAAGCTAGAGAGGGTTCTTTATTAACTTTATAGGAAGTACTAGAAAGTAGTTATACGGTGACTTCAATATTAATTTTGTATATGATTGTGCGAGAAAAGGATGTTGTTAGATCTCCTAAACTCATATGATCTGATGCAGACTGTGTTTTTTCCAACTAGGGCGCAGGGAATTAGTAGCACAGCGATAGACAATAGTTTTATTCATTCTTCATTACTACATGGGCATTCTGTTAGTAAAAGGGTGAATGGCGTTTCAGACCATGATGCACAAATTTTAACACTAAAAGGCTTTTGCACTCAAACAAATGTCACATATAATTACAAACTATGTAGGAAAGCTAATCCAATGCTAATAGAGACTTTTTCGTACCTCGTAAAGAAACAAGAGCGGCAGGATGTTTGTAGTGCTGATAACATAGATGACAAATATAGTGCTTTCTGTAACACATTTACCATACTTTTGAGAGTTGCTTTCCATTATAATGTTCTAAACAAGGTATTAGCAGTAAAAGGTAGCCTGGGTGGTTGACTAGTGGGATAAGGGTATCATGTAGAACAAAGTGGGAACTAAACCAAGATGTTAGAAGTAATCACAATCAAGCTACAGTAGCCCATTACAAACAGTATCGTAAGGTGCTTAAAATGTTATTAGGAAGGCAAAGAATATGTGGTATGCAAATAGAATAGCTAATTCACAGGATAAAATTAAAACGATATGGTCAACTAAGAAGGAAGTGTCTAGTCAGCAGCACAAGGTCGACAGTATAAAGTCAGTTCGTAGTAAAAATATTTCTGTACCGATAAATTAGATATATGTACGGTATTTAACAATTAATCTCTGAGCATTGCTGGTGAATCAAATAAAAAATTAGTTTCTAGAGGGAATCATATAACTCTATTGTCAAATGCGTTTCTGAGATTGATGTCTGAAATATTCCGCTGTGATGCAGACAAGGGGGAGAATGAGTAAATAATTAAATCACTGAAGATTAAGGACTCTCATGGATACGATAGAGTGCCTAGCAGAATATTAAAGTACTGGCTGCACATGTTAACCCTGTATTTAGCCATATTTGTAATTTTTCCTGTAGGAGTGGTCAGTTACCTGAACGATTAAAGTACTCAGTAGTAAAGCCGCTTTATGAAAAAGGTAAAAGGTATATAGTAGACTATTTTAGATCTATTTCTATGTCATCAGTGTTTGCTAATGTTACTGAAAAGGCTGTTTGTGTAAGCCTAATTTCTCATTTTATATCACATAATTTGGTATCAAATGGTTCAAATGGCTCTGAGCACTATGGGACTTAACATCTATGGTCATCAGTCCCCTAGAACTTAGAACTACTTAAACCTAACTAACCTAAGGACATCACACACATCCATGCCCGAGGCAGGAAATTTGGTATCAAATGTACAGTTCGGCTTTAGAAGTCGTTTAACAACTGTGAGGTATTTAATTGGTTAAACAAAAGGTTTCGAACGCTAGGCTTATTTTTTTATTTAACTGAGGCGTTTGATTGTGATGATCACAAAATATTGTTCCTGAAGTTGGACCATTACAGAATACGGGGAGTAGCTGGCAATTGGTTCCCCTCTTACTTAACAATAGACGGCAAAAGGTCATTATTCACAGAGTTGAGAATGGCTGTGATGTGGGGTTTGAGGGGGAGGGGGGGTACGGTCAAATGGGGGAGGGGAGGAGGGCGCCTCAGGAATTAGTGTTGGAGCCACTCCTGTTCCTTATTGATATAAATGATATGTACTCTAGTATTACGGGTATCTCTAGAATATTTCTGTTTGATGATGACACTAGCTTGGTAGTAAAGGATGTTGTGTGCAGCATTGGCTCGGTTTCAAATAGTGCAGTTCATGACATAAGCTCATAGTTTGTAGAAAATAGGATAACGCTAAATCACAGTAAGATCCGTCGTTTTAATTTCACAGAATGGGTATATAATTACTGAAACTGAACAGTTCAAATGTTCAAATGTGTGTGAAGTCTTATAGGATTTAACTGCTAAGGTCATCAGTCCCTTAGATTACACACTACTTAACCTAAATTATCCTAAGGACAAACACACACACACCCATGCCTGAGGAAGGACTCGAACCTCCGCCGGGACCAGCCGCACAGTCCATGACTGCAGCGCCCTAGACCACTCGGCTAATCCCGCGCGGCCGAACAGTTCAAATTCCTAGATGTTCAGATAGATAGTAAACTGCCATGGAAAGTCAACGTTCTGGATCTTATTAAGAGACATAATGTTTCCATTTGTACTATTCGAACGGTATTTGAAGTAAGTGATCGTTCGACACGATAATTAGTCTACTTTGCTTGTTTTCATTCGCTTATGTCGCATGGTATTATATTCCGGGGTAACTCTTCCCATTCCAAAAGGATATTTTTGGCTCAGAAACGGGCTGTTCAGGCAATAAGTGGTGTACCTCTTGTCGACCCCGGTTCACTAAAATGGGTATTTTGACATTTGCCTCTCAATATGTATATTCTTTACTTTCGTTACTTGTTAACAATATTAGCTTATTCCCAAGAATAAGCAGGTTTCACTCAATTAATACTCTGCAGAAATCCAACCTGCATTTGGATCGGACTTCCTTAACTCTTGTGCAGAAAGGTGTGTAGTATACTGCCGCATTTATTTTCAATAAGCTATCACAAGAATTAAAAAAATATTAGCAGTAATCCACTCACATTCATCGAAGCTGAAGAGTTTCCTCATGGGTCACTCCTTCTATTCTGCTGCGGATTTCCATGAAACCGTAAGCTGATTATTATGCTATTTTGTTGATTGCGTTTACTTAGATTTATGCCTTAACTTTTTCTGGGTTCATAAACATTTTATTTTTACCTGTTATTACTTTTAATTTGTAATTTCATGAACTAAAACGTTCCATGACCTTGGAGATTTGCTCCTCAATTTGGTCCTACGGAATTTGGTGAGTGAATAAATAAATAAAAAACAAAATATCTTGCATCACTCTATCTTATCGAAGCTTTTAAAAGTCGACAAAAATAATGAATGTATGTTGATTTTTTTTTACTTCAAGCTTTCCTTATCCAGTATGAGTACAATGTCAGAACTGCCTCTCTTGTGCCTTCACCTTTCTTGAAGCCGAACTGACCATCATCTATCGCATTATCACCTTTTTTCCACTTGTCTGTTTGTTATTGCGGTCAGGAAGTTGGATGAATGGTATTTAAAGCTGGTTGTACGATAGTAGTGCAACTTTAGCTAACTAATGTGATAACCCGAAGGAACCGGTTTTTCGGCGGACCTACAGGTCTTTTTCTTTGGGGATACATTTGGAACTTAAGTCTGATTCTTGAAGGAAGTTCGTTTTCGAACAGAGTATGCTCTTTTTCTATAAAGTCACTGAAAACGGAGAATACTTGACACTGTAGTATTGCAAAGCAGGCAATAGTTCAGCGTTGTTTACGTCCAAAATACAGAGAAACTGAAGCTGCTAAGGTGATGTAATTATATGTAATGGCTAGATACTCTTGTATTTGAAAACAATTAATATAACTGAAAGTAAAATTTCTGGTATAAGGTGGACAAGCATTCGGATGGATGGTTCAGTTCACATCTGGTCATCCAGATTTAGGTTTTCCATTATGTCTCTAAATACCATGATGGTTCCTTTGAAAGGGCATGGCCGATTTCTTTCTTCATCCTTCCTTAATCCGAGCTTGATGCCCATTTCTAATGACCTCTTTGTCAACAGGGCATTTAACACTAATCTTACTTCCTTGCTATATTATAGGAAAAGAGGCTGAAGTGTTGAGGAGCTCATCTCCCGCAGAATGCTTGGCATGGCTGCCGCACTGGATATTTGGATATGTTAGATGTATGCGCTGGGTTAGAACTGGATGAAGTACCATGATGAACATGGTAGGATGACATAAGAAGAGGTTTCGCAGGGAGGTTTGTTATGTTTGTACTTTTCAGCAGTAGAAATATTTTGGATGTCTTAAGTAGGGGGATGAGACTGGTGCGGCCCCACCCTGCATTGTTGGCAAATTTATTCAAGGTGACAGATCCAAGATGGCAGTGGTAGAAGCGGCAATGTCGCAATGATGTCATGGCATAAGTTCAAATTTTGGTGGGTCAATTGGGCTACCTCCACTAACCTAAATCCCTCCCCTCCCCTTGCCCCACCACTGCCCAACCCTCCCTCTCAAAACGGCAGAAAATTTTGACATGAAAGAAGGTTACTTGGGCTACCTTCACTATCCTAAGAAAATGGCTGGAAAATTTTGGCTTGAAGAAAGCTCGCTTGGGTTACCTCCACTAACCTATGTCATTCAACCACCACCTCTTCCTTGGAATTGGTGGGGAAAGGGTTCTGCCTGTGCTGGGCTGCTGGATACAATAGATATAAGTCTTTGTTTTGCATGCAGTGTTTATTTAAACACTTTGAGTTGTCATAGGCAGTAGCTCCATCCAGTGTCTTCACCATAAAGTCTGGAGTCGAACTGATCTGGTACACAGTACCACCACCAGAGGGCACTGTCATCCCATGTTGGTCTGGGGAAAATTAGAGGGAAAAGGACTCAGTCTGTGCCCAGGTGCTGGAGAGAGGAAGGAGTGTACTTTATTTATTTTCAGTGGGAAGTTGGAACAATTTACTTAGTGACGGGTTTCATGTAGTTTATCACACAGATACAAAACACTCGCCCTGACGTGCTTGGGGCCACTATAAATAACCTACAGATCTGCAATCTGCTCGTAAATAATCGAAATAATACAGTACACTGATGTACACATACGTAAACAGCTCGTAAATTGTCAAAATAATGCATTCATAACGTTCTGCAAACACGCTCACTAATTGTGAACTATCGATAAAACGCATTGCACAGCCTAAGACCTGCAAACTACTCGTAAATTACTGAATTAATACAGTACACTGATATGCAGACACGCAAATAACTCGTAAATTGCCTAATAATGCATGTAAGACGCCCTGCAAACACGCTCACTAATTATAAACCCTAGAAATAATGTGTTACACACCCTACATACCTGTTTACAAAATAATGCACAGACACATTCACTACACATAAAATTGTCAAATATAATGCATGTATAACGCTCTGCTAACATGCTCACAAAACTTAAACAGTCGAAAATTATGCAGTGCACAAAAACTCATTGCACGTAAATATCGTTAAGAAATTCGACCGCGATGTATCAGCAAACTGTTCCCTACAGAGTTCCCAAGTCGCTCACGCCACAGTGATGCGCTCACACTGGTCTAATCCGTCCCACATGCGAGAGGCCTCTGGCTGCACGCACGTGTTTACTTAGGCATCACTGCTGGTGTGATGACGCGGCGACACGAGACGTTTACCTAGCGACTCAGCCTCGTAGGTGCAGCTAAAAGGTTGTCAGTGTTATACTGACGTCTCTTGTCTGTGTAAATAACAGCCAAGTCCCCATCTAGACGTTCTATACAAGTCTCTTGCAATGCTTCCCACAATAACACAGGATGCCTTCTTCCTAGCGATCCTAATGGGACAGCCTGTCACACATCCGAGACGCCTCTGGCTGTGCAGTGTGTACCTAGCCACCGTGTACATCTGCGAGTCCATTGCTGGCCTAGTTGACGAGTGAGATGTTTCCCTAGCGATTCACCTGCGCAGGTGCAGGGGGAGGTTGTCAGGGTTAGACTGACACCTCATATCTATATAAGTAAGAGCTAAGTCTCCTTGGAAATCCTAAAGTGTCACAGAGATAGTTAACGTTCGCTTTTGCTGTTGTAGGAGCTTTCGTCATGTCTCAGCTTGTCTGCATGGAAATTTTCCCCTTAAAAGGACCTGTTTACGAAAATAGTTGAGAATAACACCGAATGCATTCTTCCTGATGGTCCTAACGAGGCATCCCATGCTGCCCTTTTTAGAAATCGTTATGTCCTGCTTTCAACAGACATCTCACAAATGGTAAACGTTCTCACTGCTAAAAGCCTTCATCATGTATTGGCACACTTGCAAAAACAGCATTAGTCATAAAAGCATTCTTGTTGTTTGGAAAGAGAGCACTGTCTACGCACAGACAGGGGAAATCAAAACAATTATGTAAACAGAATTCGAAGCGCTGTCCTGCAGAAGAGACATATGGCTGGAATTTTTGGTATCTTACAGCTACTGGTCTCGAGATCTCCCAATGCCAAAATGGCGGATGAGGGACAGCATCGTGCTAGAGATGGATAGCTTGCTTCAACTTGTCTTTGAACACTTGAACATCACATTACTCTCAGAATCTTCTGTAGATACCTTGCTCCCATCTTGTTCAAACCATTCTGTTGAGTTCCTATGTCCCAGAACAAAGGATGTCTTGCGAATGAATGGAGTATTCAGATTGGCTCTTACTGAATTTACCCACCAAATTACTGGTCCTGATGGTATGGGAGCACTGACCGCCATTTTTCTTTTCAGAAGGGACTTTCAGGGGCAAAACTATTTCGTTCAGATCGCCATATCACACTGACAGTTAAACCTTGCAAAAGTGGTCTACAGATTATGAAATACAGAAAGACACTCACTCAAACACACTGCTCTGCCACTGACGATGGAAGCTTGAATATTAAAGCGTGAAACTGATCTGCAACCCCACTATATATCACCATGTATCGTGTTGAAACAGTAAACACACAATTCTTATTCTTTACAAAACAAAATCATCACTTCTGCATCCTGTATATAGCAAGCAACCATCATACACTCGTACATATACCACGAAATAGATAGGATAAGCACATGGATCGTATAAAGCCCTCACAGCACTAGATAATTACTGCGAGGTCGATAGGTCATCCACCACAGCCAACCATCTCAAGTCATCTGCCCCACACATGCACACCAGTCGGATGTATGACCAGAGCACTCTCAGCGGACCGAGATCATGCTCTGAACTGTTGTACAAAGGCTGGCTTGGTTACCCTTGGCACAAAGGCGTTACTGTTCTGGTCCTGACCTGCTTGCTTGCTTGCTTTCCACACCCAACCCCAAACTCTGGGATTACATGAGTTTGCCAGAATATCATACCATATACTCAATACTTCTCGAAATCAAGCAAATAGCATTATGTCAGCGATCACTTGCACTGTATAAGACCGAAGATATACAGTGGAAATTATTTTTCTAGATACCCAAAACTTTAGCGAGGTGGAGAGTGCTGTAAACCACTGAGTAACTAGAAACTTATCCAGTCTGCGAAAATCTTTACCCAAAAACTCGAAAAAAATAGAGGAAACTGATATTTCCACTTGCGAAAACCAATGTTGGTGATATAACAGTTTCCATATCGACCCTATAATTTACAAAGTCAACTGAGGAGCTTCTCATGTCTAGAGAACCAGCAAACGTGTCTTAAACCAGTCTTTCAGCTGCTAGATGCACACACCACAATCTATGTTCTCTAAACCGAAGAAAGGCGAAGGTGGAACATGTGCAGAAGCAGTCAACCAGACAATTTACATGGGAGAGTGTAATGGTCCAACGAAAACACAAATCCATATTGTATCTTCCCGAATTTCGGCAGAGAACATACATGATCATGAAGGCTATTCAAGACATAGTGAATAGTGGTTCATTATTCAGCCATCTAGAGGGCGACACAGTTAAGTCAACTACATTCCTGTACCCCAACCAATCTTTCCATTTGGACGGCTGCTGTCGTTAGCTTGAAACGTGACTCATTTCCACCATAGGCGGTCCTTTTAAGGGAAGAATTTCCATGCAGACAAGCTGAGACATCGCAAAAGCTCCTACAACAACAATAGCAAATGTTAACTATTTCTGCGGCACTTCATGATTTCCGAGAGAGATACTTAGCTATTATTTATATAGTCATGAGACGTCATTGTAACCCTGACAACCTTTTAGTTGTGCCTGCACAGGTGAGTCACTAGAGAAACATTTTGATGTGTAATTAGGCCAGCGCTGGTCTTGTAAATATGCACAGTGGCTAGGTAAACATGTGTGTGGCTGGAGGCATCTCTCATGTGGGATGGGCTGTCCCATTAGGATCAAATGGGCTAAATGGCTGTAAGCACTATGGGACCTAACATCTGAGGTCATCAGTCTCCTAGACTTAGAACTACTTAAACCTAACTAACATAAGGACATCATACACATCCATGCCTGAGGTGGGATTCGAACCAGCGACCATAGCTGCAGCACGGTTCCAGACCGAAGTGCATAGAAACACTGAGCCACAGTGGCTGGCCCTGTTAGGATCGCTAGGAAGAATGCATCCTGTGTTATTCTGGGAAGAACTGCAGAAGATTTCTACAGCACATCTAGAGGGGGATTTGGCTCGTGACTATGTGTCATCGCACCAGCAAAGGTGCCTAGGTAAACACTTGTGCATGGTCAGAGGACTCTTGCATGTGGGACGGATTGGACCAGTGTGAGTGCACCACCCTAGCATGAGTGCCTTGGGAACTCTGTAGGGAAGAGTTCGAAAGTTTTTTATGTACAATTAGTGTTTGTGAACTGCATTATTTTCGACTGTTTAAGCATTGTGAGCGTGTTTACAGAGTGATATGCACGCATTATTTTATGACAATTTTATGTATAGTGAATGTGTCTGTGCATCAGTAAACTGCATTATTTTGTAAACAGGGCTGTAGGCTGTGCAATGCGTTATTTCTACAGTTTCTAATTAATGGGCATGTTCGCAGAGTGTTTTACATGCATTATTTTGGCAATTTACGAGTTATTTACGTATCTGTACATCAGTGTACTGCATTATTGCGATAGTTTATGGCCAGATTGCAGATCTGTAGGCTATTTATTGTGACCCAAAGCACGTCAGTGCGAGTGTTTTGTATTAGCATAATAAACTATGTGAAATCCATGACTAAATAAGTTGTTCCAACTTCCCACTGAAAACAAATAAAGTACACTCCTTCCTCTTTCCAGGACCTGGACACAGACTGAGTCCTTTTCCCTCTATTTTTCCCCAGTCCAGCATGGGACGACAGCGCCCCCTGGTGGCAGTACTCTGTACTAGGTGAGTTCGTCTCTGGACCTCATTGTGAACACACTGTATGGAGGTACTGCATATGACAACTGAAATTGTTTAAATAAACACTACATGCCAAATATAGACTTACATCCATCTTATCCAGCAGCCCAGCACAGGCTTAGTCCTTTTCCCGCCAATTCGAAGGAAGAGGAGGTGGTGGTTGGATTACTTAGGTTAGTTGAGGTAGGAAAAGTGACCTTTTTCCACCAAAATTTTCCCGCCATTTTTTTAGGTTGGTGGAGATAGCCCAAGTGACCTTTTTTCCTGCCAAAATTTGCCCACCATTTTGTGTGGGACAGGGGGGGGGGGAGAGTGTTGGGAGGGGAGGGAGTTTGGTTAGTGGAGGTAGCCCAGTTCACCTATTTTTCCCATCAAAATCTGAACTTCCCGCCATGACGTCATTGCGACGTTGCCACATGTGTCTCCGCAATCTTCGATGCGCCATCTTGAAATAATTTGGCAGCAATGCAGTGTTTGGCCGCACCGGCCTTGTCCTCCATCTGTCTTATATGACTGGGAATAAAAACGTATAGTATGGCACTGAAAGTGTTGTTAAGTCTCATAGGATAGAATAGAAGATTTCTTAGAGTGGTAGGTAATGGACTGGTCTGTGTCTTGGAATTCTTGTTTTAGGGTATTGTGCTGTAACTACAGTGTTTAATTCAGTTTCTAGCGTTGCTGAAGTGATCAACAGTCTACGGAATGTGAAATGTAGATTAAGAGTAAACCAAAGAAAGGCGAAACTAGGAGTTTTACGTGTTTGCCATAGCACTTGTGGAGAGCAGCAAGTAGCACAGTTCTTTAAACAATAAAGAGAAATGCAGTAAAAGTGAGATCAGTGACAAACTTAAGAGCAGAATTGCACGGATCACGTATTAGGTGAAATAAAATGATTCTGCTAACCTTCAGAGCTTGTTCTCAGGATGGGGCAGGATAGGGTTACGATTGTGGACGGGGTCGTAATCAGTTACTCTCGGTTGCACAACAAATACGTAAACTGTGTTTACATATATTTAAATTTTAAAAACAATCTCTTAAGTAAACACAATTGACTGTATGATGGCTGAAGGCCTTATCAGAAGGAAAAATTATTGCTCGGCTGAAGGCCACACACAACTTCAAATAACAAACGGCTGAAGGACTTATCAGAAAAAAAGTAAAATTATTACTCGGCTGAAGGCCACAAACAATTTCAAATAACAAACGGCTGAAGGCCTGAATTAGAAGACAGAAGAACAATTCCAAATAGCACACATTTCAACAAATACTTTGTTTTTAAAACAAGTTTGCTTAAAAAAATTTTCAGTAAACCGGCTGAAGGCCTTATCACGAAAGAAGTGAAATTATTGCTCGGCTGAAGGCCACACCAACAATAAATAGAAAATTACAAATATCCTTAAAACATACATAACAATCAGGACAAGCAGTTCTTAGCAAGTGTTCCAAGGGTCGGCTTGCAAAGGTAACTCAAACATAAGATGAGGTGAGACAGGCAGCCAAGAGTTTTACTCACATAACAGGATGGCAACTCAAACTAGGGGCAGCTTACGCACCGATCGACCGACCGACTCACCAATGCGCCTAACCTCCGATCACCGGTACACGTTGGAATATTTTTAGGCAAGAGCAAAGAGACAGACATCACTACATCTTCAGAATACACCAAGGCCAAAGGAAACACTGGAACCAAGGTAGACCTCCTAAAATATATGCACAGTACAATACAAGAGGCTGTCGAACTACACGCCGTGTCGGACAGCATCAACACGACGAGGAAAGGTACACTGCCGGAAAAGTACGCTAACCTCCAGGGCAGGTAACTGGTGCGTTAGCGGCCACAAGGTAGAAAATATCGCTGGTTGCATTTCACTAAAAAAAATAATAAATTCAATGATGAATAACACTTAGAGAGAGACGTCTGCAACATTTCACCGCCTCGAAACACTTCACTCGTTGCCGCCAGGCTCAGCGGCCCTGGAGGCAACAACCCGCCGACCAAAGGCGATGTCTCAGAAATGTCGCGGTTGCATTAGCAGTTAACTCTTCACTCAACTTAAACGTCCAGGGTTCGGTGTACAACAAAGTCGTCGCGACTCATGACCTCAGATGTTAAGTCCCATAGTGGTTCAAATGGTTCAAATGGCTCTGAGCACTATGGGACTTAACATCTATGGTCATAAGTCCCCTAGAACTTAGAACTACTTAAACCTAACTAACCTAAGGACAGCACACAACACCCAGCCATCACGAGGCAGAAAAAATCACTGACCCCGCCGGGAATCGAACCCGGGAACCCGGGCGTGGGAAGCGAGAACGCTACCGCACGACCACGAGATGCGGGCTAAGTCCCATAGTGCTCAGAGCCATTTGAAGTCGTCGCTCTCGCAGCTACCCCTCCTCGATTCGGCAGTGGCCGCATGCCGCCAGCGGCCCTGGTAGTCGGCACAAACACGGAAAAGCCAGAAGCGGTCGGAAGACCAAATGCATGTCTTCCGCTGCGACGACCGACCGAACGACCAACCAACGGTCGTCCCCACTCAAGTCAGGCACGGGAAAGACCCCAGTATAAATCGTCACAACTTTCAGCCATAAGGACACTTCGAGGGGCAGACACACACACACACACAGGTGAAAATTGCACTACATGAGTATCACAGTCCATTCAACTAAAACTCGCTGAATCCGGTCCTTGACGTGGTCGTGCACTCTCGCGATCACATCGTCCGCCAGCGGTCGGATGAGTACTGGCTGTCCGGGCCTCACTGCTGCTCCGTCCCAACTCAACTAGCCCGACACACGACGACCCGGAAATACTAGAGAGCATTCCAAAGATGGTACCGCAGTCCGCGCTAGTAATAAGCGCTGCTGCTGCCACTCACGGAGAGACAAGGAGAGCGAACGTGGTGGCGCCTGTGAACACACTAAGAGAATGAGACGCCACTATCGCTATTACAAGATGCCAAGCTATGAACGGCATCAACGCAAGCCGCACTCGGCTCAAATGTGAAAACAAAATGGTATAATTTCACTGCTGCAACAGCACACTTCCAGATTTCCCATGTAGTAAAAATGAAATGGCGAAAAGAAAAAATGAACGTCATCGTCACTGTGAACGTGGTGACGATTGTACTGTGGATTTGGTTACTGCTTGGATTCTCCATAGCACGGTTTTGTGAGAGTTTATAATCGGCTTGGCATCTTGTAGCGATTTTTATTTATCTTGTGATTTTCACGAATCATTGTGCTGCCCACAATTCAGGGATTACCGGTCTTTGTTGTGCACTGTAGCTGCACCAAGTGTGCACATTCCTACTGCACGAATACTGTTAGCGTGGATCCCAGAAACTGACCGGAGAGCGGGGCCGTGGTTAACACGGCTCGGGGCGCCATTAGACGGGGCAGGCGCGCGTGCTGATGGGCAGCGTGTGGCTGGCCGCTAATAAGACACGTGGCGGTGGCGCCGGCGGTCACGGTGAGCGCGTCTGCCGCAGATAACGCTGAACCAGCCCACTGCCACTCCGGGCCATGATCACTTAACGCCGCGATAAACCTAGCGCAAGTCACGACCACCTCGCTCCTGCCGCTGCCTTGTAATTATCCCCGCGTTATTACTTTCGGTGTAGCTACCAAGTGGCAGTGGGCGGGCTTGTCTACTGTCGCTCTTAATTTTAATGCGTAACGCTAGCGGCAGTCTGCCGCCTCAGCAGATCGCGCTAATGCACGCCGGCTCACTGGCGCTCGGTCTAGAGGGCGTAGTCGGTTCGAATCCTGGTAGCGGCAGAAATTTTCATCGCTAGACAGCCTGCTCGTTAACATGCATCTTGACCACTCTATGCAATGCGGATAGACCACTAGATGTCACGAGAAGGCCGACCTGTCAGTAAGAAAGAAGGCGGGGGGGGGGGGGGGGGGTGTTCTGAAATCTGAATAGGAGCACTAACAGCGAATGGGTAGGTCAGGAGACTTCATTGACTTCGATTGTGAATTTGTGATAAGATGTCACCTAGTAAGAGATCCCGCTGGGACATCTCGCTCCCCCTAAAGCTGCTCAAGTCAACTGGTGGTGATGTGATTGTCGAGACGTGAAGGAACAATCACGACTTAACCAAGCAGTATGAAGATGGTATCTGTTCTTTCGGACATATACGAAAGAACAGATACTATCTTCATATACACTACTGGCGATTAATATTGCTACACCAAGAAGAAATGCAGATGATAAACGAGTATTCATTGGACAAATATATTATACTAGAACTGACATGTGATGACATTTTCACGCAATTTGGGTACATAGATCCTGAGAAATCAGTACCCAGAACAACCACCTCTGGCCGTATTAACAGCCTTGATACGCCTGGGCATTGAGTCAAACAGAGCTTGGATGGCGTGTACAGGTACAGCTGCCCATGCAGCTTCAACACGATACCACAGTTCAACAAGAGTAGTGACTGGCGTATTGTGACGAGCCAGTTGCTCGGCCACCATTGACCAGACTTTTTAAATTGGTGAGAGATCTGGAGAATGTGCTGGCCAGGGCAGCAGTCGAACATTTTCTGTATCCAGAAAGGCCCATACAGGACCTGCAACATGCGGTCGTGCATTATCCTACTGAAATGTGGGGTTTTGCAGGGATCGAATGAAGGGTAGAGCCACGGGTCGTAACACATCTGAAATGAAACGTCCACTATTGAAAGTGCCGTCAATGCGAACAAGAGATGACCGAGACGTGTAACCAGTGGCACTCCATACCATCACGCCGGGTGATACGCCAGTATGGCGATGACGAATACACACTTCCAATGTGTGGTCACCGTGATGTCGCCAAACACGGATGCGACCATAATGATGCTGTAAACAGAACCTGGATTCATCCGAAAAAATGACGTTTTGCCATTCGTGCGCCCAGGTTCGTCGTTGAAAACACCATCGCAGGCGCTTCTGTCTGTGATGCAGAGTCAAGGGTAACAGCAGCCACGGTCTCCGAGCTGATAGTCCATGCTGCTGCAAACGTCGTCGAACTGTTCATAAGATGGTTGTTGTCTTGGAAACGTCCCCATCTGTTGACTCATGGTTCGAGACTTGGCTGCGGGATCCGTTACAGCCATACGGATAAGATGCCTGTCATCTCGACTGCTAGTGATACGAGGCCGTTGGGATCCAGCACGGCGTTCCGTATTACCCTCCTGAACCCACCGATTCCATATTCTGCTAACACCCATTGGATCACGATCAACGCTAGCAGCAATGTCGCGATACGATAAATCGCAATCGCGATTGTTTACAATCCGACCTTTATCAAAGTCGGAAACGTGATGGTACGCATTTCTCCTCCTTACATGAGGCATCACAACAACGTTTCAGCGGGCAACGCCGGTCAACTGCTGTTTGTGTATGAGAAATTAGCTGGAAATTTTCCTCATGTCAGCACGTTGTAGGTGTCGCCAGCGGCGCCAAACTTGTGTGAATTGTCTGAAAAGCTAATCATTTGCATATCACAGCATCTTCTTCCGGTCGGTTAAGTTCCGCGTCTGTAGCACGTCATCTTCGTGGTGTAGCAATTTTAATGGCCAGTAGTGTAGTTAAAGCTAACCGGCCTTTGACCTTTTTTTTCTGTTCTGGATGCACACGCATTGACCGAACTCTTACGGGACTCGGTAAGATTGTCTGCCGCGGGTAATGAGTGTAACGGGCAGGGGCACTACGAATGTAGAGTGTTTACATCATGGTGGGAACGTGGGTTCACGGGGAGCGTGCTAGGGATAAATCCCTGCAGGCGCATTATCCTCTGTGCCCTCGGTGGCTCAGATGGATTGAGCGTCTGCCATGTAAGCAGGAGATCCCGGGTTCGAGTCCCAACATTTTTACCTGTCCCCCGTTGATGAATATCAACGCCTGTCGACAGCTTAGTGTCTTGATTTCATTATCATTTCAAGACCAAGCAGTCCTCATGTACTGGTGGACACTGGTCGTTGAGCGTTGCAGAGGGTCCTTGCAAAGAAGTGCATGGAGTCATAAGTCATCGGAAGAAATGGCTTGTGAGTTCAAAAGTGCTACCAGAAGACCATGTGACACAATGATTGTGCTTAGGGACTTAGTAAGAACGGGGTACAATGGTTGAGCAGCTCTGCATAAGCCACAAATTTCTGTAATCAACGCTAAGCGACGCTGCAGGTGGTGTAAACAGCTACGTCAATGGACAGTGGATGACTGGAAGCGGATTATCTGGAGCGATGAATCGCACTACACACTGCGGTCTTAGAATCGAAGGGTTTGCGTTTTTGCCTGTCTTCAGGATGCTGCCTGCCATGATGTGTAGTGGCGCCTGTGAAGCACAGAGTAGACGGTTTTACGGCGCGGAGGTATTTTTCTTTTTTAGGGTGTGGTCCTTTAATTGTGCATGAAAAATGCGGAAGGATATGAACAAATTTTATAGCATTGTGTACTACGTACAGTAAAGGAACGCTTCGGAGGCAATTAATGTTTGTGTCAGCACGGCAATGCACTTGTCATAAGCGCCATAAGTGAGACAATGCTTTTTCGACAATACAATTCCTGAAATGGACCAGCCTGCCGTGTGTTCCGACCTGAACTGCACAGTTCGCCTTTGGGATGAATTTTAGCAACTCGACTTCGCTCCAGACGCAGCGTCTAATGTCACTACCTTCTCTAGAGCTCTTCTAACGTAGGCTGAACCGTCCACCATGTTTTCCCCAAATCTGGGGATTAGGCAATGTTTACCTTGTAGGTGCTTAATCTATTCACGCAACTTTTTACAATATTTCTTTTAAAGTATTTGATATTACATGTATGAAGTGTCCCGAACAGTAATTAATGTGCACAGAGGTATTGAAAAGGCCCTTTAGAAAAACTGAAACGTAATAGTACACAACTATAGAAATGTGGGTTCCGAACTTGTGAGGTGGTTTGTAAATATTAAATGTAATGAGTCAAGATATCGGAACCAGTGCCTTCAAATATGGGTGTTATGCAGTAACAACCGGTGCCTATTTATTAGTTTCTGCCCGTATAAAGGCATTTGCAAAAGTGGTGTTTATTTTTTAATTGTAAGAAGGTGCTATTGTGCATCTGGAATTCACGATGTTATTAAATGTCGTTATTAGCACAAAAATAAGACAGTAAATTTGTTGTTGGTGGAGTTATGGTAAAGCTCCATCCTTAGGAAGGTTATGTTACATGTGCAGATTCCATAATCACTCGTCCTACCATAGCTATATGGGTGGACCATTTTAATCCATAATGTGGAATAAATCGGGATAGAGGTGAGATAGAGCAAAATACTGTAGTTAAAAGTTGCAGGCCTCAAGAGTGTCACTCATTGAAACTAACGGCCGTGACCATGAACGTGATTTTCAAGGTCATTTGGAGGTTACAGTATTTTTTTTTAAACTGGAACCAGAATATTTGATTTACCGTTTGAAAAGAGTGGTAAATTTTACGTAATAGGATAATACATTATTCAAGGTCATGGCAAGGTTCAGTGAAGGTCAAATAAGCAAATATTCTTTTAGTTCTTGTAGAGACTAACACGGGACAGATGAGGGGGGTACAGCAAAATGTGTACAATGTTAGATGCAAATTGAAAGGGTCATAATGCGTCACGCATCTTTACCAATAACCATGATCCTCAAGGTAATTATCGAAGGTCATTCGAAGATGGAGTTTTGTTTCATGAAAACCACTACTTGTGACGTCGAATTTGCAAAAAGAAGTAGCGTGTGTGTCTATGTCCTGTGCAGAATTAGCTGGCATTGACGTGGAGAACTGTTGTAAACTTGGTGGAACTCAGCATGGATTGTTGCAGCCCTTTTGCATCCTGCAGCAGCGTGCTACGTTACTGTAGCGCGGGAACTTCTGTGTGCAACTAATTGCATAATTTCCCGTCAGTAGGTGTCAAAACATTGAGACAATCAGTGTAAGATGGCTAACAACGGGTCCGCGCCTACTCGTCATCACCGATTTCGTTCAGATTTATGGTATGTCGAGGGTTGGCCAGAATGAAAGTCACAGAAGTGGGAATTTCAGATGACCAAGCGTCCAGAAACAAGTAGCTTCTTTGATATGGGTCGGGCGCGGCATGAGCTATTCATGTCAGCGGAGTTTCCGGACCACGGTAGGCGTTGCGGAAACAGTGCAGAACGGTAATCCGGGCATCGCAGGATGAAGTCCCTATGCGTCAACTTTTTTTTTATTGAAAAATTCTAGGTGAATACCACTTCAAGTAAACAGAAATAATCCTCAATATTTTGTACTTATTAATATTTTCATAAAAGACATTAAAAGAAAAGACAAAGGAAAATCTGGATTGCAAATAAATTTCCAAGGAAGGTTTGCACTTATGGAGTCCACGAGTACTCTGCAAATAACTTGCCAGAAGAGGTCGTAATTACGACGTACAGTGCTTCATATTCTCTTAGTTTCATTTTGACCTTCGAAAAGACTTCGGCAGCTGCACGGGAATAATAGGTTCCCGGTGCAGAGTGTATGAAATCGAACTTGCTAGCTCTCGATCCCAAATGCACTCCGCCAGCGCAACTTTGAGACGTATGCTTTTATTGTCAGGTTGAAAGGTCTCTGTTGGATTCCTTTCATGTTAATTTCTTAAATCTGTTGTCATTTACGGCATAAATTCCTCTTCTAAATTTACTGTGGTGTTTCTGACTATCTGCGAGGAGACTCAGCAGTGAAACGTGTTACTTTTACACATAAACAAGAACGATCTGTCACACTACTACACTTTAAAACACAGTTTATATGTAATTCATGTCACACAGTCTCATACGGAAACTACATCCGCTTTCTTTTATATACTGTATATGATAAGATACTGTCATCCCCCTTCCCTTCTGTGTGAGAGGATGAATGAGCAAATGTATTTCTAGTTGCATGCTGGATGGTAGCAGACAAGCCTGTCTGCTAGAGAACAGTAGGACCAACGTCGGAACAGGTAGCTACGCTTTCTAAAAGCAAAGAGGTTTCTATCCCTAGTATGGTCCTGTCCGTCCCTTGTCATGTTGGTGTAGAAGCTGCCTCTCTGGTCACTTCCGTTTATATTTGAGAAGCACACTCGGTAGGAGCCCAGGTCAGTCTGTCCGCGGCGAGCGTCTGAAGTGGTAAGATCTCCGGCTAAGCGCATGTCTGCTAAGTCCATAGGACAATGGATTTCTTAAGTGCAGCCTAACTGAAAATTTAATCACCTTTATTTCAGGTTTAGCTCTAAAATATCTAATGTTATCTTAAATTGCAACGCAGTGTGATTCGAGTGTACAGTTCAAAATATCTTACAGTAGTTGCTTTGTCACTACTTTGTGAGTAAAGTGGAACCACGTGTTGATCAGTAACTCTAACTAAGATCATCAATCTTAAATGCGAATGTGCGTGAGATTATAACGTCTCGTCTTGACAATATTTTTCAATATAGCAACTTTTCTTTATGTTCAACCCAGGTGGGGTGTACTTTGTGAGACCAGTACCACGTGCTTATACAATTGTTTGACCCATCAGGTTAATAGTAAGACGTAAGTAACCAGTTCGAGGTTTTTCTTTTGTAAATTGCTTTTCGATCTAATTTATTTTAATTATCAAAATTATTGTGGAGTTACACTCTTTGTGTAAAAAAAGGTGGCCACGTGAAGCATGTGGTGTAATCATCAAAGTAGCCCTCAGCTATTCTTTTCGGGAAGATTTCACAGAGAGTTAGTATGAATTTAGTATACCAGTGTGTGGTAATTACATGACGGACAGGATTGCGCTACGAACGTAACTTCTTTGGGTGAAAATTGAATCGGTTGGTAGTGGTTAATTTCGTCTTGCGTGTGTTTCAACGTTCTTCGTGTGTAATTTTATGAATGCAGTGTTGTATGCAGTCACCCAATCTTGGCTCCATATTTGATGTGTTCTGTAAGATTACAGACTCACATTTTCACAATCCTAAATAAGGCACCAGTTTAGTTATGAATCAAGTTTAATATGCTGAAATTTCAATGATCAATGTTAAAATAAATTTCCAAATATAAACTGATTTATTTCTTTTTATTTAAATTCTCTTATATATATATATATATATATATATATATATATATATATATATATATATACACTCCTGGAAATTGAAATAAGAAAACCGTGAATTCATTGTCCCAGGAAGGGGAAACTTTATTGACACATTCCTGGGGTCAGATACATCACATGATCACACTGACAGAACCACAGGCATATAGACACAGGCAACAGAGCATGCACAATGTCGGCACTAGTACAGTGTATATCCACCTTTCACAGCAATGCAGGCTGCTATTCTCCCATGGAGACGATCGTAGAGATGCTGGATGTAGTCCTGTGGAACGGCTTGCCATGCCATTTCCACCTGGCGCCTCAGTTGGACCAGCGTTCGTGCTGGACGTGCAGACCGCGTGAGACGACGCTTCATCCAGTCCCAAACATGCTCAATGGGGGACAGATCCGGAGATCTTGCTGGCCAGGGTAGTTGACTTACACCTTCTAGAGCACGTTGGGTGGCACGGGATACATGAGGACGTGCATTGTCCTGTTGGAACAGCAAGTTCCCTTGCCGGTCTAGGAATGGTAGAACGATGGGTTCGATGACGGTTTGGATGTACCGTGCACTATTCAGTGTCCCCTCGACGATCACCAGTGGTGTACGGCCAGTGTAGGAGATCGCTCCCCACACCATGTTGCCGGGTGTTGGCCCTGTGTGCCTCGGTCGTATGCAGTCCTGATTGTGGCTCACCTGCACGGCGCCAAACACGCATACGACCATCATTGGCACCAAGGCAGAAGCGACTCTCATCGCTGAAGACGACACGTCTCCATTCGTCCCTCCATTCACGCTTGTCGCGACACCACTGGAGGCGGGCTGCACGATGTTGGGGCGTGAGCGGAAGACGGCCTAACGGTGTGCGGAACCGTAGCCCAGCTTCATGGAGACGGTTGCGAATGGTCCTCGCCGATACCCCAGGAGCAACAGTGTCCCTAATTTGCTGGGAAGTGGCGGTGCGGTCCCCTACGGCACTGCGTAGGATCCTACGGTCTTGGCGTGCATCCATGCGTCGCTGCGGTCCGGTCCCAGGTCGACGGGCACGTGCACCTTCCGCCGACCACTGGCGACAACATCGATGTACTGTGGAGACCTCACGCCCCACGTGTTGAGCAATTCGGCGGTATGTCCACCCGGCCTCCCGCATGCCCACTATACGCCCTCGCTCAAAGTCCGTCAACTGCACATACGGTTCACGTCCACGCTGTCGCGGCATGACACCAGTGTTAAAGACTGCGATGGAGCTCCGTATGCCATGGCAAACTGGCTGACACTGACGGCGGCGGTGCACAAATGCTGCGCAGCTAGCGCCATTCGACGGCCAACACCGCGGTTCCTGGTGTGTCCGCTGTGCCGTGCGTGTGATCATTGCTTGTACAACCCTCTCGCAGTGTCCGGAGCAAGTATGGTGGGTCTGACACACCGGTGTCAATGTGTTCTTTTTTCCATTTCCAGGAGTATATATATATATATATATATATATATATATATATATATATATATATATATATATTTATCACCGGTTGTCGTATGACTATTAAAATATTATAATTAATGTTAGTCTGGTTGGGAATTTGGTAAGCTAGACTGGATACCTGGAGAAACAGTTGCTCAGTAATGCAAGGTTAACTTCCCCAGACAGCTCACAGCTTTTAACCCGCTTTTATTGTCTATCAGCACCGCTTTCAGAATAAATTAAAGCAACAACATTACAAGGTAAACAGTTTGATCAAAAACTTTCACAACTGCTCTTATCTCACCGAGAGACGAAAAGCAATCACATCCTGAGAAGAGTGCATCAAAATGTACTCCATTGTACCTTCGCCAATATTTGGCGAAATGATGCGTTACGCGTACTTTGCTCCCAAACAGTGCGATCATTGAGGACCTTTTATGCCGTGAGATTCACTGCTTCCCCAGTTTTACGACGAATATCAGCCCAGCACCTGTAAATCATCAACTGTAAAATAATAAAAGTATCCAATTTGAAGTATGAAGTTCTCGTATATGCTTTACAATCCCTCCCTGAAAATTTATTTGCAATCCCAAATTTTCCTTTGCCTTTCTTATTCATACCCTTTACGAAAATATTGAAAAATACCGTGCACTGAGCATTATTTCGATTTATTTGCACTATCAGTCACGTAAAAATTAGAAGAGAGTTTTCACATAGGGACTTCAATCTGCGATCCTCGAATTACCGTTGTATACTCTTTCCGCTGCGCCAGATTCTGCACGGAAACTTACGAGTTCCTCGTCCAGGCTCTGCAGTCCAAGGGCTGTTGACCGGCTGCCGTGTCATCCCCTGCTATGCGGCGTTATGCACATGCGGTATTACGGGGCATGTGGTCAGCGCACCGCTCTCCCGACCGTTTTGCCGATTTCCTAGACTTTGGAGCCGTTAATTCTCAAGCAAGCAGCACCTCAGTTGACATCACGAGATTGAGTGCGCTCCATACCGGTATACCCACCGAAGTAAAACCGTTGGTAGCTCTGGTAATCGAACCCGCGTCCTCTGCATGGCAGTCATCTGCGCTGAGCACTCATCTGCGCTAAGACAAATGGTTCATGTGTAAGTAGGCTGTTTATGTTTTCTTATTGGCAACGCTACGTAGCGCTCTGTATGAAAATCACTGGCTGTGCTGTGTGCAGTCTGTGGCTAGTTTGCATTGTTGTCTGCCATTGTAATGTTGGGCAGCGGCAGCTGGATGTGAACAGCGCGTAGCGTTGCGCAGTTGGAGGTGAGCCGCCAGCAATGGTGGATGTGGGGAGAGAGATGGCGGAGTTTGGAAATTTGTAAGACTGAATGTCATGAACATGTATATTATGGTTTTTCAACACTATTAAGGTAAATACATTGTTTGTTCTCTATTAAAAGCTTTCATTTGCTAACTATGCCTATCAGTAGTTAGTGCCTTCCGTAGTTTGAATCTCTTATTTAGCTGGCAGTAGTGGCGCTTGCTGTATTGCAGTAGTTCGAGTAACGAAGATTTTTGGTGAGGTAAGTGATTTGTGAAAGGTATAGGTTAATGTTAGTCAGGGCCATTCTTTTTTAGGGATTTCTGAAAGTCAGATTGCGTTGCGCTAAAAATATTGTGTGTCAGTTTAAGCACAGTCATGTATAATTGTTGAAAGGGGACGTTTCATATCTTCAAATTGTGTTTTTCTGTGTTATCGTGTGAAATATTGTGACAATAATGGCGTGTGAAAAACGTAACACTAGGCTCCAAAGTAAACTGAGAAATGACAGTGAAGACGAAAGTAGTGTGTTAGCGCCACCGTGTAATGAAGTAACTAATGTTCAAAGTAGTAATTTGGTAATTGTGCATAGGGAAATGGAGCGGGCGGTCCGAGGCCCCCTAGGCTTTCCAAGGCTATGACCATACCAGACTTTGTTTCCAAGTAATTCGCAAAGCCGACAGGGTGACGACGACTACCCTTTAGAAAAAAAAAAAACTGTAATTACTATTATGATGAATGATCAGGACTATCTTTATGGACTGTGAGAAAATTTTAGATTTTGACCAACATTTTATCAATAAGTGTGTACATTTGATATCTTTGTAATTGTAATTATGAAAAATTTTATCAAATCATTATTGGCCACTGCCCAAAACAATTTGTAAAATTTTTTGTGGGGAGCATGGGGGCTATGTAAGTAGGCTGTTTATGTTTTCTTATTGGCAACGTTACGTAGCGCTCTGTACGAAAATCACTGGCTGTGCTGTGTGCAGTCTGTGGCTAGTGTGCATTGTTGTCTGCCATTGTAGTGTTGGGCAGCGGCAGCTGGATGTGAACAGCGCGTAGCGTTGCGCAGTTGGAGGTGAGCCGCCAGCAGTGGTGGATGTGGGGAGAGAGATGGCGGAGTTTGGAAATTTGTAAGACTGAATGTCATGAACATGTATATTATGGTTTTTCAACACTATTAAGGTAAATAAGTTGTTTGTTCTCTATTAAAATCTTTCATTTGCTAACTATGCCTATCAGTAGTTAGTGCCTTCCGTAGTTTGAATCTTTTATTTAGCTGGCAGTAGTGGCGCTCGCTGTATTGCAGTAGTTCGAGTAACGAAAATTTTTGGTGAGGTAAGTGATTTGTGAAAGGTACAGGTTAATGTTAGTTAGGGCCATTCCTTTGTAGGGATTTCTGAAAGTCAGATTGCGTTGCGCTAAAAATATTGTGTGTCAGTTTAAGCACAGTCTTGTACAATTGTTCTAAGGGGACGTTTCACATGCCTTGACCGGCCCGCGTAACGGCTTGGCCTTCTGCAGCTTCCAGTTCTGTCACTTTCATTTCTGGCCAACACCAGAATATACCGCAAATTTGGACGACATCGGTCACAACGAGGAGGTGCGGACCCCTTGTGAGTGTGTCCAGGCCTCGGTGTGCTACGAGCTTACAGTTCAAACGGGAAAGCTCTGGATGCATGCTTTCCCCTAACTAGAACTCTTTCCGAAAGTGGTGTTGGCGGTCACAACTTTCACGAAAGCAATATTCGCCATTGATGGACAGCTACAGCGTCCGCGAATTACTCGTAACATTCTTGGTAGAATTTAATACGTAGTCTGCGCGATGAAGCCGTTGGATGGAGAGTAAGAACGTCCGAAGAAATCAGAGGATATCGTGAAGTGGTGTGACCGCAACGGGAGATTAGCTTTCTGCGTTCCCTCCTTCCGTGTGCGCGATGCAATCCTTGCTGGAATTCCAAGTATCAGGTCATCTGAATGACGAGTAACGGGGGTAATCAGAACCAACGAGCAATTAGGGGCCACAGCAGCAGTTACGCTTTGGTAGTAAAGATCATTCCGCCTACAAACAGATAAGCTCTCTTAGACTCGTTCTACAAAGTGAATCTGTAATACTTTAAGCGGGATGGGAAGCGCAGACATATACATTTTATGTTAAGAAGATTAGATTTTATCGTCATGTTGAGGACGACATCATTAGATTTTGCATACGCCATCTGAGGGGAAGAAAATCGGACATGCCCTTTTTTAACGAACAGTTTCGTCATTTGCTCTAAGCGACTTAGCAAAATCACAGAAAACCCAAATATGACTGGTATGATGAGGCTGATGGGGATCTGAAACACGTTCCTCCAGGAGGCGATCCCAGAGCCGGCAGCACATCTTACAGTGTGATAATTATTGAACTATATGAAATAAAATCGTCATAACTTGTGAACGGTTTGAGTTAGGACGTTCAAGTTGCACGACTGGCCGCGGGGCTTGATGGGAAATAGTATGCGCGTTATGGTTTTGTTTATCGACGAAGCCAACTTTAATTTGGATAGGTTCGTCAATAAGCAATACTGGTGCCTGATCGTGTGGCGTGCAGCGTCCAGTCACGGAATGATCGGTTCGATGTTCTTTGATGGCAAGGTGGCTACCGAACGGTTAATGAAGGTTTTGGAAGATTATTTCACCCCCATTATCCAAAGTGACAAAATGTGGTTCATTCAAGACGCAGCTCGACCCCATCGAAGCACGAGAGTTGTGTCCTGGAGGAGCGCTTTGGGAACCGCGTTCTGGCTCTGGGGTATACAGAGGCCACTGACATGGGCCAGGATTGGCCGCCAAATTCTCCAGATCTGAACACATGCGACTCTTTTTGGGGGGCTATATTAGAGATAAGGTGTACAGCAATAATCCCAAAACCATTGCTGAGCTGAAAACAGCCATTCAGGAGACCGTCGACAGCATCTATGCTCAGACACTTCAGCGTATCATGAAGAATTTCGCTGTTCGTGTGCACTAACACCATCGCCAATGATGGCGGCCATACCGAACATGTCGTAATCTAAATCAGAATATCTGTGGTGACGTTTACACGTTGATTAAAGTGTGTGCAGGCCATAGTTTGTAACTAATTCAGAATTTTTTTCATACAGTTCAATAGATGTCACCCTACACTTGCATACGACTGTAGTAAGAGAAGTGAGCTGGCTATTCAATAAGCGTGATGTCCTTGCGTAGGAGGTATTAGTTCACCACGGAAGCCGTGAGTGGCTGTCCGAGCATTATTATCCATCAGATCAAATATAGGTCTATATCCACCACCAAATAAATGAGCATACCGTTTCACAAAAAATGGTTCAAATGGCTCTGAGCACTATGGGACTCAACTGCTGAGGTCATTAGTCCCCTAGAACTTAGAACTAGTTAAACCTAACTAACCTAAGGACATCACAAACATCCATGCCCGAGGCAGGATTCGAACCTGCGACCGTAGCGGTCTTGCGGTTCCAGACTGCAGCGCCTTTAACCGCACGGCCACTTCGGCCGGCTACCGTTTCACATCCAATGGCATTCGCCCTTCTAAAAAGATGCCACCTCTAGCGAAAAGAAGCACTGGTACCACCGAATCCAGCATATTCACAAGGTTGCGCCACGAAGGGATTATCCGAATGGGATGTAGATGGGTAGACGTGATCTGCATGTACAGATAAACAAATGATTTAAAATTTCAGAAAAAAACTGGATGAATTTCACAAACTGAGCAAGTCAATAACGCGTTGGTCCACCTCTTACCTTTATGTTCCCGTATTTCGGCTTGGCATTGATTGATACAGCTGTTGGATGCCCTCCTGATGGATATTGTACCAAATTCTCTCCAACTGGCGCGTCAGATCGTCAAAATCCCGAGATGGTTGGAGAGCCCTGCCCATAATGCACCGAACGATCTCAGTTCAATTTGGGGAGAGATGGATTTGTCAAGCACTAAGACAAGCAGTAGAAACTCTTGTCGTGTACAGACAGGCATTATCTTGCTGACATGTTAAGCTCAGGATGGCTTGCCACGAAGGGCAAAAAACGAGACAAAGACGTAAGGGTACCGCGGGTGACAGCCTGTGGGGCGGCGAGTTAACTTGTGAAAATTAAAATAATTGCTGTATAAATGCTTGCAATACAAATGTTTGAATGTTGAATCAGTTTCAGGCTTTTAGAATGTTGTTAATGCTGTCTTTCGCCGTTCTCAACACTGGCTCTCTATTTACTTTTTTAGCTCCAAGAAAGTGATTTAACCAAACGTGAAGCCGGTAATTAGAGATCCTAGTGCCCACTTCATCTGAGAATACCATTATAGCTGCAGCTTATAGCTCTGAGGAATTAGGAGATTGTCCGGGATTTCTAATCAAAAACGATTTTCCAAAATAGTTGAGTAATTCTGAAATTCACTGATAAAAAACACAAGTATCCCTACAACCTAACTAACAGAGCAGTTCAGAGTCTAATGCGCTGATGCAACTATAAATTTCCGAATTAAATGTTAAAAAGAATGCTCGCCAAAATTTGATGAGAATATTTCATCAAACGCCACGCTAAATAATTGGTAGAATGTCTGTCCCGCGACGGCACGTGAAAATACGACAATACGCAAACTGAAGCTAGATAATGAAAATCATCCCAGAATTAACCCTTCACTTGAAATGATTTCATGGTTCCGCGTATCTCTAGTAACTTAATATGGCACCCGAGGCTGTTTGTAGCAGTGCTACCGAAGCGACGCGACTCGCGACACAGCTGACGTGCTATTCAGCGTCTGGAGAGAACTGGGGCCTTCCTTCCTCGCGCAGCGCTCTTATATATAAAGCCGCGGTGCGGACGGCTAAGGGAACGCCTGATCAAATCGGTTCTCCCGACTAGCCGCTGGGCTAGTAACGCACCACTTCAAGTTACATAATAATTTATAGCTTCTTTTGCTGATGGCCGATGAAGCTCTTAATTTAAACGTGCATTCAGCACGCAGGTAAATATTGATAATAAAATTTTGACGTGGCTAAGTTAAATATTTTGGGCGAGAGAATTGATTAATTTACACTGCACGCAGTAGATGAGCTCTGAACTGGCCCTTTTGAGATCCGCTATCGCTATAATTTTATAGGTATTCAAAAGAAACTTTTCACATCTTCACAGTCATAGCGGACCTCCAACCTATTTAAATCTAAACATCCTAGCCTTATTTATTAGCCTACTTAATCTATCTTGCTTCCTTCAGTTTTGAGACGAAAACCAGAAAATCATGAATTTCCACTAAAGTCTTAATTTGTGAAATCCAAAGTACTGTTATTATTAAATCATTATGAAAGATGAATCTAAATATAAATTTTGAAGTTTCTAGCTCTTTTCTGTTGCGCCAATGATTTTTTCAGAAAAACGTCCAAATTTCGAAAATGGCTGAAGTTATCGAACTGATATTTAACACACATTAATTTAGTATTATTCCTGACATACTAGAAAAGTTTTAGGTCATTTGCTTGATTTTTAAGGTATTGCGCAACATTTATGACGTCAGAGCTAGTTACAGCAGACTGGCTGGCACACAATGGAAACTGATGTGAATTTACTACAGCGTGAGTAGGCTGCTTCCCTACATCATCCTCTACTTAAATTTTTTGTTTATGAATGTTAATGAATGAAAAAAAATTTAATTACAAAAAGGGAAGCAAGAGTACAGTTTAACTCCCTATAAAAAATCAAAATTGAAATATAAACATGTAGAAACATTAAAGAAAACTGATTACCTACATTAATTATTTAAATTGTGGGCATGTTCACTGCCTTTTAAACAATGTCACTACTCAAAATTTTAATCAAAGTCAATGAAATATTTTGGCATACGTATTGCCTTAGACAAACAAACACATACAAATTGAAAAATTATGAAAATCTTAGATCCATTAAATACATTAAATACATTTTTACATACACAAATTCAAAGAAAATAACATGATACATAAACAGATGATTATCTCTTAGCAGTCTTTTCTAAACCTGACCGAGCGAGGTGGCGCAGTGGTTAGACACTGGACTCGCATTCGGGAGGACGACGGTTCAATCCCGCGTTCGGCCATCCTGATTTAGGTTTTCCGTGATTTCCCTAAATCACTCCAGGCAAATGCCGGGATGGTTCCTCTAAAAGGGCACGGCCGACTTCCTTCCCCATCCTTCCCTAATCCGATGAGACCGATGACCACGCTGTCTGGTCCCCTTCCCCAAACCAACCAACCAACCTAAACCTGAAAGAAAAGTTCACAAATAATTTTTACACACGTGGTTGTAGCCGCTTTGGCTGGCGTCCAACATTTCCATTGACAAGGGTAGAGGAGGGGAAGTTGCTATGGTGTGCGTCCTTCACGTTCTCTCTAAATTACATGGGGGAAAGGGGAGGGGTCACTGTGAGTTGTGTCCAAGTCACTCCACGCTTTCACGCAGCTACCAGGCTGCCATTATCTGGTTTGTCCTGTAGAACAAACAAAAAGAGTGTCTCAGACTCTGTTCACTTAACATTTAAGGGTGGGTCACAATGAAATGGGTATATATACATTTTATCCTTTAATATTTTGCTGGAACAAAGTTAACAGAACTTTTTCAACATTACTCTCGCGGTTACTTAAATGTCATAAAATCGGTAAACAAATGGCTCAAAACGCCGTTAGTCACGTACTAGAGAAAATCTATGCTCAAGGCATACAATCATGAATCCTATTTAACATCAATTTATTATTTCTGGGCCGGAACACTGAACCAATGCTCGGTACATTCCTGACAAATCTGCATTTTATTTACTTAACTGACTCATCTTTGATTACCTTATTCTTAGAGATAGTATGAGTATATTTGATTAGTGGTTGTTTTCTCAGCTTCTTTGTACATGTGAGTAACTTTTGGTAATAGTACAGTTCTGAGTGTTCAAAACACACTACGTTTAGTTGACTACAAAATCCACTTATTGGTCCTCTGCTGTTGTGTTAGTTCCACATCTGCAATTAGGTACTTACTTACTTTGAAGTGTATTTATGCTGAGCTAAAATTAATGTTTCACGTCTGTCATTATGTTACTTATTTATTTTGCTAGTGTATGTACTTATTTAACACTCACTCTATTAATATTTAAAGCATAGGATAGCACATTTATTTCATATTCATAGTGTATTGCAGCTGATTAGTTTGCTCACGTGGCAATCCATTTCCACTCGATCGGACGCTGAAACCACAGGTAGTCTCTCTCGACCTACCACTAAAGTGCATCAAGTAATTATGGACGAGCGTAATGCTAAATTCCTTAAACCTATAGGACACCATGAGCTGCTCTGTCTCATCTAACATAAGGGTACCTATGGTCGCATTCACGCCTCCAACTCATAACCTCAATGCGTGTAGGTGTATCCTGTCACACACTACACTAAAATAATGGCCAGCTCCAACCTTATAAATACTTCAGGGACGTGTCCTTCACGTCTCAACCACAAACACTGCTCAATTCTATTACACTGCCTTTCCTTGCTACACCAGGTGAGTTTAATCTTACAACTTATCTGCATATTTTTCCTAACACTAAGCAATCTCTTTTACTATTTCTTGGTTAGCTCTAATGCATACACTAGGTTTCACTACCACTTCAGATCCTGCTTGTATATGAATTCATATATCTTTTTAAATTACTGTTGGTGGACCATTTCCAATAAAACAACACTTTGTACTTACCATATTACCAGGGTACTATACATAATTGTTACTCGAATACATTTGTATCTTAATTACGTCATACTTCTTTATTGTTTGTCACTATTAGGTTTGTCACATTAGGTATTTTTCTTCACTAATCGGTAGATAGAATGGTTACATAACTCATGGCTTGATAGCCATGACAGAAAAATTTCATGTCTGGAAAGAAGAGGTCGAATTTTTTTGTGGATAGGAAAGATGAAGAATGAGTGAGACCTGAAAGGGAAAGAAGATCTCACACAGCTGGGACTGCACAGCTGCCACACTGTGTAGAGGTTACAGAACAACCTCCTCCCTACAGCATTCATTGGCTGAATGCTGGCTTGATAGACGTACCGGAAGATTTTAGTTTTTGAGAGTAAGAGCTGAAATTTTGGTGGATAGGAAAGATGAAGAATGAGTGAGACCTGAAAGGGAAAGAAGATCTCACACAGCTGGGACTGCACAGCTGCCACACTGTGTAGAGGTTACAGAACAACCTCCTCCCTACAGCATTCATTGTCTTAATGCTGGCTTGATAGCCATGACGGAAAATTTTAGTATTTAGAAAGAAAAGGTCGAAATTTTTGAGGACAGGAAAGAGGAAGAATGAGTGAGACCTGAAAGGGAAAGAAGATCTCACACAGCTGGGACTGCACAGCTGCCACACTGTGTAGAGGTTACAGAACAACCTCCTCCCTACAGCATTCATTGGCTTAATGCTGGCTTGATAGTCATGACGGAAAATTTTAGTATTTGGAAAGAAAAGGTCGAAATTTTTGAGGACAGGAAAGAGGAAGAATGAGTGAGACCTGAAATGGAAAGAAGATCTCACACAGCTGGGACTGCACAGCTGCCACACTGTGTAGAGGTTACAGAACAACCTCCTCCCTACAGCATTCATTGGCTGAATGCTGACTTGATAGTCATGACGGAAAATTTTAGTATTTGGAAAGAAACGGTCGAAATTTTTGTGGATAGGAAAGATGAAGAATGAGTGAGACCTGAAAGGGAAAGAAGATCTCACACAGCTGGGACTGCACAGCTGCCACACTGTGTAGAGGTTACAGAACAACCTCCTCCCTACAGCATTCATTCATAACCTTTGACCACGCCACGTCGATCTGAAAATACCTTATGATGCCTCTTTAGAACCTGTCTCAGTTCTTCCTTTTGATGGTCTGAAATCTTATCGATTTCCTGCAATTTAGCTTCTATTTTGTTCACAATAATTGCTTCTTCTTCTTTTTCTGTGTTCAGCTTACTGTTACTAAGATTAACACCTTCGTCCCAATACCTCCTATTTTTCAGAACTCGTATAGGCAGCTCCCAAGTTTAATGATCAGTTACTACATGTTTATCACTAAAAGGTACCGTAATTACTCCGGTTATTGGCAAGACCATTTTTAACTGGCTTCTTTCAAAGTCAACCACACTCTGATATTTCGACAAGAAATCTATACCCATTAAAACCTCAATACTGAGATTGTTTACAATTAAACATGGATGATCAATTAAATTACCATTAATGTTAAAGGGCAGTAAAGCTTCTTGCTTTACCGTTTTTGAAACCTTGCCAGTAGCACCAATTATTCTTAGTCCTGATACCCTCATTACTGTAAGCTTGTCTTTACCAGGTAATGCATCAAAGAAGGACTGAGATATTGCATTCACCTCACTTCCACTGTCTAAGAGACAACGTACATTGATACCCAACATATTCACTATTATTATAGGGTGGCTTATTCTAGGTTGTACAGGTGGCTCCTCAAACTCATCCAATAGTTCCTTTTGGATTTGTCTCCAACTAAAGTGATCGACATCTGTCTTCATTACATTTAGGTCACAGTGTGTAGGGGTTTCCTGAATTACATTTTCAGCTGCCTTTTCCAGTCGGTCTATTAATTTTAAATCGAAACACCGCACGACTTCATTACATTTAGTTTGCTGAACATAACCCAAATTACTGTAGTCTGAGCGATTCTGCGTCTCCAGACCGGGCATAACACTAGTTACAGCTAAACCACTTTTACCATTATCGTCGGTTTCCTTCTCAAGTGACAACTGGTCACAGCTACTGGGTTCATCGACCCTCAACAGCCTACCCTCTACATTTTCACTTATCTCCTGTCCTAAATCTATTAGTACATTATCAACATCCTGCACAGGCACTTTAGATAAGAGCACATCATCTTCATCGTAAATATAAGCATGAATTTCTTCTGCTTCTTCACCTGTCAATTCAGTATTTTGTAGCTCCTCCCTATCGTTACACTGCTGCGCCTTCTCTTTCTCTTCCCACTTAGAAAGCGTCTCTAACACGGTATCTATCAAATACTGTGAGTGATCTAATATTTCTGTTGTATCCTTAGATGCTACCGAGTCTTCATCCACATGTTCAGTCTGAGTATTCTGATCTGTCTTACCAATTCCCTTAACTACTCGCTTAGGAAAAGTAACCGCCTGGTGAGCGCCAGTGTCCTCATAGACGGGAACTAGTTTTCCTGCCTCGGCCTACTGCTGTTTCCTTTAGTTTCATTATAGTTGACTGGCACAGCATTACTTTCCGTACTGTTGTTTACATGCATATTTCTGTTTGGAACAAAATTATTATCCCTTGGACTCCATTGTTGGTTCTGATAATTATTTCCCCAATTCCTACCCCTCTTAGGATGGCGAATACCTACTGTTCTGATGTTTACATTGCCATTTTGCTCATTCCTAAAATTACTATTATTGTTATTGGCATTTCTGTTATTACGTGCCTGCTCCTCATTGGCAGCAACACGTTCTACACGTTCCAAATATTCAATGAAACGATCAAGATTGTCTCTAGGGGCAGATATAATTCTAGTTTGCCAATACCATGGCAGTTTGGCTTCAAGACCTAGTATAATCATTTCCGGTTTCAGCTTTTCGTCCAAATGTGACAAACGTGAAATCCATGACCTAGCAAATTCTTTAATAGATTCCTTGCCTGCGTTGAAGCGTTTTCCACTCCAAAATTCTCTCAACACTTCATTTTGCTTATTGCTAGACCAATACTCATTAATGAAAGCTGTTTTAAACTCCGCTAATGTTTTACACTTCAACATAACATCAGCTGACCAACGCATGGCGTCACCTGCTAAATGGCTTCTAATAAATGAGATTTTCTCTCGTTCAGACCAAGTTGGTGGAATCACATCTTCAAAATCGTTCCAGAAATCTAGCGGGTGAATATTTTTATCTGGATCAAACCGCAAGAACTGCCGACACCCGATAAAAGCGGCATTTGCAGCTACAACTTGTTGTATACTACCATTACCAGAAGTTACTGAAGCTACTTTACTCTCAATGTTAGCAATGTTAGTACTGATATTTTCTACTCTCAATTCAACATTATCTACTCTTTGTAAAATATGAGTAGTATCAGTTTTAATTGCATCTACGTCTGCTTGACATATGTTTACTTTAGTATTAACATCTTTAAATCTATCTGAGCACAGTTCAGATTCCGCTTCTATCTTTTCTGTTAACATGTGCTCCAGCTTCGCATCTTCCATTTGGAAGTCTTTGCGAACCTCAGCAACTTCGGATTTTACTGTTTTATACCTTTCGGAAAATTGTTGAGCAACCTTTTTCTTAATATCCTCATGGTTGTAATCAATTTTATAATTCAAGCTGTCCAGATCCTCTTTCAACTTATTGCAACCAGCCTTGAAGGTATCGTCCATTACCTCCAATCGTTTATTAAAATTAGTTTGGCTGGCAACAATCTCATACCTTAATTCAGCATTGTCATTGTCTTGTGACAGCCAGAGCGAGAGCACCAGCAGCAGCGAGTACTGTTTGTATAAAGCGTTTATTTTGCATTTTGTTTACGACCTTCTACTAAGGAAGGGATTCTATTTGTGTTTATCTGCTCTGCATAGTAACTAACAGTTCTTGATAAAACTTTACGTAGTTTTCGTGTTAGATTTCTTAGTGTTTTCTTGATCGTTTAGAACAGAAAGCGCCCTAAAACCGTCTTTTGTTTGTTTCGCGGCCGTTAGCCACTAGTCACTTGAATCAGCAGTTGTCTTGTGACAGCCAGAGCGAGAGCACCAGCAGCAGCGAGTACTGTTTGTATAAAGCGTTTATTTTGTATTTTGTTTACGACCTTCCACTAAGGAAGGGATTCTATTTGTGTTTATCTGCTCTGCATAGTAACTAACAGTTCTTGATAAAACTTTACGTAGTTTTCGTGTTAGATTTCTTAGTGTTTTCTTGATCGTTTAGAACAGAAAGCGCTCTAAAACCGTCTTTGTTTGTTTCGCGGCCGTTAGCCACTAGTCACTTGAATCAGCAGTTGTCTTGTGACAGCCAGAGCGAGAGCACCAGCAGCAGCGAGTAGTGTTTGTATAAAGCGTTTTTGTACTTATTTGCTGCGCTTAGCTTTTAAATAGTTTTTCTGGGAAAACCTAGCGTAGTTTTCGCGTCTCGTATTTCAGTGAGTGTTTCTTGATTATCAGAGTAGCTCATCAGAAGATTATCTTGGGAATTTGTCACCGTATAGGGTAGGGTAAACATAGTCATGCGTAGGGACTGTGGTTGTTGTGAGCGGACGCAAGGAGAATTGGCCACTCTTCGGGGGCAGGTGGAGACTTTGTCTGTTAGGCTCATCGAGCTCGAGGCGCAGGCGTCGGCTCGTAGTGGCGTTGGGGCAACTGTGGTGAGACCTATGCCTACTTCGGTGGCCTTGGAATCACATGGAGCCCCTGATGTCGCTGCGTCTTCCGGCAGTGAGCATCTTACCGGTCAGCCATCACTCCAGGGTGAATGGCGGACAGTGGTGGGCTCGCGCGTGCCTGGCCGAAAGGCGAAGGTGGGATCTGGCCGCGTGGCAGCTGCCTTACCCCTTTCCAACAGGTACGGGGTGCTTCCTAGTGGTGATGACATCGTTTCCGAGCCACCACAGGATGCCTCGCCTGTTGGGCCAGTGGCCGATTCTCCGGCAAGGTCCCGACAGTCACAGAGGGCGGGCCTATTAGTTATAGGGAGCTCCAACGTTAGGCGGGTTATGGAGCCCCTCAGGAAAATAGCGGGTAGGTCGGGGAAGAATGCCAGTGTGCACTCGGTGTGCTTGCCGGGGGGTCTCGTCCGTAATGTGGAGGAGGCCCTTCCGGCAGCTATTGAACGCACTGGGTGTGACCGGCTGCAGATAGTAGCACATGTCGGAACGAATGACGCCTGCCGCTTGGGTTCTGAGGCCATCCTTGGTTCCTTCCGGCGGCTGGCTGATTTGGTGAAGACAACCAGCATCGCACGCGGAGTGCAAGCAGAGCTTAATATCTGCAGCATAGTGCCCAGAGTCGATCGCGGTCCTCTGGTTTGGAGCCGTGTGGAGGGTCTAAACCAGAGGCTCAGACGACTCTGCGACTATAATGGTTGCAAATTCATCGACTTCCGTTATTGGGTGGAGAACTGTAGGGCCCCCCTAGACAGGTCAGGCGTGCACTACACACCGGAAGCAGCTACTAGGGTAGCAGAGTACGTGTGGCGTGCACACGGGGTTTTTTTAGGTTAGAGGGACCCCCCCCCCCCCTTGGGCGAAACGATAAAATACCTGACGGCTTACCAGAGAGGACATTATCATCGTTGATAAAGAACGTCCGTCCTCAGAGACCAAAAACAGGGAAAGTTAACGTAATATTGGTAAACTGCAGGAGTATCCAGGGCAAGGTTCCTGAATTAGTATCTCTTATTGAAGGAAATAGTGCGCATATAGTATTAGGAACGGAAAGTTGGTTAAAACCGGAAGTGAACAGTAACGAAATCCTAGACACAGAATGGAATATATACCGCAAGGATAGGATAAACGCCAATGGTGGAGGAGTATTTATAGCAGTAAAGAATTCAATAATATCCAGTGAAGTTATTAGCGAATGCGAATGTGAAATAATCTGGGTTAAGCTAAGTATCAAAGGTGGGTCAGATATGATAGTCGGATGCTTCTATAGACCACCTGCATCAGCAACCGTAGTAGTTGAGCGCCTCAGAGAGAACCTGCAGAACGTCGTGAAGAAGTTTCGTGATCATACTATTGTAATAGGGGGAGACTTCAATCTACCAGGTATAGAATGGGATAGTCACACAATCAGAACTGGAGCCAAGGACAGAGACTCTTGTGACATTATCCTAACTGCCTTGTCCGAGAATTACTTCGAGCAGATAGTTAGAGAACCAACTCGTGAAGCTAACGTTTTAGACCTCATAGCAACAAATAGACCGGAACTTTTCGACTCCGTGAATGTAGAAGAGGGTATCAGTGATCATAAGTCAGTGGTTGCATCAATGACTACAAGTGTAATAAGAAATGCCAAGAAAGGAAGGAAAATATATTTGCTTAACAAGAGTGATAGGGCACAAATCGCAGAATATCTGAGTGACCACCATCAAACGTTCATTTCTGAGGAAGAGGATGTGGAACAAAAATGGAAAAAATTCAGAAACATCGTCCAGTACGCCTTAGATAAGTTCGTACCGACTAAGGTCCAAAGCGAGGGGAAAGATCCACCGTGGTATAACAATCATGTACGAAAGGTACTACGGAAACAAAGAAAGCTTCATCATAGGTTTAAGAGTAGTCGAATCATAGCTGATAAGGAAAAGCTGAACGAAGCGAAAAAGAGCGTAAAGAGAGCAATGAGAGAAGCATTCAACGAATTCGAACATAAAACATTGGCAAACAATCTAAACAAGAACCCTAAAAAGTTTTGGTCATATGTAAAATCGGTAAGCGGATCTAAATCCCCTATTCAGTCACTCGTTGACCACGATGGCACCGAAACAGAGGACGACCGAAGAAAGGCAGAAATACTGAATTCAGTGTTCCGAAACTGTTTCACTGCGGAAAATCGTAACACGGTCCCTGACTTCAGCCGTCGCACGGACGCCAAAATGGAAAATATTGAAATAAACGATATCGGAATTGAAAAACAACTGCTATCACTTAGTAGCGGAAAAGCATCCGGACCAGACGAGATACCCTTAAGATTCTACAGTGATTATGCTAAAGAACTTGCCCCCTTTCTATCAGCAATTTATCGTAGATCGCTGGAAGAACGTAAAGTACCTAGCGACTGGAAGAAAGCGCAGGTCGTTCCCATTTTCAAGAAGGATCATAAATCAGATGCGAATAATTATAGGCCTATTTCGCTTACGTCAATCTGTTGTAGAATAATGGAACATGTTTTGTGTTCTCGTATTATGACGTTCTTAGATAATACAAATCTCCTTCATCATAACCAACATGGATTCCGCAAACAGAGATCATGTGAAACTCAGCTCGCCCTATTTGAGACACTGGCGAGCAGATTGATGCCGTATTCCTGGACTTCAGGAAGGCATTTGATACGGTTCCGCACTTACGATTAGTGAAAAAAATACGAGCTTACGGAATATCGGACCAGGTTTGTGATTGGATTCAGGATTTCCTAGAAGAAAGAACACAACATGTCATTCTTAACGGTTCAAAATCTGCAGATGTGGAGGTAGTTTCGGGAGTACCGCAGGGAAGCGTGATAGGACCTTTATTGTTTACAATATACATAAATGACTTAGTTGACAACATCGGTAGCTCCGTGAGGCTATTTGCAGATGACACGGTTGTCTACAAGAAAGTAGCAACATCAGAAGACTCGTACGTACTCCAGGAAGACCTGCAGAGGATTAATGCATGGTGCGACAGCTGGCAGCTTTCCCTAAACGTAGATAAATGTAATATAATGCGCATACATAGGGGCAGAAATCCATTCCAGTACGATTATGCCATTGGTGGTAAATCATTGGAAGCGGTAACGACCGTAAAATACTTAGGAGTTACTATCCGGAGCGATCTGAAGTGGAATGATCACATAAAACAAATAGTGGAAAAAGCAGGCGCCAGGTTGAGATTCATAGGAAGAATTCTAAGAAAATGTGACTCATCGACGAAAGAAGTAGCTTACAAAACGCTTGTTCGTCCGATTCTTAAGTATTGCTCATCAGTATGGGACCCTTACCAGGTTGGATTAATAGAAGAGATAGACATGATCCAGCGAAAAGCAGCGCGATTCGTCATGGGGACATTTAGTCAGCGCGAGAGCGTTACGGAGATGCTGAACAAGCTCCAGTGGCGGACACTTCAAGAAAGGCGTTACGCAATACGGAGAGGTTTATTATCGAAATTACGAGAGAGCACATTCCGGGAAGAGATGGGCAACATATTACTACCGCCCACATATATCTCGCGTAATGATCACAACGAAAAGATCCGAGAAATTAGAGCAAATACGGAGACTTACAAGCAGTCGTTCTTCCCACGCACAATTCGTGAATGGAACAGGGAAGGGGGGATCAGATAGTGGTACAATAAGTACCCTCCGCCACACACCGTAAGGTGGCTCGCGGAGTATAGATGTAGATGTAGATGTAGATTACTGCTTTTGACCTCAGTTATTTCAGACTTTAATTCAGCTGTCATTTTAGCATTACTGCTTTTGACCTCAGTGATTTCAGACTTTAATTCAGCTGTCATTTTTGCATTACTGGCAGCTATTGCTTTCCCGGCCGATGCACCATATGTGGGGCGGCGAGTTAACTTGTGAAAATTAAAATAATTGCTGTATAAATGCTTGCAATACAAATGTTTGAATGTTGAATCAGGTGACAAAAAACTAGCTCCAATACCAGAATCATCAAAACTAAATGAAACTTCTGATTGATTAGTCATATTTAACTTCTCCTTCTTAAACTCTACCATCTCTGACGACTGTTTCATTTTTAATTCATCAGAGAAACTATCATCCAATAAATTTACAATTTATACTTTCTGCTTTACTACAGGGGTCTCTACTATTGAATCATTACCCCTTCCCACACTACTGTCAGGAGACAATACTTCATATTTCACTTTAACATTACTACTTTCATGCATATTTACACTTGAACCGTTGTCTGGATTTACAGTTCCCTCAACAGACATAGGTTCTGATATAAGTTTAACCTCAGTTTCTTTTGGCGGTTCAATCGCCGACAGTCTTTTAGTGCAGGTTAGTAAAATTTTTAACAGCTTTTCACTTAACTTAGTTCCTTCTGCACGACGTATGGCGTTGCGGCGTACCAGGATTACTGATGCGACGTGGCACGTTGAACTGCAGACGGCACTTCGACGGCTGTTGTGTGTTTGCGTGGCCCGTAACTGCAGGCACGGCTCCGGCTGCTGCGGCGGACGACTGCGGTACGGCGAAACTGGCTTCTCGCGATGCCGGCAGCACCACTAGACTCAGTGCCAGCTCCGTCAATCCAGATGCGTTGTTAATCCAACTGCGTTGTCCACATGCCCACGTAACACTTTCACTGTTCTATTACTCAGCTGCGTGTCGCATTCCCCTCGCGAATCTGAATAGTAAAAAAATAAATCACTTTCACTTAGTTGATTTCCCGGCCGATGCACCATATGTGGGGCGGCGAGTTAACTTGTGAAAATTAAAACAATTGCTGTATAAATGCTTGCAATACAAATGTTTGAATGTTGAATCAGTTTCAGGCTTTTAGAATGTTGTTAATGCTGTCTTTCGCCGTTCTCAACACTGGCTCTCTATTTACTTTTTTAGCTCCAAGAAAGTGATTTAACCAAACGTGAAGCCGGTAATTAGAGATCCTAGTGCCCACTTCATCTGAGAATACCATTATAGCTGCAGCTTATAGCTCTGAGGAATTAGGAGATTGTCCGGGATTTCTAATCAAAAACGATTTTCCAAAATAGTTGAGTAATTCTGAAATTCACTGATAAAAAACACAAGTATCCCTACAACCTAACTAACAGAGCAGTTCAGAGTCTAATGCGCTGATGCAACTATAAATTTCCGAATTAAATGTTAAAAAGAATGCTCGCCAAAATTTGATGAGAATATTTCATCAAACGCCACGCTAAATAATTGGTAGAATGTCTGTCCCGCGACGGCACGTGAAAATAGGACAATACGCAAACTGAAGCTAGATAATGAAAATCATCCCAGAATTAACCCTTCACTTGAAATGATTTCATGGTTCCGCGTATCTCTAGTAACTTAATACGGCACCCGAGGCTGTTTGTAGCAGTGCTACCGAAGCGACGCGACTCGCGACACAGCTGACGTGCTATTCAGCGTCTGGAGAGAACTGGGGCCTTCCTTCCTCGTGCAGCGCTCTTATATATAAAGCCGCGGTGCGGACGGCTAAGGGAACGCCTGATCAAATCGGTTCTCCCGACTAGCCGCTGGGCTAGTAACGCACCACTTCAAGTTACATAATAATTTATAATTTCTTTTGCTGATGGCCGATGAAGCTCTTAATTTAAACGTGCATTCAGCACGCAGGTAAGTATTGATAATAAAATTTTGACGTGGCTAAGTTAAATATTTTGGGCGAGAGAATTGATTAATTTACACTGCACGCAGTAGATGAGCTCTGAACTGGCCCTTTTGAGATCCGCTATCGCTATAATTTTATAGGTATTCAAAAGAAACTTTTCACATCTTCACAGTCATAGCGGACCTCCAACCTATTTAAATCTAAACATCCTAGCCTTATTTATTAGCCTACTTAATCTATCTTGCTTCCTTCAGTTTTGAGACGAAAACCAGAAAATCATGAATTTCCACTAAAGTCTTAATTTGTGAAATCCAAAGTACCGTTATTATTAAATCATTATGAAAGATGAATCTAAATATAAATTTTGAAGTCTCTAGCTCTTTTCTGTTGCGCCAATGATTTTTTCAGAAAAACGTCCAAATTTCGAAAATGGCTGAAGTTATCGAACTGATATTTAACACACATTAATTTAGTATTATTCCTGACATACTAGAAAAGTTTTAGGTCATTTGCTTGATTTTTAAGGTATTGCGCAACATTTATGACGTCAGAGCTAGTTACAGCAGACTGGCTGGCACACAATGGAAACTGATGTGAATTTACTACAGCGTGAGTAGGCTGCTTCCCTACAAGCCCTATAGATTACTTCTACAAGTACGTATATCAGATCTACCGATCCATCCCATTCGTATAGTTCCTTAGCTGTGAGTCTTTTTTTTGTCTTAGAGTGTATGTGAAAAACACAATATCCCTATTTTTTGGGTCGAGGGCACAACATATCACGTTTAAGTCTGAATGAATGGCAATGGTTCACAGGAACAATTGACAGAATCAGATTTCATATGGCAGGAATTTGACGTTTCTTTTGCATCTAGTCCAATAGACAGCCGTGTCTGGATACTGAAATCTTGGGTGTTAGCGACTCAAGACTAGGCGTCTGATACACTTTCCCCGAAATTCAGAAGTTTCAGGTGTTCACTTCTAGGCATGAAACTGATGCTTTGGCCTTACACGAGAAGCATTATCAGCAGAAGGAGATGACTAACGTGAATGCCCGCGTTCTACTCATAAGGCAGTGCATCTGAAGAGTTGCTATGATTAAAATGCTTTCGGAAACTGCTTGTGCCTCGCGAATTTGAAGAGTGTGTCAGCAACTCTACCAGGTGTAGGAAGCAGACAATTGGTCCTCTGGGGCGAGGGTGCTGTTTGATAGGATTCCTGATTCATAATGTCGGAACACAGAGATCCGTAGTGTTCGAAAAACTTATTCTTGCATTATAGAAAGCTTTAAACATTTTGCAAGTGCGTTTTCGTGCCCAGGTATAAACTCGTAATTAAGTTTTTTGTTACTACGGGATCTTTTTGGAGCTTAGTGGGTGCATACATGGTTGATAAACTAATGAAACGGATCCCGCTTGGAAACAAAGCACCCAACTCGCTTTTACGGCCATTGCCTAACACATCAAACACATCTTCCATTGCAGGCGTTATTACCCTTGATCACAATGATGACAGCCAACCACGATTAGTTATCAACATGAGGCCACAGAACAACTCTAATTAAATAAGAGTCGACTAGAGATTCCATTAAAGAGATATGTTGCTTTGTAGCTACCCATGAGCACATTTTTAAGAAGTCTCACACATTTTAATAAATTAGAAAGCTCTGAAATGAGTGGGGAAAACGCTGTTACGTAACGAATTAATATTTAGGGACTGGCAGGAAGCTCTCGGTTCGTAAGCAAAAACCGCACACATCAATATTTACAAATATAGAAATTAAACAAAAAATATTAAGAGCGAGGGAGAGAGAGAGAGAGAGATTTGTCTAATAAAGGTACACGGCTCAAAACGTGAAAGGTTACGAAAAAATGGCTCTGAGCACTATGGAACTTAACAGCTACGGTCATCAGTCCCCTAGAACTTAGAACTACTTAAGCCTAACTAACCTAAGGACATCACACAACACCCAGTCATCACGAGGCAGAGAAAATCCCTGACCCCGCCGGGAATCGAACCCGGGAACCCGGGAACCCGGGCGTGGGAAGCGAGAACGCTACCGCACGACCACGAGCTGCGGACGTGAAATGTTACGTTACCAGTGGCATAGAAGGGTTGTGGCCCGATTGCCAATGTAATTCACGTTGCCATCGTGTTAGCGATATATCCAACTGACGTAACTAGCGCGCAACGATACTGTAAACTTTTTTTCTCGACGAAACTGGCAGCTACCCCAGAACGTCTGAGACCTTAGGCAATCAGATAAGCAATTACAGCACGGCACATAACCTGTAGCTTCATATGGCCTGAAGGCTGTTTGTACTAAATGTGGAAGCACCCTTGTTTGCTCGACCAGCAAATTGAGGCCGACGGCTAACTGTGGGTGCTCTTTGAAACCTCAGCGCTCACAAGAAACAGTAGTTTGTGCAGAAACGGACTACTTTTTACAGTGTAGCCAGGGTAGTTTATTTACACAGTTGGGCAGCTTTTGGAAGGCTACCCATACTTGCTAGGTTGCCAGCAACTAGTGTCTTCTATCGGTTGAACTGCGGCACTGTTGCTCCCATACGCGGAGCGCCGCACAAGTTCCCACGAGGGCTTAAATTTAACAGAAAACGCCATCTTGGCGGAAATTACTAAGTTTTTAAAGAAGTGAAATAACGATCCACAAACATTACGGAAAAATTTCTCTAAACGTATATATCCTCTACAGGTATTAAGCATCTTTCGTCTATCCTCGTATAATATATTAAATTCATAAATGAAAAACCAAGTACTCGGTAATAAATTAACATTTCTACTGTATTTCTGGACGCAAAGAATTCCTGTGCTTTAATTACCGTGATTTATTGAATGTATCCACCATCAGAGAGTGTGGCCCCTTCTCAGCTATCTGGAGATCGTGTTTGATGGAAAAGACGGAACAGAATTGGCGAGTTTTATTTAACACTAGTAAGCTATACTTGTTTCTTTGGAAACTGAAGTCTTTAAATTTTGGCGCAACTATCGAATTATGTAATTTTGGACTGTTACTTTGTTCCCCCCCCCCCCCCCCCCCCCCCATGAACCATGGACCTTGCCGTTGGTGGGGAGGCTTGCGTGCCTCAGCGATACAGATAGCCGTACCGTAGGTACAACCACAACGGAGGGGTATCTGTTGAGAGGCCAGACAAACATGTGGTTCCTGAAGAGGGGCAGCAGCCTTTTCAGTAGTTGCAAGGGCAACAGTCTGGATGATTGACTGATCTGGCCTTGTAACAATAACCAAAACGGCCTTGCTGTGCTGGTACTGCGAACGGCTGAAAGCAAGGGGAAACAACGGCCGTAATTTTTCCCGAGGGCATGCAGCTTTACTGTATGATTAAATGATGATGGCGTCCTCTTGGATAAAATATTCCGGAGGTAAAATAGTCCCTCATTCGGATCTCCGGGCGGGGACTACTCAAGAGGATGTCGTTATCAGGAGAAAGAAAACTGGCGTTCTACGGATCGGAGCGTGGAATGTCAGATCCCTTAATCGGGCAGGTAGGTTAGAAAATTTAAAAAGGGAAATGGATAGGTTAAAGTTAGATATAGTGGGAATTAGTGAAGTTCGGTGGCAGGAGGAACAAGACTTCTGGTCAGGTGACTACAGGGTTATAAACACAAAGTCAAATAGGGGTAATGCAGGAGTAGGTTTAATAATGAATAGGAAAATAGGAATGCTGGTAAGCTACTACAAACAGCATAATGAACGCATTATTGTGGCCAAGATAGATACGAAGCCCACACCTACTACAGTAGTACAAGTTTATATGCCAACTAGCTCTGCAGATGACGAAGAAATTGAAGAAATGTATGATGAAATAAAAGAAATTATTCAGATAGTGAAGGGAGACGAAAATTTAATAGTCATGGGTGACTGGAATTCGAGTGTAGGAAAAGGGAGAGACGGAAACGTAGTAGGTGAATATGGATTGGGGCTAAGAAATGAAAGAGGAAGCCGCCTGGTAGAATTTTGCACAGAGCACAACTTAATCACACACAGCTAACACTTGGTTTAAGAATCATGATAGAAGGTTGTATACATGGAAGAACCCTGGAGATACTAAAAGGTATCAGATAGATTATATAATGGTAAGACAGAGATTTAGGAACCAGGTTTTAAATTGTAAGACATTTCCAGGGGCAGATGTGGACTCTGACCACAATCTATTGGTTATGACCTGTAGATTAAAACTGAAGAAACTGCAAAAAGGTGGGAATTTAAGGAGATGGGACCTGGATAAACTGACTAAACCAGAGGTTGTACAGAGTTTCAGGGAGAGCATAAGGGAACAATTGACAGGAATGGGGGAAAGAAATACAGTAGAAGAGGAATGGGTAGCTTTGAGGGATGAAGTAGTGAAGGCAGCAGAGGATCAAGTAGGTAAAAAGACGAGGGCTAGTAGAAATCTTTGGGTAACAGAAGAAATATTGAATTTAATTGATGAAAGGAGAAAATATAAAAATGCAGTAAATGAAGCAGGCAAAAAGGAATACAAACGTCTCAAAAATGAGATCGACAGGAAGTGCAAAATGGCTAAGCAGGGATGGCTAGAGGACAAATGTAAGGATGTAGAGGCTTATCTCACTAGGGGTAAGATAGATACTGCCTACAGGAAAATTAAAGAGACCTTTGGAGATAAGAGAACCACTTGTATGAACATCAAGAGCTCAGATGGAAACCCAGTTCTAAGCAAAGAAGGGAAAGCAGAAAGGTGGAAGGAGTATATAGAGGGTCTATACAAGGGCGATGTACTTGAGGACAGTATTATGGAAATGGAAGAGGATGTAGATGAAGATGAAATGGGAGATACGATACTGCGTGAAGAGTTTGACAAAGCACTGAAAGACCTGAGTCGAAACAAGGCCCTCGGAGTAGACAACATTCCATTGGAACTACTGACGGCCTTGGGAGAGCCAGTCCTGACAAAACTCTACCATCTGGTGAGCAAGATGTATGAAACAGGGGAAATACTTTCAGACTACAAGAAGAATATAATAATTCCTATCCCAAAGAAAGCAGGTGCTGACAGATGTGAAAATTACCGAACAATCAGTTTAATAAGTCACAGCTGCAAAATACTAACACGAATTCTTTACAGACGAATGGAAAAACTAGTAGAAGCCAACCTCGGGGAAGATCAGTTTGGATTCCGTAGAAATAAAGGAACACGTGAGGCAATACTGACCTTACGACTTATCTTAGAAGAAAGATTAAGGAAAGGCAAACCTACGTTTCTAGCATTTGTAGACTTAGAGAAAGCTTTTGACAATGTTGACTGGAATACTCTCTTTCAAATTCTAAAGGTGGCAGGGGTAAAATACAGGGACCAAAAGGCTATTTACAATTTGTACAGAAACCAGATGGCAGTTATAACAGTCGAGGGACATGAAAGGGAAGCAGCGGTTGGGAAAGGAGTAAGACAGGGTTGTAGCCTCTCCCCGATGTTATTCAATCTGTATATTGAGCAAGCAGTAAAGGAAACAAAAGAAAAATTTGGAGTAGGTATTAAAATCCATGGAGAAGAAATAAAAACTTTGAGGTTCGCCGATGACATTGTAATTCTGTCAGAGACAGCAAAGGACTTGGAAGAGCAGTTGAACGGAATGGATGGTATCTTGAAGGGAGGATATAAGATGAACATCAACAAAAGCAAAACGAGGATAATGGAATGTAGTCGAATTAAGTCGGGTGATGCTGAGGGAATTAGATTAGGAAATGAGACACTTAAAGTAGTAAAGGAGTTTTGCTATTTGGGGAGCAAAATAACTGATGATGGTCGAAGTAGAGAGGATATAAAAAGTAGACTGGCAATGGCAACGAAAGCGTTTCTGAAGAAGAGAAATTTGTTAACATCGACTATAGATTTAAGTGTCAGGAAGTCATTTCTGAAAGTATTTGTATGGAGTGTAGCCATGTATGGAAGTGAAACATGGACGGTAAATAGTTTGGACAAGAAGAGAATAGAAGCTTTCGAAATGTGGTGGTACAGAAGAATGCTGAAGATTAGATGGGTAGATCACATAACTAATGAGGAAGTACTGAATAGGATTGGGGAGAAGAGAAGTTTGTGGCACAACTTGACCAGAAGAAGGGATCGGTTGGTAGGACATGTTCTGGGGCATCAAGGGATCACCAATTTAGTATTGGAGGGCAGCGTGGAGGGTAAAAATCGTAGGGGGAGACCAAGAGATGAATACACTAAGCAGATTCAGAAGGATGTAGGTTGCAGTAGGTACTGGGAGATGAAGAAGCTTGCACAGGATAGAGTAGCATGGAGAACTGCATCAAACCAGTCTCAGGACTGAAGACCACAACAACAACAACTTTGTTTTCCGCTTATTTCTGTGGGAGTAGCAGGAAACCTGTTTGGAGGCGTGCGTGGATTGTTAGTAGCGGACAATGACCATTCCAGTCGTCGGATCTCGTAATATTTCTAACTCCATTTAGAATGCTACAGGATATTTCCCATTGATATTGCAGTAATGACAGCTCTGACCCTATCTCGCGGGTCAAAGCGATGCTTTTGACCCTCATTAAGACAGTAGAGGTTCGATAACGATCCTGATTGTAGCACATGTTACATGTTACTTGTGCTGCCGCTTCCTGCTTCCTGTAATCTTTTACACAGTGATGTATGTACCATTCACTGCAGGCACACATTTCACTGAATTTGACTGGTCTCTAATATACCAATGATCCGACTGACCCGTTCGAACGAGTGGGATACACAGTAAGCTCACTGGACAAAAGATTAGTCATCCCAGTTCTCACAGAGAGACGAATCGTGGAATCTTTACAGACGGCGCAGCGATCGAATCACACGGTCAACCGCGTGTGCCGTGTCCCTACGTGAGCAGAAGCGATCAGTGAGACATTTATGTTCCAAGCGGATGTTGTACGTAAACATGGGCAAATGTAAGAACATGATAGAGTGGCGAAGGTGGGCAATCGTGTTTGGCCGTGCCCATAGCCATACGGTGCATTAAGTTGCTGTATGTGTCGATGTTTCGCACTTCTACATACAGGGGTGTAACACGCGTGACCACGAAAATGAAGTCAGAATTCTGGTCTGACTGACAGGCACCAGAGGCGCGTTTCGTGACTTGTGAATACAAAATCGCTCCCAAATCCGACATGAATCGCTGCAAGCAGTTAATGGACCTCGATCCCAACCTGTTACCGAGAGACTGTTGCACCGGGAAATGCAAACAATGAACATATGGAGTCAGTTACTTCGCAAGGGGCCATTGCTTACAGAGGCAAATAAAGACGACAACAACGATGTTCATCGGGCTGGAAGAATGTGTAACTGGTTTCCTGAACACTGCTCTACCCTATTACACCTCGACTGGCGTGAAAAATGACCTGACTTGAACCCCATAGAAAGTCTGTGGGGCATATTGCAACAGCGGGTAAAACGCTGATGTCAGCATCCCCGCAATTTGGTTCAAAAATGGTTCAAATGGCTCTGAGCACTATGGGACTCAACTGCTGTGGTCATCAGTCCCCTAGAACTTAGAACTACTTAAACCTAACCAACCTAAGGACATCACACACACCCATGCCCGAGGCAGGATTCGAAGCTGCGACCGCAGCAGCAGCGCGGCTCCGGACTGGAGCGCCTAGAACCGCACGGCCACCGCGGCCGGCGCAATTTGGTGGAACTGCGCAGTGAAATCTTCAGCGAGTCGCTTAACCTGGATGCGACATACCTGCACAACCTTGTGGACTCACTTCCTAATCAAATCCCGGCGGTTATCAAGTTCAGGGACGGAATTTTACCCGGTGTTAAATGACGCTTGTAATAATTTCTCTAGAGGTGACTAATTTTTTGCCCGGTGAGATTGTATGTCTGTGTATCTTTTCTTAAGGCGAGAACTTGTTTACCTTTCATGCCGATTCGGGCAAGCAGGTGCAACGCCGACTTACGCCGGATTAGTCGTGTGCTGGAGTGGGTTGTTGTGACGCTATTACTAGCGATGGGCTAGATGCGGTATATTGCCACATTATCGTCCATTGTGGCCGAGTAAGGAAGTTGTTCTTGGTGCTTTTCTACTTCCGGTGCGTTTGCTGCAGTCCAGGCCTACAATTCAGACCTGCTACTGTCATCCCGTCAGATCTCTCTTAAAAATTGCCTCAGAACGTTTACTTTTGCTGTTTGCCATAGTTAATGTTTTACTTGTGTGTATATCAATATCATTTGAGCGTTAGTGTAAGTGATAGCAGTAACCGATGTTTGCAGTACACGTCTTATTTTTCTTTGGGTTGGGTGCTAACAGTTGAGTACAATGTTTAATTTTTTTTTATTTTTTACCTCAGGTGAGGGTCTTTTATAACTATCTTTTGTTGCTTAAACTATTTAATTAAGCATAACTGTCATCTCCCTTATTTTTATTGTAGCCAAATATTACAAACTATTGAAACTGGTGTTATAACAATGTAAATGCTCTTTTTAATTGTGTTTCTCTCTTTCTGTTATAGACTGAAGTGCCAAAGAAACTGATATAAGCATGCGTATTCAAATACAATGATATGTGCACAGGCAGAATACGGCGCTGCGGTCGGCAACGCCTACATAGGACAAGTCTGGCGCTGTTGTTACTCAGTTACTGCTGCTACAATGGCAGGTTGTCGAGATTTAAGTGAGTTTAAGCGTGGTGTCATAGTTGGCGCACCAGAGAGGGACACAGCATCTCCGAGGTAGCGATGAAGTGGGGATTTTCACGAGTGTACCGTGAATGTCAGGAACCCGGTATAACATCAAAACTCCACATCGGTGCGGCCGGAAAAGGATCCTACAAGAACGGGGCCAACGGCGACTGAAGAGAAGTGCAAGAATGGGGCCAACGACGAATGAAGACAAGTGCAGCCCTTCCGCAAATTGCTGCAGATTTCAATGCTGGACCATCAACAAGTGACAGTGTGCGAACATTCTACGAAACATCATCGATATTGGCGCTCGGAGCCGAAGACTCATTTGTATGCCCTTCTTGACTGCACGACACAAAGTTTTACGCCTCGCTTGGGCCCGTCAACACCGACACCGGACTGTTGATGAATGGAAACATGTTGCCTGGTCGGACGAGTCGAGCGGATGGACGTGTACGGATATAGAGACAACCTCACGAATCCATGGACGCTATATGTCAGCTGGGGACTGTTCATGCTGTTGAAGGCTCTGTGATGATGTGAGGCATGTGCTGTTGGAGTGTTAAGGGATCCCTGATATGTCTAGATACGACTGTGACAGATGGCACGTAGGTAAGCATCCTGTCTGATCACCCGTATCCATTCATGTTCACTGTGCATTTCGACGGACTTGGGCAGCACAAAGTCAGAACCACTACCTGGTGCATCTAGCCCTCTTGCTTGCTCGCACGTTCATTATCGTACGTGTGTCGAGATGCCGAAAACACGACTGCAAATGGGTTTCTGCTTTCTCCATTTCAACAGGTGCAATTCAGTTAACTGTGCAGCTTGATTTTCGCCGAGAGCACGAAATTGTGGTTCCCACGGCGTAAAGGACCTACTGATCTTGTATTACATACTATATCACGACTGACCTCCAGGATCGCATGATCTGACGGCATTAAACCTTTTGATGGTGTTTGTGAAAGATTCCGTCTATGTGCCTCCCAACAATTTTTGGTCGACTGCTACGCCACATAGCAGCAGTCAATGCAATTACGCCAGACATGCTTCGAAAAGTATGGCACACGTTTGACTATCATCTGGATATTTTTAATGCGTGTGGTGGAAAGAACATTAAACATTTATGACAGGTAAATAATAAACATTTGACCCAAAACGCAAGTGTAAAGCGTATGATGTGTGTGTATGGGTAGAAATGTACCCTTGTAAAACTGGAACGTTCTTTTGAATATAAAAGCCTTGCAGCCCTATGCATACGATGAAATTTCACCCCAGTTTTTGTCATACAGAAGATACAGTCTTGTGAAATCAGAGGAATGTTTTTGATACACACTAGAGATGGGCAAACTGAAACACGTAACTGTTTCGAAACAAATGAAACAGTGCAATGTAATGTTTCTATACGCTGTTTCGAAACAGTGGAACAGTTTGTGTTTTGTAATCTAATAAACCTAGACATTTTATCATCTTGAATGTCTACTGTATAGGTATGTCCATATAAACACAAATGAGGTGCGAGAGCGCTAATCATATCGCAGAAAGTATGAAACTATCACTTAGGCGTCTTGGCAGTTTCGTATTTCATGCAGCAAATGCGCTGCTTTCGTGTCGTGTGACTTTCATACTTTTCAATTGGCTGAGGACAGTCATAGCTGAAGACAGAAGAATCACCACGAACGGAACTGGAGGTGGGAGCGAACTGCAGAAACAACGGATATGGTACTGGGATTCCCACATTCCGCTAGTATGGGAATATACCCATCCTGCTAATTCCCATGCACACAAAGGGAATCATTGTGGATAATAGGCACAGTGACTATAGACTCACAAATAATGCCAAATAATTCGAATAAATAACAAAATATAACAGAAAAAGTTTTGTCTTTCAAGGTGTTTCGAACCGTAACTATAAATTCACCATGCTTCCCAGCCCTTCCCGTTCACCATTACACTATCAGTGATATGTCAAACAGATTGCTTGCAATTATACCTACATTAAATTTATGTATATGTATAATAACTGTCACTCTACGCCTTTTTTTTATTCAAAATGTTGTAGGCTTACTTGCGTTTCTTAATATGATTACTGTACTTGAACAGAGAAACGTATGTTATAAAAAAAAGTGTAATTTAACTGAATGATTTTCACATATTTATTATTTTGAATGTGAATAGTATGCGTTGTTTTATTGTTTGGTTAATGTTTATAAAGCAAATGTTACGCCATTTCGGAATAGGACAGTCATCTAGAAACGAAGCTTTATTTTCGGATATCGTAAGCTTCATGCTATTGCTTGTCAAGACGATTTCGACACTCTTGAAAGTGTTTCACGAAGTGATATGTTGTGTTTCAGTACCTGTGCCGAGCCCGAATCTCGTCCGACACAGAGCGGAATGAAACATCACTGTTTCGATACAATCAGTCCGTTCCAAGCACAGGTGGACTGAAACAGCCTTATTTTGAAACAACGATACAGTTTCTGTGTCTGGCTCGAGATCGAATCTGGTCCGGATATCCGAGACAGGGGCGGAATGAAACACCACTGTTTCGAAACTGTGAACCACAGCCGTTCCGAAACACTGAAACAGTTCCACGTATCGATACACTATATCGAAACATAGAAACAGTGGCCAAGTCTACTACACACTGTATTTCCATCTCCCCCAATTTTAATGTAATTTGTTTTTTACTCCGAAGTGGTGCGACCTACTACAAACCAGTACCCTCTACAAAATCTACGTCCCTTAAGCATACAGTGAGCAGACGTTCAGTGATTAAATTCTGCTCGTAGCGATGGAGTCTGGATCGTAAGTTCCCCTCCACAGTTTGGAGAAATAATAAGGGGTCGCAGTGAAGTGTAGTGCGGGCTGCAGATCGCGGAGTAAGCCTTTCAGTACATACTTTGTGGGCCGTTCCCCATCTTGATTAGCCGACCGGGCAGTAGATATGGCTCGCTGACACGGAACGCTGGAAACTGTACAGGCAGCCGTAGCCTGCTGGCTGCGTGATGCCGGGAAAACGGATGGGCTTCTGGTTCCAATACAACGGGGACAGCGGGTAGTAACTACGATATAATGTATACACTGCAAATAAACGAAACGTGACTTCCAAATATACTTCTGTTTAACCAACTTTGTTCTTATATTAAAGAGCGTTTATTTAGATTGGAATATCATGGTCTCATATGCTAAACACGAAACCATGCAAGCTACACCCCTCAAATATGAAATATAGGGCTTAAATAGGAAATATTTATGAATGAAGCTCTCAGTCGCATCATCTGTGGAGTCCCTCACGGTTCCATATTATGGCTCTTAAGTACACTCCTGGAAATTGAAATAAGAACACCGTGAATTCATTGTCCCAGGAAGGGGAAACTTTATTGACACATTCCTGGGGTCAGATACATCAAATTATCACACTGACAGAACCACAGGCACATAGACACAGGCAACAGAGCATGCACAATGTTGGCACTAGTACAGTGTATATCCACTTTTCGCAGCAATGCAGGCTGCTATTCTCCCATGGAGACGATCGTAGAGATGCTGGATGTAGTCCTGTGGAACGGCTTGCCATGCCATTTCCACCTGGCGCCTCAGTTGGACCAGCGTTCGTGCTGGACGTGCAGACCGCGTGAGACGACGCTTCATCCAGTCCCAAACATGCTCAATGGGGGACAGATCCGGAGATCTTGCTGGCCAGGGTAGTTGACTTACACCTTCTAGAGCACGTTGGGTGGCACGGGATACATGCGGACGTGCATTGTCCTGTTGGAACAGCAAGTTCCCTTGCCGGTCTAGGAATGGTAGAACGATGGGTTCGATGACGGTTTGGATGTACCGTGCACTATTCAGTGTCCCCTCGACGATCACCAGTGGTGTACGGCCAGTGTAGGAGATCGCTCCCCACACCATGATGCCGGGTGTTGGCCCTGTGTGCCTCGGTCGTATGCAGTCCTGATTGTGGCGCTCACCTGCACGGCGCCAAACACGCATACGACCATCATTGGCACCAAGGCAGAAGCGACTCTCATCGCTGAAGACGACACGTCTCCATTCGTCCCTCCATTCACGCCTGTCGCGACACCACTGGAGGCGGGCTGCACGATGTTGGGACGTGAGCGGAAGACGGCCTAACGGTGTGCGGGACCGTAGCCCAGCTTCATGGAGACGGTTGCGAATGGTCCTCGCCGATACCCCAGGAGCAACAGTGTCCCTAATTTGCTGGGAAGTGGCGGTGCGGTCCCCTACGGCACTGCGTAGGATCCTACGGTCTTGGAGTGCATCCGTGCGTCGCTGCGGTCCCGTCCCAGGTCGACGGGCACGTGCACCTTCCGCCGACCACTGGCGACAACATCGATGTACTGTGGAGACCTCACGCCCCACGTGTTGAGCAATTCGGCGTGTACGTCCATCCGGCCTCCCGCATGCCCACTATACGCCCTCGCTCAAAGTCCGTCAACTGCACATACGGCTCACGTCCACGCTGTCGCGGCATGCTACCAGTGTTAAAGACTGCGATGGAGCTCCGTATGCCACGGCAAACTGGCTGACACTGACGGCGGCGGTGCACAAATGCTGCGCAGCTAGCGCCATTCGACGGCCAACACCGCGGTTCCTGGTGTGTCCGCTGTGCCGTGCGTGTGATCATTGCTTGTACAGCCCTCTCGCAGTGTCCGGAGCAAGTATGGTGGGTCTGACACACCGGTGTCAATGTGTTCTTTTTTCCATTTCCAGGAGTGTATATTTACTACCTCTCAGCAATAAAATTATTGGAAGCTTACTTTGGTTTTCTTGCAGCTCACAAAAAAGTGACAATAAACTGGAAATCGCACTCATGTATTCAGCCTGTTTTATTTCTATAAAACGCAATGATTTACCGTCAAGAGCTGCTGATAAAATTTCTTCATTGAACAACCAATTTCGATCCACGGACCATCAGGTTGCTGCATACCAGTGAAAGGAAATTAAAAGAGCTACAAAACTGAATTTCACTATCGTGCTACTAATGTAAATGTTTACGTTGTATGTTAACCTGTTATGATTATCGTATACTAATAGTAACATATGACACAAAACATTTATAAGCGTAAGATATCGTACTGGAATTATCGATATATGCAGACCTCTAGATCACTTTTTGTTCAACTGGTAAACATTAATAAGCTGTGAAGTCAGCAGTACATATATTGCCTTTGTTCGTAACGTTTATGCTGACTGTGAATATAACATGAATGAACGCACTGTTAGGCAAGTTTATTATAATTGACGATGTAATATATATTAATATTTGACAATAGGTAACTCCGTATAAATGCGATGTATTTGTGTTTTTCGTGATAACATTTTACGAAGCTGTTAAGTTATGCTGTGTCGTACTTCTGTTTCCAGTGACGAAATAATGGATTGTATTACAATGACGGAAAAAATTCGCAACACAAAAAAGTAATGAAATTTTGGGAATAAATTTGTCTAGGTTACATATTTATTTGATAAACATTGCAAGACCAAAGGTAAATGTAAGCACGAGATAAGCCACTACAAATGTGAAATGCTGGTACATTAATAACCTGTGTAACAGCCAGAAAGTTGAATGCGAGCATGCAAACTTGCATGCATTGTGTTGTACAGGTGCCAGATGTCAATTTGTGGTACGGAGTTCCATGCTTGTTGCACCTGGTCGGACAGTACATGCACGGTTGATGCTGTTTGTGGATGACGCTAGAGTTGTCGTCTGATGGTATCCCCTATGTGCTGTATTGGAGACACATCTGGTGATCGAGCAGGTCAAGGCAACATGTCATCACACTGTAGAGCACATTGAGTTACAACAGCGGTATCTCGGCGAGCGTCATCCAGTTGGAAAATACCCCATTGTATGCTGTTCAAGAATGGCAGCATAAAAGGTCAGATCACCAGACTGACGTACAAATTTGCAGTCAGGGTACGCTGGATAACCCCGAAATCGAGGGTCACACCGTAATGGTATGTATGTCCGGCGTGTCTAGCATGCAGACGGGTTGGTTGTATTCCCTCTACTGGTCTCCTTTTAACCAACACACAGCCGTCACTGGCACCGAAGCAGAACCAGCTGTCATCAGAAAAGGCAACAGACGTCCACCCTGGCCTCCAATGAGCTCTCGCTTGACATCACTGAAGTCACAAACGGCGGTGGGTTGGGGTCAGTGGAATGCGTGCTACAGGACGTCTGGTTCAGCGATGTCCTTGCAGTAATCGATCTGTAACAGTTCACTGACTTTAATGCGACTGCTGCAAAATTTAAACAGACGCCATCTTTCAGATGGAAAATCAAGCCTACCAACTTCCGTTTATGTCGCACAACTCCTTCATGGTGTTGCGATTTTGTTCTGTCGGTACCACCTGCTGCTCAGATTGCTGCTGCAGGTGCAGTAAGATGCGCCAGAGCCACATGCCGAACACGACCTTCCTTCTTGGCAGTGCCATGTGACGGTCTGGAGCCCGGTCTTCTTAATGTAAACAGTTGCGACTTCACGCTCATCGGAGGCAATTTGTTGTTATGAGGCATTTCATAGTCTTCCTAAAGCCTTTGATACATTTTGCTGTTGGCAGACGCTTGCACGAGCACAGTGCGTCGTTGTTGTATATGGCGCATTTCCTTTGCAATATAAGTTATTTTCGTTTTTTTTCTCTATGTTTTGTTGTTGAAGTATTATACTGCAGTAGCGGTATACAGTAATATCCTTTGTCAGAGTATCGATTCTTAACAGCCAAAATTACAAAAAATTTAACGGAAAACTAAAACAATAAAAATTTCCGGATATCTGAAAAATTCCGGGGTTTTTCCCGGTTTTCTCCCGGATGAAAAAGTTCTCGGCTTTTTCCCGGATCTCCCGGTTGTCCCGGGTCGTATACACCCTGGACCACATCAGTAAGGATGTAAAAAGATTAAATGAGAAAGCTGAGGCCGGCGCCTTTGACAGATATTCTACCTTAGCCGAAAATGCGTCCGATAACAAAGAACTTGCGTTGACGCGGTTGGAGAGATCACAAACGAAAGAGAACATAAAATTCTCGTTGAAATGGACAAACATATGAAAGCTATTGATGGTAAGATTAATTCCGAACTTACCAGTGAAAGAGATAGTACGAACAAACCGGCTACAGCAACTAATCCCAACAGGAAAACAGTACTAGACTGTAGTCACACGAACATTGTTTCACCCAAGTCAGACTATGACAAAAGCGAAGGAGAACAGTTTGCAATCAAACGAATGTGCCAGTATCACTATACACAGCATTGCCCCCCCCCCTCCCTCCCCAAAAAGACGTACGACGGCGCCGCAATCTGATGTCGTAATGCCTGGCCTATCGTCAGTAATAATAGACGAAGGTCTAATAAAACATAGACAATTCTCAGTCATCTCACAAGAATCCAAGAAGGCACACTCCGATGCCTCTTTGAGAGCTTTTAGAAATGTTTTACTTCGGTATTGGTCCGAAATGCAAAAGATTCAGTTCGTGTTGGTTCCTAGAAGGTGATGCGAGGTTGTGGGCAGTCGAAGAGGTAGATCATTGTCGAACGTATGAAGAATTTGAGCAGGCCATCCTAGAGAAATACTGGCCTCAGGGGATTCAGGAAAGACAACGAATGAAAGTTTCTGACCCACAGCCATATAAAGCAAAACAATGCGGACTGCTCCGGTATTTCGAAAGATTCTTGAACAAGACTAGATACTGAAGCCATCCGATATCACATGTCGATATTCGAGAATATTAAAGAGTCGATTGCCGAGAAACTGGTAACTTTGCCAACTTACGACCTGGAATACTTTCTCATGGCCGTGGATTCAATTGACCTCATTTAAGAGAGCATTCAGATCTCAAATGAGTGTAACAGAAATCAATCGGATCCTCCGAAAAATTTTAGTGGTAACGGTAACAACAACAACAATAACAACAACAACAATAACAACAACGGCAGTAATAGCAGAAATCAGTACGGCAACGCGCCGAGCGGTTAGCATCCTTATGCGCCGCCGCAGGGATATAACGGAAATGGTGGATTCGGAAATCGTCAAAGTAACGGCTTTCAAGGGAGAAACAGTAGAAATTACAATTCAGGGTACCGTGGCTAACCATCAAAAAATAACCGTAATGGGTGGAATAATTGACGCGGTACCGGCAACAATAGACAACTAGAGTATAGGAACTGGAATGAACATCCATACATAAATAACGGTTATGAAAACAACGGCTATGTAAGCGGCATAAACCAAAATCAGTGACACGCCACCCCAATAACGCGCAGAATAGAACATGGCAAAATACAGATGGCAAAACACAGATAAAGTTGTAATCATTGTAGAAGTGACTAACGAGAGTGGAAGTATCCCACCTTCCCGACAGTAAATGGCGAGCGCTCGGCCTAATGGAGATAAGATAAATGATATAAAAGGAATTAACGATGAAATACACGCGTTGGTTAATGCGAAAATAGGCACAACAGGTGCACATGTGATACTAGACACAGGAGTGGCTACGAATCTTGCTAAACCTACCTATTTTACCTGTGCAAAACTGCCATATTTTAACAGCTGTAGGAAATAAGCCAAAAAGCATCAAGTTACAAATCTATATTCCAATAACTTTTGCTGGAACCGTAAATACTTGCACATTCTTTGTGGTAGAGAAACTAATATAGGTTGGTTGACTCTCACACAGAAGATCGCAGCAAGCAGCCACCTTTTACAGTGCTATTTATTTATTTATTTAAAAAGCGTCATTCCTACGGGTGGTGGTGCCGATAAAGAATCCGCACCATTAGGTTCCAGTGCAGGTTGCTCATCATCTTACACCAGTGAATACTGTAAGCGCGCCACTTAACAATGAATGTAAAACACACAGCGCGTCATTCAAACATTAAGTAGTGAAAATTCTGATATCGGGCCGCGCGGAAGTCGAATGATCGCCGGGACAAACTGAAGTTGATGGCCAATAGAGGGCAGTGTCGCCGCAGCGTTGCACTAGCCTACTGAGTACGTCACTGTCCAGCGTTGCCAACACAGAAAAAGTTATTCCGTTAAACGGAAGTTAAAATTCCGCTAAAATCCGCTAAATGCTTATTGTTGTATTTACCCTCCTAAAAACGAAATTTCAAAGCACTGATAACTTACAAAGGAATTTTTTGTCATCGTCATAGCATACTACAGGGTGCGTCAAAAAAATGTATACACACTTTGAACTGTCATAGACAATTTATTTCCCGTTCCACAAGGTGAAATATCTGTGAGAAAGTAATGTTATGTTTCTTCAACAGGTGGCAGCAGTGGCAAGGAAGTAACTGCAACATGGCGGACGTGCGTTTATGCTTTGAAGCGAGGAAGCAGATAATTAAGTGGTACTGGAAGTTCGAGACTGTAGCTGCGGTTCGAAGACAGTGGAGAAGTGAGTATGATACAGAACTACCTTCAAGGTTAACAATTACACGTCTACGAGACAAATTCGAAATTCGTGGAACAGTGTCTGGTGTGCATAAAGGTCGATCAGGGCGACCTCATACAGCTACAAGTGATGATTCCACAACTGCAGTCTTGGGACTGTTTCAGCGTTCGCCTCAAAAATCTTCAAGGCAAGCGACACGTGAGAGTAATGTAAATGTTAGTAGTGTGCTACGCATTCTGAAGAAAGGCAAGTTTCGTGTGTACATTCCAAGGCTGGTGCAACAGCTAAGGGCTGTGCTTCGAATGTCTCACCAGGACATCCATTTCCAGATGGACACTGGGGCCACGGTCTCTTTGATTAATCAGATGACTTATGTCTGACTGGGTTTACTGACTTGTCCCCGCCCTCGCGCAATTCCTCTTCCCAGGCAGTTCTCGATTGCAGAAACTTACAAATACGGCTTCTGACGTTCTTTGTCATTGACCATCCGTCGGCTACAAAAATTTTTAGCCTCGACGCTTTCACGGCATTTGGATTTTCTATCTCAGATGGAGTCAAGATGGTTTCCGCTAGAGTTTCTTTCCAGAAACTGGACGACCTCTGCACAGAGTTTTCGTCTCTTTTTCAAGCGGATTTGTGGTGTGCTGCAGACTTTCAGGTGAACATCGCTCTTCGTTTTTTACCGCCCCAGACCGATTCCGCCGGCCTTGCTGGCTGCCATGAAGCAGGAACTCGATCGTCTACACTTAGATGGAACTGTCGAACCTAGAGCATAGGCCACGCTCCTAGTCATCATCCGAAAGCCGAATGGGTCTCTTTGCTTGTGTGGGGATTTCAAGGCTAACATAAATGCTCAGTCGCAGGTAGAAACCTATCTTATTTCCTGGCAAGAAGATCTCCTCACCTACTGCCTGAGGGGGGGGGGGGGTTCCAAGATCGACCTCACCAACGCGTACCTCCAGCTGCCCTTTGAAGCGTCTCAGAACATTTCGTCCTTAACAAGCTAGGGTCGTACAGGTACAAGCAACTTTGGCATTTTCTCACCTCCTGCAATATTCCTGCCATTTCTGGAACAGTTGATAGAACATATTCCGGCTTGCACAAATTTCTTGGATGACTTTATTGTCAGAAGATCTTCCCACAAGGAGCATTGGGCAAACCTACGCATCGTGGTCACGACTCTGCGGGACGCGGACCTGCGTGTCTGTTTAAAGAAGTGCAGATTTATTCCACTATGTGTGGAGTACTTCGGACACTAGCTCTCTAAAGAGAGAATCCAGCCTACAAATCTGAATGTTGCCATCATTACTTCATTACCTCACCTGGCGAACTTAACTGGATTACGAGCGATTTAGGGCAAGCTCAACTATTACACTAAATTCTTACCCCCAGGTGGCCCACATTGTTTAACCTCTCAATGAGTTGCTTACAAACATACCTGGACCTCTGTTTGCGACCAGACTTTCATCAAATTGAGAACAATGCTGAAATCAGAATCCTGCCTCACGCCCTTTTCTACTGATTACCTATTGGTAGCAGCAGCCGAAGTGCCCACCTACAGTATCAGAGCAGTCTTGGAACACAGGATCAGAGAAGTCGTGGGGCACGGGAATAGGGATGGTTTGAAACAGCCGATAGCATACACACCCAAGACCCTGACCCCAGCACAGTGCAACTATTCTAAGATCGAAAAGGAGGCCTTGTCAATAATGCTCACAATCCGTTCGTCTAATTACAGCTCACAAGCTGTTGATGGTGCTACTCTGGCTGCATTCCAATCTCTCAGAATGAACAGACCAACGCCTCCAGCGTTGTTCCTCAATCCCTACAATTATACTAGCTGGTACAAGCAGACAGCCCAACATTCTAATGCTGGACCACGTCTTGGAAACAGCCTTCTCACCGCCTCTCGGTTGTGGATGGTGTCATCCTCTTGGATACTGAAACAGATGCACATTGAGTGGTTATTCTGGCTGAACTGCATAGACAGGTATTGAGTTTGCTCTACTAGGGTCATTGGGGCATGTCCTGCATGAAGACACTGGCACACCACCTTGTGTACTGGTCTGGGATCAACAGCGACATCAAGAAGATGGCCCTTAATTGTGCAGTGTGCATCCAGCACCAGGCAGCGCCCCCTCAATGCTTTGCCCCCTGGCCTACTTCTTGCATCCCTTAGGACCTCGTCCTTCTCTATATTTCAGGCCCATTCTTGAGTTCTATGTGGTTACTCATTGTCGATGCTTATTCAGAGTACTCCTATGTCATACACTTGGCATCCACCATAGCCTTAGCCTTAGCCAAAGTTACAGACATCGAAGGGTTGCCTTGCACATTCTTCTCTGATGAAGAGATTTCTGTGCTGCCAATGGCATCAAACACAGCTGTAGCCCCCAATTTCTAATTCTTCCAACAGTGAAGCTAAGTGTCTGGTCTGGACTTTTAGGGAGCACATGAAGAAAACTATCGAATCCTCCGCCACTACAGTGGTCTTTTGTTTTGGAGCACCACACCTATCACAGCCCTGCACAACTCCTTCACGGTCATCAGCCTTAGACCTTGCTTCATCTACTGACACCACCACCATTGCAGCCTAGCTCGCATCCCTTCGGGGATTACGCTGCTGGCACAGCTGTGTTAGCATGCTCTTACAGGAGTGCTCAGGCTTGCACGCCAGCAATGGTGGTGTCCACCCATGGGCGACGAGTTATGTTGGTCCAAACACAGAAGAGTCTGGAGCCAGTCACCACAGCCAGCTTTGGTGTAGGACATAGGCATCCCCTTTGAAGGCCCCTCTTCCACTGCCTTCTGGTGCCAATGTGACACAATGGCCAGAAGCCTGTACTATGGTTGTCCCATTGTCGCCTCGGCCCTCCCCTCTCACTTCCTGTGGATCAGTGTTTCTGCCTGGTTAGCTCATCTCCAGTGATGTTCCGATGCACACTGCCGACTGCCCCACAGCCTACAGTTGATGAAATTCCTCCTTCACCTGTGCCTTCGTTTCACCTTACACGGCACCGTCCAGGGCATATCCGGCCATATGCACCAGTTTCGGGGAGAGGGGTCTGGTATCAAGTAGTGTGGAAGTTGAATGCCCTCCGGAACAAATGGATTTCGATGGCCGATAGAGGGCAGTGTTGCCGCAGTGCTGCACTCGCTTAGTGGGTACGCCCCCCACCCCCCGCTCCCTACTGAATACACCAGCCAACAGTGTCCTCGCTGCCGGCATAAATACCACTGCACCTCGACCGCTCTGTCAGTCATACGAGTATACTTCGTCTGATAGCATTCATTACTATCTCCACTATACTACTGACGACTCTTCGACGACTTCGCTTTGGTATTATTTTTTCTCTTTCGTCTCGATTTGGATTGTCTCGTACTTGACCTGTTGACAGCAGCCGGCCGGTGTGGCCGAGCGGTTCTAGGCGCTTTAGTCTGGAACCGCGGGACCGCTACGGTCGAAGGTTATAATCCTGCTTCGAGCATGGATGTGTGTGATGTCAGGTTAGTTAGGTTGAAGTAGTTCTAAGTTCTAGGGGACTGATGACCTCAGATGTTAAGTCCCATAGTGCTCAGAGCCATTTGAACCATTTTTGTTGACAGCGTCGTGCTGAAGGTTCGTTGTCGTGTAGGTTGCCGTTGAGTTGCCCTTGTTGGGTCGGGTCCACCGTTCTCTCAGTCCGGTTGCTAGAATCCGGAATGGGTTTGAGGACCGTCCGCAGGCGGTCGTCACCGCTTGTCTCTGAGTTTCTGACGTGTGAATCGGTGTCAGGGCACTCGAGGATATAGCAAAAATGACAAAATAAGACTGAATTGTGCAAAGGAAATACCATGAATAAACAGCCTTCAGTAAACGCTGACATGTGTAAGACCAGTTCATAGGAAATTCGACCAGGTTAAGTAGCAGTTTTTCCATATTACGTAGACAACTACTTATAGGAACAAAGTTACACTTGATAACCAGTGTAGATAGCCACTTTTTATTTTCTACACAAATTTTCCTAATATGAAATATTTTATCTAATGAAAAGTCCATTATGTCACGTCATCACGTGGCAAACTTCAGAACCAGCTTCACACATACGTCCTTTTTTCGAGTCATCAGTTTTCTGACTGGTTTGATACAGCCCGCCACAAATTCATCTTCTGTGCCAACCTCTTCAGTAGCACTTGAAACCAACATCCTCATTTATTTACTGGTTGTACTCCAATCTCTATCTTCCTGTACAGTTTTACCCTCTACAGCTCCCTCTAGTGTCACGGAAGTCATTCCCTGATGTCTTAACGGATGTCCTATCATCGTGTCCCTTCTCATTGTCAATGTTTCCCACATATTCCTTTCCTCTCCGATTTTGAGCAGAACCTCCTCATTCCTTACCTTAGCAGTCCACATAATTTTCAACATTCGTCTGAAGCACCACATCTCAAATGCTTCGATTCTCTTCTATTCCGGTTTCCCCAATGTCCATGTTTCACTACCATACAGTGGTTTGATACTAGTAGGCTTCTGCTGACCAGGAATGCTCTTTTGCCAGTGCTAGTCTACTTTTGAAGTCCTCCTTGCTCCTTCCGTCATTGCTTATTTTGCTGCCTAGGTAGTAGAATTCCTTAACTTCATCTACTAAGTGACCATCAATCCTGATGTTAAGTTTCGCGCTGTTCTCATTTCTGTTACTTCTCATTACTTTCGTCTTTCTTAGGTTTACTCTCAATCCGTATTTTGTATTCATTAGATTGCTCATTCCTCTCAGCTGGTTGTTTAATTATTCTTCGCTTTCACTCAGGATAGCAATGACATCAGCAAATCGTATCGTTGATATATATTCACCTTAAATTTTAAAACCACTCCTGAAACTTTCTTTTATATACATCATTGCTTCTTTGATACATAGATTGAATAGTCGGGGCGAAAGACTACATCCCTGACTCTCACCCTTTTTGATCCGAGCACTTCTTTCTTGATCGTCCATTCTTATTAGTCCCTCTTGACTCTTGTACACATTGCATATTACCCGTCTCTCCCTACATATATCTTACCCCTATTTTTCTCAGAATTTCGAACATCTCGCACCATTTTACATTCTCTAACGCTTTTACCAGGTCCATAAATCCTATGAACGTGTCTTCAATTTCCTTTTCCATTCTTCTGTATATTATTCTTGTCAGCAACTTGGATGCATGAGCTGTTGAGCTGATTGTGCGATCATTCTCGCATTTCTCAGCTCTTGCAGTCTTCGCAGCTGTGTGGATGATATTTTTCCGAATGTTGGGTGGTATGTCGCCAGACTCATATATTCTACACAGCAACGTGAATAGTCATTTTGTTGCCACTTTCCCCAATTACTAGAAATTCTGATGGAATGTTGACTATCGTTTCTGCCTTATTTGCTCGTAAGTCCTCCAAAGCTCTCTTAAATTCCTTATTCTAATACTGGCTCCCCTATCTCTTCTGAATCGACTATTGCTTTTCCTATCACATCAGACAAATCTTCCCCCTTATACCTTATAGAGGCCTTCAATGTACTCTTTCCAATATCCGCTCTCTGTTTTGCATTTAATAGTGGAATTTCCGTTGCACTCCCGATGTTTATTCCCTTGCTTTTAATTCCAGCGAATGTTATTTTGACTTTCCCATACGCTGAGTCAGTGGTTCCGACAATCATTTCTTTTTCGATATCTTCCCATTTTTCCTGGAACCATTTCATCTTAGCTTCCCTGCACTTCCTATTTACTTCATTTCTCAGCGACTAATATTTCTGTATTCCTGAATTTCCCTGAACTTTTTGTACTTCCTTCTTTCATCGATCTAATGGAGTATTTCTTCTGCTACCCGTAGTTTCTTCGCAGTTACCCATGTTTTTCGTTCCAACTTCTGTGATTGCCCTTTTTAGAGATGTCCATTCCTCTTCACCTGTACTGCCTACTGAGCTATTCCTAATTGCTGTATTTATAGCCTTAGAGAATATCAGTTTTCAGATTGTTACTGGAGATGTAAAGATTTTGAGAAGTAAATTCGTTACTCACTGAAACAAGCAAAATATGTGTGTGAAATCTTATGGGACTTAACTGCTATGGTCATCAGTCCCTAAGCTTACCGACTACTTAACCTAAATTATCCTAAGGACAAACACACAAACCCATGCCCGAAGGAGGACTCGAACCTCCGCCGGGACCAGCCGCACAGTCCATGACTGCAGCGCCTAAGACCGCTCGGCTAATCCCGCGAGGGAAATAAACAAAAAGGAGAAAATTTTCTTAGAGTAAAAATGAAGGAGTCAGTTAAAATTATTTACGACAAACCTCGAATTAGAATATAGGTAAGATTTTCTTGTAACTGTGCTTGTATGACGTATTTGTTTCATACCTTTGTGAATATGTTCACGTATATTTGTAAACCTGTGAAAACAAATCTTACACTGTAACAGATGTGTCAGGAAGTGCAAACATGTGTGAAAAATATGTTCATGTACATTTTGTAAACCTGTGAAAACCAATCTCATACGACGTCAGACGTGTTAGAAAGTGCAAGTAAGTGTAAAAGAGCGCTACGTGAGTTGTGCAACGTATCTCAAAGATGTGGAGTTGTCACCCAGTGGTTAAAAAATTGTGCTATGCTGCGATGCAAGTTCGCAATCACCAAGCGACTCTTCAATGCTGTGCGACGATTCAAGTTCCGAATCTCCAAATGATTCGCCATCTGCAATACAGAAAGTTTAACGAATCTGCAGTGCCACGCTGAATAAGAACAGTGGCATGCGTGTGCTAACGGAAAGGCGAATATTCGCGAAAATGTCGATGGGGCTGGTCCAGCAGGGTCCTTCGGCTTCACGATGCATCGGAGACCATCTTAGCTCACGATATCCGTTGGCAGATGTAAGTAGTTACCCTGAATGGAGACTGCTAACTGTTCACATTCCATCACGTGCGCGAGTAATGCTCTACGTGGTGTGGAAAACAATAGCCGCGAGGAACTTTTAAACAATGGAGCCAGCTCACGCCGACGATTCAAAGACAATCGAAAAACACGGGACAGAGAGGACACAAATTTCTGTTGCAAACTAAAGGAGAGAAACGCAATTTTCATATGTGTAAACAAAGATAAATATTTAACTGAAGCCGGCCGTGGTGGTGTAGTGTAACGACGTAAGGTTTTTATAAATGATTTTCTTTTTATATATGACCATGTGCAGACTTCGTCACCTACGTCAGTTACAACCCACTTCAAAATTATTTATATTCTTTTTAAATTGTCTCAGAATGGTTCTTGAACGAAACTGTAAAACATCATTTGAGTCGTATGCACAGAATTACGTCACTCGGGTCAATTGGTTTTCGTAAACTTTATCAATTTTTGACGTCGTTTGTTTCTCCTCCGAAATTATATTGACACACGTTATCTTGATTTAATCGATATTAGAATCACACATTGAATAAACTTTTGAGATTCAAAGTTGCGATGACCGCTGTCAAAATTCAATAATCTTGTCAAATATATTATTAATCAATTCACATAATTCTTCATAAATAAATCCTCAGAACACGTATTTCAACTTTAGTAGCATTCACTAGTTTATTGTCTTCCTACATACAGATGTGAACCTGAACCTTGACATTTTCAACAAGATTAAACTCTCTATGACGTCATTGTTGTACAAAAGAATTACATATTTTTTCATTTATCAATTTTTAGAAGCACGACGCAACAACTCGGTTCCAGGATCTTCTGTTGCTCTTTGGCTGTCGACCCGCGACGTACAGTGGCCAGCAATTTTCTCTCTGGTCCCGGCAGCGAAGATGCTGTCTCCGTTCGTTGCGCCGCCCTCTCCGTTCATGAAACATTAAAAAAAATACAAAACTTTAGGCAATTCACAGCTATTACAAAATATTACAAAAATACATAAACAAAAACTAAATTAAACTTATATTCACCTGCAAACTGGGCTGACACTGGTGGATGGGTGACGCTTCAATTTCGTCCCACTACAGTGGCCGTGCGGTTCTAGGCGCTGCAGTCCGGAACCGCGGGACTGCTACGGTCGCAGGTTCGAATCCTGCCTCGGGCGTGGATGTGTGTGATGTCCTTAGGTTAGTTAGGTTTAAGTAGTTCTAAGTTCTAGGGGACTGATGACCTAAGATGTTAAGTCGCATGGTGCTCAGAGCCATTTGAACCATTTAACTGAATGTGAAAAATGATAACATGATGTGTAACAAAATTTGTAATATTTTCCTTATATGTGTAAAGTAATTGATTTATTTGTAATTTTAATATAGTGGAAATTTTTTTTTGGAAAATAAGACAATCTTTTATAAAAACGAGTTTTCCACGTAGCTGACACACATTAGTCAAACAGTATATTAAAGAATAATAGACAAATATGCCAATAGCTGAACGGCCAAAATAAAAGTTTCTGACTCTTTAGCCATGAAAACAGATGACTGCACATTACCTCTGAGGTTAAAAAAATGTATAAATTTATACAAATTAATAAGAGAAGGAATATTTGTCCTGTGAGCTATGTCTATGAGTTCACAGCCAACAATAGGGGGCAGGTATAACGGCACTTCCTAATTATTTCCAGAGATATATGCATAAGATAAAAAAGGAAGTAATGCGCTACAGCAGAGATGCTGTTAGATGTGACTGTCACTATTTCCTCTTTTTTAAGTCGACAGATGAGTGGAGTCTGTGGTGTGTCTTCATGAACAGAGTTGTTGTTGTTGTTGTTGTGGTCTTCAGTCCTGAGACTGGTTTGATGCAGCTCTCCATGCTACTCTATCCTGTGCAAGTTTCTTCATCTCCCAGTACCTACTGCAGCCTACATCCTTCTGAATCTGTTTAGTATATTCATTTCTTGGTCTCCCTCTACGATTTTTACCCTCCACGCTGCCCTCCAGTACTAAATTGGTGATACCTGGATGCCTCTGAACATGTCCTACCAACCGATCCCTTCTTCTAGTCAAGTTGTGCCACAAACTCCTCTTCTCCCCAATTCTGTTCAATACCTCCTCATTAGTTATGTGATCTACCCATCTAATCTTCAGCATTCTTCTGTAGCACCACATTTCGAAAGCTTCTATTCTCTTCTTGTCCAAACTATTTATCGTCCATATTTCATTTCCATACATGGCTACACTCCATACAAATACTTTCAGAAACGACTTCCTGACACTTAAATCAATACTCGAAGTTAACAAATTTCTTTTCTTCAGAAACGCTTTCCTTGTCATTACCAGTGTACATTTTATATCTTCTCTACTTCGACCATCATGTTATTTTGCTCCCCAAATAGCAAAACTCCTTTACTACTTTAAGTGTCTCATGTCCTAATCTAATTCCTTCAGCATCACCCGATTTAATTCGACTATATTCCATTATCCTCGTTTTGCTTTTGTTGATGTTCATCATGTACCCTCCTTTCAAGACACTGTCCATTCCGTTCAACTGCTCTTCCAAGTCCTTTGCTGTCTCTGACAGAATTACAATGTCATCGGCAAACCTCAAAGTTTTTATTTCTTCTCCATGGATTTTAATACCTACTCTGAACTTTTCTTTTGTTTCCTTTACTGCTTGCTCAATATACAGATTGAATAGCATCGGGGAGAGGCTACAACCCTGTCTCACTCCCTTCCCAACCACTGCTTCCCTTTCATGTCCCTCGACTCTTATAACTGCCATCTGGTTTCTGTACAAATTGTAAATAGCCTTTCGCTCCCTGTATTTTACCCCTGCCACCTTCAGAATTTGAAAGAGAGTATTCCAGTCAACATTGTCAAAAGCTTTCTCTAAGTCTACAAATGCTAGAAACGTAGGTTTACCTGTCGTTAATCTTTCTTCTAAGATAAGTCGTAGGGTCAGTATTGCCTCACGTGTTCCAACATTTCTACGGAATCCAAACTGATCTTCCCCGAGGTCAGCTTCAACCAGTTTTTCCATGAACAGAGTATGTGAACATTTTTATTGCTTTTCCTGTTGTAACTGATTTCTGGATAAGTTTTTATTTTGGGTTCACATAAAAGTGAAGTGAAACACAGTGCCTTTCTATTTACTTAACAAACAGTTCATCTCAACGCATCTAAATAGAAATTCCTTTCATAAGGCGACACAGGCAACGATTAGCAACTTCTACGGTGGCTATATTTGAGACGACCATAGCAGCAGAAAGATGTAAAGTTTCCCAGTAAGAAGAAAGTATAAGTAAGAACATTTACCATTACATTTCCTAGGAAGTATATTTCAGATATGTTTCATGGTGTCTGTTTGACAGCCAGGCGTAAAAGAGTTTCATTACCTTCAATTTATGACTTCGCAGTTAAAAGTCGTATGACGTCTTCAATTCAAAATCTCTACCTCATTATCCACCCAGTAAGTAGTAAAAAAATAGAACAGAATACACACGGCTCAATACCACATATTTTTAATGTCCTCTCTAAAGTCGCATGGTGGAAAACATCTTTTTTCGCGAAATGACAATCACATAGTAGCTGAACTACAAGTTTCCTTAGAAAACAGATGAAACTTTGGGGCTAAATTCGCCTGAGCTGTAGCTGAAATAAATGTGAAATGTATTCAATATATGTGAAATACATATGTGTGGGAAATATCATTTGCGTACATGGACGAAGCAGTGGGCAAAAAGCTGCTATTTCAGTTAATTCAGAATTAAACTCTAGAGCACTCAAGTATAGCGGCAATTTTAGAATGCAGTGTGTAGCCAAAGGGAAAAACACTGGTCTGAACAAGCATTTCACTCGAAAACGTTTCACGCACCAGAGTATCAGCGATTTCCTGAACACAATCTACGATTGGTGTGCGTGTATGTGATTTGCGCAGGTTTGAGCAAAGGAACTAAAGGTTTGCGCACATCTACTATCAGCTCAAATTTCTGGTCAATATGGTACGATTTAACTGTGCAGTTATGATGTGCTTAGACATTCTCATAAACAGATCGTTGCTAGTGCACCGGCCTTAACTGCTTCCACGACTAACAAGGGACATTTGTCATGCATACCCGACACTTAATGATGCTGGCACAGTGCAGGGTACATGTTGCGGACAAAGAAGTTAATACGGGAAATGTCGTCCAGGGCAGGTTATTGACGGCATTGCTCACTTTGAGTGGGCAATAAGTGGAGTTCAAAGAAGTTAACAACAATGCCTTAGCTACCTGGGCGAAGAAGTTTAAAACAACGGTGTCCGGGCAGTTTCGTAACTTTCAGAGCCTACTTGTTTAACGTGTAGTGAACGTGCTCTTTCGACGGCAATGCATGGAGTGGTTTCAAGAAACAGAAATGCTGCTGTAATTATAAAACAGAGACGACAATGCATGAAAAAGTCCAGAGAGCATTTGCAGAACAAAGCAGCTAAAATAATGAGGCTGTAATCAAGCAGATTTCCATCAGTTAACAAAGGAAGAACTGTACACGTTCATCAGATGTTGGCCATACTCGAAGGCCTTCTCGAAATCTGACTGACTGTGGTCAAAGAAGTTGAGAACGGCACGCATAAGCTCTGAAAGTACCAGTTTGACTACAACTTCCTTGTAAAACGTATAGTGTATCTGAAGAATATAAAATTATACCACTGGTTAGTCTAAATGTATGTGTGAAGTAAGTCTGAAAGTAGTTTTTTTACCATTATACTTTCATGAAATGACGGTATGAGGGTCCAGAGACCTTTTCAAGTCTCAAACATCTATGATGCATTCATCCATACTGAAGTGACGAATGAAAATTTGTACCAAGGCTGGGATTCAAACTCATGTCTCCTGCTCACTAGGTAGATATGCTAACCAGCGCGCCACCCTGGAACAGTGGCTTTGCATTACTGTGTGGGATACCCTAGCATGCTTCACCTCCACAATCCAAAATTCCTGGTGAAGTGCTGTTCCAAAACAGTTGGAGAGACTCTGTAATGATGTTCGAGTTTAGCAGGAATACCAAGTGGGCTGAGTGGTGACTAGAAATTTGGCTTCTTGAGGGAGGCGTGCTAGGGTAGTCTGTGCAGTTGTGCAAAGCTACTGTGCCAGAGTGGTGTAAACGTTAGCTCATCTGGCTAATGAGCAGGAAACGCAGATAGGACTCCTGTTCTTGGTACAAATTTTCATTCGTCGCTTCAGTCTGCATATTCATTTGTTTCAAGCGCTTATGCCTGGGTTTCTGTCAGGATCCCCCATTTCGTTCCATACTGAGATGCTATTCCAATACAGGTGGAAAGCCTCTGCAATGCTGTTAGAGTTTAGGGGGAATACCAAGTGGGCTGAGGCGTGAATGGGGATTTGGATTGAGGAGGCTGGCATGCTGATGTAGTCAATGCAGTTGTGACAGGATGGCTTAGTGGTTAGCACAGCTACCTAGGGAGCAGGAGTCCCGGTTTCGAATCGCGACCTTGGTACAAATTGAGTACAAAAAAGGGAAAAGGATGTAAGTGCCAAAAATTAAAAAAAATGACTTTTATAGTGAAAAGAGTTGTATAAACAAAGCGTAATGAAACGAGAAAGGTTGAAAGTGCCAGAAAAATTCCTGCTAGATTCAAGATCAGTTCGAAGATAGCAGCACTGTGCAAGCGCCAGCGGGGCTGAGATGGGAGAGGATGTAAGTCCCACCGCCATGATGTATGTGCCTCAGCTACACAGTTGCTTTAGTTGGTAACAGTACGTTGACACGGCAGTGATTTCGGTCGTTTCACGAGTTTGTTTTAGAGTGTTCTTCGGTTGTGTGTTTAGTGTACCAACCAGAAAAAAGGGCCAGCCGTACATTAGCAGTCGTGGGAAAGACATACCCGCAAAAGAAACATCAGTAGAACAGGCAAGCTGCTCCTGTAAGTAAAAGTGTAAAAACATAAGCAGTGAACAAAAACAGCTATTGTGAAGTGAATAAAAAGTCAAAATATTATGTATATAGCTGAGACACCCAAAATAAATTTAGACATCTGATTCAGTTTTTGGTTCTAGGGGACTGATGACCTCAGATGTTAAGTCCCATAGTGCTCAGAGCCATTTGAACCATTTTTTTAAGCCACCAATCACTTCATTCGACATACCTGAAAGCAAAATCACATTTTCCCTACACAAAATCCCCATTTACAAACTTTCATGAACTCATGCGCCTAAAACAAATTGCAGTCCTAAACAACAAGCAAAAAGAGGCCCACAATTTAATAAATTTTGCATTACAGCTAAATACTGTCCCAGTGGTTTCATTTCTGTAATAGTTATAAAAGCTATAGTACATATTCAAATTTACATCACAGTAGCTTAGACACACTTGTTTACGCAGCCAATAATCTCCTCAATATTGCTAATATAAAAAAAACCGCATGTCGGAATCACCTACAATCACACAGCAGTCTCCGCGCTGACTGCTCCTTTGCATACTACGACTGCTACAGAGCACTGCATTCGTGGAAGTACCTCAGAGTGCCACTAGAAGTCTCCGTCTTGCACTAGAGTCGGTGGTTTCATATGTAAAGCACCGGTACGTCAAATTCAATAAATAAATAAATAAAAATAATTAAAAATTATTAAAATAGTGGTTTTAGGCAGAAACCACAGGGTCTCAAAGGGTTAAGCAGTGGACGTGCGGCCGTAGTGAGTCAGCGTCGTTGTGCCACAAATGGGAATGGAATAATATTTCTCCATCAAGCGTTCAAGACTTTCTCCAGAATATATGTCCGAAAGAAGAGATACCATCTTCATATAATTAAGGCTGACCGGCCATTGACCTCCTTCTCCTGTGCTGGTTGCACACGTATTGTCTGAACTTTTACGGGACTCTGTAAGATTGTCTGCCGCGAGTAATGAGTGTAACGGGCAGGGGCACTACGAATGTAGTGTGTGGACATGTTGGGAATGTGGATCTCACGGGGAGCGTGCAAGCGATAAATCCCTGCAGTCGCATTATCCTCTGTGCCCTCGGTGGCTCAGATGGATAGAGCGTCTGCCATGTAAGCAGGAGATCCCGGGTTCGAGTCCTGGTCGGGGCACACATTTTAAACTGTCCCCGTTGATGTACCGGGTGATCAAAAAGTCAGTATAAATTTGAAAACTTAAAACCACGGATTAATGTAGAGAGAGAGGTAAAAATTGACACACATGCTTAGAATGACATGGGGTTTTATTAGAACCAAAAAAATACACACGTTCATAAAATGTTCGACAGATGGCGCTTCATCTGATCAGAATAGCAATAATTAGCATAACAAAGTAAGACAAAGCAAAGATGATGTTCTTTACAGGAAATGCTCCGTATGTCCACCATCATTCCTCAACAATAGCTGTAGTCGAGGAATAATGTTGTGAACAGCACTGTAAAGCATATCCGGAGTTATGGTGAGGCATTGACGTCGGATGCCGTCTTTCGGCATCCCTAGAGATGTCGGTCGATCACGATACACTTGCGACTTCAGGTAACCCCAAAGCCAATAATCGCACGGACTGAGATCTGGGAAACTGGGAGGCCACATATCACGAAAGTGGCGGCTGAGCACACAATCATCACCAAGCGACGCGCGCAAGAGATCTTTCACGCGTCAGTTTTGGGATGGAGCGCCATCCTGCATTAACATCGTACGTTCCAGCAGGTGTTTCTGATTCTCTCTCTTATTACAGCTCATTTTATACACGATTGTCATGCGCAGTCACTTACGTTTTGGGTGTCCAGCGCCATCTGTCGGACACTTTGTGAGCTTTGTTTTGTTTTGGTTCTAATAAAACCCCACGTCATTCCAAACATGTGTGTCAATTTTTACCTCTCTGTCAACATTATTCCGTGGTTTATTAAGTTTTCAAATTTATACTGACTTTTTGATCACCCGGTACGTCAACGCCTGTCGACAGCTTAGGGTCTTGATTTAATTATCATTTCATTTCTCCAGAATGTTTTGAAGAAGAGAAAAGTGTGTGCAGAGCCTGTTCCGTATATCTACATCTACATCTACATCCATACTCCGCAAGCCACCTGACGGTGTGTGGCGGAGGGTACCCTGAGTACCTCTATCGGTTCTCCCTTCTATTCCTGTCTCGTATTGTTCGTGGAAAGAAGGATTGTCGGTATGCTTCTGTGTGGGCTCTAATCTCTCTGACTTTATCCTCATGGTCTCTTCGCGAGATGTACGTAGGAGGGAGCAATATACTGCTTGACTCTTCGGTGAAGGTATGTTCTCGAAACTTTAACAAAAGCCCGTACCGAGCTACTGAGCGTCTCTCCTGCAGAGTCTTCCACTGAAGTTTATCTATCATCTCCGTAACGCTTTCGCGATTACTAAATGATCCTGTAACGAAGCGCGCTGCTCTCCGTTGGATCTTGTCTATCTCTTCTATCAACCCTATCCGGTACGGATCCCACACTGCTGAGCAGTATTCAAGCATTGGGCGAACAAGCGTACTGTAACGTACTTCCTTTGTTTTCGGATTGCATTTCCTTAGGATTCTTCCAATGAATCTCAGTCTGGCATCTACTTTACGGACTATCAACTTTATATGATCATTCCATTTTAAATCACTCCTAATGCGTACTCCCAGATAATTTATGGAATTAACTGCTTCCAGCTGCTGACCTGCTATTTTGTAGCTAAATGATAAGGGATCTATCTTTCTATGTATTCGCAGCACATTACACTTGTCTACATTGAGATTCAATTGGCATTCCCTGCACCATGCGTCAATTCGCTGCAGATCCTCCTGCATTTCAGTACAATTTTCCATCGTTACAACCTCTCGATACACCACAGCACCATCTGCAAAAAGCCTCAGTGAACTTCCGATGTCATCCACAAGGTCATTTATGTATATTGTGAATAGCAACGGTCCGCTGCGGCACACCTGAAATCACTCTTACTTCGGAAGACTTCTCTCCATTGTGAATGACATGCTGCGTTCTGTTATCTAGGAACTGTTCGATCCAATCCCACAATTGGTGTGATAGTCCATATGCCCTTACCTTGGCTGACGAACAAAAACGACGACTCGAGGACGCCTGCCGCGACTTGATTGAATGCAAAACGGGGACGATTCTTTTTGTGGGAAAAAAATCATCACGGGTTGTTAACACGAACCTAATACGACAAAGTGCAGAAATTCACACAAATGGTCAACATTTTGACGACATAACTAACCGTAGGACTTTTCTGACAGTTTCACACTGTTGTGCGAACTTTTACTAAAGTGGAGGGAAACTACGTGGAATAGCTGAAGCATTAAACCACGAACGTAGCTTTCCCGAATTTTTTTTTACTAAACCAGTGTCGGAACTTTTTGGGGTGACGATTGGTGCGCTCGGTCGGTTGCCGAGTTGGGGCGTGCCGCGCGGCTGACGGCGGACGGGCAGCGCGCAGCCCAGAGCCCGGAGCCCGGAGGCCGCTGGCTGCTGGCTGCTGGCTGCTGGCTGGTGCTGGATGGCCCTCGCGGTTCCCACGGCAGGCGGCCAGCGCAGGGTCGCCGACCTTCGCCGCGCCTCGCCTCGCCTCTGCCTCTGCCTGTGCTGCCTGCCGGCTTTTGTCAGCCCCACACCCAGCCCGGGCCACCTACCGAATGCGAACACCGACACTGGACACCTGCCAAGGTCACTCACTCCGCACGCGACCAGCCCTCAACCACCAGTCACGTTGAAACTGACTCACTTTTATCAACAGCAATTAGCTTGTTCGCTTTATCATCTTCAGTTTCCACGTGCTGTCTGTGATAACTTGTTCGTGTATGAACGGGCAATTTTGTTGTTGTTGTGGTCTTCAGTCCTAAGACTGGTTTCATGCAGCTCTCCATGCTACTCTATCCTGTGCAAGCTTCTTCATCTCCCAGTACTTACTGCAACGTACATCCTTCTGAACCTGCTTAGTGTATTCATCTCTTGGTCTCCCTCTACGATTTTTACCCTCCACGCTGCCCTCCAAAGCTAAATTTGTGATCCCTTAATGCCTCAGAACATGTCCTACCAACCGATCCCTTCTTCTTGTCAAGTTGTGCCACAAACTCATCTTCTCCCCAATTCTATTCACTACTTCCTCATTAGTTATGTGATCTACCCATCTTATCTTTAGCATTCTTCTGTAGCACCACATTTCGAAAGCTGCTATTCTCTTCTTGTCTAAACTATTTATCGTCCATGTTTCACTTCCATACATGGCTACACTCCATACAAATACTTTCAGAAACGACTTCCTGAGACTTAAATCTATACTCGATGTTAACAAATTTCTCTTCTTCAGAAACGCTTTTGTTGCCATTACCAGTCTACATTTTATATCCTCTCTACTTCTACATCTACATCTACATCTACATTTATACTCCGCAAGCCACCCAACGGTGTGTGGCGGAGGCCACTTTACGTGCCACTGTCATTACCTCCCTTTCCTGTTCCAGTCGCGTATGGTTCGCGGGAAGAACGACTGTCTGAAAGCCTCCGTGCGCGCTCTAATCTCTCTAATTTTACATTCGTGATCTCCTCGGGAGGTATAAGTAGGGGGAAGCAATATATTCGATACCTCATCCAGAAACGCACCCTCTCGAAACCTGGCGAGCAAGCTACACCGCGATGCAGAGCGCCTCTCTTGCAGAGTCTGCCACTTGAGTTTGTTAAACATCTCCGTAACGCTATCACGGTTACCAAATAACCCTGTGACGAAACGCGCCGCTCTTCTTTGGATCTTCTCTATCTCCTCCGTCAACCCGATCTGGTACGGATCCCACACTGATGCGCAATACTCAAGTATAGGTCGAACGAGTGTTTTGTAAGCCACCTCCTTTGTTGATGGATTACATTTTCTAAGGACTCTCCCAATGAATTTCAACCTGGTAACCGCCTTACCAACAATTAATTTTATATGATCATTCCACTTCAAATCGTTCCGCACGCATACTCCCAGATATTTTACAGAAGTAACTGCTACCAGTGTTTGTTCTGCTATCATATAATCATACAATAAAGGATCCTTCTTTCTATGTATTCTCAATACATTACATTTGTCTATGTTAAGGGACAGTTGCCACTCCCTGCACCAAGTGCTTATCCGCTGCAGATCTTCCTGCATTACGCTACAATTTTCTAATGCTGCAACTTCTCTGTATACTACAGCATCATCCGCGAAAAGCCGCATGGAACTTCCGATACTATCTACTAGGTCATTTATATATATTGTGAAAAGCAATGGTCCCATAACACTCCCCTGTGGCACGCCAGAGGTTACTTTAACGTCTGTAGACGTCTCTCCATTGATAACAACATGCTGTGTTCTGTTTGCTAAAATCTCTTCAATCCAGCCACACAGCTGGTCTGATATTCCGTAGGCTCTTACTTTGTTTATCAGGCGACAGTGCGGAACTGTATCGAACGCCTTCCGGAAGTCAAGGAAAATAGCATCTACCTGGGAGCCTGTATCTAATATTTTCTGGGTCTCATGAACAAATAAAGTGAGTTGGGTCTCACACAATCGCTGTTTCCGGAATCCATGTTGATTCCTACATAGTAGATTCTGGGTTTCCAAAAACGACATGATACTCGAGCAAAAAACATGTTCTAAAATTCTACAACAGATCGACGTCAGAGATATAGTCTATAGTTTTGCGCATCTGCTCGACGACCCTTCTTGAAGACTGGGACTACCTGTGCTCTTTTCCAATCATTTGGAACCTTCCGTTCATCTAGAGACTTCCAGTAAACGGCTGTTAGAAGGGGGGCAAGTTCTTTCGCGTACTCTGTGTAGAATCGAATTGGTATCCCGTGAGGTCCAGTGGACTTTCCTCTGTTGAGTGATTCCAGTTGCTTTTCTATTCCTTGGACACTTATTTCGATGTCAGCCATTTTTTCGTTTGTGCGAGGATTTAGAGAAGGAACTGCAGTGCTGTCTTCCTCTGTGAAACTGCTTTGGAAAAAGGTGTTTAGTATTTCAGCTTTACGCGTGTCATCCTCTGTTTCAATGCCTTCATCATCCCGGAGTGTCTGGATATGCTGTTTCGATCCACTTACTGATTTAACGTAAGACCAGAACTTCCTAGGATTTTCTGTCAAGTCGGTACATAGAATTTTACTTTCGAATTCGCTGAACGCTTCACGCATAGCCCTCCTTACGCTAACTTTGACATCGTTTAGCTTCTGTTTGTCTGAGAGGTTTTGGCTGCGTTTAAACTTTGAGTGAAGCTCTCTTTGCTTTCGCAGTAGTTTCCTAACTTTGTTGTTGTACCACGGTGGGTTTTTCCCGTCCCTCACAGTTTTACTCGGCACGTACCTGTCTAAAACGCATTTTACGATTGCCCTGAACTTTTTCCATAAACACTCAACATTGTCAGTGTCTGAACAGAAATTTTCGTTTTGATCTGTTAGGTAGTCTGAAATCTGCCTTCTATTACTCTTGCTAAACAGATAAACCTTCCTCCCTTTTTTTATATTCCTATTAACTTCCATATTCAGGGATGCTGCAACGGCCTTATGATCACTGATTCCCTGTTCTGCGCTTACAGAGTCGAAAAGTTCGGGTCTGTTTGTTATCAGTAGGTCCAAGATGTTATCTCCACGAGTCGGTTCTCTGTTTAATTGCTCGAGGTAATTTTCGGATAGTGCACTCAGTAAAATGTCACTCGATGCTCTGTCCCTACCACCCGTCCTAAACATCTGAGTGCCCCAGTCTATATCTGGTAAATTGAAATCTCCACCTAAGACTATAACATGCTGAGAAAATTTATGTGAAATGTATTCCAAATTTTCTCTCAGTTGTTCAGCCACTAATGCTGCAGAGTCGACCATCATCAGTTATTTTGCTCCCCAAATAGCAAAACTCCTTTACTACTTTAATTGTCTCATTTCCTAAACTAATTCCCTCAGCATCACCAGTCTTAAATCGACTACATTCCATTATCCTCGTTTTACTTTTGTTGATGTTCATCTTATATCCTCCTTTCAAGACACTGTCCATTCCGTTCAACTGCTCTTCCAAGTCCTTTGCTGTCTCTGACAGAATTACAGTGTCATCGGCGAACCTCAACGTTTTTACTTCTTCTCCATGGACTTTAGTACCTACTCCAAATTTTTCTTTTGTTTCCTTTACTGATAGCTCAATATACAGATTGAATAACATCGGGGAGAGGCTACAACCCTGTCTCACTCCCTTCCCAACCGCTGCTTCCCTTTCATGTGCCTCGACTCTTATAACTGCCATCTGGTTTCTGTACAAATTGTAAATAGCCTTTCGCTCCCAGTATTTTAGCCCTGCCACCTTTAGAATTTGAAAGAGAGTATCCAGTCAACATTGTCAAAAGCTTTCTCTAAGTCTACAAATGCTAGAAACGTAGGTTTGCCTTTCCTTAATCTATTTTCTAAGATAAGTCGTAGGGTCAGTATTGCATCACGTGTTCCAACATTTCTGCGGAATCCAAACTAATCTTCACCGAGGTCGGCTTCTACCAGTTTTTCCATTCGTCTGTAAAGAATTCGCGTTAGTATGTTGCAGCTGTGACTTATTAAACTGATTGTTCGGTAATTTTCACATCTGTCAACACCTGCTTTCTTTGGCATTGGAATTATTATATTCTTCTTGAAGTCTGAGGGTATTTCGCCTGCCTCATACATTAAACAGGAATAAAAAAAACAAACAATTTCAATCTCAGCTGATTTAGTGCGTGAAGCGCGAGTTAAGCCAATAACTAGGTAAACTAAATTTGAATCTGTCTGGCATTAAACAGGAATAAAAAAAAACAATGTTTTATATGTTTAAATTACAGCAATTAGGAATTCCAAATCTTTCCCTTTTCTAGGCGGAGGCTGAGCCAGAAACACAGAATGCCACAAAAACACATTTTTACTGTGAAATCTTACAGGGCACCCGGAAGCAGTAACAGACAAGGGGTCGGAACCCACAAATAACACAGGCTAAGAATGAGGCCGGGAGCACATCCTCCGAGATCTTGTTCACACTACGCTCACGACAAACTGTAGACATTCCGGCCGAACATCCGCTTGCGGTGGCTGCCAGAAGGACGAAGCAACCAACAGGCCCATGCCGTGCTTCTCACACAGGCACCTCAATTTGTACAAACATCTGGGCCAACACCAACTCCGGACTCCCCTCTCACTGCGAGGCTTGGCACAGTTTATACGAAACGCCTTCCAGGCAACCAGTCACCGCCGCAGGAGTTTCACGATTCGCAAACAGACCCAGCGTAACAGCCATCACACATGTTCTTACGCCCGAGCCACAACTCCGCCAGTCTCACCGGCCACCCCAAACCGACTGCCTCTCGCCGTCCCGCGCGCCCCAGCCGAAAACGGAAAGATGCTCATGCCCGGGGACGTGCCAAAGATAAGCCGATCGCTGATGATCGACCAGCGATCTGGCTCACTGGCTATAGAACACACAAGAGGAAAATTGAAGTTTCAAATTTCGCGTTTAACAACTAATTCCCCAGTCCTTTCAGTCAGACCACACAGGCATAGACAAGATGTGGTTTGGATTCAGAGGAGTAGTATCGACCACCATTGAGAGATATGTACCAAATAAATTAATAATGGATGGTATTGATCCCCCAATGGTACACAGAACAGGTCAGAACACTGTCGCAGAACCAATGAATGAATCATGCCAAATTTAAAACAACTCAAAATCTCCAAGATGGTCGAAATTTTACAAATTCAGTGTGTGCATCCATGGGTCCGGCTGAGCTCCTGGAAGGCACCGTGACGCACAAGGAGTATCCTGTACTAGTTCCAGACCACATACACCGCTTCACGACAGTCATGTTTGCCGACACCAATGGCATTTTTGAACATGACAATGCGTCATGTCACAAAACGAAGAATGCGATGGAATGATTCGAGGAACACAGTGGCGAATTCCAATTAATGTGCTGCGCTTCCCCCCCCCCCCCCCCCCCCCGCCTCCCCAACTCGCCAAATCTGAGCCCAATCGAAAACATTTGGGCTGTGATTGAACGCGGCATCAGAGCCAATCGTCCCCCTCCCCGGAATTAACGGGGATTAGGTGATTTGTATGATGTGGTGCCCACCCCCTCCACCCACCTACCAAGGCCTCATTGCTTCCATGCCAAGACACGTCGCCACTCTTATCCTTGCCAGAGGTGGACATACCGGCTGTTGTATATGTGGTCGTGGTGTTCTGGCTGATTAGCGCATTGCCTGCTACATTTTTATAGTATGGTACAGTATCACAGTTCTAAACATATGATTGAAAGACGCTACCTAATGAAATGTTGTTCTACGAAATTTGGGATGATAAGAGGCAGATATTTGCAGACTTGAAGCTGTGGAGGCAAGTCGTGGTCGTGGCTGAATAACTTGTTTTGCGCCTGTAAAATTAAAAAGCCTATGTTCTGCCGTAGTGGTCTATAAGTTCCACATAAAATATCCCGATAAAAGATAGAATACTAGTGCATAAAGCGCAAAAAGGATAATATAATTAAGTAATCTTACTGCCTTTCAGGTATTATTCGATACAGACACACATACTTAACGCAAGTGATACTCTTTGGCATCTGAAATTATTTACTGTTGTTAACAGAGTATTTTTCTCATCACTGAATCCAACCCTTCATCCCATGTGCATCATCTAAAATTGCGCCCAGTACGAAGTACAGGAATCAAGTCGTGGATTCAGTTATGGCTTATAATAATTAACTGTTCGCAGCTAGAAATACATCGTTCCCACTAAACATAATATCAGATGCCGAAAAATGCTGTTCTGGAATTCTCTAGGCAAACTTACCTTCTCGAAACAGAAAAAAAAAATACTAAAGTAATAGAAATCTTTGCTCGCAGTACAACTAGTACGACATGAGCAGTGGTTGTCATCGAGCTAATAACTGAGATGAAGGCACAAGATCTTTTCTCTTATTGTTCTTCAGCAAGGAGTTAGTGTAATGTCTCAAGGTTACACAGTAACACCATCATGAAAAGTACAATTGGATAAAGGAAATTGATGAAAGGAACGAAATATATACAAAAATATAACGTTTTCTCTTGACTTGTGATTATTAGCACCCAATGAATACAAACGATTTTACACATGACAATAAGATTAACATTACGCCACTATCACACTAAGATCTACTCTTCTGACGAGTAATGAAATATACGAGCTGCAAAAACCCTTTGGCAAATTAAATACTGGCTTACTAAACTAAATTACGAAGAAATACGGCATGTAAACAGAATAGAAACTGCCCCATACCAGTAGTTCAAAAATGTGTGTGAAATCTTATGGGACTTAACTGCTAAGGTCATCAGTCCCTAAGCTTACACACTACTTAACCTAAATTATCCTAAGGACAAGCACACACGCCCATGCCTGAGGGAGGACTCGAACCTCCGCCAGGATCAGCCGCTCAGCATACCAAAAGTAATTACGAATACCACTCTGCTATTTATTCTGCTTTAGTAACCATGGAATATTACTTTTCCAATATGGCTCACCAAGTCGTAAATCAGGAAACACTTTACCTTGTATTTCAGAGATGATGATGATGTTTGGTTTGTGGGGCGCTCAACTGCATGGTTATCAGCGCCCGTACAATTTCCCAACCTTTGCTCAGTCCAATTTCGCCACTTTCCTGGATGATGATGAAATGATGAGGACAACACAAACACCCAGTCATCTCGAGGCAGGTGAAAATCCCTGACCCCGCCGGGAATCGAACCCGGGACCCCGTGCTCGGGAAGCGAGAGCGCTACCGCGAGACCACGAGCGGCGGACCCTTGTATTTCAGAGTAGACGTATGGAGAATAATTGTGCACAATTCTTAATATCATTTGACGAATAAAAACCGTAAGATGCTTTCTGATATGGCTCTCCATTTTACTCGGTGTAATTCAACGGTCAAAAGCACGCCTTCACTCCAGAACAGCTCAAACAGAATAGAAACTAAGAAGGAGAATGCTTTCTTCTCCTTCATACTTGCAAGTCTTGAGGAATATCACAGCGCCCACAATTCTCATTGGTCGAGGCTGTTCTCGCCTCAAAGATATTACACAAGATATACTAGAATCGAAGCCGCAGCAGTCAATCGATCAGTGTATGCAGATATGACAGCAAACATTGCGTGTGAGTCGTAGCCACATAAGAAAATAACATACGGCGTGTTATGGGTATACGTGCAGATATTTGTCTTGGTGACGGAGGACAGTGTACTGAACAATATTACAGCGGTATTTACTTCAGTTGCAGACTAATAATTTTAGCTATTAGGAACAGAGGATTTTTGGGTTGATTAGTACCCACAAGTACATGTGGCAACATCAAGCCATTAATGCTTATTTTCTCATGGGCAGCAGGTCAGCTGTTAAAGGCGGACGTGTGAACGAAAAAAGGTGAATCTATACTGACAGGCGTAGTACACTCAGTGGTGCAGTTACGACGGTGCAGAAAACATCTGCTAGACGCAGAGAAAAAACAACTAACACACAATGTGGGTGCATATTAAGGTACCAATGATCACAATATCTGCACTTATGCCCCTAACACCCTACGTATAAGTTTCCAAATTATAACAGACAGTTTTCAAGCTCAGTCGAGAAGAGTATTATCTGTGAAGGCTGATGATGTTGATTTATGGGGCGCTCACCATCGTGGTAATCAGCGCTCGTACAAGTTCCAAATATTTACATTTCCAGTCTCGGCACTTCCGAATGATGATGAGATGATGAGGACAGTACATACACCCAGTATTCGGCCGGAGAAAATCCCTCATGCGTCCGGAAATCGAACACGTGACCTCATGATCCAGAAGCAGGAAAGCTGGCCTGTAGACCACGAGCTGCGGACTATCCGCGAAAGGAGAAGATGTGGGTTCATACCCTGTTGTGCACACAGCTATAATCTGCCAAAAAGTTTTAAAATAGCTCACATTCCGCCACGAATGATAGTTTCATTCTGTAAATAACCCCTAGCCTGTGGCTTAGCCACTTCTCTGGGGTACCATGTCTTCCAGGAGTGTTAGTCGAGCAACGTGTGTGGAGCCTGGAGCATAGTCCACGATACTGGCGGAGTTATAAATGTGAAAGCGGGTTGTGAGTCGTTACTTGATAGCTCAGTCAGCAAGAGCATTTTCGACGAGAGGCCCGAACTCTTTGACTGCTTTGATCTCTTCGAAAATTTCACAACTCAGACGTTGCCGCAGAGTGAAAGATTCACCCTGAGACGCTACAAAGTTATTACCAATTTTGACATGCTGTGCACGTAATATTCATAGTGTAAAACAGTGTTGTAACCGTTTTTGGTGCCGAGAAAATACTTGCAAGGTAGTGAGTCTCAATTAACAGTTACACGTTAAACATGTCGAAACATGATGTAATCTTATAAGCGTTTTTCAACCGATTTTTTTAGAGTCATCATATAAGCAAAATCTGATCAAAAATATCTGGACACCTATTAGTGGACATCAACATAGGGTATGTCCATCCTTTGCCTTTATGATGGTTAGAACTTTGCTGGGGACTCTTGCCATTTCGTTATTAGGTGTCTGAATGTGTGTGCGGAGGAATGGCAGCCCATTCTTTCTCAAGAATCGAAACCAGAGAAGATTTGACGCTAGGGTCAGGAGCCAAGTCGGCGTTCTAACTCATCCTGGTGTTCCACTGGGCTCAGGTCGGGACACTGGGCAGGTCAGCCTATTTCAAGAACTGTCCACAAAACGTTGTCTCACAGATGCTGCTTTATACAACCAATCATCGTATCCAAAATGTTCCTGTACTGTAGGCAGTATCTGCTGACACTACATATCCTGATTTGAATTTTAAAATTTTCCCGGTGAACTGAATGTTCAAACAGATTTCGGACTTGCCCCTACGTATGATTTTGTCAAACATCTTGCTTGGTTACTGAGACCGTTGGTGGGACAATGCCATCACATCCGTAACTGAGCTGAGTTTATCAGTAGAATGGAGGCACTCCGACTAAGCATTTCCGACCCTTTGTTAGGTTTTATGTACTATCACCTTTTACAAAGGTCCCTCTCGCAGATTCTTTGCCACTAATTTTCAAAAAGTTTCTGTCGGACATCACTGCTTTGTTTCGGCATGCCTTGTCCTCAACCTATCTCATATTCAACCAAGAATATTTAGAACAGAGTGTCTCGCTTGGCCAGTCCTTTTATGGATGATTCAAGGAGAAAGTGCTTAAATAAGCTGCTCTTAAATCAACTATATTTTGGAGGTACGTGGACGATACTTTCATTGTGTGACTTCATGGAGAAGATAGACTGACGGAGTTTCTTCACCATCTCAACTCCATTCGTAACATTCGGTTCATCTTGGAAATAGGGAAAGATGGTTGTCTGCCTTTCTTGGATATCTTGCACGAAAGAACAATGGTTCTCATGGGCGTTCAGTTTATCACAATCCCTCTCATACCGGTTTGTATTCGCAAGCGTCAAGTTGTCGTCACCTGTCGCAAACCACGAGCGTCCTTAAAACACTCGTACACAGAGCTCACACTGTTTCAGGTCTAGATAGTTTACCTAAAGAGCTCGCCCACCTAAAGGAAATGTTTAGAAGGAATGGATATCCCATGCAGCAGATTAACAGGGAGTTGGGTTGTTTGGGGGAGGAGACCAAACTGCGTGGTCATCGGTCTCATCGGAGTAGGGAAGGATGGGGAAGGAAGTCGGTCGTGCCTTTTTCAAAGGAACCATCCCGGCACTTACCTGAAGCGATTTAGGGAAATCACGGAAAACCTCAATCAGGATGGCCGACGCGGGATTGAACCGTCGTCCTCCCGAATGCGAGTCCAGTGTGCTAACCACTGCGCCACCTCACTTGGCGAGATTAACAGGGCACTGTCAGTTAAAATGAAGAACCAGGAAGTGGATAAACAGGAGAACAAGCCGGCGAAATCTTTTAATTTTCTTCCTTTCTGAGGCAACATTTCGTTAAAAATGAGAAGAATCCTCAGCAAATTTCAAGTAAAAATGATTTTCCGTCCACCATCTAAAGCTGCAGACCCTTTGGGGATCGATGGAGGACGACTTGTTACCGCGGAAAGCCGGTTCAAACGGCTCTGAGCACTATGGGACTTAACAGCTATGGTCATCAGTCCCCTAGAACTTAGAACTACTTAAACCTAACTAACCTAAGGACAGCACACAACACCCAGCCATCACGAGGCAGAGAAAATCCCTGACCCCGCCGGGAATCGAACCCGGGAACCCGGGCGTGGGAAGCGAAAACGCTACCGCACGACCACGAGATGCGGGCAGGAAAGCCGGAATTTACAAAATATCTTGTCAGTATGGCTTACATGTGACAGACTACAAGCACTCTGAAAGAACGCTGCACTGAGCATCAACGTTGCACTCGCCTTTTGCATCCAAGCAAGTTCGCCAAATTCGCTATTGCCGAACACTATTTCCACTGAGCATTCAATGGAGTATGATAGAACTGTGATTCTGGCCACAGTAACATCGTTTTGGGACTCCATTATTAAAAAATACGTGGAAATACGCCTGGCGGAAAATCTGATGAACCGTGATAGCGGCTACCAGTTGCGTAATGTGTGGAACCCCATCATCTCCACGATTTGTTCTAATCGAAGACGACAGAGTACGCCAACGGCCGCGCCTAGCGGTAACAGAGGACAACTGAGTTCGGCGGTTCCACCAGCGAGGGCGCTGCCGCCGGGAAATGTGGTCAGAATGTGAACTTGAATTCTGACGCTTGCGCGGAACACTCGCAACGGTACAGAGCGAGTCTTCGCCAGTCCTCGATGATTCACCTCAGATGGCTGGCAGTAGCCAAGTCGAAATATCGTGCAGTGAATTAATCGACGACCGGCTGCACGTCCGAAATTTGTTTGAACTACGTATTCCGGCAGCTACCATTCTCCAGGCGCTTGCCGACCTCAAGTCGCAGCTAACAGTCTCCAGGCGCTTGCCGACCTCAAGTCGCAGCTACCATTCTCCAGGCGCTTGCCGACCTCAGTCCTTCTATTGTATTGACGCAGGGTATAGCTTGATGACCATGTCAGACCAGGGTTTATAGTCGTTCACTGTCGAGTGGCGTCGCTCTTTACGCCACGTACAGTGGCCGGCTGCTGTGGCCGAGCGGCTGGAGGAGCTTCAGTCCGGAACCGCGCTGCTGCTACGGTCACAAGTTCGAATCCTGCCTCGGGTATGGATGTGTGTCATGTCCTTAGGTTAGTTAAGTTTAAGTAGTTCTAAGTCTAGAGGACTTGATGACGTCAGATGTTAAGTCCCATAGTGATTAGAGCCATTTGAAACACCTACAGTGTCGCATAACATTATAATGAGCCTAGGGTTTTTAAAACACCTTCCGAACCTAGGGTGGAAAGTATGCGTGGGTGACTTAAATTTTTATTACTGTTATAAATTTTTGAATGTATGCAGTAGTCATCCACACTATCAGCTCATTTTTTTATCATTTTGTTATTATCTTAAACATTAGAAAAATTAGATTCAAGAAAAGTGAAGTAAGTTCAAACTTTTATATTATTTTGAAATTCATCAATGTTCAATAAAACGTGTAATACATGCCAAGTCTGTCTCAAAGCTGGTGACTTACTTGCAGTTGTAAATTAATTAAGAAAAGTGTTTCTTAGAGGGGGTTCAGTTGACATAAAATGTGATTTTCAAAGAATAGGAAACAGAAAGAACAGGAAACGGGAAGGGATACCGCATTCAAACAAGCACACAAAGATAGTTCAAGGCTACACAGAAAAGGAACTGAACCATAACCAATCCATTATATTCAGGCAAAGAAATTCCGCTCCTAGTGTAGTCGCGTTTCCAATGGATAACCACAGACTGGAATTGGATGTATAGACAAGGATCACATGGTTTGAGATAACCACAATCTAACCAAAATGCTCTATAATAATCTTTCTAGAAATTGTAAAATAGGAAAACTGCTCGCGATAGCGATTAATTAAGTTTGAATTCGCGAAATATTATGCAAAAGAGTAGCTGAGGGCTAGTTTTGTTACTATAGCACATCTTCCACGTGCAAAAGTACTTTTACAGAAAATATGTAATTCCACAACGATTGTAACGAAGAAATCAAATCCAAACAGATTACTTACAAAAAAAATCTTCCGAACTGCATTAATAACCATAATATTGACCTAATGGCTCGTTAAACAATTTTACGAGCACATGGTACTGTTATTACAAAGCACACACCACGTGGACTACACAACGAGAAATTATTAATTTGTAGAATTTCAGTGAGAGAAAACCTTACAATCATACGAAGAAACAATTATACGCACATTCACACTAAAGAGCGATGACTTTAATCAGAATTACGCCTCATAATTTAACGTGCTTCCGCTTTCCTTTATTGGAGTGGTTACAAAGCAACTACTGCAATAAACTCCGAAACCAACACTGAAATCGCACTGCATGGCGATTTTTTTTAAAAAATATAAAAAACATTTTCGATATAAATCTGTAAGAAAAGTAATTAATATTTCAGTTAGGCTAAAAACAAGAATTTCATTGTGCTTCGGACTCACCAAACACGCGCTTACCCGACAATGTTATCACATGAGAAACTGTCCGCAGGCTCACTAGCATCCGAGGGTATCCCACAGATACAGTAGGAAGTGACCAGGGAGGTAGCTTCCCTTACCAACTACAAAAGCGACGGACAGAATGACACCAAGGAGACAAACCTCTTTGCCTTAGGAATCGTATCTACCCACTCAGACGTTGGTACCGCCGTTCTCTAGCAGACAGAACTTCTCTGCTATCACCTAACATGCAACTACAAATAATCACACTCATTCATCCTTTCACACCAGAAGGGACGGAGATGATAATATCTTAAGAACATGATATACGCTACGCAAAGGAGGCGGATGTGGGTTTCATAGGAAACTCTGTATGATAAGAATAACATATAAAAATGTGTTTGAATGTGTTGTATGGCAAGTTGTTCGTGTTTATACGTCAATATAAAGTATTCCACTGCTCCGTCTCCTCCCAGATAAATTTAGAAATTTAGAGGTGAAAATGTATGACGTAAACAACAATAAATTGAGCAAAATAGCGTGAAGAAAATGTAACAGAGACCTTTCAACATTCCCTATGGAAATACAGGGTTATTACAAATGATTGAAGCGATTTCACAGCTCTACAATAACTTTATTATTCGAGATATTTTCACAATGCTTTGCACACACATACAAAAACTCAAAAAGTTTTTTTTAGGCATTCACAAATGTTCGATATGTGCCCCTTTAGTGATTCGGCAGACATCAAGCCGATAATCAAGTTCCTCCCACACTCGGCGCAGCATGTCCCCGATGTAGAAAGCATCGTTGATGCGAGCTCACAGTTCTGGCACGTTGTTGGTAGAGGAGGTTTAAACACTGAATCTTTCACATAACCCCACAGAAAGAAATCGCATGGGGTTAAGTCGGGAGAGCGTGGAGGCCATGACATGAATTGCTGATCATGATCTCCACCACGATCGATCCATCGGTTTTCCAATCTCCTGTTTAAGAAATGCCGAACATCATGATGGAAGTGCGGTGGAGCACCATCCTGTTGAAAGATGAAGTCGGCGCTGTCGGTCTCCAGTTGTGCAAGAGCCAATTTTCCAGCATGTCCAGATACACGGGTCCTGTAACGTTTTTTTCGCAGAAGAAAAAGGGTCAACCGTTTCTTCGCTCACTGCAGGCCAACCCGTTGATTTCCTCTTACAGAGGCATCCAGAAGCTTTAAACTGCGCATACCATCGCCGAATGGAGTTAGCAGTTGGTGGATCGTTGTTGAACTTCGTCCTGAAGTGTTGTTGACTGTTATGACTGACTGATGTGAGTGCATTTCAAGCACGACATACGGTTTCTCGGCTCCTGTCGCCATTTTGTCTCACTGCGCTCTCGAGCGCTCTGGCGGCTTCAACCAAACAAAACTTTATGAGTTTTTCTACGTATCTGTAGTGTGTCGTGACCATATGTTAAAGAATGGAGCTACAGTGAATTTATGAAATCGCTTCAATCATTTGTAATAGCCCTGTATGTGCCATATGGGGAGCTGTTCGTCCATTGCACCTCATTCTTTTTATGTTCCTACTCAGTCATTGCGCTAACTGGACTGCTGATAGCACTTTGAAACGGACGAGTGATTCCTTCCGCTGATTTAATGCGATTTTTTTGCAGCCACCCTCCGCAATACTCAACGGGCCTGTCCGTCAGTACATGGGATCTTCCTGGTCTTGGTTTAGATGTGGCTGTTCCTTCGCGTTTTCACTTCACAATCACATCACCAACTGCCGACTAGGGCAGTTTTAGAAAGGTTGAAATGTCCCTCATAGATATATTACACAGGTGAGATCCAATGTCCAGTCTACTTCTGAAGTCACTCAGTTATCCTGACGACCTACTCTGCTGTTACAGCCTCTCTACTGACAACGCAGTACCCTCCGCTTCCTTTTACGGTGACGGCTCCGTCTTCCTCGACATCCAGATTATAAAGGGCTCTCCGGATACATCTGATCAGCGTACACGTACGCACCTTTAAAAGTGGGACTTAGTGGAAGCGGAATACCTGAGAATACTTTGCAAAATGTCATTTCAGAGACCTTCGACATATTTAACATACAGGAAAAGCAATAATCTATAGCTAAGTAAAGGATTTTATATGCAAGAGGAAGCTGTGAAAAAGAGAATGGAAGCTTTTTAAATATGGTACTATAGAAGAACGCAGAGGGTAGATGGGTAGATCGAGTAACTGATAAGGAATCAACTTGGGGAAGAAAGAAATTTGTGGCGCAGATTGACTAAAACAGGGTATCGGTTAATAGGACGCATCGTGAAGCATGAAACGATTGTCAGAAGAAGTGTGCATGGGGGAAAGGGGGGAGGGGACGCGATAAATTGTAGGATATATTGTGAATGAATGTTGCAGTAGGTATTTAGGGATGAAGAGGCTTGCGCAGAATAGGCTAGCGTAGAGAACTGCAACAACCCAGTCTTCGGACTGAAGACCACATCAGGCAACTATGATGTTGCTCGGTGGACCAGTAACAAATGAAAACTCCGAGGGTCCAAGATTCAATATTCGTTCAGTATGGGGACTCTTTTCCGTCATTTACCTTCATACGGTGACTGACGTTCCAACATACTGGCCATTAAAATTGCTACACCAAGAAGAAATGCAGATGATAAACGGGTATTCACTGGACAAATATATTATACTAGAACTGATATGTGATTACATTTTCACGCAATTTGGGTGCATAGATCCTGAGAAATCAGTACCCAGAACAACCACCTCTGGCCGTAATAACGGCCTAGATACGCCTGGACATTGACTCAAACAGAGCTTGGATGGTGTGTACAGGCACAGCTGCCCATGCAGCTTCAACACGATACCACAGTTCAGCAAGAGTAGTGACTGGCGTATAGGTGTTGCTCGGCCACCATTGACCAGACGTTTTCAGTTGGTGAGAGATCTGGAGAATGTGCTGGTTTGGGCAGCATATAACACTACCGTCTGCCACTGCTATACCATAACCTCAAAACTGGAGGCAATTTGCAAATCAGAATTATTTTGTTGGAGTAATAATGGTATAAAGCAACAGAGCAGTGTTACCCCCTGAGAGGAATTTTGTTACGTTGACCGTGTTGTACCTAACGGAGGTAGCTTATCGGAAGTGAAAGTCAGAATTACGTAAATACAGTATTTGAACAGTACGAACAAAATTTTGCCTACCTGCACTGTTCAACTGATAAAGAAAACGGTCGCCAGCCTAACTAGGCAAGAGAATGATTAACATTCTCGTTTAAGAAAATAGTTATTAGTAATTTTAACGAATAAACACAACCTATACTTTGTCACACGCGAGTGCAATGAACTCTGACACATACATATGTTTACGGTAAGATTGAAACTAACAGTTAGAGCAGCAAAACTATTTGCAAAATTATAACAGATACCGAAACACACTATTACTTTCAGGGCTTACACAATCTGAGTGGTCTTCATAACATTACCATTAACATTCCCTCCAGGATCATAAATTGGACATAGGTTAAGTCTCTCTCAGTTAAATACTTTACTATTTAAAATGAAAGTTAGTTGAAATTCACTGACAGGTTACTTATCACTGTCTTTCTAATAAATAGATTATGGTTTTCATAAATAGAGATCTTTCCGTTACTTGTTACCTAGCATTAGCACAATAGACAGACTGTGTATCTTGTTATACTATTAATATGCACTTCCAATACACAAGAGAGACAAACACTTAGCAATCATGAACATATAATTTTCTACTATTGCAGTTTCCCACTTTTACTACAGCGAAACACAATGTTGACAAAATTGCAAGAAACTGACTCATCTTTTAGAATTTACTACAGACTACAATGTGATCATTTACTTTATAAGCCTCAGTCTTAAGAACTTTTAATTTTGAAGTTGGCAACAGCACTTTAATAAGCAGTTTTAATAGGAATATTTTCAGCAAACAACATTTACTTTAACTCACTCTCTTGCCACATTAACTTTAACTTTCTTTTTACTATGTTGAAGAGGCATTAATGAGCAAAATACTGGGCTTTAATGTTCTTTTAGTAAGGACACTCAGATATCACTTTAGCTCAAACGGAGAGGAACCTGACGAGGAGAAAAATCAGGGTAGGTACATAAATTGAGATATAAATTACCTTATATTTGAGCACACTAACACATCCATTAAGCTGATCCTTCACTGTACATCATTGTAGTATTCCGATGCAATGACTGCGCAATGTGGTGGCAACCGCATGTTGGTAGGTGGAATTGCAGGTAGAATTGCTGGACTCTGTCGTTTCTTGGTGGCGATGATAGATACAAATTCCAGAATAGTTCCAGCTATTTATCCATACATCCGAGGCATTGGAAAGGAGCAGAAAAAGCCTCTTTCGGAGCCAGAACAATATGTCACTTTTACATGGCAGTGCACAGACTCGTAGCTTGTCCCCGACTCGTAGCTCGTCTCGTCCCCGACTCGTAGCTCGTCCCCGACTGACTATCAGTTCCACCTTTTCTACATGGGCCAACCACAATTTGTGCGCACTACACAGTTCCGTTCCCAAGGGGAACCACTACACCTTTTACATACAAACTAACTAAGAACCCTAAATGAGGATCTGCAGTTTACATAACAGTAACCAAATGCATTAAATAAAACAGAACATTTGCACATACTGACATTTCTAAAAAAAATTATTCACACAGAAATTACAATGACATACAGTAAGTTTTGTTCCCTTCGAATGAGACAAAGAATTTAAATGACAGATATACTACATTGCATAGAATCAAACCAGGACATCAAAGTTTTAACAAAGAAAGGAGTATACAATTTTATGTTATCGATTCAAACACATTTACAGAAGATCAACAATGTAACATTAAATAAAACAAAAGCAAAATAAATCAGTAAAGTATTACAGCTATGGTGTTACACATGCCCCATGTTTCGTTGAAGTTTCCCATCAGGGACACATCAAGAAAACATCTATAACACCTAATTGGTGTTGGCTATAAAAAAAATTATTCCATCCAACTTCAGTTGGGAGAAAAAAATACATATTACAAACATACAGTATATACATTAAGGAAATTCATACACTTCTTCCAAAAATATTTTCAAAATAGGACATTTACAATAATTTTCATTTCCACACTAGTTTAAGGTAAGTAATTTTCATCATTACACAAGATATTTTAGCATGTTCATTTCATACACACACAGTTCAAATAATAGACAAACAATACACAAAATAAATCTGCATTTTAGTAGCAAAGGTATAGCCTTCAAAGAAAATAAATTTAAAAAAAATGAACACATATACAATAGCACAGAACATTTTAACTTAACAAAGCAGAAATTTGTCTTTCAATGTTTTTGAAGAATGTAAATATTCACAGACACACAAGCATGTTAATGATCATAGTACATTTTACAAGGTTCAGCAATTAATGGAATGTTAAAAAAATTCATTTTGCATCCACATATGTACCAACATCTACACAAAACAGCTATGAGAACTTTTTCCAACTGATTCCTTAAACACAAAATTAACTTTTCAAGATTTTTGTTTCAAAAAAAATTTTTAACTTTAAAGCTGCTCTTCATTAATAGCAGTCCAAAATGTTTGTAGCACATAAACACATTAACATATTCAGAACCTATCTTTAATCATCACTTCTGTGTTTTAAAACAAGGCAGTCCAAAACTTTAAGTTATTCCAAAAAACCTAGCATCAAAACATCTACATCCATTTGGGTATGAATGCATATATATTTTATAATAACTTTTCGCTGACTTCAAAAAGAATAGTCAGTTCATAACACATTGACCAATAAACCTAACTTACTTCACTGCTTGCCTCAGCACTAGCAGTCCATGTTACATATTCTGCCCATTATTGATTTGGCAGTCTTTGTATGTAAACATTTAGGCACAAAAACACATTTTAGATTAAGAACGTTAAAATACACATTTTTAAATTAATACACTGCCTCATCCTCTAGGTTTGGCAGTTCGTGACCACTTTATCAACCTTTTGCCCCACAATGGCAAGTTCTTTGGCTACTATTCACATAGCATATTTGGGTAGCCCTCAGCTTTAGGACCACAGCATTTTTATTCTTTTGTCTTGTTTTGCTGCCCAACAACATAATTTTGACCAGTTTATTGTCTTCATCTTAAAGTTTTTCATCATTATGTCACATCTTTGTTACCAATTGCATTGATGGTATAAAACATTAAACCTGTAACTTTGAAACAGTAATTAGACACTGGTAATATTAAATCTTCCTTTACACAATGACAAAATCAGGTAAAATACACATCATTAATAGAGAAAAATTTTAATTACAGTTTTGGTATAATGACAATGTTCAGGGGTTGTTTGAGAGTCCCTGATTTGTGGTTTTTCTCCCCACTTTCTTACTTAGTAATATTTCTTTTAAAGTCAGTATTTAGTCAATTATTTTTCCACACATTTAGGTCATCAGATATGTCAAGATCAGAACAATAATTTTACATCCTACTGTAAGTGATTTCTGCCCACTTTTGGTGGCACTAGACACACAACTCTTACATCTATTTCACATACATTAGTCAGGTTTATCTCCTCAGTTTTTCAATATCATAACTATCCCTATTTTCAGAAAAAAACATTTGCATTCAGTCATATTATAGTATTCATTTACCTTGTTTTTAGTATTCTTACCTTTTCTCACCCATATTCCTCTTTCCAATTACTTTTCTATTACATATTTCCTTTACAATATCCACTACACTTTCATTATTCTTGGTCATTTTCTAGTGTACCCAATTTAATTATTCATTTACTTGTCCACAAACAATACACAGTATCTTACATTATTTCTACACTTTTCAGTTTACTCTGATAGAGAAGAAGGAAAGAAGATAGTAAAAGTTCTGAATGATGAAGAGGAAGGTTGGCAGCACGAAAATAAATGGATGTAGTGCTGACAACGACTCGGGTCCCTCGTGCTCGTCAGGCACCTGACAATGCAAAGAGTGCATTGTCTCCTGAGGGTTAACAACCCTCATCTGAGGGCATGTGTCTTTAAATACATAACATGGTGCAAACATAAGCCCTCTCTGGTCTTTAAGTACAATAGAAATTAATTATTATCTTATGAAGTTCTTTGCACTTTCATAAAGTTACGATAAGCATAATTATTCATAAAGTTTTCAGGTTTCTCACACTACATGGCCCTCTCTTCATAATTAGACTGGCAACAATAAGTATTCAATTAAAGTTAAACATTTCCTAAGCAAAGTCAAACAGTACAGTACAGAACAGTACAGTAAATAAGCAACACCTGCCCCATCCTCAAGATCAACAAAACAATAATTCACTTTCAGGTAACACTCAGATATAATAATAATAAAGTCATGCATTGAATTAACAGTATATATACATACATCCTGCCCCCAGTCTCTTTATTAACAAGGCAGTCTTTTATGGTTCATAAAATAGTTACTAAGTCTGGTGGCTTTTTAGGCCTCCTATCTTCTACATCTTTCACTAACCCATTCAGATCTTGCCAACGTTTTGTTTCATCAGGTGGCTTTTTAGGTTTTGGAATTTCAAAGTCTTTAGCAAGATGCAACATCTCCTGTCCTGATATTATTTTATCAGGTGGTTCTTTTTGTTCCTGTAATTCACACTCATTTAAAACATTTGTTGAGGCTTGCCCCAGTATAGTATCATCTGGAGGTTCCTGCAAATTATGCCCCTGTGTTACATTACTGAATAATTCATTCGGTTTTGGCCCAGTCCTACTTTCTGTATTTTACTTTGGAAAATTGTCACTAATTTACTCATACCCTCTCTCAGTAAAAGTATATTCACTTTCGTTTACACCTGAAAACTCATCTTTGCTGGAGTCATCACTACTCTCTTCCTCACCATAAGATTTACTTAAGTACTCGACTTTTGAACAATAGGGAAAGTTAGTACATTCATTCCTATCTGTATTCATATATCCTTCATCATCTGAACTATCACTGATTTCATTTTCGTCATCAGATTCGAGTAGGAAAGCAACTTTTAAACAGTGAGGCAGATTATCACTAGATGTTTCAGCCACTTCGTTTTCGACTCATTTTCTACCCACTGCACATCGTTTGGAGACTCAGGCGCTTCTGGTGTATCACTTTGAACGATCTCAGCCTTAGTTTCGTACATAGTATACTCATCATATACATTGATAACCTTCGTTTCACTGATTCCTTTACTATCAGTTTCAGATAATCGTGCGAAATCCCTATAGACCCTTCTGCATTCAAGCCACAAAACACCTTTCCATCAACAATAATTTCACCTGCACTGCTTATAATGTCATGTTCACTAACGTCCTCCTTTACATCACTTTCACCTATTATTAATTGTGCACACGTCTTTTGTGTGGCATATTCTACCTTCCTTTCCTCTTTATTCATCATAACCTCCCTCACATCTACGTCTTTTACCTCATACACATCATTAACAGTACAAATATTCCCCTTTTCACTCGCCTTTTCTGTCTCCCTTTCTTCCTTTAATAATGTCTTTTCGCACGATTCCGATATTGAGTTATCCTTATCACATGACATATTAATTTTATTTCCATTTTTACATTCATTTATTACTGAAATCGACTAACGGAAGTGTCCGATCCCGCCTCATTTGTTTCTCCTTACGGCAGCCATCTTGTTCTGACGTCTGCCATTTGTGTGTGCTATTAAGTGCAATGTATGCTGCTCCGGCAACCGCTGCCCCGAGCACAAACAGTCACGTGACTTCGCACTGGGAACGCCACTATGTATCACTCCGCGCCCATCTTCCATAGGCGCGTCCTTAACCTTCCTGCCCTCTAGTTTACATCTTTCCTTCTCGAATTTATTATTTGATATCTTTTCTTTGGGCCCAAAACCGGTTTCCGCGTGAATCCGGCCCGTAACACACGCGGTTTTCAGTTTTCCATTTCGTCTCTATTTTGGAAATTCCGCGCCATGTATCCTCTGCCGCGCGTCGCATAATTTCCTCTACCTCTCGCACGACCTCTTTGAATCGTGTTTACACGAAATCTATCGTTTTCATGTCGTTCAGCTTGGTCATTACTTTCTCGCGAATAATTGTTGTTATTATGGGGACGAAGCTCGCGATTTCTTCGCCAGTGATCTTCATCCTCGACCCTTTCCAAAAACGCAGAAAAACTTCTATGGGTACTCCCAACATACCGTTTAGAATCCTCAGGCAGTTTCTGCCAAAGAACCCAAACGATCTCGGCTTCAGTCCTCATAGCCTTCAGATGTATCAGCTTTCTGTACCATGATTCACAAAACTCTTTCATGGTTTGCCTACCTCTGATATCATACAACCTGGCGATTAGAAACTCCCGCCACAACTGGTCTTGTTTTTGTTCCGACCAGTACTCGTCAATAAATTTTTGTTTAAAGTTTTCAAAAGACATCTGGTTTGTATTCAGATTCAACCCCCACCTTTTTGCTTCTCCCGTTAATGCACTGATTACAACATTAATTTTTTCCTGGTCAGATAAATATTCAGGAAAGTTCCTTTCGCAGTTCTTTACAAAATCAAGGGGGTGCCATGTCTCTTTGCAGGGTCGAATTTTTCCTCGCCCTCTAATATTTTACTGAAAGCAATCCTTTCTGTAAATTGTGTAGGTCCTGTTTGTATTTTTCTTTCCAAGTCATACATTTTGCCTTGGATTTGTGACGTGTTATGGTCACACTCCTTTTCGCAATTAACAATCTGTTTGGTTAGTTCCCTACTTTTTTCTGTTACAGATTGTTTAATCTGTGCAAATTCCGCGTTACATTCTGTTTGTATTTCGGATTTAATACCGAATACCTTTTCGTCCACTTTAGTACAGACTAAGGGTTCTATTTGATCTTGAATTTTAATTACTTCAGAGTCAAATCTTTCGTTAATGTCATCAATTTGTCCTTGTACATTGGCAATATTGCCATTGATGACAGTAATTTCGCTTTTAATACTTTTGATTTCATTACTCACTATTCCTACCATTGAGGTGACTTCTTCAATTTGTTTACTAAGTCTGATGCCCTGCATTTCGATTTGTTTACTTTGTGCACTAATCTGTTGGTTTTGCTCAACAAGCTGATTATTAATGTTTCGCCCCTGTACTGCTATTTGTGCATTAATATTGTCACTGTGTGCTGTAATTTGTGCCTTAATATTGTCATTTTCTGCTGCATTTTGTTGTCCCTGTGCTGCGATTTGTATATTAATATTGTCATTGAGTGCTGCAATTTGTGTTGCAAATTGCGTAGACAACATCCTGAACAAATCAGTCACATCTGGTGTCTTTTCACTTTTGGTTTCTACTGCATTTTCGTGTTCAAATCCTACAGCAATTTCTGTTTCTGGTGATTCAAACATATCCCACGATTCATTAACATAGCCACTGTCTTCCACAACATCACTCATACTGTCTTGCTTAGTACGTGCGACTCACATAGCTTCAATCTGTTTATTGACGTCTGCGTGATAACGTACGTAATTTAACTCGCGCGTAATGCCATCTGTTGGTGTGCTGCCTGAACTGCTCTCGGGTGCATTCTGTTCTCGCGTGTCTAGATTTATTTCTAGTTTCCTGTCCATTTTAGCTATTATTAAGTACTGATACCTTTCATTTACAATTTAAACTGAACTTTCACTATCCGGTCTGTCAAATGATGCACAGGTTCGTGTCGCTGGACGTTTTATGTTCACTCTATGTTTGTAAAATGCTAACTACTTATAATTTTTTCCTGAACTGAACAACGTCCTGTCACGGTCGCCACGTATAACTCTACCGTCTGCCGCTGCTATACCATAACCTCAAAACTGGAGGCAATTTGCAAATCAGAATTATTTTGTTGGAGTAATAATGGTATAAAGCAACAGAGCAGTGTTACCCCCTGAGAGGAATTTTGTTACGTTGACCGTGTTGTACCTAACGGAGGTAGCTTATCGGAAGTGAAAGTCAGAATTACGTAAATACAGTATTTGAACAGTACGAACAAAATTTTGCCTACCTGCACTGTTCAACTGATAAAGAAAACGGTCGCCAGCCTAACTAGGCAAGAGAATGATTAACATTCTCGTTTAAGAAAATAGTTATTAGTAATTTTAACGAATAAACACAACCTATACTTTGTCACACGCGAGTGCAATGAACTCTGACACATACATATGTTTACGGTAAGATTGAAACTAACAGTTAGAGCAGCAAAACTATTTGCAAAATTATAACAGATACCGAAACACACTATTACTTTCAGGGCTTACACAATCTGAGTGGTCTTCATAACATTACCATTAACATTCCCTCCAGGATCATAAATTGGACATAGGTTAAGTCTCTCTCAGTTAAATACTTTACTATTTAAAATGAAAGTTAGTTGAAATTCACTGACAGGTTACTTATCACTGTCTTTCTAATAAATAGATTATGGTTTTCATAAATAGAGATCTTTCCGTTACTTGTTACCTAGCATTAGCACAATAGACAGACTGTGTATCTTGTTATACTATTAATATGCACTTCCAATACACAAGAGAGACAAACACTTAGCAATCATGAACATATAATTTTCTACTATTGCAGTTTCCCACTTTTACTACAGCGAAACACAATGTTGACAAAATTGCAAGAAACTGACTCATCTTTTAGAATTTACTACAGACTACAATGTGATCATTTACTTTATAAGCCTCAGTCTTAAGAACTTTTAATTTTGAAGTTGGCAACAGCACTTTAATAAGCAGTTTTAATAGGAATATTTTCAGCAAACAACATTTACTTTAACTCACTCTCTTGCCACATTAACTTTAACTTTCTTTTTACTATGTTGAAGAGGCATTAATGAGCAAAATACTGGGCTTTAATGTTCTTTTAGTAAGGACACTCAGATATCACTTTAGCTCAAACGGAGAGGAACCTGACGAGGAGAAAAATCAGGGTAGGTACATAAATTGAGATATAAATTACCTTATATTTGAGCACACTAACACATCCATTAAGCTGATCCTTCACTGTACATCATTGTAGTATTCCGATGCAATGACTGCGCAATGTGGTGGCAACCGCATGTTGGTAGGTGGAATTGCAGGTAGAATTGCTGGACTCTGTCGTTTCTTGGTGGCGATGATAGATACAAATTCCAGAATAGTTCCAGCTATTTATCCATACATCCGAGGCATTGGAAAGGAGCAGAAAAAGCCTCTTTCGGAGCCAGAACAATATGTCACTTTTACATGGCAGTGCACAGACTCGTAGCTTGTCCCCGACTCGTAGCTCGTCTCGTCCCCGACTCGTAGCTCGTCCCCGACTGACTATCAGTTCCACCTTTTCTACATGGGCCAACCACAATTTGTGCGCACTACACAGTTCCGTTCCCAAGGGGAACCACTACACCTTTTACATACAAACTAACTAAGAACCCTAAGTGAGGATCAGCAGTTTACATAACAGTAACCAAATGCATTAAATAAAACAGAACATTTGCATATACTGACATTTCTAAAAAAAATTATTCACACAGAAATTACAATGACATACAGTAAGTTTTGTTCCCTCCAAATGGGACAAAGAATTTAAATGACAGATATACTACATTGCATAGAATCAAACCAGGACATCAAAGTTTTAACAAAGAAAGGAATATACAATTTTATGTTATCGATTCAAACACATTTACAGAAGATCAACAATGTAACATTAAATAAAACAAAAGCAAAATAAATCAATAGAGTATTAGAGCTATGGTTTTACAAGCAGTCGAACATTTTCTGTATCCAGAAAGGCCCGTACAGAACCTGCAACATGCGGTTGTGCATTATACTGCTGAAATGTAGGGTTTCGCAGGGATCGAATGAAGGGTAGAACCAAGGGTAGAACCAAGGGTCATAACACATCTGAAATGTAACGTCCACTGTTCAAAGTGCCGTCAATGCGAACAAGAGGTGATCGTGACGTGTAACCAATGGCACCCCATACCATCACGCCAGGTGATACGCCAGTATGGCGATGACGAATATACGCTTCCAATGTGCGTTCACCGCGATATCGCCAAATACGGATTCGACCATCATGATGCTGTAAACAGAACCTGTATTCATCAGACAAAATGACGTTTTGCCATTCGTGCATCCAGGTTCGTCGTTAAGTGCACCATCGCAGGCGCTCCTGCCTGTTATTCAGCGTCATGGGTAACCGCAGCCATGGTCCTCGAGCTGATAGTCCATACTGCTGAAACGTCGTCGAACTGTTCGTGCAGATGGTTGTTGTCTTGCAAACGTCCTCATCTGTTGACACAGGGATCGAGAGGTGGCTGCACGATCCGTTACGGCCATGCGGATAAGATGCCTGTCATCTCGACTGCTAGTGATACAAGGCCGTTGGGATCCAGCACGGCGTTCCGTATTACCCTCCTGAGCCCGCCGATTCCATATTCTGCTAACAGTCATTGGATCTAGACCTACGAGAGCAGCAATGTCGCGATACGATAAACCGCAATCGCACTAGGCTAAAATCCGACCTTTATCAAAGTCGGAAACGTGATGGTACGCATTTCTCCTCTTTACACGAGGCACTACAACAACGTTTCACCAGGCAACGCCGGTCAACTGCTGTTTGTGTATGAGAAATCGGTTGGGAACTTTCCTCATGTCAGCACGTTGTAGGTGTCGCCACCGGCGCCAACTTTGTGTGAATGCTGTGAAAAGCTAATCATTCGAATATCACAGCATCTTCTTCCTGTTGGTTAAATTTCACATCTATAGCACGTCATCTTCGTAGTGTAGCAATTTTAATGGCCAGTAGTGTAGTAGTTACGTAGAGTTCAAACGATTATATCGAGATAGAAAAATATCGAGGCCATACCAAGTTAGTCGAAAGATGTAAAAAGGCATGACCGGTTTTTTTTAATAGTAGTAACAATCGTCCTAATGTAATGAATTGAATTAGAGGATGTTTTATATCGAGCTGCTCGGCAGCAAAGAGACGTTATGTAGATATTCGAGGGGCGTTCAGTATGCAATTATTCATATTTTCTTCTTGGAAATGTCAGTTGAAAAAATGCGATCTTTGTTGTGGAATATTCCCGCTTCAGCCCCAATAATTTCATAAGTTCAAGCAGTCGGCGGCGCTTACGTAGCATTCAGAGTAGCATCCGTAAAGGAGGTGCGTTCCAAGTAGGGAGCTAGCTTTGAGTTTCTTTTTGCGAAATTCAGAGCGTTGCAGATATCCGTAGGCGTTCGAAAGGATGTCTACGGAGACTCGGCAGTGAACAAAAGCATGGCGAGTCGTTGGGCAAGGCGTCTGTCATCATTGCAACAAAATTGCCCGATGTCCAGCTCTGACTCGTGGAAAATACGAACACTCTCATTCGAAGTGCTAGACGGTTCACAGTCAAACAGCTCGCTGCACAACTGGAATTGTCTGTTGATAGTGCTGACACGCTCTTCCACCAGTTTTGCGCCTGCTGGATTCCTCGCCATCTACCGCCTTCTCCCTGTTTGGCCCAACGAAGGATGCACTCCGCTGGTGAGTACGAGGATGATGGGAAGTTATTGATACAGTAAAAAGCTGGCTTCGACATCGACTAGTAGAGTAATACCATGCCCGCGTACCCTCCCTATAAGGTGGCATAAGGCCTTTTCACTGAACGGAGACTATGTTGAAAAACAGAGTTTTATAGCAAAACGGTGTGGAATAATATGGTGTATTTGAAAGTTTAGTATAGAAATTATACTACAGTTTGTTTAATTATTCCGTGTACAACGTCACTGAATTTGCTTACTGAAGAAGGAAGATCAGGGTTTAACGTCCCGTCGACATAGTCATTAGAGATGGAGATCAAGCTCAGATTTATTCAGGGAAGGGGAAGGAAATCACCCGTGACCCTTCATAGGAACAATCCCGGCATTCGCCTGGAGCGACTTAGGGATATCACAGAATACTTAAATCTCGATCAAGCTCAGAATTATTCAGGGAAGGGGAAGGAAATCACCCGTGACCCTTCATAGGAACAATCCCGGCATTCGCCTGGAGCGACTTAGGGATATCACAGAATACTTAAATCTCGATCAAGCTCAGAATTATTCAGGGAAGGGGAAGGAAATCACCCGTGACCCTTCATAGGAACAATCCCGGCATTCGCCTGGAGCGACTTAGGGATATCACAGAAAACTTAAATGTCGATCAAGCTCAGAATTATTCAGGGAAGGGGAAGGAAATCACCCGTGACCCTTCATAGGAACAATCCCGGCATTCTCCTGGAGCGACTTAGGAATATCACAGAAAACTTAAATGTCGATGGTCGGTCACGGATCTGAATCGACCTCCTCCAGACTGTGACTGTAGTGTGCACACCACTGCACCACCTCGCTCGGCTTAGGCATTTAAGCTCACGTCGGTGCACGAGAATGCCGTTTACTACTCTGTATATAGTTTGTGGTCTTTGAATCATGAAGTTCACTAAGAACTGAATTGAAATGGAAATTACGTAAACATTGTAAGACATTTGATTAGATCTTCGAGTCAGTCTTCATGGCATCAGTCGGATATTTAACTACAGCAACAGGAATGGCTATTTAAGACACAAGTATTAAAAGCTATTTATTCTCTGTTAGAGTTAACGGTCGTAACACTTGTTCGAGCATTGGGTAATAAATTTTCTAAGCCACTGTACATTTCTTTTACAGGAAAGCGAAGACGATTATTTATGTGTGATATTCGTGCTAGGCGTTCATTAAACATTCTCCTGCATGACTTGGCGTAATAATTTACACACATTACGTTAGCAGTATCAAGTCTTGTACTGGTGTAATTCACGAATTTTACTACGGACCAGGAGTCATTAACGACATGATTACTTATAATACGTCGTGACAGCTCGTGCGTCGTCTACACAAACTGTGAATTCTTTTTAATACTGTGTATAAACCAGTTTCACGTCTGATTCTTTACAGTGTAAGCGAATGATAAAAAGAAGGAAACCTCTGCTACTGGACTTCTCCTCCTGCGGCAGTAGTATCACAACCAATTCCTGACTATGTCAAATAACAGCGCAGAATACCAACTCGTACATGTTAGTCAATCTTATGTAGACTCAAGCATTTAAAAAAAATCTGAATTACTTGAAAGAATACCGTGTAAGAACTCATCGATCAAAATTTAGCTGTATATTCGTGAGACCAATTTTCTTAACTCAATTACTTATCACTAATTAACCACTTAAATATAATCTTAACTTTTTCTAGAAAGGCATAAGGTACATCAAGGGCTCAATTTTGATACATGTGAGTACGAGCACGGCGTTCCACAAGAGCGCCAGCATGGTCTAGTAGAATGCAGGATCCAGGGAGTATGTTTACAAGCATGCGTTCCAAAGTCATCCGAAAATATCTGCAAGTCAGCTTACATCTGTGTCCATGTAAAGGCTTGTGTATTCCACTCAACTAATGTTAAACTCCTGCCAAACTCTCACTGCGTGCCCGCACTCTGCTTGTTATATGGCAGTGTTTTATGTTTGCTGGAGAATGTGGTTTCGTTTTCTCCATCAAATACTGATATTCATGTTGAAAGACCCCTTTATCCAGTATGAGCTGAAACTTAGCATCATCGGGATGTGGAGCTCAAGTGAGATTCATATTGTTTTGATGCATCGTTTCAGCAAGATTCTGAAGTACGCTTGCACGAATCTCAGCAAGTCCAGGAAGTGCAGCGTAATATTCTTCGTGCTTCTCTTTCAAAATGAAATACGTTGCTCTGTTATGTCAGGCAGGAGATTAAGTTGATCTTTGCAGAGACAGAATTCAACCAAGGGCTCAACAAGGAAATGAGAATTAAAACCACTTAAAATCGTAGATGAAAACAGGTACGTGTTGTTGGAGTTTGTAATTCAAGTTGCATCAACGGTGTGCAGCACCATAGGATTAGCCAGTTAGATGTCAATGACCTCTTCATGGTATTTCAGCTTTATTAGCTGGTGGCTGCCCATAAATATAACCATCAACTGCATTCTTAATTTTCTGGAAGACTGTCCTCAGGAAAACATCGACTGATAAAATTATACTAAAATTAGTTCAATAAAACGGTATAGATCGCATGAAAGTTGCATGTATTTCATTTGGTGAGCGGTTCAGGTCTTTTATCAGACCGTCGTTAAACAATTTTTTCAGAGTATTATATACTGTAAGTGGTTGAGAAATAATTTCAATCTTAGAAGTAAAATTACACTACTGGCAGCAGTCGAACATTTTCTGTATCCAGAAAGGCCCGTACAGAACCTGCAACATGCGATAGCGCATTATACTGCTGAAATGTAGGGTTTAGCAGGGATCGAATGAAGGGTAGAACCAAGGGTCGTAACACATTTGAAATGTAACGTCCACTGTTCAAAGCGCCGTCAATGCTAACAAGAGATGACGAAGACGTGTAACCAATGGCACCCACACCATCACGCCGGGTGATATGCCAGTATGGCGATGACGAATACACGCTTCCAATGTGCGTTCACCGCGATGTCACTAAACACGGATGCGACCATCATGATGCTGTAAACAGAACCTGGATTCATCAGAAAAAAAATGACGTTTCGCCATTCGAGCACCCAGGTTCGTCGTTGAGTACACCATCGCAGGCGCTCCTGACCATGATGCAGCGTCAAGGGTAACCGCTGCCATGTCTCCGAGCTGATAGTCCATGTAGCTGCAAACGTCGCCGAACTGTTCGTGCAGATGGTTGTTGTCTTGCAAGCGTCCCCATCTGTTGACTCAGGGATCGAGACGTGGCTGCACGATCCGTTACAGACATGCGAATAAGATGCCTGCCATCTCGACTGCTAGTGATACGAGGCCGTTGGGATCCAGCACGTATTACCCTCCTGAACCCACCGATTCCATATTCTGCTAACAGTCATTGGATCTCAACCAACCCGAGCAGCAATGACGTGATACGATAAACCGCAATCGTTATAGGCTACAATCCGACCTTTATCAAAGTCGGAAACGTGATGGTATGCATTTCTCCTCCTTACACGAGGCATCACAACAACGTTTCACCAGGCAACGCCGGTCAACTGCTGCTTGTGTACCCGAAATCGGTTGGAAACTTTCCTCATGTGAGTACGTTGTAGGTGTCGCCAGCGGCGCCAACCTTGTGTGAATGCTCTGAAATGCTAATCATTTGCATATCACAGCATCTTTTTCCTGTCGGTTAAATTTCACGTCTGTAGCACGTCATCTTCGTGGTGTAGCTGTTTTAATGGTCAGTAGTGTATGTAAAATTAATGGCTGGTATACCCTTGGTGACAACTGGGGCGGGTTGCTCTGGAGGTATGTGGAACACTGCTGACGCGATCTCATTACTTGTGGTTTTACAACGGAAGCTCTGCCCACACCCTTCTGCATAACTTCACCAGCAGGTAATCGTAGACAACCGTTACTATAATCTACAAGGCCTGTTTGTTACTTATATCAAATGAAAGTGAAGGAGAATTAAATGATCTGCTGAACGGAATGAACAGTCTAATGAGTACACAGTATGGTTTGAGAGTAAATCGGAGAAAGACGAAGGTAATGAGAAGTAGTAGAAATGAGAACAGCGAGAAACTTAATATCAGGATTGATGGTCACGAAGTCAATGAAGTTAAGGAATTCTGCTACCTAGGCAGTAAAATAACCAATGACGGACGGAGCCATGAGGACATCAAAAGCAGACTAGCAATGGCAAAAAGGGCATTTCTGGCCAAGAGAAGTCTACTAATATCAAATACCGGCCTTAATTTGAGGAAGAAATTTCTGAGGATTTACGTCTGGAGTACAGCATTGTATGGTAGTGAAACATGGACTGTGGGAAAACCGGAACAGAAGAGAATCGAAGCATTTGAGATGTGGTGCTATAGACGAATGTTGAAAATTAGGTGGACTGATAAGGAATGAGGAGGTTCTACGCAGAATAGGAGAGGAAAGGAATATGTGGAAAACACTGATAAGGAGAAGGGACAGGATGATAGGACATCTGCTAAGACATGAGGGAATGACTTCCATGGTACTAGAGGGAGCTGTAGAGGGCAAAAACTGTAGAGGAAGACAGAGATTGGAATACGTCAAGCAAATAATTGAGGACGTAGGTTGCAAGTGCTACTCTGAGATGAAGAGGTTAGCACAGGAAAGGAATTCGTGGCGGGCCGCATCAAACCAGTCGTAGACTAAGGACATCACACACATCCATGTCCAAGGCAGGATTCGAACCTGCGACCGTAGCGGTCGCTCGGGTCCAGACTGTAGCGCCTAGAACCGCACGGCCACCACGACCGGCTAACGTATATGATCATAGAGTTAAAGTCATAGAAAAAACAATTAGGGATATTATGAATATAAATGAAAACCGTGCATTAGACAAATGCGAGTCGATATGCTCTACCGTGAGCTCATCTTTCTTACAACTGACGGATTTAATGCAAGAGGAGGTTAATCCAAAATTTACGAAAAACTGTTTATTGTTCACCTATATGTTCAGTAGAGTTACTTTCATTTTTGATGCAAGAGTGAGGTAGATCCACTGGAAACTGACGGTAACGCAGGGGATAAAAACTACTCCTCCTTGCATTTGGCGCAAGAAAGAAGCACATGCAGCGGTAACCTCTCACTAGCCCCAAAGTGGTTCAGCAATCGCTCGGTGGGGAGAAGCACATTCCGATTCTTGTGCATGTTACTTTGCTTTCTCCAACTGATAGTTGGAGAAACGGCAGACAATATTGATGTGAGTGAACCTTGTGCAGATGTAGGCAGTGAATTTAACTCCGGTAATGATACAGAAAGTGAATCTTCAAGAGTAAATTTAAATGTGAGTCGTTAAAGCAATCGAAAGCGATCTAGAAATCCAGTGAAGTGGAGCAGGAACTTGAGGAATGTGGAACGTGCTAGGGGTGAAAAATATACGTTACTGTAACAGTTGTACCAAGTATGAAGCCTGCTGTTGATTGCAAATGCAAGGGTAACTGCTTGTCGATACTTACAGACGATGAGAAAAGCGATATCTTGACATATTTCTGTGAAGTAGAAAGTCAAGAATAACATGGTTCATACATAGAGTCGTGAGATGCAAATCAACAACACGGACAAGGACGTGTCGAGTCTGAAATTTCGAGCGTAAAGTATGTGTGAAATGCAACACTTTCAGAAATGTTTGTCTGGTTATATGTTGTATGTAAAGCAGCGAAGTTTCGTGCTATATTGTTTCTTTTTAGGTTCGGATGGGACCAAAGGAATTTAAGCTATGCAGGACAGGATCTAGTCTAATGTATGGGATCAGCAAAAGCGTGCAGAGCGAATTAAAAATTACATAGCAAACATCACATCTTTACAGGACAAGAGAGGAAAACATGAAATAAGGCCCAATGCCATTCGAGAAATCAGCAGCAAATAGACTGTCACATTAAAAGTTTTCCGAAACGTTCGTGCCACTACTGCAGGAAGCAGAGTAATAAATGTTATTTGTCTCCTGAGTTAAATGTGGGAAAGACGTGTGACATGTATTTGGAGAAATGTGAGCGAGATCAGTATGTTTTGAAGGTAGACGGTAAAAGCTGTAGACCTATAGTTTCATATGATTTCTACTACAGGTGCTTTCAACAGGACTTTAATATGCGTTTGGGAGCCCTCAAACGGACAGCTGTAGAACCTGTGACACAATAGCAAATCAAATGAAGACTGCTGCATCTGAGGAAGAAAAGAAGAAACTTGCAGCTGAGAAAGATTTGCATCTTTGAAAAGCCGAATGTTTCTGCAGTGAACTGAGAGATAAATCTGTAGAGGCACGGGAGGAGGCTTCTGTTAAAACAGTGTGTGTTGACTACCAGCAGAACATGCCACTAGCCAAGGTATCAACTGCTAATGTATTTTACAGTCCCAACTTTGGGTGTATAATTTCTCTGTCCGTGGAGCCAAGACTAAGACAACACACATTTACATTATGATGAATCGACTGGGAAAAAACTGCAAATGAGGCAATCAGCTTTCTGAATCACTACTTTGAGAATATACTGAGTGAAGATATTTATACATATTCTCAGACAACTGTTGTGTCCAAAATAAGAATATCATACTAGTTAAGTTTCTCTTTACATACGTTAGCGTTGGGAGACTTGAAACCATTATCCATCGGTTTTCTGGACCAGGTAATAGTTTTAAGCACTTTAATAGGTGTTTTGATCTAATACACGCAGAATAGAAAGGATTTTTATGCCACGGGAATAAGAGAAAACATTGAAAAAGACGTCATCATTGGCGTTCCATGCAATCAGTGTGAACACTGATATAATAAGAGACTACGTGAATCATTAACACCTTGCTTCCTAAAAATCTTTAAAAGTGATACCGAAGATGGATTTGTAATGTCCATTTATCGAATATTTTGTTACATTCACAAGAGTGATGTGATAGAATATAGTGTATCTGCAAGCAGGTCTATCTTCTACAAGTACAGGCTGCTGTATCAGTGTCAGCAAATAACTCTCACTGCTCCATATGCATACCAAGGAAAGCTGCTATTAAAACTCGCAGAAATAAAGGACATGATGGCACTGACAGAGTAGTATGTATCTAGTAATGACATGTCACACTGCGAGGCACTGTAACGTACCCTGTGTGAGGGAAGCGAAGACTACGCTGACTCTCTTACAAAAGACGAAGACAGCGCTTAAATACTGAACATTCCACGTGCTATGATGACTATTTTTGTTTTATTTTGTTTGTAAATTTGGATTCAAAGACCACAAGTCTGTATTCTACACTCTGTCATCTTCCACATTAATGATTTAAATAAGGACACATTTTCAGATATTTAAACATATTTTAATGTTTTGGTGCAAGACAGAGGTAATTCCGTTTTAAATTTATGTTAATAAAAACAATACTAATCAGTTTGAACTTTCAAATTATAGCCAGGCATTTCCACTTTAAAGTATGTGCTACGAGAACAGGTCTCTCCGTGCTACTGAAGCTATATGAAATACGTTAATGTGTTTAATGTCTCTCCTGAAAAATGTTAAAATGGGTTTACCCCCCTCTTGCACCAGACCCTTTAATTTCTCTCGCAAGCCAGAAGGGACCACGCAAAGCAACATTTATCGTTATTTTGGACATTTACAACTTCTTGTTTTCTGACTATATCTTCTGGAAGATGGATATAGGAGGACCCCCAAGTAATGGATCAAACATATGTATGAGAAACTCCAAATACAGGTCTCTACTGAGAGTTTCCCCAGAATCTCTTCCTTAGAATTAAAAGAATCAGACCTGTAGTAGGTTCAGGGTAAATTCCTCAAACCACTCAGAAACTAAGGAAACCAACAATATCGTGCTATTATCATCCTACTTATATACAGGGTGTTACAAAAAGGTACGGCCAAACTTTCACGAAACATTCCTCACACACAAATAAAGAAAAGATGTTATGTGGACATGTGTCCGGAAACGCTTAATTTCCATGTTAGAGCTCATTTTAGTTTCGTCACTATGTACTGTACTTCCTCGATTCACCGCCAGTTGGCCCAATTGAAGGAAAGTAATGTTGACTTCGGTGCTTGTGTTGACATGCGACTCATTGCTCTACAGTACTAGCATCAAGCACGTCACTACGTAGCATCAACAGGTTAGTGTTCATCACGAACGTGGTTTTGCAGTCAGTGCAATGTTTACAAATGCGGAGTTGGCAGATGCCCATTTGATGTATGGATTAGCACGGGGCAATAGCCGTGGCGCGGTACGTTTGTATCGAGACAGATTTCCAGAACGAAGGTGTCCCGACAGGAAGACGTTCGAAGCAATTGATCGGCATCTTAGGGAGCACGGAACATTCCAGCCTATGACTCGCGACTGGGGAAGACCTAGAACGACGAGGTCACCTGCAATGGACGAGGCAATTCTTTGTGCAGTTGACGATAACCCTAATGTCAGCGTCAGAGGAGTTGCTGCTGTACAAGGTAACGTTGACCACGTCAATGTATGGAGAGTGCTACGGGAGAACCAGTTGTTTCCGTACCATGTACAGTGTGTGCAGGCACTATCAGCAGCTGATTGGCCTCCACGGGTACACTTCTGCGAATGGTTCATCCAACAATGTGTCAATCCTCATTTCAGTGCCAATGTTCTCTTTACAGATGAGGCTTCATTCCAACGTGATCAAATTGTAAATTTTCACAATCAACATGTGTGGGCTGACGAGAATCCGCACGCAATTGTGCAATCACGTCATCAACACAGATTTTCTGTGAACGTTTGGGCAGGCATTGTTGGTGATGTCTTGACTGGGCCCCATGTGCTTCCACCTACGCTCAATGGAGCACGTTATCATGATTTCATACGGGATACTCTACCTGTGCTGCTAGAACATGTGCCTTTACAAGTACGACACAACATGTGGTTCATGCACGATGGAGCTCCTGCACATTTCAGTCGAAGTGTTCGTACGCTTCTCAACAACAGATTCGGTGACCGATGGATTGGTAGAGGCGGACCAATTCCATGGCCTCTACGCTCTCCTGACCTCAACCCTCTTGACTTTCATTTATGGGGGCATTTGAAAGCTCTTGTCTACGCAACTCCGGTACCAAATGTAGAAACTCTTCGTGCTCGTATTGTGGACGGCTGTGATACAATACCCCATTCTCCAGGGCTGCATCAGCGCATCAGGGATTCCATGCGACGGAGGGTGGATGCATGTATCCTCGCTAACGGAGGACATTTTGAACATTTCCTGTAGCAAAGTGTTTGAAATCACGCTGGTACGTTCTGTTGCTGTGTGTTTCCATTCCATGATTAATGTGATTTGAAGAGAAGTAATAAAATGAGCTCTAAAATGGAAAGTAAGTGTTTCCGGACACATGTTCACATAACATATTTTCTTTCTTTGTGTGTGAGGAATGTTTCCTGAAAGCTTGGCCATACCTTTTTGTAACACCCTGTATAATGGTGTTTTCGAAGACACCCTCCTTTAGCAGCAAAGTGGTACACTTATTGACTGGATACCGTGTACCTTTTACAATGTTGGATAGTACCATTTCCAAACAAGTACACAGGTATTCGGGAAAAAGCTAGCACCATGTTATCTGATCATACTACTGATGGAAGCAACAGACATCCTATCCCCAAGTGCACCTCAAAACACTGCTTATGGTAATTATGTGTGACCTATCCAATCACCATCATTCTCACGATCAGACTGGCAAGAGAGACAGAGAGACTGCAGCTGACTGATGCTGCGCTAGTATTAGTCTTAGTCATAGGAAAGGGGAATTTTGTTAAAATTCAGTAAAGGCACAGTTGGGCGATGAAGTCTGGGGCCGCTGACAGTGTGTGGTAACAGTCGGCAGCCAGTAGGACAGACTGGGTACACATGGTGCAGAGCTGCAGCGGCGTATTGCACGTACGATTTGTTTGGCGTGGAGCAACAGCGAGGCAGGGAACTGTGATGTATGAGGTGAGGCAACAGGCCAGAGCCGGGAGTGGCGATGTGTAAGGGGCTGACGTATGGGAATTTACCCGTGTCATAATTTCTGTCTCTCTCTCTGACACTATGTCAGAAGCGGGGGGAAAAGCAGTATAAATAGCCAGGCACCTTTAGCTTGAGGGGTGCCAGGTCAGTCGAGAGTCGGATTGGACCTGCGCTGGTCTATGCTTATAGAGCCCAGTCTGGCAGCGATGTTGTAAATCTTCTGTGTAAACATGTACTTTGTTTCTAAGTACTTGTTCAGGCTGTATTTCGCCTCTGGGGACACAACACGGGATGGAATGGCAGCCGGGTACTAGGAGATTGCACGGTCTGCTTGAAGAAGGGCGGTGACAGCGGTCTGTAGCGGGTCCAGGACGGGCCACGTTTGCTTCCCACCTGGTGTACCAGGGTCGGGGCGAGGAATACGCTGCGGGAGGGGCAGCAGCGGTAAAACGGCGTTAGCGATGGCGGTGGGTGTTGCCATCCGGCAAGCACCACTAGCAGCAAGTTGCGGCACGGCGTCCAGTAGGGCACGGGTTCGAGTCTGGTCCTGTCCTGGGAACAGCAGCGGCTGAGGCCCACGGGCGACCAGTACAACAACTTTCATCCCATGGTCAGACACAGCAGGCCAACTGGGGCGGAGGGCGGTGGGGACCAGCGACTGTAACAGTCTCCGGAATCACAGGCAGTGGAGCGGCACCTCGGGGGACGACAACTGGGCGAGCGCGGCTGACTTTGATCGTCGGGCGGCCTTGATGACCACAGCAGTGGTGTTGACAGTCCAGGAGTGCCGAGACAGCCGGACTCGCGGAACAGCGCGTGGGTGGCACGCCAACATTACGCTTCTGTAAACCAGCTGAATAAAGCAATACTGCCGAATACCACTGTACTACTCAGCACTGTCCCTTGACTCTATTGAACTTGCTTGGCCTACTGACGATAAATGGCATGGTGGGCCCTGGCTTCATCTCTTCCAATTAGAGTCCCGGGTTCGACCACTGATGGTCTGCAACACTACGAAAGAACTTCACTAAAATTATGAAGATCTCATCCAGATGGTTATGGTGCTGCTGATGGCGCTCATGATGATACAGGTACAGGTGACGCAGTCAGTGCCAGTCTTTGTGGTTCAGGCATGTGCTGTGTCACAGGTGCTGGTAATGGCACCAGTGATGTGGGTGTCACCAGTGCAGTGTAGGATTCTGGGATGTGTGAAGAATGATGCCACTAATGATGCAGACGCTATATGCTGCCAGTATGAAGACCCAGGTGCAAGTGATGTGGGTGGCTGGTCAGATTTGTTGAGGATTTCGGAGAAAACCTACACAACAGTCTGTAAACATCATGTGACAAAATTTAAACACACACACACACACACATGTGCTCAAGCTCTTACGTAAAAATTCTGCCTCAGCTCAATCACTCCATTCTGCCTTTGATGCCCATCGCTCTACCTCTTTCATAGCACTTTTCACGTGTTCATTACTGTCTGGGCAGAACGGCTCACGCATATAGTTTTAGGTATCGTGTTCCTAGGTGGATTGAGGAACTGTGAAGTGAAAACAAGTTAGTGATATACAAAGATACATTTAACTGCGCTGTGATATGTAACCAGTGTAGTAAAGCAATTCGCTGGCTGCGGCTGTGGACAGATGTAACTAAGCAGTGGCCTGTCAAGGCATGCACTACTGAATACAACGTCAACAATATTATGTCCATCCTGGGCGCCATACTGTCAGTCACTGTGATAGACACTAGTTCCTATGTGAAGGCTAAAGGCGACTTCACTTGTAGTCTTGCAGGCTGGTTTGCACTAAGAATTGTAGATACGTACTGCAGCCCTGGAACTCTGTCCCGAAACTGCCATATGCCAACTCTGAACATTTATCACAATGTGGATGTCCACCTCATTGCCAGTGGTGCAAAGATTGTTGATTGGGCCATGCTTGTGGTTGCCATGGTGGCAGTCAGAACCTGTCGCAGAGTGCCAGCTCTGGTTCTGTCCATTGACAAAATGCAATACTCATCTTGGTGGTAAGACTGTGTAGGTGCAGCTAATACATCATCATCATCATCATCATGTTCCTGAAAAATGTGGGCAGGTTCATCAGGATATACTGATCCATGAGATATCACAGGCCTTGTGTCTGGCTCACTTGAACAAAATATAGCACTTGTTATATAGACAAGCACACCAGCACTTGACATGTATATAAATGTAATGTAATATATGTATGTAATAATATTACATACCATCATTATCATCATCGTGGTCCTGAGACAGAGTGGCCAATATTTCCATTTAACTGTCGATACAGTGAACTGAGTGGGTGGCAAACATCATAATTCATAAATCCTAGAAAAAAATGTCGGTTGATAAGTACATACCTTAGAAGTTGAGTCCCACAGTGCTCAGAGCTATTTGAACCATTTGAGGGACAAATCTGGCACAAAGCAGACTGCATTGAAAACCTCAGAGCCCCTCTGCTCTGAACTCGAGTTAGGTTTTTCACACTGCTAGCTGTAAGTTCTTTGTTAAATTGTTTACATTACGAGCGCGTGCTGGAAAGAAATGCCTCCAAATTTTTTATGTGAAAAATCATAAAGCCTTTTATATAAACCAAACTTGATTAACATTCTAGATCTTTATTCTTTTTGTCTGTATGTCTATTTCTCAAGAGTCATTCTGGTGACGAACACATTTCTCCAAACGAGAGAAGAGTTTGTTGATACCACTGGTGTAGAATGTTTGAGTTGCCTAACGAAACCACAATCACACCTCTGCTTGCAATATCAAAGTGAAGTCCTCGCAGATGCTTTGGAAACACTCCAAGCTCTGTCAGATACGCTGGGGTAAGCACCACTGTTTCCTTCATTATAAGCCCAACGTCACACATTATTGATGTTGACACAAGTATCATCATACGCAGCGTTCAGTCCTCTATGGATTGCAATTGGAGACACGTTTTCTGCGTTTAAAACTCGATTACAGCAAACTGTTTCTTACGCACCAATGTAGTTACGTTACACACCGCCATTTTGCGCTCTACAATTTGGACCTCTCTAGCGACAGAGGGTTGCAACTTTCGTCAGCAAAGCGGGAAAGTCAACTGAATAATATGCATGACATGTAATATCTTAACCGGTGTTGAGGACACAATATCAAAATTCGGAGGCATTACTTCTGAGCACGTCTCGTATTTAACCTCGCAACATATTTTGCGATATAACCTCATCATCAGGCAAAAAATTACAAATCAGAAACATTTAATTTAGTACTTAATGCATTAGTTTTCTATCTTAATGTGTGCTGTTGGCTGATGAACGGAAACTCAGGCAGGAATCTACTTCATTCAGATCCACGTCTACCAATATTAAATGTTTCTCAGTTGCTGTTCTTCTCTCGTGACGAGATCATGTGTAGCAAAATTGTAACTTATTACGTGCTCCCTAATCTTACTGCCAATCAACTATGTAACCATGTGTCTTACGCATGTAACTTGCTGAAAACAGACGCTACACCTGCCTCAGGATCAAGCCCGTAACTAATATGCTTTAGCAAATCATCTTTTTGAAAACAGCTGTGAAGTATATCAACACGATCAATCAACAATAATCTACGTCACTGAATCGCTCTGTAGCCCTACTCTGCAAATCATACGCGCTTTTTGTGTTGACACTCTAGAGGCTGAAATGTAAGACAAAATAAAAAAAAAAGCGGAAGCAATTGCTACTTTACGAACGGCTGAGGGGAAGTGCCAAATAGTTCACTATGGTTACGAAATTATACCAGCGACAGCTGTAATTCACTTATATTGTCAGATGAGACTACTTTGGCGTTAAGACAGGCGCCATTGACGTAGTTCTGACGTTGTGCTTGACAATGAAAGCAAGACACAATCAAAGTCAAGCCATGTTCATGGGATTTATCGATCCAGAAAAAACGTTAGAGAATTTAAAATTGTGAAAGATGTTTGAAATTCTCAGGGAAATGAGGAAGCTATAGGAAAAGATTGGTAATATACAATATACATAAGAACGATGAAGCAACAATAAGAATGGAAGAGCAAGAGCGAGGTGTTTGTATTAAATAGGGTGTAAGACAAGGAAGCTTTTCTCTTATTGTTCAGTCCGTACATCGGAGAAGCAATAACAGAAGTAAAACCTTCAGCGACGGGATTAAAATTCAGGGTGGAAGACAATCAACAATAAGATTTTCTGATGACATAGCTATCCGTAGTGTCCGTATGAGCCGGCCAGGGTGGCCGAGTGGTTCTAGGCGCTACAGTCTGGAACCGCGATACCGCTACGGTCGCAGGTTCGAATCCTGCCACTGGCGTGGATCTGTTTGATGTCCTTAGGTTGGTTAGGTTTAAGTAGTTCTAAGTTCTAGGGGACTGATGACCTCAGAAGTTGAGTTCCATAGTGCTCAGAGCCATTTGAACCATTTTTTTGTCCGTATAACTCATCTCAGAGGATGGGCTGGAGCAAATACATTTTTCTAGCATTCTAACTATGAGAGTGTTGATAGGTTTACACTAATTCATTAGGCAGCAGGGAGAAAATACAGGGAGCGAAAAAGTTATTCACAACTTGGGGAGCACCCAGACTGCAATTTTAAGAGTCGAAGGACATGAAAGGGAAGCAGTAGTTGAGAAGGGAGTGAGACAGGGTTGCAGCCTATGCCAGACGTTAATCAATCTGCTCAGCGGATAAACTGTAAACAAAATCAAGGAGGAAATTGGAAATGAAATTAAAGTTCAGGAAGAAGAAGTGAAACCTTTGAGGTTTGCTAACGAAACTGTACTTCTCTCAGAGACGGTAAGGGAGTTGAAAGAGCAGTTGAGGAGAATGGATTGTATCTTGGAAAGAGGTTATAAGGTAAAAAAACAACAAAATTTAACTCTTAACTGTATTCTCAGGTTAATTTGTTACCCCACGCGTCTCTCTTTTGTTTGAAATTTCCTTCCTATTCCAGCGTTGACACTCCGATTCTATGTAATCTTAGTACCGGCTGAACTTTTGGATTTTGCAGGAGCGTACTAACAGCGACCATTATTTCCGTAGGTACGTAACAGTTGAGTTCGAAATGTACCCCACGAAGTTATAAAAGTGCTTTTCTCATTTGTCATCATAAATAGTTTTTAATTGTGTTAAGAAGAAAGAAGAGCCATGTGAAGGATGATTAACCTTTGAGTAGTCCAGACTGGGAATAAGCTCTTACAGAAGAAACTTTATGCCGTTTACTTCTTGGAAAATCGTGAAGATTGTAGATAGCCCTTTCACGCACGCAGTTGCAATGTTAGCGGAATAGTAAAATATTTTGGAAAATTCTATCTGGGCTACCAGAAGCTGAGAGGTCTAGTGAATCTATTTGTAGCATGTTTGGAACGAAGTAAAATTGTGATCCGCATTACGTATGAAGATTTGCAACCGGTTACTGGGGAAGAGCTAATTGTTCAGCTGGAGACCACTTCGACGACCAACGATGAGCGAAAAGAAAATTGGTTCCAGCCAGCCTAGTAGCTGTGACACTGAAGTGGCATCTCATTTCGGCGTATGGTTACCTTAGCAAAAATTTATCAACTTCATATTTGCCTTACACATTTTTGGGTAAAAGTCTAAATATGGAATGCCAGTTGAGTACTGGGCCTGCCAGGCTGGTAGGAGGCAGAGTGAAGGTACCATCACATCGTAGTATACGTGCAGCGAGGAAAGCACTCATCTGATACACCAGATTCCATTCAACATGCAGCCAACTTTAATCGCAATGAAACATGAATATTTGATTATGAAGAAAACCAAGAAACAGTAAGACAGTCCGGTTAGTGTTATGCAAAAAACCCTTATAATGAGCAGTAAGATGGTACAACGAGATTTTGTAAAACAACTCGACAAGGCTCTGATCAAGGCAAATATCAAAGAGAGAAAAACGAATTCCAGAAATTTTTATAGGGGCTTGCAGACTGAAACGGACAAAAATACTTTGCAAAATTTTGAAAATAATAGCAGGGCAGACAAATTAGAACTAACACTCCACGTCAGCCAAAAAAGTCACAAACGTCACGATGGCACATACAGGTATGACCATACCTTAACGACAAAAACTACCAGAAGATGCCCAAAATGTCAAAAAAATATGTGCAAAAAAGTATTTCATCGATAAAAGTTTATGTTTTGACTGTGATGAACGAAAATAAATACTTGAAGGTCACTGTTTATTTCTTTCTTTATAGTTTACTTAATTGCTTACCCCATGAACCATAGACCTTGCCGTTGGTGGGGAGGCTTGCGTGCCTCAGCGATACAGATAGCCGTACCGTAGGTGCAACTACAATGGAGGGGTATCTGTTGAGAGACCAGACAAACGTATGGTTCCTGAAGAGGGGCAGCAACCTTTTCAGTAGTTACAGGGGCAACAGTCTGGATGATTGACTGATCTGGCCTTGTAACACTAACCAAAACGGCCTTGCTGTGCTGGTACTGCGAACGGCTGAAAGCAAGGGGAAACTACGGCCGTAATTTTTCCCGAGGGCACGCAACTTTACTGTATGGATAAATGATGATGGCGTCCTCTTGGGTAAAATATTCCGGAGGTAAAATAGTCCCCCATTCGGATCTCCGGGCGGGGACTACTCAAGAGGACGTCATTATCAGGAGAAAGAAAACTGGCGTTCTACGGATCGGAGCGTGGAATGTCAGATCCCTTAATCGGGCACGTAGGTTAGAAAATTTAAAAACGGAAATGGTTAGGTTAAAGTTGGATACAGTAGGAATTAGTGACGTTCGGTGGCAGGAGGAACGAGACTTTTGGTCAGGTGAATACAGGGTTATAAATACAAAATCAAATTGGGGTAATGCAGGAGTAGGTTTAATAATGAATAAAACAATAAAATTCGGGTAAGCTGCTACAAACAGCACAGCGAACGTATTGTTGTGGCCAAGATAGACACGAAGCTAACGCCTACTACAGTAGTACAAGTTTATATGCTAAGTAGCTCTGCAGATGAAGAAATTGATGAAATGTATCATGAGATAAAAGAGATTATTCAGATAGTGAAGGGAGACGAAAATTTAATAGTCATGGGTGATTGGAATTCGGTAGTAGGAAAACGGAGAGAAGGAAATGTAGTAGGTGAATAAGGATTGGGGGTAAGAAATGAAAGATGAAGCCGCCTGGTGGAATTTTGCACAGAGCACAACTTAATTATAGCTAACACTTGGAGCAAGAATCATAAAAGAAGGTTGTATACATGGAAGAAACCTGGAGATAATAAAAGGTATCAGATAGATTATATAATGGTAAGACAGCGATTTAGGAACCAGGTTTTAAATTGTAAGACATTTCCAGGGGCAGATGTGGACTCTGACCACAATCTATTGGTTATGAACTGTAGATTAAAACTGAAGAAACTGCAAAAAGGTGGGAATTTAAGGAGATGGGACCTTGATAAACTGACTAAACCAGAGGTTGTACAGTTTCAGGGAGAGCGTAAGGGAACAATTGACAGGAATGGGGGAAAGAAATAAGTAGAATAAGAATGGGTAGCTTTGAGGGATGAAGTAGTGAAGGCAGCAGAGGATCAAGTAGGTAAAAAGACGAGGGCTAGTAGAAATCCTTGGGTGACAGAAGAAATATTGAATTTAATTGACGAAAGGAGAAAATATAAAAATGCAGTAAATGAAGCAGGCAAAAAGGAATACAAACGTCTCAAAAATGAGATCGACAGGAAGTGCAAAATGGCTAAGCAGGCATGGCTAGAGGACAAATGTAAGGATTTAGAAGCTTATCTCACTAGGGGTAAGACAGATACTGCCTGCAGGAAAATTAAACAGACCTTTGGAGAAAAGAGAACGACTTGTATGAATATCAAGAGCTCAGGTGGGAACCCAGTTCTAAGCAAAGAAGGGAAAGCAGAAAGGTGGAAGGAGTATATAGAGGGTCTATACAAGGGCGATGTACTTGAGGGCAATGTTATAGAAATGGAAGAGGATGTAGATGAATTGGGAGATATGATACTGCGTGAAGAGTTTGACAGAGTACTAAAAGACCTGAGTCGAAACAAGGCCCCGGGAGTAGACAACATTCCATTAGAACTACTGACAACCTTGGAAGAGCCAGTCCTGACAAAACTCTACCATCTGGTGAGCAAGATGTATGAGACAGGCGATATACCCTCAGACTTCAAGAAGAATATAATAATTCCAATCCCAAAGAAAGCAGGTGTTGACAGATGTGAAAATTACCGAACCATCAGTTTAATAAGTCACGGCTGCAAAATACTAACACGAATTCTTTACAGACGAATGTAAAAACTAGTAGAAGCCGACCTTGGGGAAGATCAGTTTGGATTCAGTAGAAATATGGGAACACGTGAGGCAATACTGACCCTACGACTTATTTTAGAAGCTAGATTAAGAAAAGGCAAACCTACGTTTCTAGCATTTGTAGACTTAGAGAAAGCTTTTGACAATGTTGACTGGAATACTCTCTTTCAAATTCTGAAGGTGGCAGGGGTAAAATACAGGGAGCGAAAGGCTATTTACAATTTGTACAGAAACCAGATGGCAGCTATAAGAGTCGAGGGACATGAAAGGGAAGTAGTGGTTTGGAAGGAAGTGAGACAGGGTTGTAGCCTCTCCCCGATGTTGTTCAATCTGCTTATTGAGCAAACAGTAAAAAAAAAAAAAAAAAAGAAAAATTCGGAGTAAGTATTAAAATCCATGGAGAAGAAATAAAAACGTTGAGGTTCGCCGATGACATTGTAATTCTGTCAGAGACAGCAAAGGACTTGGAAGAGCAGTTGAACGGAATGGACAGTGTCTTGAAAGGAGGATATAAGATGAACATAAACAAAAGCAAAACGAAGATAATGGAATGTAGTCGAATTAAATCGGGTGATGCTGAGAGAATTAGATTAGGAAATGAGATACTCAAAGTAGTAAAGGAGTTTTGCTATTTGGGGAGCAAAATAACTGATGATGGTCGAAGTAGAGAGGATGTAAAATGTAGACTGGCAATGGCAAGGAAAGCGTTTCTGAAGAAGAGAAATTTGTTAACATCGAGTATAGATTTAAGTGTCAGGAAGTCGTTTCTGAAAGTATATGTATGGAAATGAAACATGGACGATAACTAGTTTGCACAAGAAGAGAATAGAAGCTTTCGAAATGTGGTGCTACAGAAGAATGCTGAAGATTAGATGGGTAGATCACATAACTAATGAGGAGGTACTGAATAGGATTGGGGAGAAGAGGAGTTTGTGGCACAACTTGATTAGAAGAAGGGATCGGTTGGTAGGACATGTTCTGAGGCATCAAGGGATCACCAATTTAGTATTGGAGGGCAGCGTGGAGGGTAAAAAGAGATGAATACACTAAGCAGATTCAGAGGGATGTAGGCTGCAGTACGTACTGGGAGATGAAGAAGCTTGCACAAGATAGAGTAGCGTGGAGAGCTGCATCAAACCAGTCTCAGGACTGAAGACCACAACATACTTAATTGAACATTATTTTATCTCAAAACGTTACCGAACGTTGTTGAAGAAGAGTTTCTGTATTTTAGAGTTTCTTTATTTTTCACATTAATTCCAAAACCTCTGTTTAAGACGCCAATGTTAATATAAGAGCCTTAATTTTTAGTAAGATTATGTTTTCTAATAAAGACTGATTCTTCATAAATAGAAACCTTCCTTTTATTGGTTATTTAACAACAGTTTAGAGAAACACAGAAGTACATAAGTATCAGATGGTTTTCGTTTTGTGGTCGAAAAACTACCCCACGAAGTTACTAATGTCAATCTAAATAGCGAGTGTAGATAAGAGTTAAATATGGGTAGTGGAACAAAGGCGAATTAAATCAGGAGATGGTGACGGAATTAGATTAGGAAATAAGAGGCTAAAAGTGACAGATTAGTTTCGCTATTTGGGAATCAACTGACTGTGACCGATGTAATGCAAAGTCGGTATACGAAGAAGAGCATTTCTGGAAAAGAGAAATTTGTTAACATGCAATATACACTTAAGTGTAAGTAGGTCTTTTCTGACGTTACATTACCTAATGAAAAGTAACTGGTCGCTTATTAGTGGACTCTTCTTCTTTATAACAGCTAGAACTTTGCTGGTGACAATTTCAGCGATACGCCTGAATATATGAGAAGGACTGGCAGCCCCTTCTACACCGAGAGCTGAGACCAGACAGAGTAGTGATATTGTACTGTGGGTCTCGAGCGAAATTGAGGTTCTAACTCATCCCAAAGGTGTTCTGTTGCTTTCAGGCAGGCGCTCCGGACAGGACAGTCTACTTCTGTGACGTAATAGGAGGTAATGAGCGATGAGGGCTCGATCATAAATTAAAATTTTTGTTTAAGAACATGGCAGAAATTTTATATTATAACCAAATAACTCTAGGCGTTGAAATCCTCGAAGCAGTTATCAGAATCGGACGGAAATCGGTAAATGTGATGTACATGTTCAGAGAAACAAATGACTACAGTTTCAGAGCAACTGAATGATTTGTTCGAGAGATAGAGCTTCAAAAATCGAGATCATCACATATGTTTTAGTTATTCTCCGGCACGTTTGCAAGCAGTTATTTGGTTTATCATTGATTGATGGAGTTGTTGGATGAACTCCTGTAGGACATTGAGCCAGATTCAGTGCAATTGGCGCCTTAGACAGCCCAAATCCCGTTGGTTGGAGGGGCCTTGCCCATAATACTCCAAATATTCTCAATTGGGAATAGATCCGGTGACGTTGCTCGGCAAAATAGGGTAGGGCAAGCAATAGCAACTCTCACCATGTGCGAGCGGGCATTATCTTGCTTAAATGTAAGTCCAGGATAGTTTACCATTAAGGGCAACATAAGGGACGTAGAATATCAATATAGTGCCACTGCGGTATAAGGATTCCGTGGATTACAACCAAAGAGGTCCTGCTATGAAGTGAAACGGTACCCCAAACCATCAGTCCTGGGTGTCGGGCTGTATGGCGGGCGACAATCAGGCTGGTATTCCACCGCTGTCTGGGGCGTCTCCAGACACGTCTTTGGTGGTCATCGGGGCTCAGTTCGAAGCGGGACTTATCACTGAAGACAATTCTACCCCAGTCAATGAGATACCAGACCGGTGACGTGTCTAGAGACGCCCCAGACTATGGTGGTGAACCAACTTGACTGTGGCCCGCCATACAGCCTGACAACCAGGAGTGATGGTCTGGGGTGTCATTTCATTTGAAACGTCCCCTTAGAAAAATTGTTACAAGACTATGCTTAAACTGACAGACTGTGCTTAACCCGATAGACTGTGCTTAACCTGACACACAATAATTTTAGCGCAACGCAATCTGACTATCAAAGATCCCTGCAAACGAATGGCCCTGAGTAACATTAAACTATACCTTTCACAAATAACTTACCTCACAAAAATCTTCATTACTCGAACTACTGCAATACAGCAAGCGCCACTATTGCCAGCTAAATAAAAGATTCAAACTACGGAAGGCACTAACTACTGATAGGGATAGTTTGCAAATGAAAGATATTAATAGAGAACAAACAATGTATTTACCTTAATAGTCATAATATATATAGCAGTTCATGACAAATTACAAAACTCCGCCATCTCTCTCCCCACATCCACCACTGCTGGCGGCTCACCTCCAACTGCGCAACGCTATGCGCTGTTCACATCCAGCTGCCGCTGCCCAACACTACAATGGCAGACAACAATGCAAACTAGCCACAGACTGCACACAGCACAGCCAGTGATTTTCGTACAGAGCGCTACGTAACGTTGCCAATAAGAAAACATAAACAGCCTACTTACATAGAGAAAACATAAACAGCCTACTTACATAGCCCCCATGCTCCCACAAAAAATTTTACAAAATATTTTTGGGCAGTGGCCAATAATGATTTGAAAAAATTTTTCATAATTACAATAACAAAGATATCAAATGCACACACTTATTTATACAATGTTGGTCAAAAGCTAAAATTTTCTCACAGTCCATAAAGACAGTCCTGATCGTTCATCACAGTAAAACTGCCGTTTCTTTTATCAAAGTCTGAGCAGTAAAAGACAATGCACACGGAAGTAGTGGATGTCCATGCAGTCTTGAAGAAGTAGTGTTGTCCTTCCAACAGAAAGACAGTGCTGACTCTTGAAATGCTGACTGGTAATGGGCTACAACAGCGCAAACCCACAGCAGAGTCATTCGACGTTTTGAAGAAGATTGGTAGGTAGGTCATCACAGAACAGACCCACTGTAGTCCTGGTAGAGAATATGGTATTGGTGAGTCATCAAAGGTGTAGACCCACTGTAGTCCTTGTAGAAATAATGGTATTGGTGAGTCATCAAAGATGCAGACCCACTGCAGTCCTTGTAGAGATGGCCAGCAGCCATCTGTTGCGACTGTGCAGGTGCACAATCACCATTGAAGAGTCTTGCGGATAATATAGCAAGTCCATAAACCACCACTCGTGCACTCACAAAGCTTTTTTTCTAATTGTCCTTAGAACCAGCAATGCTGTTATCCAGTCCCTTGCTGAATTATCAACACACGTGCAAACACTAACAGTCCCTACTTCTCACATATTGTCCATATACCATGACCAACAGAAATGTGTGCAGTGAAATGGAACTTACAAGTTAATAATTTGATGAACTGGTGTCAATTACCATTGTATAACATGAGAATACAATAACAAAGGTACAAAATACATCATTAAAGAACATAACAATACAGATAACATTTGTAGTAATACAGGCTTTACAAAAGAATAGTAATAGACATATACATCAGTGTTACAGGAATTATGACATGAGTACATACATAAAAGATCAGAATAATTATTGAAACATCAACTTCACACATGAGCATTAAAACAAAACAGAATAAATAATGTCTAAGCATCTTTATAAAGAAAATAACATATTATTAATGCCAATTATATTTGAGGAGAACAGTATTCCTCATCATAGTGAATGTAGCTTAATATTAGAAGAAAAAATTGTATGAAACTACACAGAGACAGGAAGAAAACAAATACACAAGGGTACACAAACACATAGTGGGATAACACAAGGAAAGGACAGGGTTTGTTTTACTGCAGTATTTTGCATTGAGATCTCCCTTCGTTCATCATTATTCCCAAAAGTCCTATCTAAGCCTGATTTTTTGGCCAAACCATTTTCATATAGCTTCTCAATACATTTCTTCCAAGTCATCATAGTTAGTTTCTTATATAGTCTACCCCTCTTAAGCTAACTTAAATCTACTGAGCTCAGATATATATACCAAGGGACGAGGCAATGCAGCATCACATAAAACAATTAATATAAACAGCAATGAAAAAAACGCAGATTTGCGAAGCAAGCAGCATTAAGAAATTAGCAAAGCAATTGTAATATTACAACTAATCTAAGGCAATGTGCAGCAAACAATAAAAATAAATTATTAGTAAAACTGGCTTAACAGAATAATACAAAGTCAAATTCAATAACACTATGCCTGGCAAACAGCAGCAACTTATACCTAAACATGACATAGCTCAAGCAGAAAAAAATATTACAGTAAAAACAACAATGCAGATAAGGGAAATGTCTATTCACATCTTAATGTCTATGTAATTAAAGTGGTGCACCACAAAAACTAACTCTACAAAAGAAATTACCAAGTACTTGAAAAGAAAATTATATATGCAGTTACTGTTATTAGTCCCTTCTTATTGTTCTTTCCATTCCAAGAGCTCCTTTTTCGAAGAATGTGGATCAGAAAATAATTATTTAAAAAATCTGTTGACAGAAAGTGGTCACCTTAGCAGATGCATTTAAGTTTATTTTATAAAACCAATGCTGAAACACAGCTGGAAAACAGGTATCAAATGAAATAAGCAATTACGCAAACCAAAGCATAAAAACATCATTCAATAGTCATGTGAGATTTCATAAGTTAGTAGAAATTCTCTCAACTCTCGTAGAAAGACGCTTGTCGTAATCAGGTGTGCAGATGTAAAAATATTTCTCGTCATTTCATTAGGCATTTCAGTAAATATCATAAATTACGAGCTCCACAGTATTCTTTCAACAAGGAAATGTCAATAGCGAGGATAATGACCTCCCTTTTTTTTCTACCTGTGCTTCTGGAAAGGCACACGCTAATGGCTTGTTCTCCAGGTGTCTGACACAGCTGTGTGCCCACGACGCACGTGCAGGTGGTCACTTAACTTTCTTACCGAAATATTTATGACAGCAGTTTCCGCTACAGTGACAGTCTCATATAAAAATTTCACAGGTCGAGAATTTACGTTGCAAATGTGTAGAAACAAAATCCTGTGAATATAACAGTGTCTAAAAAAATTTTCGCCGGCATTGTGATACATTCACGCATTTACACACATTTCATAACTCTTAAAGTACGAATCTTGGTTTCCAACAACCTTTTTCACAAACCAGAGTCCCTAAACACTACTCATTATTCCTTACCTTATTCGTCGACACTTCTTCAATATTTCATCATAACAGCTACATGGCTTAATCAAATAACTCATATAGCATCAGCCTATTAATCATAAACATACCTCAGCAGCATAATACACATCGTCGTCGTAATAATAACATCATAACACCTCAGTCAAATCTCAAAATCATCGTAGCTTCCTCCAATAATTTCAAAATCTAAAAAGAATTCTCTGCTCATTTAAATAGTGTCATCTACCTCACACGTACTTTAAAAATCATGATCTCATACCAAATACATCATTCAAAGCTCTCATTGTATCACAATGGTTCCAAAAAAATATGAAGAGTTCACACAGTACAGACAAAATACAATTTCATAAGTGTGAAGTTACCCATCTGTGTAATTGCATAAACATGTGTCACTGATGTAGTAAAAAAGTTTGTCTCTCTCAGTTAAATGATCAGATAGCTGTGTAATTTATGTATTAGAGAAATATGGTACCGATGTGTAAAGTTGTATAAACAAATACCATATTAGCTAGGGCTCCTTGTGCTTGCCACACACATGGTACACAAAGTAAGCGTGTACCCCCCTGAGGATTATTGTAATTATACCCTCAGGTGTTACAGATTACAGCAATGGAATGAAATGTATCACGGAAAACTTTCTTTGTAATTCAAAAATCTTTAAAAATAAATGTTTCAAGTATAAAATTAATCACTCAAATACGTGTCCTGTAGCGCTAAATGTGCGTCTTGCTGTAAGATAATCTCTGTGGAAGTGTCATAGTTATTGTCCTCCGAAAGCTAAGTTCTGCAGAAGTCAATGTACTTACCTCATGATACACAAAAGTGAAATGCTTTGCGTATAGATAACTTAGTTATTATGCTTATTGCCATGATGATTAAAGTACTGTGCCATAACGTATTGTTGTCCTACGGAAAAGGCTGTCTCCTTGTAGCCATACCACAAAAGTTACTACTAAACATGTTTTGCTTTCCAGAAGAATTCGGAAAAACCGTGCAGATATAAAACAGGTACTCCGCAAAAGCAACAATGTAAATTGTGTCACACATTAGTAATGTCGTGATATAATCGTGTAGCTGTCACATAAACTAACCACTGTGTCATCTGGTATCTCTCAAAAAGTACTTCAAATCCAGAATCCACTCTCAAGCAAACCAAAATGTTGCATGAAAATCTCATTAGCAGTGCCGGTATATGTTCCAAGTATGTGAGCCTCATAGTCGTTACGCAATCGTGCAACTAACAAGGAAGAATGTACACACACAGTAACACTGTGTCCTCTGTTCACTATCACAATGCAGTGGTAATTACTGTCTAAATATGTACCCTAGGTTCTAGACTGGATAGTTAGTTAGCTTTAAAACATAGTTGCATGTTAACAGTTTGTAAGTGTGACAAAGAGTACTAGTAACGTGAAGTGAAAAATTTTATGGCAAAGACAAAGTTAAAAAGCAGATTATCTCTCAATAAATAGTTTCACATGTGAAATGTGGTGTAGCCCTTTGCTCTTCCTAGTACGCAGAGTTTCAAATTCAACGCAATTATCATGCGGTATTCGTCCATAAAGAATACTGGAATTTTTCTCAAGGTTAGCGTCTAAGTTATTTTTCCCTGAGCCAGCTGGCGCAGGTGGCTGCCTGCGGTGCGAGTCATTGTCTGTTTCTTTGTTGGCGCGTGTCGTTCCTTGGATTAGGAGACCTAACTTCTACAAATTCGCCTTGCCGAGAGGGCCTGTCGTTTTGTCGGTAGTTTACATAGTTTCTTGTTTGTCGGTCATGTGGTGGAGAATTTCTCCCGGAATCGTAACTGCGCGCTGAACTGTTGCGTCTGAAGTTATTCTGTCTCCCTTGATAATAATTGTTTTGGTTTCCATATTGTCTGTTCCTATGGTTATCTCTGTGATACTCATTACCGTGGAGAGGTGATCTTTCCCTGTAATTATTACTACTCTGCCAACGGTTGTCATACGGGTGGTGTCTGTTTTGGTCACGATTTACGTTATAAGAAGAGCCTTGTTGTGTATTATTTCCATCATCACGGCATTGTGACGGATGTGATGTGTAGTGATTGTTTTCCTGTTTTCGCATCCCGCGACTGTCTGTGTCAATTTCTAATTCTTGTAAGAGTCCCTGAAAAGCTTCAATGTCGTCTTTGCAACGTCCTGCCAAAATAATATGCTGCAAATGTTCAGGTAATTTGATTAAGCAAATGCGGATGAGTTCTGAGGGGCTGTATGGGTTTGACAGGTACTGATTCTTGTGCAACATGTCTTCAAAATATTTGACAAGACTGGAAAATTCAGATTGTTCAAAGTGTTTCATCATCATGATGCTATGTTTTACTCGGTCTTGTGTAGTTTGTGACCAATATGCTGAGAGGAACGCATGGTAAAATTCTCCTTCACTGTGACAATCGTGAATGACCGATCGCATTCTTACAGCTGGTTCATTCTCCAAGTAGCCACACATAAATTCTAACCTGTGCTCCAGTGACCAGTTGGGAGGAAAACAATGAGAGAATTGATGGAGCCACGCTTGTGGGTGAATGTCGTTGGCAGAATTCTTAAACGTTTTGAATTTACATGTAGTAATGAACAGCTTATAGTCAAAATCATCGTGTCGGCGAGTAGCATGTCGGTCATTGTTACGTCGTGTCGGCGGTTCGATCTCAAAATTCGATGCACATTGCCAATTTCTTTCATAACTTCCGAAGTGCCTTGTGTTATTAATTTGTGGCTGTTCCGTATTTCTATGTCCCTCTTCCCGTATTGGAGCGCGAGTGTCCTCTGAAATACGTAATTCTTGTATTACCTGTGTCAGCTGATCTTGTACTTCCCTGATCTCTCGTTGGTGTTGCGTATCAATTTGATTCAGATTTTGTTTCAGTTTCCTAATTTGTTCGCTCTCTTCTGTGTCATTAAAGACTACCGGTTCTGCGTCATTCAGATTATCATCTACCTTCGTAGATAAATTATTTAGCTGATCCGAAAGTTCAACTACTTTCTCTGATAATGAACACATTTCCTCAGTGTGTTTTTTTGAACCAAGCTTCAGAGTGTCCATTTGTGTTGAAATCGAATCTACTGTGACCTTTAAGTTTTCCTGAGTTTTTGCAAGTTGCGTAACCGAATCGGTAGATGCAACTGAGTCAATTTTAGCCCACAAGGTCTCATGATTTTCATGAACAATGGTTTGCAGTTCTTTTATGGCTGCTTCGTGATTCTGTAATGCATTTTCATGCCGCGAAAAAATAGGTTGAAAATGCTCACAAGTTTGTGTTTTTACGTCATTACACACTTTCTGACATTTCGATTCAATGTTATGTAACTCAGCAGTTAAATCTTCACGTGTTTGTTCGAGAGTTTGTTCCAATGAGTCTAACTTTTGAAGCTTTTGCTGTGTTTGTCTCTGATTTTGTTCCATTGTGTGTAACTGTTGCTGTGTTTGTCTCTGGTGTTGTTCCATTGTGTCTAACTTTTGAAGATTTTGTTCCATTGTGTCTAACTTTTGAAGCTTTTGCTGTGTTTGTCTCTGATTTTGTTCCATTGTGTCTAACTTTAGAAGATTCTGTCCCATTTGTCTCTGATTTTGTTCCATTTGTTGCATTAATTGCAATAATAATGTATTAGTGTCTGGAATCTGTTTCTCTATGCTTTTTGGCAGTGCATTTTCACCGGCAACATTCACATTTTGACAAGCAGAAAATGTGTCTTGACTCATTTGAGAAAACGGTGAGGCCGCAAAACCTGAATCTACAGTATTTGCGAAATTGTGTCCTATCATTTCGGATTCCTGAGGCGAGCTGTTGCCGACCGATCGATCGATAATGCTTCCCTGTTCACTACCTGTTTGACTGTCTACACCATTATTTGCCGCCCGCTCCATCTCCCTATGCACAGTTACCAAATTACTACTTCGAATGTCTGTTAATTCACTACCCAGTGGTGCTGATAAGCTACGCTCGTCGTCACTATTATTTCTCAGTTTACTTTGAAGCCTAGTGTTACGTTTTTCACACGCCATTATTGTCACAATATTTCACACGATAACACAGAAAAGCACAATTTGAAGAGCAAAAATAAGAGAACACATTAACATAGTACTGAAAATAATATCTAGTTAATTGCAGCTGCGAAATACTTGGTGCAAATCTACATGCATGCCACAACTGTTTTACTGTACAACAATGAAAGGCTGCAACTACAAAGGAGATTCTCTCTACAATTACGCGCTAGCAATAAACAAAATCTACACTAATTACACAAACTACAAGAAAAAATCAGAAGATTCCAGTGAGGTATCCTCGACTAAGGGTCGATATATGAAACGTCCCCTTAGAAAAATTGTTACAAGACTATGCTTAAACTGACAGACTGTGCTTAACCTGACAGACTGTGCTTAACCTGACACACAATATTTTTAGCGCAACGCAATCTGACTATCAAAGATCCCTGCAAAAGAATGGCCCTGAGTAACATTAAACTATACCTTTCACAAATAACTTACCTCACAAAAATCTTCATTACTCGAACTACTGCAATACAGCGAGCGCCACTATTGCCAGCTAAATAAAAGATTCAAACTACGGAAGGCACTAACTACTGATAGGGATAGTTTGCAAATGAAAGATATTAATAGAGAACAAACAATGTATTTACCTTAATAGTCATAATATATATAGCAGTTCATGACAAATTACAAAACTCCGCCATCTCTCTCCCCACATCCACCACTGCTGGCGGCTCACCTCCAACTGCGCAACGCTACGCGCTGTTCACATCCAGCTGCCGCTGCCCAACACTACAATGGCAGACAACAATGCAAACTAGCCACAGACTGCACACAGCACAGCCAGTGATTTTCGTACAGAGCGCTACGTAACGTTGCCAATAAGAAAACATAAACAGCCTACTTACATAGAGAAAACATAAACAGCCTACTTACACATTTCATAGCAGGAACTCTTTGGGTGTAATCCTCAGAATCTTTACACCACAGTGGCACGATGATAATATTCTACGCCCCTTTTGTTGCCCTTCATGGTGAACTATCCTGGGCGCGCACACGAGAACGGTTTCTACTAATTATCAACGGGCTTGCCAAATCCTCCCATAGTCAGCAAGATCACGCTCCCTCCAACAGTGGACGTTTAGACCATTACTGGCAGGGCGCTCCAACCAGCTCGGTATTTTGACTAGCTGACGCATCAAATGGATAAAAATTGGCATGATATCATTCAGGAGAACAGCCATAAAATCTGTCAATCAATTTCATGCAGAATAACTGCTTGCATACGTTGCAAACGAGGACCAGCGTGATTCTGACTTGCTCAGTTTGTGAAGCTCATTCTTTTAAATGAATCGTCCAATTTTTCTGAAAATGTTATCAATTGTTTGATCGTACATGTACTACAAATCTTTCGACTTTTGTCCTGTTCGGGTAATTCCTGCGTGGTGCGTCCTTTTTGTCTTAGAGTGTAGTCACTGAGCTGAAAAAAGTTGTGGAATGCTGTCTAATGTCATGTAGAGCTTCCGTTTGCCCGACGTAGTGCAGTAACTCGATGTGGCATGTACTCAACAAGTCGTTGGAACTCCCCTGCAGAAATAAAAAGCCATGATGCCTCATAAACGTCCACAATTGCGAAAGTGTTGCCGCTGCAGGACTTTGTGCACGAACTGACTTCTAGATTATGTCCCATAAAAGTTCGTTGCGATTCGTGTTAGGCTATCTGGTTGGCCAAATCGCTCGCTGGAACTCCCCTGAATATTTTTCAAATAATTCGCGAACGACTGTGGCCAGATGACACGGCGCATTGTCATCCATAAAAATTTCGTCGTTATTTGGGAACATGAAGTCCATTAACGGTTGAAAATGGTTTCCAAGAAGTCGAACATAAACATTTCCAGTGAATGATTGATTCAGTTGGACTAGAGAACCGAGTCCATTCTATGTAAACTCAGTTCACACCATTATAGAGCCATTACCAACTTGGTTCAAATGGTTCAAATGGCTCTAAGCACTATGAGACTTAACATCTGAGGTCATCAGTCCCCTGGACTTAGAACTACTTTAACCTAATTAACCTAAGGACATCACACACATCCATGCACGAGGCAGGATTCGAACCTGCTACCGTAGCAGCAGCGCGGTTCCGAAATGAAGCGCTCAGAACCGCTCGGTCACAGCGGCCGGCACCAACTTCCACAGTGTCCAGCTTGGGTCTGTGGCTTCGTGGGGTCTGCGCCATACTCAAACCCTGCGATCAGCTCTTACCAACTGAAATCGTGACTCATGTGACCAGGCCACGGTTTTCCGGTCTTCTAGGGTCCAATTGAAATAGTCACGAGCCTAGGAGAGGCGCTGCAGGCGATGTCTTACTGTCGCCTGCTATCATAGCCTATTAACGCCAAATTTCGCCTTACTGTCTAACGGATAATTTCGTCGTACATCCCACACGTCCCACATTGATTTCCGCGGTTATTTCACGCAGTGTTACTTGTGTATTAGCTCTGACAATTCTACGCAAACACGTTAAATGAAGTCGGTCGGCCTCTGCGTTATCCGTGGAGAGAGGTAATGCCTGAAATTTGGCGTTTTCTGCACACACTTGACACTGTGAATCTGAGAATATTGAATTTCCTAACGATTTCCAAAACTGAATTTCCCAGTGCGTCTGCGAAATGTTCCATGCTTGTCGCTCTAACTACAGTTCCCCGTTCAGAGTCGGTTGATCCCGTCTTGCGGCCGTAATCACGTCGGAATCCTTATAACGTTAATCAACTAACTACAAATGACAGCTTCGCCAACGCACTGCTCTTTATACCATGTGTTTGCGATCCTACCGCCATGTGTATACGTGCATATCGCTATTCTATGACTTTCACCTCAGTAAGTACAACTTTGCTCTGAATGATCGTCCCGACAGCCTCTGCCCAGTAACGCAAAAGGAACCAGAGCAGTAATTACAAAAGCCGATCAAATGCATCAAAATATGCCAAGGGTCTGCATTACTTAGACGTGCTTACATCACCTGGCAAAGGTACAGTAACATAACCTGGTGGTTCCCTGATTATCACTGCACACCTGTTCAAAGTGATTACAGTATAAGTACTCAAAATCAGAGGTAATCCATTACAAAAATGCTTAACAGACACGCAATAATAAACAATCACTCTCAGACAGCCTAAGAATTCATGTGCAGACTAATGACACTGTCTGCACGTTACCAGTTGTATAAGGGAGAGAGGTAACAACAACTTGCACCAGAAATGAGGGAAGTGCTATATGACAACACAGATCAAGACTCTGGCCAAATTTGACTTCGCCGGGAACCGCAAGGCGCAGACCGTTCTATAACAGCGGACGTCCATACTTCCATTGTTCGGATAGCACGCGCTTCTTATCGGCCATCGACTAGACCACGGCTACCCAGGCATCCGCTCAAATCCCTCCTTTTCGACGGGTTGGTGCTGCTCCAGGGTTCCCTCTCACATTCTATTGTATTGAAACTTCCTGGCAGATTAAAACTGTGTGCCCGACCGAGACTCGAACTCGGGACCTTTGCCTTTCGCGGGCAAGTGCTCTTCGCAGAAGAGCTTCTGTAAAGTTTGGAAGGTAGGAGACGAGATACTGACAGAAGCAAGGCTGTGAGGACCGGGCGTGAGTCGTGCTTCGGTAGCTCAGTTGGTAGAGCACTTGCCCGCGAAAGGCAAAGTTCCCGAGTTCGAGTCTCGGTCGGCACACAGTTTTAATCTGCCAGGAAGTTTCATATCAGCGCACACTCCGCTGCAGAGTGAAAATTTCATTCTGGAAACATCCCCCAGGCTGTGGCTAAGCCATGTCTCCTCAGTATCCTTTCTTTCAGGAGTGCTAGTTCTGCAAGGATCGCAGAAGAGCTTCTGTAAAGTTTGGAAGGTAGGAAACGAGATACTGGCAGAAGTAAGGCTGTGAGGACCGGGCGTGAGTCGTGCTTCGGTAGCTCAGATGGTAGAGCACTTGCCCGCGAAAGGCAAAGGTCCCGAGTTCGAGTCTCGGTCGGGCACACAGTTTTAATCTGCCAGGAAGTTTCATATCAGCGCACACTCCGCTGCAGAGCGAAAATTTCATTCTGGATTCTATTGTATTGTATGGAACCGGGGACCTAGAAACGACGGAGACGCTTCGTCCCCGCCGGAGCCCGCAGTGGTACCTACCCTCACTACAGGCTACAGCAGTCCACTCACCCCACCGCCACCCCATACCGAACCCAGGTTTATTGTGCGGTTTGGACGACAGTGAATCCCCCCCTCCCCCGGGAACATCTCACACCAGACGAGTGTAACCCCTATGTTGCGTGATAGAGTAATTATGGTGTACGCGTATGTGGAGAAAGTGTTTGCGCAGCAATCGCCAGCATAGTGTAACTGAGGCAGAATAAGGAGAACCAGCCCGCATTCGCCGAGGCAGATGGAAAACCGCCTTAAAAACCATCCACAGACTGGCCGGCACACTGGACCTCGACTCCAATCCGCCAGGCGGGTTCGTGTTGGGGACTGGCACGCCTTCCCGCCTGGAAAGCAGTGCGTTAGACCGAGCGGCTAACCTGGCGGGCTACCCACTCATATTACTCGCTCGGTCGCACTTCCCGTTTTGCCGAAGTGTCCATCTGGTCTCGCACGCTGACTCGCGCCTGCATCAGTGATGCAGTGCTCTCTTTGACAGCGCCCTCATGAAGACGCGCTGCCGCAATCGCAATTTTGTTCATAAGGTTTTCAAACTCCTGCTGCTTAATGAGATATTTTGATGGGACAATTTCAAGAATGTTATTGTCCACAGATCATTACCTCACAGGGGCTGCCTTATGACATGGTGCGTTGTCATCCTGATACACTCAGTCTTCTTCTCTGAACTATTACTGTATGCGCTACACAAAACTGTAAAATGTGTTCACATCCTTCAGAATTAAGTGTTCGCTTAAGCACAGTAAAGGGGCAATACCCTAACCATGGAAAACAACGCCACACTGCAAAAGCACCCTAGGCGCGCAGTCGGGAACCGCGCGACTGCTACGGTCGCAGGTTCGAATCCTGCCTCGGGCATGGATGTGTGTGATGTCCTTAGGTTAGTTAGGTTTAAGTAGTTCTAAGTTCTAGGGGACCGATGACCACAGATGTTGAGTCCCATAGTGCTCAGAGCCATTTGAACCATTTTTGCAAAAGCACCTCCTCCGTGCTTCACTGTTGGCACGACACGTCCTATGGGCATTCGTCAACCCTAAACCCTTCCATCTGATTGCCAGAAGGGTGTAGCACTGTAAATCACTCTTTCCAGTCATCCACTGTCCACTGGCATCAGCTTTTACACCACCTCAAAAATCGGTTAGTACTGACTAGAGAAATACACTCCTGGAAATTGAAATAAGAACACCGTGAATTCATTGTCCCAGGAAGGTGAAACTTTATTGGCACATTCCTGGGGTCAGATACATCACATGATCACACTGACAGAACCACAGGCACACAGACACAGACAACACAGCATGCACAATGTCGGCACTAGTACAGTGTATATCCACCTTTCGCAGCAATGCAGGCATCTATTCTCCCATGGAGACGATCGTAGAGATGCTGGATGTAGTCCTGTGGAACGGCTTGCCATGCCATTTCCACCTGGCGCCTCAGTTGGACCAGCGTTCGTGCTGGACGTGCAGACCGCGTGAGACGACGCTTCATCCAGTCCCAAACATGCTCAATGGGGGACAGATCCGGAGATCTTGCTGGCCAGGGTAGTTGACTTACACCTTCTAGAGCACGTTGGGTGGCACGGGATACATGCGGACGTGCATTGTCCTGTTGGAACAGCAAGTTCCCTTGCCGGTCTAGGAATAGTAGAACGATGGGTTCGATGACGGTTTGGATTTACCGTGCACTATTCAGTGTCCCCTCGACGATCACCAGTGGTGTACGGCCAGTGTAGGAGATCGCTCCCCACACCATGATGCCGGGTGTTGGCCCTGTGTGCCTCGGTCGTATACAGTCCTGATTGTGGCGCTCACCTACACGGCGCCAAACACGCATACGACCATCATTGGCACCAAGGCAGAAGCGACTCTCATCACTGAAGACGACACGTCTCCATTCGTCTCTCCATTCACGCCTGTCGCGACACCACTGGAGGCGGGCTGCACGATGTTGGGGCGTGAGCGGAAGACGGCCTAACGGTGTGCGGGACCGTAGCCCAGCTTCATGGAGACGGTTGCGAATGGTCCTCGCCGATACCCCAGGAGCAACAGTGTCCCTAATTTGCTGGGAAGTGGCGGTGCGGTCCCCTACGGCACTGCGTAGGATCCTACGGTCTTGGCGTGCATCCGTGCGTCGCTGCGGTCCGGTCCCAGGTCGACGGGCACGTGCACCTTCCGCCGACCACTGGCGACAACATCGATGTACTGTGGAGACCTCACGCCCCACGTGTTGAGCAATTCGGCGGTACGTCCACCCGGCCTCCCGCATGCCCACTATACGCCCTCGCTCAAAGTCCGTCAACTGCACATACGGTTCACGTCCACGCTGTCGCGGCATGCTACCAGTGTTAAAGACTGCGATGGAGCTCCGTATGCCACGGCAAACTGGCTGACACTGACGGCGGCAGTGCACAAATGCTGCGCAGCTAGCGCCATTCGACGGCCAACACCGCGGTTCCTGGTGTGTCCGCTGTGCCGTTTGTGTGATCATTGCTTGTACAGCCCTCTCGCAGTGTCCGGAGCAAGAATGGTGGGTCTGACACACCGGTGTCAATGTGTTCTTTTTTCCATTTCCAGGAGTGTATATGACTCATGAGGAGCTAATCGATGATCGTACCCCATTATTTTTAACTTCCTAAGCACTGTGACTGTACCAGATGGGAACCTGGTAGTACTCTGGAACGCAGAGTGATTCCTTCCATTGATTTTACATGATATTTCGCTACACCTCCCTTATGCTCGACGGTGCCTCAGCACAAGAGGTATGTGTGGCCTTCATTTAACTTTAGTTGTTCTTTGGCATTCACACTTCACAACCCCTTCAGCACTCCACACCAACAGCTAGAAGGGTCGAAATGTCCTTGACGTATTTGTTAGTCGGGTGCCATCCAATGACCAGTCCATGGCCCTAGTCACTGAATTCTTCTGACCGACCCATTCTGCTCTTACTGCTTTTCCACTGCGAAAAGAGTATTCTCCAACTACTTTTATCCTGGCGGGGACGCCTCTCGTGACATCTAGTGGTCAGTTTCGCATTACATAGTGATGTCGGATACTCTTGTCCAAATAGTGTGTGTGTGAAATGTATTCCTGTACAGAAGTGAAATTTGACCTTAAACGGTTCAGACAAGAATAGAATAATAGCATTTAAGATGTTGTTCCAGAGAATATTACTGAATATAAGATAGGTAGATCGAATAACTAATAGAAACGTACGGAATCGAATTTCAGCTAAAAAGGTGTTTGAGACACAAGTCGAATTAAAAGAAGAATTGGTGGATAGGAAAACTCCTTCCCCCCCCTTTTTTCCCCCTCATCTGTCCAGGTCCCCCCCCCCCCCCCCATCTACCCTTGTCTGTGGTGTGCCATATTCGTGCCAACTTTTTAGTGCAGTGTTTCAAGTGAGTGTTAAGTGTTTGCGTCTTTTCCGAAGTGTTGCGAACGGAAATCATACTGTCGCTGGGTGTGATTTTTATATCACTTGCGAACAGAAACCAGACTGTCACAGTGTTTCTTTTCATTGTCTGTCTACTATTTTACCTGTCTACTTCCTGTGTATTTCATTAGCATCGCCACCGCTTTGTTTTATGTTTTAACTTCCACAATTTTCCGACATTTTACAATTTAAGTCACCGTTTTTATCGCCTGCTTTTATTGTTTATTATCATCTTCTTATTTTTTTAAAATTCTGTAGGCTGAAGAGCGGCGTACTATGCTGCTGTCAGCCCGGGAGGGGGGGGGGGGGGGGAGGGATTCGAAACTCAATAAAGGAAAAAATCCTGACGCGTCAAGGAATCGTCAGTTTGGTAATGGTGGGAAGTTGGAAGGAGGTGGGAGCAGGGAGGGAATTGTAAATGGAAACCAGTCTGCAGTAGTTACCCAGAGATGAAGAAGAGACGTAGGTAAAGATACTTGTACAGGATGGATTAGCATGTGCAGCCACATCAAAGTAGTGGCCAGAATGGAGGTCACAACTAGAGCAACAAAATTTATTTATTTGTCGTGTTGCAAAACATAGACAGAGATTGGAAAACTACTACATGTCAAAATTCAGAGACAGCTCTCCAGCATAAAATAACACAAATCACAACAGTTATATACTAATATAAAGGTCTTTTTGTATTTTATCACATAACTCCGGAAATCTTCGAAAGGACCCTCGTAGGTATCTGCGGGGCATTCTGAACGAATGCGAACAACTGTCTGCCGTTCTGCACCACAGTAACGCGATGGTGATGAGGATTTGCCCCACTTGTAGTTAGGTTTTGGAAATCTTTTATGACCCGTTCGGATGCAGTTCAAGGTAGTCCTCATTGCCGAGGCTCGTCGAATCTAGGAGGTTTCTTCTGGACCCAAAGCAAAGCTGTAAAGTTCTGGTAAGTTCGTATGGGACCAAACTGCTGAGCTTATCGGTCCCTAGGCTTACAAACTACTTAATCTAACTTAAACTAACTTACGCTACGGACAACACACACACCCATGCCCGAGGGAGGCCTCGAACCTCCTACGGGGGGAGCGGCGCGAACCGTGGAAAGGCGCCAGGATCCAACGCAGTTTCAGGCACTACGGAGGACAATTGTGTTGCCAGGATGGTTTCCATTCAGCGATGGTTTTGAATTTAGTTTCCGTGGGAGTCCTGGCTGATGAGAGTCGGATGTCTTGATTTTAGTATTTTTCGCTCCACAGAGAATACATCGTTCAATACTGAAAGGTCAGTGTTACCAGGAATCTTCTGGTATTCGCACAATAGGCTGCTCTTACGTCTGTATCAAGAGATGGAATGTGGCTCAAGATGGATGATCAGTATGCGGGAGTAAATCGCACAATAACAATGCGCATGGCCTCACTAACTTGTACATCTGTCTATTTTACGTGTGGGCTGTTAAGCCAGAGAGGAGCACAGTACTCTGCTGCTGAGTATGCCAATCTGAGTGCTGATACGCGAAGACTGCCTGCTGATGGTCCCCAACGAGTGCCATAGAGTTTAAGGAGAATGTTGTTTCTGCTTTTGAGCTTAGCAGATGTTCGTATCAAGGGCTCCTTAAAAGAAAGTATCCCATCTAATGTGGTTCCAAAGTACACTCCTGGAAATGGAAAAAAGAACACATTGACACCGGTGTGTCAGACCCACCATACTTGCTCCGGACACTGCGAGAGGGCTGTACAAGCAATGATCACATGCACGGCACACCAGGAACCGCGGTATTGGCCGTCGAATGGCGCTAGCTGCGCAGCATTTGTGCACCGCCGCCGTCAGTGTCAGCCAGTTTGCCGTGGCATACGGAGCTCCATCGCAGTCTTTAACACTGGTAGCATGCCGCGACAGTGTGGACGTGAACCGTATGTGCAGTTGACGAACTTTGAGCGAGGGCATATAGTGGGCATGCGGGAGGCCGGGTGGACGTACCGCCGAATTGCTCAACACGTGGGGCGTGAGGTCTCCACAGTACATCGATGTTGTCGCCAGTGGTCGGCGGAAGGTGCACGTGCCCGTCGACCTGGGACAGGACCGCAGTGACGCACGGATGCACGCCAAGACCGTAGGATCCTACGCAGTGCCGTAGGGGACCGCACCGCCACTTCCCAGCAAATTAGGGACACTGTTGCTCCTGGGGTATCGGCGAGGACCATTCGCAACCGTCTCCATGAAGCTGGGCTACGGTCCCGCACACCGTTAGGCCGTCTTCCGCTCACGCCCCAACATCGTGCAGCCCGCCTCCAGTGGTGTCGCGACACGCGTGAATGGAGGGACGAATGGAGACGTGTCGTCTTCAGCGATGAGAGTCGCTTCTGCCTTGGTGCCAATGATGGTCGTATGCGTGTTTGGCGCCGTGCAGGTGAGCGCCACAATCAGGACTGCATACGACCGAGGCACACAGGGCCAACACCCGGCATCATGGTGTGGGGAGCGATCTCCTACACTGGCCGTACACCACTGGTGATCGTCGAGGGGACACTGAATAGTGCACGGTACATCCAAACCGTCATCGAACCCATCGTTCTACCATTCCTAGACCGGCAAGGGAACTTGCTGTTCCAACAGGACAATGCACGTCCGCATGTATCCCGTGCCACCCAACGTGCTCTAGAAGGTGTAAGTCAACTACCCTGGCCAGCAAGATCTCCGGATCTGTCCCCCATTGAGCATGTTTGGGACTGGATGAAGCGTCGTCTCACGCGGTCTGCACGTCCAGCACGAACGCTGGTCCAACTGAGGCGCCAGGTGGAAATGGCATGGCAAGCCGTTCCACAGGACTACATCCAGCATCTCTACGATCGTCTCCATGGGAGAATAGCAGCCTGCATTGCTGCGAAAGGTGGATATACACTGTACTAGTGCCGACATTGTGCATGCTCTGTTGCCTGTGTCTATGTGCCTGTGGTTCTGTCAGTGTGATCATGTGATGTATCTGACCCCAGGAATGTGTCAATAAAGTTTACCCTTCCTGGGACAATGAATTCATGGTGTCCTATTTCAATTTCCAGGAGTGTATTTTGGATGCATATTATGATGAAATCTGTCTCCCTCGAAATAGACATCGAGGGCTCTGTGTGCCAATCTATTGGACAAACGAGAGCATCAAATTTCTCTTTTATTCGAGTTTGGTTCTCGTCCATGGCATTCCATAAGTCACAAGTGTCCTCTGGCTGGCGCTAAAGAACGGTCACTTCAAGGCATCTAAAGCGAAGAAGTAAAGGCAGCCACTTAATATCAAAGACCTCCTGACTAAAATGGATTTGTCATAAGACATGAACTCTCACGTTACTTCTCAGGACCCTCCAGTGATAAGCTTTGAACCTGTTATCAAGGGCAACAACAAATGTCAGGAAAGAGTCACGGTCGAATAACAGCCACTATGTCTTATATTATTTCTCACATGCGCAAGTTGTTCTGCAGTTCACTTGCAGGCCTCTAGTCCTGCATTTGTTCAAAATGGTTCAAATGGCTCTGAGCATTATGGGACTTAACTTCTGGGGTCATCAGTAGACCGCGGATTTTAGGTAAAAACCTATTTTGTTCCTGAGTTCCTTATTTGCATAAAAATTGGTACTTGTGCGTTTCATGACTATTTACACTTATTAGCGTTAATTCTATAGGACCTAAAAAAAGCCTATTTCGACGATAGTGCCTATTTTTGCCTATTTCGGCTTTAATATCCTAAAAAGTGCCTATTTCATCATATAAGACAGTGGCTCCAAGATTTTCCGCACTATATGACAGATGGAAAATAATAGTTTCTGCCCAGCGTGCAGCAAGGTGGCTAGTTGATATGCGCTCATGCTTCGTATTTGCCTAACACTTCGGCCTTTTTTATATTTTATATCGCTATCCCTGTTAATACCAAATACTCTTTATAGGTGTTTTATTATTCATATGTAAAAAATAGATCACGGATCTTTAGGTTAAAACCTATTTTCTTCCTAAGCTGCAATTAGCATATAAGTTGGTACTTACGCGTTTCATGACTAACTAAACTGAATACCGTTAGTTATATAGGACCTAAAATTGCGTATTTCGACGTTGACGCCTAATTTTGCCTATTTCGGCACCAAAATCCTAAAAAGTACCTCTTTCGTTAATCTGACATAGAGTTCTTGTGTTTTCAAAGATTAGAAAAAGGAAGTAAACTTAGGGCTTTACATCTAGTCGAAGGCGAAGGTCGTTAGAGACTTTTTACATTTCCTTTGCTTGCCTTAGTACCAACAGCACTTCGCACGGTTGAATGGTCATCCATCCAAGTACGCGCCGAGCGCGACAGTGCTTAACTTCAGTGAGCGAATGGGAAGCGGTCAAAGATTTGAGTTACACATTAGAATCGAACGTGGGAGCACTAAGTGTTATATTTGAAAATATTTCGTTCGTAGGATTCTGGCCAGCTGTTTATTTTTGCAAAGAAACGGTTTCATAGGCCTTAAGCTGAGCACGGATTAAAAAATCACAATGTTAATCGTATACCCCTCTATAGCTAAATTACTGCCCTTCGCGCATTTTCTCGCTGCTGTCTACAGGCAGTCCTATCAAACTACTCTGATTCGTGAAAGGTATTATACGTGAATTTTCCGGTTCGAAAAATAATTTGCCAGTAGTGACATGTTTTCATCTGAAGCACCGGTAGATTCCATTCGCTTGTTCAGAAGGGGCGGCCATCTGTCAGGTGCCATATGTCCAGCAACGAGTACTGTACTTCCGCTATCGCTCCCATGAACCGCAGTAAAAGGAAAAAAAAGACAGGTCATCGTTCACTTTTTCCCAGCGAAAACAAATCAGTACATTGTGTAGCGACCGACGAGTTAAGTGTTACTGACGTTCTAAGTGCAAAATAAATTCTAGTTTCTGTGTGAGAATACTACGCCATGCCAAAAACAGCTAGTTCAAAGTCTACTCATATAAGGCACTGGCTGCAAGATTTTCCGCATTATACAACAGATGGGAAAATTATTTTCTGCCAAGCATGCAACATGGAGGTTAGTTGATTTTTTTTTAGACTTCTTATTTTCCTGTCACTTAGGATTCTTTTTTATCGCTATCCTTTAGTAATATGAAATACTCTTTATATGCGATTCTAAACTGCATTTCCCTTTTCTCTCGTATTAGGTTTCGAGTGTTAAGAAATCTCACATAACTCAGCATGAAGATGGAACCGCACATAAAGCTAATGTTGAACGAAAGTCAAAATTGAAGCAAACTCTTTTAACCAATAAATCTGGTGAATCCTCCGGAAAAAACCAAGTTCTGCAGTGATTTGTGTCATGCACTTGTGGCAGCAAACATCCCCTTTCGGAAACTAGATAACCCTATTTTCAGAGGTTTTCTTGAGAAGTACTGCCATCAGTTTATTCCTGCAGAGTCAGAATTATGTGGATTCAGCTTACAATGCTGCACATTGTACAGAATCCGAGAAGATGTTGGAGAATCTTGTATATGGATTTCTGTGGATGAAACTACTGACGGTCTTGGCCGCTACATTGCAAACTTGATGATTGGCAAGCTAGATCCAGATGCTCCATCCAGGGCTCATTTGATTTACTCAAAACAGCTTGCAAAAACTAGCCAACAAACAATAGCACAGTTTGTGAACAATGGGCTTAAGGTGCTATACCCAAACGGAGTGGATGAGAATAAGGTGCTTCTGGCCGTCGCTGATGCTGCTGCAGATATAATAGCAGCGTTTCAACTATTAAAAGTATTCTACCCATTGATGCTGCACGTAACTTGTGTAGTGCATGGGATCAACCACATAGCAGACCAAGTAAGGCTACAATTTCCTAAAGTAAATAAAGTAATATCTATGGTGAAGAAAATTTTTGTTAAGGCACCATCAAGAATACAGGCATTCAAAGAACAGCTTCCAGATGTCCCATTGCCGCCAGAGCCTGTTGTCACCCGCTGGGGCACGTGGCTGATAGCAGCAGAATACTATGGTACGCATCTCTCAGCTGTCCAGAAGGTGGTTGAAAATATACCGGAGGATGCTGCATCCGTAACTGCAGCAATGGAGTTACTCAAAGATTCTTCTTTAAAACTGGACTTATCTTACATTAGGGCCCACTACACATTTATGGCAAGAATATTTTCACAATTAGAAGGCTCAGGGAGACCTATCTACGACAATATTTCTTTCCTAGAAGAAGTGAAAATGAAAATTAATGAAGTGCCAGGTGAAGTAGGGGAAAAAGTACGGGCAAAAATGCAAACGGTTTTGCAGAAGAACACTGGCCTGAACGAGTTGTGTGCAGCTGCCGACATACTTAGTGGAAAATCCAGCACTCCTGACTGCAGCATTCCTGTCCAACATCTGCCGAAAATGAAGTACGCCCCTGTCACATCTGTTGATGTAGAACGTTCTTTGTCAGCGTAGAAACGGATTCTGACAGACAAGCGCCACAGTTTTTCACTAGAAAACCTAGAAAAGATTTTGGCTATTTATTGTGAAGCCAACTATGGTCAGAATATTCGAAACTACGAATGTATTAATTAAACTATTGCCACATCTTTTTTACGGAACTCAAAAATATTTGGTGTTACGTTCAACATTAATGTTGTAGATTGCTGTGCTCTGTAACTGTGTAAATATTCATTCTCCTTGTTTTAATGACTAATATGATGTTCATGCTGTCAACACTGTGTATTTTAATTTATTTTTATTTTCTCTGCATCATTTTTATTAGAGCCTATTTTAGGTTCTATAAAATGAACTCCTGAACGAGCCTATTTTAGGTGCCTAAAATACACTTTTTTAAGACCTAAAAATCCGTGGTCTGGTAATCAGTCCCCTAGAACTTGGAACTAGTTAAACCTAACTAACCTAAGGACATCACACACATCCATGCCCGAGGCAGGATTCGAACCTGCGACCGTAGCGGTCGCGCGGTTCCAGACTGTAGCGCCTAGAACCGCTCGGCCACCTCGGGCGGCCCTGCATTTGTACATTTAAGTTTGGAGTGTGTAGTACGAGAGGACTCACTGCCCTCCCCTTTTTTTCCTCTCCACAGTGATGCGACGGAACACCCCTGTTACGTGAAAATAATTTATTTCGTAGTATACAAGTTGCTGCTCCGTAGTACTCTACAAACTACAAAGACCTGCCCTCAGTGCTTGGCTGTCTGAGAAACGATTCCGTTCGGTGTCATGTCTCCAGGCTGCCTGAGACATTCGCACCCTAACGGCCGGTCAGCGGTTCCTGCCTGCCCAAAGGGCCTGGAAACTCCAGTCCCGCACAATATTTCCCAACAGGGAGCAGATTATACTGGAAAGACTGGCCTGTCCAGTTCATGCCACCACAGGCACTTGGAGTGGCAAGTGCATTACGGAACTCAACACAAGTCATTGCCAAAAGTGAAAGAAGCGATAAGTGCCAGAAAAAAAAATTGTAGCACCCTCAGGGGACATCAGAAGGAACTGGAGTCCAGTGTAGCAGCTGTGAGGTGAGTCGGTGGCTGGGTGCAGTACAATTACGCGAGGGAGCGGCGTGCGCGTGCCGTGGTGCCATTTACTGCGTGCAGACCTGGCGGCAGCTGCAGCTGGAGCGGCCGCGGCCGTGACCTTGCGGGCCGCCAGCCGGCGGGCATTCCAGCGGCGCGGCCGGCCTGCAGCTGGACTCCGCTGGAGCTGGACTCGGCCCGTGCAGTGACTCCGCCGGCCTTGCCAGAAGCGCGGCGGCCGCCCGAGGCCGCGGACTCCCGGCGAACAAACACCGAGTGCCCGCCGACGCTTCTTTTGTTTCTTTTATTTCCTCGGTAGGTATTTGGCCTCCAGACCGCAAGTCACGTCAACAGTTCCGAAGAATCAGCTACCCTGTCTGTACTCGCGTCACTTCAACCCTTTCGCGGGAACATTTCGATGAACATCATAGCTAAGTATCCGCGGTTGACTGGGTATGTACACTACTGGCCATTAAAATTGCTACACCACGAAGATGACGTGCTACAGACGCGAAATGTAACCGACGGGAAGAAGATGCTGTGATATGCAAATGATTAGCTTTTCAGAGCATCCACACAAGGTTGGCGGCGATGGCGACACCTACAACGTACTCACATCAGGAAAGTTTCCAACCGATTTGTCATACACAAACAGCAGTTGACCGGCGTTGCCTAGTGAAACGTTTTTGTGATGCCTCGTGTAAGGAGGAGAAATGCGTACCATCACATTTCCGACTTTGATAAAGGTCAGATTGTAGCCTATCGCGACTGCAGTTTATCGTATCGCGACATTGCTGCTCGCGTTTATCGAGATCCAATGCCTGTTAGCGGAATATGGAATCGATGGGTTCAGGAGCGCAATACGGAACGCCGTGCTGGATCCCAACGGCCTCGTATCACTAGCAATCGAGATGACAGGCATCTTATCCGCATGGCTGTAACGGATCGTGCAGCCACGTCTCGATCCCTGAGTCAACAGATGGGGACGTTTGTAAGACAACAACCGGAGGAGGAGGAGATTAGTGTTTAACGTCCCGTCGACAACGAGGTCATTAGAGACGGAGCACAAGCTCGGGTGAGGGAAGGATCGGGAAGGAAATCGGCCGTGCCCTTTCAAAGGAACCATCCCGGCATTTGCCTGAAGCGATTTAGGGAAATCACGGAAAACCTAAATCAGGATGGCCGGAGACGGGATTGAACCGTCGTCCTCCCGAATGCGAGTCCAGTGTGCTAACCACTGCGCCACCTCGCTCGGTCGTAAGACAACAACCATCTGCACGAACAGTTCGACGACGTTTGCAACAGCATGGACTATCAGCTCGGAGACCATGGCTGCGGTTACCTTTGACGCTGCATCACAGACAGGAGCGCCTGCGATGGTGTACTCAGAGACGAATGGGTGTGCGAATGGCAAAACGTCATTTTTCGGACGAATCCAGGTTCTGTTTACAGCATCATGATGGTCACATCCCTGTTTGGCGACATCGCGGTGAACGCACATTGGAAGCGTGTATTCGTCATCGCCATACTGGCGTATCACCCGGCTTGATGGTATGGGGTGCCATTGGTTACACGTCTCGGTCACCTCTTGTTCGCATTGACGGCACTTCGAACAGTGGCCGTTACATTTGAGATGTGTTACGACCCGTGGCTCTACCCTTCATTCGATCCCTGCGGAATCCTACACTTCAGCAGGATAATGCACGACCGCATGTTGCAGGACCTGTACGGGCCTTTCTGGATACAGAAAATGTTCGTCTGCTGCCCTGGCCAGCACATTCTACAGATCTCTCACCAATTGAAAACGTCTGGTCAATGGTGGCCGAGCAACGGGCTCGTCACAATACGCCAGTCACTAATGTTGATGAACTGCGGCTTCGTGTTGAAGCTTCATGGGCAAGCTGTACCTGTACACGCCATCCAAGCTCTGTTTGACTCAATGCCCAGGCGTATCAAGGCCCTTTTTACGGCCAGAGGTTGTTGTTCTGGGTACTGATTTCTCAGGATCTATGCACCCAAATTGCGTGAAAATGTAATCACATGTCAGTTCTAGTATAATATATTTGTCCAATGAATACCCGTTTATCATCTGCATTTCTTCTTGGTGTAGCAATTTTAATGGCCAGTACTGTATTTATTCCAGTCTTTTATCAGTCCATCTTTTCCTTTCTAGCCTCTTTGTCCATCTCCTCCAAACCCCACTCTCTGTCCATTTCCTCCTCCGCTTTTTTTGAGTCTTCAGTCTTCTGACTGATTTGCTACATCTGGCCACTAATTCCTTACATGTGCCAACTCTTCATTTCAGAATAGCACTTGCAGCTTAGGTCCTCCATTATTTACCGGATGTATTCCAATCTCTGTCTTCCTGTACAGTCCTTACCCTCTACAGCTTGTAATCCTTCCTAATTACAGTTATTGTCCACATAAGTCTTCTATGAAAAATTTTATAGGAGCAAAGATTACTATAAATTTTCTAGTTTACACATCTTTTCGTATGGAGTTAACTTCAGTTCTTCTCGCCTAGGGGTCTGATCCTTGAAGTTGAAATTCTCACATTTAAGGTCCACATGGTTGAACTGATCTACATAAATTGTTGTTGCAGAATTTTTGTTGTTACGTTAACATATTTTGTCACATTTTAGTATATCATACAGTCTTTTGAATTTTCACATCAACAAAGCGGAAATTACATTGTTCGCCCAAAATACAAAAATACGTCCAAACACATCAGAGGCACGCTTACTACTACTCCACTCTGCGGTAATAACAATACTCCAAAATGTTTACAATTTTTCTTGACAGATGAATTTCTATTAAGTTCGATTATTGTTTCATAAATGAATCCAGAAATAAACATAATAAATAGTACTAGATTGCCTAATGAATAATATAAATTTTAAGTGCGCCAAATAAATCGTAATTTCAACTGTTTCTAAAAAAAATAACTTTAACTATACATTCAGAACTATTATTGATCGATTGTAACATCCAAAATAAAGTAATTCCTTTTAATTAAATTTTACTTTGAAATATGAAATACTGTGTATAAAATTATATGGAAGTTTTCAGAAAAGCAGCTGAGATAATACTGACCTGTCCAAAATTCGAAAAATAATACTGGTATCGACAACTACTGTCGAGGAAAAGTAGTGCTAGAGGAAGACGTGCCGTTACAAGCTCCTTCCCCTCTAGTAGTACAGATGTCCTACCGTCGCATCTCTTCCTATTGTCAGTGTTTCTGATATATTTCTTACCTCGCCGATTGTGCGGAGAACCTGCTCATTTCTTACCTTGTCAGTCCACCTAATTTTCAGCAGTCCTCCGTTGCACCGCATCTCAAATGCTTCTATTCTCTTCTGTTCCGGTTTTCCTACGGTCCATGTTTCACTACCATGAAATGCTGTACTCCAAACGTACATTTTCAGAAGTTTCTTTCTCAAACTTAAGTCTACGTTTGAAAGTAACAGACTTCTCTTTGTCAGGAGTGCCCCTTTTGCCAGTGCTGGCTTAATTCTTATATGCTCCTTGGCCCGTCTTTCATGGGCTATTTTGCTGCCTATTTGTGTCAACCTGCACATTTCCCCTCTCTGTCTATCCGTCTCCTCCTTTCCCCTCCTCCCTCCTCGTTAACGCCCCCACCCAAATAGGAGGTTGCTGGCTCTTAATCCCATAATATTTTTTTCTTAGATAGTAAGTAATATGTGTACCAAATTTGGGTTAGGTCAATCCAGAAATTTACGAGGAGCTTTTCACCCATGGCTTTGCCTGCACATGCTCATGTCACATATGTCTCACATATATTTAACATATTCTACACGTATTTTTAGACGTATTGACGTCATGTATGATGCAGCAGTTTCTTCACGCATCTCACTGTTTTTGAAGTCATATCTCATAAATTATTTGTCGTACAATGATATATTTTTTCAGATATATTCAGCGGTATGTGTGGATACTGTTTACGAAATGTATTATGAACAGACTTAGTAGCAAAGAAGTAATAAATTTGAACGTCATCCATGATGCTGGCAGTTTTTCACGCATCTCAGTCTTTATGACGTCAACTCTCCAGAATTATGTGTCGTAGAATGATATAATTTTGCTAGTACAGTCAATGGTGTACGTGAATATGTCACAAGTACAGCTAGCGGTAAAGAAGTAAATTAAAACATCATGAACGTCATGTCTCATGCCCAGTTTTACTGAATGAACAGCGAAAATGTATTAAGCGAGAAAAAGTTTCGTGAAGGTTTGAAATTATGTGTAAAATTTGTTGCATATCACCATGTGCTTTCACACTGGATGAATAAAGTGTGGGTGTTCGCAGATCGTGGCCTACACCTCTTTTTCAGTCCCACCGCTTTGGTAAGTAGATAGTTCCTACTCCCACAGCTACTCTTTCCAGACAGTAAGTGATATGTATCCGAAGTTTGGTTGAAATCGGTCCAGTGGTTTACAAGGAGACGTGAAACATACATACATGCATGCATACATTCGTATTTATAATTTGTGTGGGTGTATAGATCACAGGCGATAACTGAGTGTTCAGTACCTTTTAACAACCATCTGTGCCAGTATGGTGTCCAGTCATAGCAACGCATGTGTGTGTCCGATATTTTAGAGAATCACGCGCTCTCTGAAAATCTCCAAGTTGATCATGGATGTGCTGGCAGACAATGATGACGAGCTCGTGTAGTGTTTTTACATCGTTATTGGGGCTTGCGTACACTAAATATTTCAAATCTCCCCACAACCAAAAAACTAACGGATTAAGAGAGGGGCAGCGAGATGGCCAAAGTACTGTCCCTCCCAGACCAATCTATTGCCCATTAAAATGTCTGTGAGATGTGTTCTCGGACATTTCAGAGAAAATGGGCTGTTGCTCCATTATTTACGAACCACACCTCCAGCCATTATTGGAGTTGTATCTCCTATAGCTGCTAGTTGGATGAATAGTGATAGCTTGCGCTCTCGGTATTTTTCAACATATGGACACGGGCTCGAATGTTGCTTCCATTTGGCGGATTAGTACAGAAGATTATATCTTCCATTTCCAATTTGGAATAATAGGCTTCCATCGTTCGCAGTTACGTGCAGAGATAAAACCACAATGTAAAAACATCTTACGGACCTATCAACACAAACTGGTTCCACTAGAACTAATGCATGCGCTGCACTTACCCAGAGCCGGCCGCGGTGGTCTAGCGGTTCTAGGCGCTCAGTCCGGAACCGCGCGACTGCTACGGCCGCAGGTTCGAATCCTGCCTCGGGCATGGATGTGTGTGATGTCCTTAGGTTAGTTAGGTTTAAGTAGTTCTAAGTTCTAGGGGACTGATGACCACAGATGTTTAGTCCCATAGTGCTCAGAGCCATTTGAACCATTTGAACTTACCCAGAACTGTAAACACGGTTTACAGTAACAACACTAACAGCTGCACACTGTATCCGTCGATAATAACAGAGGAAAGTGTCCTCATTTTTTTACTACATCCTGTAGACCATTCGTAGTAGCAAAGAGCTTGCAGTTGAAGAGACGTGTTTCAAAGTAACGAAAACGAAAAAAATGCTCATAGCACTTAAGGTATACATTTTAGGCACATTTTTACCGTTTTTTTCCCTTGTTTAGGTCCATACTACCCCCTCTCGAAATACAGAATACTTTTAACACCCTGTACACAGAGTGGAACAAAATAATCTATGCAAATTTATTGAGTTATTCGAGGAAATAGAAGTTCAAATGGCTCTTAGCACTATGGGACTTAACTTCTCAGGTCATCAGACCCCTAGAACTTAGAACTACTTAAACCTAACTAACCTAAGGACATCACACACATCCATGCCCGAGTCAGAATTCGAACCTGCGAACGTAGCGGTCGCGCGGTTCCCGACTGCAGCGCCTAGAACCGCTCGGCCGCCTCACATCTTACTGCTAGGAGGGCTAATGTTTCATCACTGGCTTCAAATGGCTCTGAGCACTATGGGACTCAACATCTATGGTCATCAGTCCCCTAGAACTTAGAACTACTTAAACCTAACTAACCTAAGGACATCACACACACCCATGCCCGAGGCAGGATTCGAACTTGCGACCGTAGCGGTCACGCGGCTCCAGACTGAAGTGCCTAGAACCACACGGCCACGCCGGCCGGCTTTCATCACTGATAGCGGTGTCTACATCCCAGGATAATCAAACATATTATTAGTCTCTATGTTTTGCTGCCTTTAAATGAAAGTTTCTGATGATTCTTACAGATTATCGTTCGTTACAATGTAACCGATTTAGCTGAAATGCGCCTGATTTATGGGGAGACACGACGCAGCAAGAAGCCTTTATACAGAACGCTGTCCAGGAAGCAGATTATCAAATCATGTCACATTTCAAAGCTCTGATAACCATCTTCGTGGAACAGAATCCCTTACACAACACCAGAGAGGTACTGGCAGACCTCGCAGTGTGCGAACTGTTGTTTGAGGAAGCTGTGCTACAGGTGACAGCCCCAGCACGGACGCACTATGCGTAGCCAAAAAACTAAATACCTCGAACGCCAATGTGTAGGACGTCCAACACGAGACCGGTACGCACCCATTATAATATCAGAAGGGACATAAACAATCAGCTAATGATTTTTACCAGCGCGTGGAATTCTGCCAGTGGTCTGCACATCAAATTGTAAACTTTCCTGACTCGCAAACGTGTGTTATTTTTGATGACCAGGCTGATAACGCAAGGGAAGGAACATTCAACAACTAGTAAGTGCGTGTGCTGGTGTTGTTCACGAACATTTGACAGTGCTCACATCTTCTGCCTAACACTATTCAATCCGTACAACTGCTCTTCCAAATCATTTGCCATCTCCAAGTCATTTTACACTGAAGAGCCAAAGAAACTGGTATACCTGCCTAATATCATGTAGGGCCCCAGCGAGCACGCAGAATACCGCAACACGACGTGGCATGGACTCAACTAATGTCTGATGCAGTGCTGGAAGCAACTGAGATCATGAGTCCTGCGGGGCTGTCCATAGATCCGTAAGAGTACGAACGGGGTGGAGAGCTCTTCTGAACAGGACGTTGCAAGGCATTCCAGATGTGCTCAATAATATCTGGGGAGCTCGGTGGCCAGCGGAAGTGTTTAATCTAAGAAGAGTGTTCCTGGAGCCACTCTATAGCAGTTCTGGACGTGTGGGGTGACTCACTGTCCTGCTGGAACTGCCCAAGTCCGTCGGAATGCACAATGGACATAAATGGATGCAGGTGATCAGACAGAATGCTCACGTACGTCTCACATTTCAGAGTCGTATCTAGACGAATCAGTGGCCCCACACCACTCCAACTGCAGAGGCTTCATACCATTACAGAGCCTCCACCAGCTTGAACAGTCCCCTGCTGACATGTAGAGTCCATTGATTCATGAGGTTGTGTCCATACCCGTACACGTCCATACACTCTATACAATTTGAAATGATACTCGTCCGACCAGGCAACACGTTTCCAATCTCCAACAGTCCAATGTCGGTGTTGACGGGTCCAGGCGAGGTTTAAAGCTTTTGTGTCATGCAGTCATCAACTGTACAAGAATGGGCCTTCGGCTCCGAAAGCCCATATCGATGAAGTTTCCTTGAAGGTTTGCACGCTGGCACTTTTTGATGGCCCAACATTGAAATCTGCAACAATATGCGGAAGGGTTGCACTTCTGTCACGTTGAACGATTCTCTTCAGTCGTCGTTGGTCCCATTCTTCCAGGATCTTTTCCGGCAGCAGTGGTGTCGGAGATTTGCTGTTTTACCGGTTTCCTGATATTCACGGTACACTCGCGAAATGATCGTACGATAAAATCCCCACTTCATCTACTTCTTAGATGCTGTGTCCCATCGCTCGTGCGCCGACAATAACAGCACATTCAAACTCACTTAAATTTTGATTACCAGCCATTGTAGCAGCAGTAACCGATCTAACAAGTGCTCCAGACACTTGTCTTGTGCAGCCGTTGCCGACCGCAGCACTGTATTCTACCTGCTTACATATCTCTGTATTTAAATACGCATGGCTATACCAGTTTCTTTGGCGTTTCTGTGTATTTCCTTTCCAAATTCTTCCTTAGATTCCTGTGTAGCTTGCTCAGTGTACAAACTGAATAACAATGGGGATAAGACTAATGTAACTTGCGAAATTAGAGAGTTTTCGTTACATTTTGAACACACCTTTTACAACGACGTTTTACTTCTTGTAGTATACGCCTGTAATGGTCGAAATGTGGGAAAAACAAACACTTGTTTCCAATTTCCTACGACTAGAAAAGTCCTGCTGATTCCCGCCAAGGTGGAGTGATACGTGTGCATAAGGTAACGCAGCGACGCGCTGGCGGAGACAAATGTGCGGCTCCCCGGTCGCTGACCCCGTCGTGCCCGGACGCCTCTGACCCCCGCAGTACAGTTTCCAGCCGCCGAGCAACTCAGAAATTGCTCGGCAGTACACTGCGGCTTCCAAGTGTCGTGTCTCGACCCGCAAAATGAATATTACTCTTGCTAACGAAGTTTTCTCGAGACCGCTCGCCGCTTCATTTCGGAGTCCTGTCCGTGACGTATCTGAAACCACAAACTCTTCTACCACTGCAGCAAGATGGACGTCCCCAGGATATGGGAGGACAATGTATGCCCTCCGAAACAAACGCGACGAGAAACGAAGAAAATTTTTTTGCACTGCCGTGCCACAGCGTTTTCTGCGTTAATACTGTTGCCTTAAAACCATTGTTACCTTAGGGTCGTTTCTATGTCAGCACAAATATCAATAGAAATACGTTTCATTGTTTAGGGAAGATACAGACTGTCGCATTATTTAGTTTCACTTATATTTCTTTAAACGACACTAACTAACCTTCTTGCACACTGATGCACTAAAGGTAAAGAAAAACTGCATCACGTAGAAACATGTATAAAAATGAATACATACCACAGTTGTTGTTGTGACCTTTTCAAGGGCAGAGAACAGGGCTATAAGGCGAGTGTACGAGTGTTTCCCGCTTGAGCTGGCATAAGTCCTACTTCACGTGCGTTATCACAAAGTTGCAGCATTAGAAAATTGCAGCGAAATGCAGGAAGATATGCAGCGGATAGGTCCTTGGTGCAGGGAGTGGCAACTGACCCTTAACATAGACAAATGTAATGTATTGCGAAAACACAGAAAGAAGGATCATTTATTGTATGATTATGTGATAGCGGTAGCAGTTACTTCTGTAAAATATCTGGGAGTATGCGTACGGAAAGATTTGAAGTGGAAAGATCATATTAAATTAATTGTTGGTAAGGCGGATGCCAAGTTGAGATTCATTGGGAGAGTCCTTAGAAAATGTAGTCCATCAACAAAGGAGATGGCTTACAAAACACTCGTTCGACCTATACTTGAGTATTGCTCATCAGTGTGGAATCCGTACCAGGTCGGGTTGACAGAAGAGATAGGGAAGATCCAAAGAAGAGCGGTGCGTTTCGTCACAGGGATATTTGGTAAGCTTGACAGCGTTACGGAGATGTTTAGCAAACTCAAGTGGCAGACTCTGCAAGAGAGGCGCTCTGCATCGCGGTGTAGCTTTCTGTCCAGGTTTCGAGAGGGTGCGTTTCTGGATGAGGTATCGAATATATTGCTTCCCCCTACTTATACCTCCCGAGGAGATCACGAATGTAAAATTAGAGAGATACAGCGCGCACGGAGGCTTTCCGGCAGTCGTTCTTCCCGCGAACCATACGCGATTGGAACAGGAAAGGGAGGTAATGACAATGGCACGTAAAGTGCCCTACGGCACATACCGTTGGGTGGCTTGCGGAGTATAAATGTACATGTAGACGTAGATCACGAAGCAGCAGTACTCCTTGTCCTTGTTTTCCCGAACGTTTCCTCTTAATACACAGACTTCATTTTCCACTGGATGTCCGATGGATGGCCTTCAAATGGTTCAAATGGCTCTGAGCACTATGGGACTTAACATCTGAGGTCACTAGTCCCCTAGAACTTAGAACTACTTAAATCTAACTAACCTAAGGACATCACACACATTCATGCCCGAGGCAGGATTCGAAACTGCGACCGTAGCGGTCGCGTGGTTCCAGACTGAAGTGCCTAGAACCGGTCGTCCACTGCGGCCGGCGGATGGCCTTCGGCAGCCAAGAAAAGACTAACAGCACGTTGGTCCTGTTTGGAAGCATTTGGTAATAATGCAGCCATTGATCATGTTTTCACTTTTGCTGCACGCACGTGGAAAAGACAAGAATACCACACTAATCCTTTGCCTACGTGTCGGTGCTTAAAGACCGACATCGGAGTAGGGCTACAGTGGATATACGCTGCAGCAACGTCTTCAAAACGGAAACTTTTTGATCGCCCCTTTGTATTTCTCGAACCCAAGATGATCTTTCCCCAGGTGTACTTCAGTAGACAATTAATGTTAGTATCTTGTAATTATGATTTATTAAACTGAGGTGTCGGTAATGGGTCTATCAGCAACCTGCCTTATTTGGTTTTACATAGCACGGACTCGGCACACAATATACACAAATCGTATCGTATCGTATTTCGACGGTGAATTCGTCTGATCAGGTACAGCATTGTGATACTGAAAATGGCCGAAAGCCGAAATCATGATTGCACAGTAGAATAAAGGATCTATACAGTCAGATGGTGAAAATTTCATTTAAAAGTATTACATGACCGTGGCTCCAAACCATGGTAAAATTATCACGTCGTCATCGTTCTGGACGTGTCTACGACACTAGGGTATCTTCTTCTGATGAAAGAAGAAGAAGGCACTGAGTTCCATGTCAGGAGAATGCAAAGGGTTGATCCAAATTTTGGTAGTTCTAAGACGCAGCATGAAAGACTGTATCTGGAACTGAACGAGCTAGATCACTGTCTTGGAACAAGAACAGTTGCATGGACAGCTTCCTGCGACGGCTCGTCTTGACGATGGTTGGATTTTCGCCCTCTTTTCGGTGGTGAATCCATCGAAAAAGAGGGCGAAAGCCCAACATCGTCAAGAAGTGAATCCACATATTACCACGGCATACTTTCCAATGCATACATTACTCCTTTGTTTCTTAATCACAGTCATACATCCACCAATCGGTCACCATCATTAGGAGGCTCAAGTCATCTTGAGTGGCCCCGTACAGCTGCAGCATTTCCACTGTTTCGAATAAATGTGAGCTTTCGCGGATTCCTGCCGGTGGCAACCTTTGTCGTATTCAAAACGGCATGCATGGTGTTGAAAACTGATCCATGAGTGACTTTCACTTTCTCGAGTATCGCCTCCAGTGTGATACGCCAGACTTCGGGAATCAACGCCTCCACTTTTCTTGGTTGCATCAATGACTACAAGTGTAATAAGAAATGCCAAGAAAGGAAGGAAAATATATTTGCTTAACAAGAGTGATAGGGCACAAATCGCAGAATATCTGAGTGACCACCATCAAACGTTCATTTCTGAGGAAGAGGATGTGGAACAAAAATGGAAAAAATTCAGAAACATCGTCCAGTACGCCTTAGATAAGTTCGTACCGACTAAGGTCCAAAGCGAGGGGAAAGATCCACCGTGGTATAACAATCATGTACGAAAGGTACTACGGAAACAAAGAAAGCTTCATCATAGGTTTAAGAGTAGTCGAATCATAGCTGATAAGGAAAAGCTGAACGAAGCGAAAAAGAGCGTAAAGAGAGCAATGAGAGAAGCATTCAACGAATTCGAACATAAAACATTGGCAAACAATCTAAACAAGAACCCTAAAAAGTTTTGGTCATATATAAAATCGGTAAGCGGATCTAAATCCCCTATTCAGTCACTCGTTGACCACGATGGCACCGAAACAGAGGACGACCGAAGAAAGGCAGAAATACTGAATTCAGTGTTCCGAAACTGTTTCACTGCGGAAAATCGTAACACGGTCCCTGACTTCAGCCGTCGCACGGACGCCAAAATGGAAAATATTGAAATAAACGATATCGGAATTGAAAAACAACTGCTATCACTTAGTAGCGGAAAAGCATCCGGACCAGACGAGATACCCTTAAGATTCTACAGTGATTATGCTAAAGAACTTGCCCCCTTTCTATCAGCAATTTATCGTAGATCGCTGGAAGAACGTAAAGTACCTAGCGACTGGAAGAAAGCGCAGGTCGTTCCCATTTTCAAGAAGGGTCATAAATCAGATGCGAATAATTATAGGCCTATTTCGCTTACTTCAATCTGTTGTAGAATAATGGAACATGTTTTGTGTTCTCGTATTATGACGTTCTTAGATAATACAAATCTCCTTCATCATAACCAACATGGATTCCGCAAACAGAGATCATGTGAAACTCAGCTCGCCCTATTTGCCCAAGAAATTCACAGTGCCGTAGACACTGGCGAGCAGATTGATGCCGTATTCCTGGACTTCAGGAAGGCATTTGATACGGTTCCGCACTTACGTTTAATGAAAAAAATACGAGCTTACGGAATATCGGACCAGGTTTGTGATTGGATTCAGGATTTCCTAGAAGAAAGAACTCAACATGTCATTCTTAACGGTTCAAAATCTGCAGATGTAGAGGTAATTTCGGGAGTACCGCAAGGAAGCGTGATAGGACCTTTATTGTTTACAATATACATAAATGACTTAGTTGACAACATCGGTAGCTCCGTGAGGCTATTTGCAGATGACACGGTTGTCTACAAGAAAGTAGCAACATCAGAAGACTCGTACGTACTCCAGGAAGACCTGCAGAGGATTAATGCATGGTGCGACAGCTGGCAGCTTTCCCTAAACGTAGATAAATGTAATATAATGCGCATACATAGGGGCAGAAATCCATTCCAGTACGATTATGCCATAGGTGGTAAATCATTGGAAGCGGTAACGACCGTAAAATACTTAGGAGTTACTATCCGGAGCGATCTGAAGTGGAATGATCACATAAAACAAACAGTGGGAAAAGCAGGCGCCAGGTTGAGATTCATAGGAAGAATTCTAAGAAAATGTGACTCATCGACGAAAGAAGTAGCTTACAAAACGCTTGTTCGTCCGATTCTTGAGTATTGCTCATCAGTATGGGACCCTTACCAGGTTGGATTAATAGAAGAGATAGACATGATCCAGCGAAAAGCAGCGCGATTCGTCATGGGGACATTTAGTCAGCGCGAGAGCGTTACGGAGATGCTGAACAAGCTCCAGTGGCGGACACTTCAAGAAAGGCGTTACGCAATACGGAGAGGTTTATTATCGAAATTACGAGAGAGCACATTCCGGGAAGAGATGGGCAACATATTGCTACCGCCCACATATATCTCGCGTAATGATCACAACGAAAAGATCCGAGAAATTAGAGCAAATACGGAGACTTACAAGCAGTCGTTCTTCCCACGCACAATTCGTGAATGGAACAGGGAAGGGGGGATCAGATAGTGGTACAATAAGTACCCTCCGCCACACACCGTAAGGTGGCTCGCGGAGTATAGATGTAGATGTAGATGTAGATGTAATGCCCGGTTCTTCACACAGCGATGGCTACTTGATTCTTTGTCGTTTAGACTTGTTTTGACCACACTAGAAGGATCTGCACCAACTAGCCACCGTCTAATATGATGGTGCGTCATCACCGTGCACTTCCATTAACTCAGAATCGATTATTGCACTGTTGTTCCCCTTCTCATTATCAACGGGCTGCAACATTGTGTTTTGGGTCCTCTAGCGGGGTGGTACGAATGTGGTGCATGGGTTTCAGTGTGTGATGAAGACACATACCTGTTAATAAGGAGAGCATTAATTCCTAAACTTTTGAAACCACACACCACTGTTTGACTGTGTGCTTCTGTATATTTCCTGTGAACATTCTTAATTTCGGCTTTCACGCCATTGTGGAGTACAATGAGCTTAGACCATTAACATACACTGATCAGCCAGAACATTATGACCACCGACCTACTATCGATAAAAACCTGCCTAGACGACAGCAGCGTCAGCGGCGAGCAGTGGCTGCTAGCCACGCACGCGCACGGCGCAGGTGTTATTAGTGAGCGTGCTGTCCGTGTGTGGTGTGGGGAAGGCGCGCCATCTATCTGTGGTTGACCGAGGGCCGACTGTGGCTCGGAGGCTCGGCACGCACAACTCACCACACCAGCAGAGATCCGTAAAATTATCGGGAAGACTCGGAACAATGCGCCGGGCAACGACTCCATAAACAACACCGACTTGAAACAGTTGCCCAGGAAGCCAACTGTTCTCCTTACCCGAATTCTCAACAGCTGCCTTCTGCAAGGATATTTTCCTACGGCATGGAAGACGGCTCGAGTAGTTCCAATACCCAAGCCAGGTAAAGACCCAGCAGAACCCAACAGTTACCGGCCCATTAGCCTCTTGCCGACCCTTGGCAAGGTGCTCGAGAGAGTGCTGTTGCAGAGGCTCCATGACACGCTTACAGCGCATGATGTTATACGACCCGAGCAATTCGGTTTCAAGGACAAGTTATCTGCCGAACTTCAACTTCTACGGATCACCGAACGGATACGAGAAGGATACAACAAGCAGCACTTCACAATTGGTGTCTTCCTTGACATCGAAAAAGCTTACGACAAGGTGTGGCGGCCCACCCTTATCGTCAAAATGCATCGCACTACCCCTATTGCGGATTGTTACATTAGACTCATAGACAGCTTCCTGCAGGACATAAAACTGTATGTCCGAGTCGACGATAAAAACTCCGAAATGAAACTGATCTCCGCAGGAATTCCGCAGGGCTCTGTCATTTCTCCTCTACTTTTCAACTTATATATACATGACATCCCAACAGTCCCCCTTGTTACGGAGAGTTTTTATGCGGACGATACGGCCTTTCTGACAACTGGACGACACTTGGACCAGCTAATCGATAGGATGCAACGGCAACTTGCTGTAATGGAACGCTGGGCGCTGCAAAATAAGATAACGATCAACCCGACGAAGACGGCAGCAGTTCTGTTCACACGGAGGAAACCAGTTCTGAACGACAGACTCCAAATAGCTGACCAATTTATGCCATGGTCACCGGGAGTGAAGTATCTCGGTGTCTACCTTGACAAAAAATTACTCTTTACGCAGCATATTGACGACAAGAAGACGGCAGCCCAGAAGATGGCCAGGTCGTTGATTCCGTTCCTGAAGAGTAAGGATCTCAACCCTAAGACTAAACTCCAATTGTATAAGGCAACGGTGGCACCCACAATGTTGTATGGCTCCACCTCGTGGGGAACTACGTGCGTCTCCAACTACAACAAACTCCAAGCGCTGCAAAACATTTGCTATCGATGGATCACAGGAGCTCTATGGTGGACAAGAAACGTCGACATCCGCACCGCACTCTACGAGACCACTACACAATAAAAGGTCCATGACAAGGCTCTACGAGTTTTTGACAAGATCGATGCCCTTAGGGACGAAGTTCGACAATTACAATCGGTAGGAACGGTAAACCCTGCAAGGTGGCACAAGTATCGCGTACCGAAGTCAATAACGTTTCACCCCCCATAGGCAATCTGTCATAACACGAGGAAGCAGTCACACATAACAGCCTAGACACATTTCACCCTCCACAGGAGATAGACATCACCAAAGACAGCAGGCTAAAGGACCCATTGCGTGCCAAAGCCTAACTGAATTCGTAATAAATAAAGTGTTTTCCTTTTATCCTTACATCCCATCCTAGAAGAATAAGTCATCAAGGATGATCTCTTCAGTCCACACTACACACACACACAAAAAAGGCTCGGCACGAGCATTTCGGAAACTGCGCGACGTGACGGGCGTTGGGGGAGTGCTGTGGTGAGTGTCTTCAACACGTGGCGAAACCGAGGACTGCCGCCCCTCATTACAGGTTAGACGTCGTAGGCTGGGCAGACTGTTAAAACAGGACAGACTAGCATCAGGCTTTAATGGTAGGCAGAGTACAAGTGTGTCTGAACACACGGTGCAGCGAAAACTCCTAACGATGGGCCTCCGCAGCAGACGACCCATGCATGTGCCAATGTTAACACACGACATCGGCAACTACACTGAAATGGACACGTGACCATATCCACTGGACGTTGGCGCAGTGGCAGAGAGTTGCACTGTCTGACGAATCCAATTCTTCTTCATGCCGATGGGAGGACGCGAATCCTTCATTCATTTTCCAGAGTACCAGCTTCTTGACACCTGTACTGCGTGACGAAGACAAGCTGGCGGCGGGGCCAGTATGCTCTGGGGAACATGTACGCGGGCACCCATGGGTCCAGTGGAGCTTGTGCAAGGCATCATGACGGCCAAAGAGTATCGTACACTGGTTGCAGACCACGTACGCCCCTCCATGACGATCATGTTTCCCGGCGGCAGCGACATTTCCATCAAGGTAATGCGCCGTGTCGCAATGCCAGGAGTGTGATGGAGTGGTTCGAGGAACACAGTGGCGAGTTCCAATTGATGTCCTGGCACCCCAACTCGCCAGGTCTAGGCGCGTCAGTTTGGAACCGCGAGACCGCTACGGTCGCAGGTTCGAATCCTGCCTCGGGCATGGATGTGTGTGATGTCCTTAGGTTAGTTAGGTTTAAGTAGTTCTAAGTTCTAGGGGACTGATGAGCTCAGATGTTAAGTCCCATAGTGCTCAGAGCCATTTTAAACCATTTCGCCAGGTCTCAACCCGATTGCACACATTTAGGATATGTCTGAACGTGGCGTCGAAGCTCATTACCCCCCTCCCCACCCCCACCCCCCCCGGAATTTACTGGAATTAGGTGTCTCGTGTGTGCTTTTGTGGTGCCAACTCCCTCCAGTGACCTACCAAGGCATATTGCTTCCATGCCACGACGCGTCGCCGCTGTTATCGGTCCCAAAGGTGCACATACCGGCTATTACGTATGTGGTCGTGTTCTGGCTGATCAGCCTATTTTTTAGTGTACTGCGCAGGTTGGCATTGTTTCACGTCTTTATCGAGTACAATGTTCTTAGACCATTAAAATTATTTCGTTTTGTAAAGTGTAGGATGGTAGATACACTGTTCAATTTTATTAACATGATATAAAAGTAGGAATGCTCCACATTATAGCAGAAGCACATCTAGAAAAGTCAGCCCAAAGCAGGTAAACACAGAAATACACTACTGGACATTAAAATTGCTACACCACGAAGATGACGTGCTACAAACGCGAAATTTAACCGACAGGAAGAAGATGCTGTGATATGCAAATGATTAGCTTATCAGAGCATTCACACAAGGTTGGCGCCGGTGACGACACCTACAACTTGCTGACACGAGGAACGTTTCCAACCGATTACTCATACACGAACAGCAGTAGACCGGCGTTGCCTGGCGAAACGTTGCTGTGATGCATCGTGTAAGGAGGAGAAATGCGTACCATCACGTTTCTGACTTTGATAAAGGTCCGATTGTAGCCTATCGCGATTGCGGTTTATCGTATCGCGACTTTGCTGCTCGCGTTGGTCGAGATCCAATGACTGTTAGCAGAATATGGAATCGGTGGGTTCAGGAGGGTAATACGGAACGCCGTGCTGGATCCCAATGGCCTCGTATCACCAGCAGTCGAGATGACAGGCATCTTATCCGCATGGCCGTAACGGATCGTACAGCCACGTCTCGATCCCTGAGTCAACAGATGGGGACGTACGCAAGACAACAACCATCATCACGAACAGTTCGACGACGTTTGCAGAAGTATGGACTATCAGCTCGGAGACCGTGGCTGCGGTTACCGTCGACGCTGCATCACAGGCAGGAGCGCCTGCGATGGTGTACTCAACGACGAACCTGGGTCCACGAATGGCAAAACGTCATTTTTTCGGATGAATCCAGGTTCTGTTTACAGCATCATGATGGTCGCATCCGTGTTTGGCGACATTGCGGCGAACGCACATTGGAAGCGTGTATTCGTCATCGCCATACTGGCGTATCATCCTGCCTGATGGTGTGGAGTGCCTTTTGGTTACACGTCTCGGCCACCTCTTGTTGCATTGACGGCACTTGGAACAGTGGCCGTTACATTTAAGATTTGTTACGACCCGTGGCTCTACCCTTCATTCGATCCCTGCGAAACCCTACATTTCAGCAGGATAATGCACGACCGCATGTTGCAGGTTCTGTATCAGCCTTTCTGGATACAGAAAATGTTCGACTGCTGCCCTGGCCAGCACATTCTCCAAATCTCTCACCAATTGAAAACGTCTGGTCAATGGTGGCCGAGGAACTGGCTCCTCACAATACGCCAGTCACTACTCTTGATGAACTGTGGTATCGTGTTGAAGCTGCATGGGCAGCTGTACCTGTGTACGCCAACCAAGCTCTGTTTGATTCAATGCCCAGGCGTATCAAGGCCGTTATTACGGCCAGAGGTGGTTGTTCTGAGTACCGATTTCTCAGGATCTATGCACCCAAACTGCGTCAAAATGTAATCACATGTCAGTTCTAGTATAATATATTTATCCAATGAATACCTGTTTATCATCTGCATTTCTTCTTGGTGTAGCAATTTTAATGGCCAGTAGTGTATACAGTCAAATGGCGACGTATTCTTCCAAAAAATACTGTATGACTGTGGCTAAGCACCGTCGAATTTTTTTTTACTGTTCTGGTTGATAGTTAAATCTTTATAAGCATGGCAGGTAGCAAGCGAAACAGATAAGGTTTTTGAATACCTTAGAAAAGATTTCTTTGGATGAAAAAACACTCTCATCGTTTTCTTTTATAAAATGGGTGAATACTATTGAAATATAGAGTTTAGTATTAATAGAATAACATGACAACAGTCAGTTTGTAAGGAGAAAGCTTATGTTTATACAAACATCTGGTGAGAGAGTATGTAATGGAATTCGTCACTGCTGTTGATTGCGGTAGTGGTTGTATTTAAACTGTAGGCATATTTTTTCGAAATATAATTTATTTATCACTAATAGTTTCCTTTATACGTACTACCGTTCCAATAGCTTCGTACCAGCAAACCCTGATTCTTTAAAGAATCGGACTCCCATGCATAAAATAGCTTCAACCGCCTGATTACTTTAGAAATGTGTTAATGTATTAAATATTTAACATTAAGTATATAAGCAAGGCAAACTTAGAAAACGTTTGAAACTATGTGTGAAGTTTTTTGCGTGACACTAAATGCTCTCATTGTCAAATACTGGATGAATATAGTCCGGGTATCTGCACGCCGTAGGGGGCGCTGCCTCAAGACGTATACAGTACAGTTTCTGACTGTAATATTGTCTTGCTGTGTTAAATTTTCCTCTTGTTGAGTATATTAGATTTTTGAATGCCGCTTATATTTCTATAAAATTTTGAAAATAAAATTATTATTGTCCGTGAAAGGCGTTATAAAGGCAACCGGCAAACGGAAAGGGTTCGCCGCGCCCCTCGTTAGTCACTTAGTAATATAGATATGGTATACAGTGACCAAATGACTAATGCTGACAAGGAACGTTTCCTTACCCCTTTTCTTGTTCTCTTTTCTATGGCAGTTAATTGTAAGCTAATAGCAGAGCCGTTACAGTTATGAACAACAGGAAAATACCGTACTGTCTTTCTTATTGCCGAAATCAGCCCAGCAATCTACTGTAGTGATACAGAGAAAACATGTAATGCAAGATGGCTGGACTGAGATTAGAATCACCGCCTTCTCGATTTACCGCTTGTTCTCTCTATCTCTAACACACTGACGTCACGGGATTGGGAGATTTGCAGTTGTTGGCTCGCTTCGCTCTGTTGGAGAAGATCGGAAAGTGATACGCCCGGTATTTGGTCATTAGTTATGTTCAAAATCAGATTACTGGCCAGCTACATTTGCACAAATTAAGAAACTAAAGTTGCCAGTACAGATTACATTCGTTCATAAATAAAACCTCAGAGGTGTGCAGATATAGAAAGACTAGAAACTTCATTTGTAGTACTGCATAAGCGAGCCAAATACCTTCCTATGGATGTAGATTAGCATCTCTCACCAAATGATGTAGTGTAGACTTACATTCCAAAAATAAAGAAAATAAGGAGGCGTACGAGAATATGGAATGGCAGGCAATAACAACTGGGAGGAAATACTTAAAGACCAACATTCAAATGTAGAGGCGCAAACACGTATACTGACGTTCTCCAATCAGTCGCCAAATGAAGACTTCAGAAGAATGAAGCTATTAGTAACTTTTCAGGTAGAAAATGCCCAGTTTGGTATGTCTTGTTAATCTGTATTTTCTATATACTCGTGTTTGTAAAAATCATTGTATGTATGCATGCATGGTACACATCTTCTCTTAAACCACTGGAAGTATTTTGGGAAAGTTGGCATGTCTATCTGGAAAGAAACTGCGTGTGGGTAAGAACCACATACCTCTTATTAAGATAGGCGCGGAGGTGAAAAGAGGGTGTCACAGAAGCGTAACCGAGAAACGTCTCGAGTAATTTCGACCACATTTTCTCTGTGGATGTATAATTATTTGCGTAAAAATACGGGGGGATAATATACCCTAGAAAACCTAGTGGCCTCGTCTTTGGCCGAGCGGTTCTAGGCGCTTCAGTCCGGAAACACGCCGCTGCTACGGTCGCTGGTTCGAATCCTGCCTCGGCCATGGATGTGTGTGATGTCCTTAGGTTAGTTAGGTTTAAGAAAAAGTTTAGGGGACTGATGACCCCAGATGTTAAGTCCCATAGTGCTTCGAGCCATTTGAACCACTTTGAAAATCTAGTGGTTGGAGGTGGCGTTGAGAAGCCGTGACACGTGAAAGTATTCAGAAACGGCAGATATCAGAATCGCGTCCATAGTTTCCTTGGTAACTCAATGGCGCTTCAGCGCTAGCAGTGACGGGGGAGTGGTACATAGATACTGAAATGTCTCAAATTTCTGTAACACCTGACGTGATCTGTACCAAACATGGCACACGTATCATTTCCACACTGAAAAGAAAATAGTGTGAGCGTAAGACACCCCTGTCATCCCTATGACTGAGGTTAGGGATGAAAAGACGTCGTATAAAATCACAATTCAGGAAAGCCAGGAGCAATTGGAGAAAGATACCGCAGCTACCCCTTGGCGTCGGCGGCTGGGTGAAAGGTAGTGACGTGAAAAACATTCGAAAAAGACCTGCTGGAATTTCATTTCCGCATTTAATTGACTTGGAGTACCTTAAAATTTGAAGCGCACTCTGTTTCTTGTTTGTGTTATTGAGAATTTAGATGAAGCTAAAGACGAGTACAAATATCTGTACATGAATGAACACCCGGAAGGAATGTGGAAACAAAATGAAACTTTAGGGACTGAGATGGTGTGTGAAGTTTTTTCAGTGATTACCCAATCGAGTCATATTTACAGAGAACTCTGAATACAAACTCACTTATTTGTTTGACGTTGCACCCCCTTTGGCTTTGATACTCTTGTCCAGTTAGGAAGTGTGTCGTAAAGCCGTTCTTTCATTTCCTGAGGCAAGCTGACCTACAACTGGCACTTGATCTCTCGGATATTGACAGCCGCGCGGTGTAACTGCGTGGTCTCATGCACCTTGACATGGTTCGCGCGGCTCCTCCCATGGAGGTTTGAGTCCTCCCTCAGGCACGGGTGAGTGTGTTGTCCTTAGCTTAAGTTGGTTTAAGTTAGATTAAGTAGTGTGTAAGCCTAGCGACCGATGACCTCAGCAGTTTGGTTCGATAGGAACTTACCACTACAGAGTTGACATCCGAACTTGTCCCACACAAGACAGATCTGACCAGCACGGGAGTACCTCAACATCAGGCAGATGGTTCATAGAGTCAAGTGACATGTGCAGGCGAGCACTTGCCTGTTGAGAAATGTGCTGTTGGAAAATGTCACCATGATACTTTCGCAGGGCAGGTAACACATGAGGACGCAGGAAGTCTGTTGTGCCGGGCAGAGCTCCCTCAAACACAACCACCTGTGATCTTAAGTCAGACCCGGTGGCTCACCACACCATGACGCTAGGAGTAACGCTGCTGTGCCTCTCTGAAATAATTGGAAGAATGGGACCGCTGCCAGGTTGCCGCTGTACTCGCTGAGCATGGTCACCTGTGGTAGTGCAGAGCAGCGATTCATCGTTGAAGATTGTGCAACGCCATTCATCAACAGTCCTTGCTTACAGGTCACGGCGCCACTCCGAACTCAAGTGTTTGTGTCGTGGTGTTAACGGTAACCTAGGCATGGGGCAGTAATTCCCCCGTCCGGTTGCCCTTAGTCTCCGACCTATGGTGCGGGATGACCCAGTACGTTGCAGTGAATCCAGATGTTCTCGGATGGCAGGCGCCGATGTAAAGAGGTTATAATTGTGCGTCATGCGCAGTGATCACTCAGCTTGGTAACAACACAAAAAAAAAAACACTACTGCCCACTGGTGGCCGTTCCACCTGACACAGACACCCACTGAATTACATCCATTTTAGTTGTAACTCTGGCTGTCTCTTTTAGCAACACTATATGACATATATTTATGCAGCCGAGGCCTGGCTTAAAAAACTAGTTTGTAATAAATGCAAGAGAAAATTCTTTGTGTTGTTGACGACGATCCTAGTATTAGAGTCAGACAAGTAGCGTTGCCGGTGAACCGAAGCATCAAAGTCATATTTTGAATGTTTCATGTAAAAAAGAGTTTCTTATCAGTAATTTCTGTAACTACTTGTTTCTCACGATTAATGTACACTGAAGCTCCAAAGAGATTGGTGTAGGAATGCTTATTCAAATACGTAAACAGGCAGAATACAGCGCTGCTGTCGGCAACGCCTATATAAGACAACAAGTGTCTGGCGCACTTGTTAGATCGGTTACTGTTGCTACAATGGCATATTATCAAGCTTTAAGTGAGTTTGAACGTGGTGTTTTAGTCGGCGCACGAGCGATGGGACACAGCATTTCGGAGGTAGGGATGAAGTGGGCATTTTACCGTACGAACATTTCACGAGTGTACTGTGAATATCGGAAATCCGGTAAAACATCAAATCTCCGACATCGCAGAGGTGCAATCCTTCCGAAAATTGCTGCAGATTTCAATTCTGGGCCATCAACAAGTGTCAGTGTGGGAACCATTCAACGAAAAATCATCGATACGGGCTTTCGGAGTCGAAGCCCCACTCGTGTACCCTTGATGATTGTACAACACAAAGCTCTACGCCTCACCTGGGCCCGTCAACAGCGACATTGGACTGTTGATGACTGGAAACATGTTGCCTGGTCGGACGAGTCTCATTTCAAATCGTATCTAGCTGATGGACGTGTACGGGTATGGAGACAACCTCATGAGTTTATGGATCCTGTATATCAACAGGGGACTGTTCAAACTGGCGGAGGCTCTGTAATGGTGTGGGGCGTGTGCAGTTTTAGTGATATGGTACCCCTGATGCGTCTATACACGAGTCTGACTGGTGACACGTCCGTAAGCGTCCTGTCTGATCATCTGTATCCATTCATGTCCATTGTGCATTCGGACGGACTTCGGCAATTCCAGCAGGACAATGCGACACCCCACACGACCAGAATTGCTACAGAGTGGCTCCAGAAGCACTCTTGTGAGTTTAAAGACTTCCTCTGTGCACCAAATTCCCCAGACATGAACATTATTGAGCATATCTGGGATGCCTCGCAAAATGCTGTTCAGAAGAGATCTCCACCCCCTCGAACTCTTACGAATTTGTGGACAGCCCTGCAGAATTTATGGTCCACTTCCCTCCACCACTACTTCAGACATTAGCTGAGTCCATGCCACGTCGTGTTGCGGCACTTCTGCGTGCTCGCGGGGGCCCTACACGATATTAGGGCGGTGTACAAGTTTCTTTGGCTCTTCAGTGTAATATGAAGAATCGTAGAAAATTGTTCTAACATGAGAACAGAGCGTTTCCGTACTTAGGTCTGTATGTGGAGTTTGTGTTCTGACATTTTGACTACACCTTTCTACTAAACTCTGTACAATCTGAAACCAGCGGTATAGGTCAACGTGAGTGCAAAGAAGTGGTCACAGGAGGACAGAGAAACAAAAAAGGAGATACAGATAGTGAAATGTTTGTACAAAGAACTTTCTCTGTGGGTTGGAAGATTAAACATATTTGTGGGGAGTTAAAGCTTGTTTATGTTATCGTCTTCGGAATTTGCATTGATGTTTTTTTCGTACTGATGCATAGAAATATCCAGAATTTCTAAAAGGTTTTGAGAAATTTGAAAATTTATGTGGTGTCATTTTTTAGCATGTACGTGATGTTACCCTAAACACCTAAACAGGTCTGATGTGGCTGCCATCCGTTCTGCAGACGATTTCTTACAAAACTCGCTGCAGCATGTATTCTTGTCCTGAGAACTGCTGTGAAAGCCAGTGAAGGTAAACACGATATCCTTGATGAACCACCACAGGAAAAGAATTAAGAGGTGTCAGGTTCGGCGAACGTGGAGGCCATCCAACCGGTGCACCTCGACCAGTCCATTTACCTGGATAACGAAAACTGAGGAAGTCAAGACTGCCGGTGAGACAGTGCAGCGATGCGCCATCTTCATGAAGCGTCCCGGCGGAGGTTCGAGTCCTCCCTTGGGAGTGGGTGTGTGTGTGTGTTTGCCCTTAGGATAATTTAGGTTAAGTAGTGTGTAAGCTTAGGGACTGATGACCGTAGCAGTTAAGTCCCATAAGATTCCACACACATTTGAACATTTTTTTTTTTTTTTTTTTTTTTTTGTGGTTTTAGGGCGCACAACTTCAATGGTCATTAGCGCCCTGACTACTCTAAAAATGCACCGCGAGGCACAAGTTGACAACAACTAAAAGGGAAAACACGCTAAAAGAGACTGACAAGCATAGGATTAAAAAACAACATCAAATGTCCTTAGCGAGGTTTGTCAAATTGATAAAACATAGAACACGAGCAGCTGCTCGTGGGTCATCCGCTAAAACGGCATCGAAAGTATTAGGCAGGTTAAGATCGAGGCGCAGTTGGTTAAGATCGGGACAGGACATTAAAATGTGTCTAACCGTCAGCAAGTGCCCACATGGGCAGAACGGCGCCGGCGCAGCCGTCAGCAGATGGCGATGGCTGAACCGGCAGTGTCCAATCCTTAACCTTGCTAAAACGACCTCCTCCCGCCGAGAAGGGCGTGAGGAGGACGTCCAAGCCACGGGAAGAGGTTTTAAGGCCCGAAGCTTGTTGTCGGTAAGTGCAGCCCAATCGGCATGCCACAGCGACACAACGCGCCGACAAATGAACCTGCTAAAATCGGACGAAGGGACACAACAAGAAGCTGTCCGAGGCTGGAGGACCGCAGCCTTGGCCGCGGCATCTGCAGCTTCGTTCCCAGGGATACCGACATGGCCAGGAACCCACATAAAGCTAACCGGCGGACCGACGTCCACCAGCCGCTGAAGAGAGCGTTGGATCCGGTGTACGAAAGGGTGAACCGGGTACGGATCACTGAGGCTCTGGATGGCGCTCAGGGAATCTGAGCAGATGACATAAGCAGAATGTCGGTGGCGGCAGATGTAAAGAACAGCCTGGTAGAGGGCAAAGAGCTCAGCTGTGAAGACCGAACAATGATCATGGAGCCGGTATTGGAAACTTTGTGCCCCGACTATAAAGGAACACCCGACCCCGTCATTGGTCTTAGAGCCATCTGTATAAATGAAAGTCATGTTGATGAACTGCGAACGAAGTTCCAAAAAACGGGAGTGGTAGACCGAACTGGCGGTGACCTCTTTTGGGAGCGAGCTGAGGTCAAGGTGGACGCGGACCTGAGCCTGGAGCCAAGGTGGCGTGTGGCTCTCGCCCACTCGAAAGGTTGCAGGGAGTGAAAAATGAAGGTGTTGAAGGAGGCGACGAAAGCGAACTCCAGGGGGTAGCAGGGCAGAGACATACAACCCGTATTGACGGTCGAGAGAGTCGTCAAAAAAGGAACGATAAGACGGATGGTCGGGCATTGACAGTAGCCGACAGGCATACCGACAAAGCAGTATATCGCGCCGGTAAGTGAGCGGCAATTCGCCAGCGTCAGCATGAAGACTCTCTACGGGACTGGTATAAAATGCTCCGATCGCAAGTCGTAAACCCCGATGTTGTATGGAGTTGAGGCGGCGTAAGATGGATGGCCGTGCAGAGGAGTATACGAAGCTCCCATAATCCAGCTTGGAGCGGACGATCGACCGATATAGACGAAGTAGGACGGTTCGATCCGCTCCCCACGACATACCACTGAGAACACGGAGGACATTTAAAGAACGGGTACAACGGGCGGCCAAATATGAAACATGTGGAGACCAGCTAAGTTTCCTGTCAAAGGTAAGGCCTAAAAATTTGGTTGTCTCCACGATTGGGAGAGCAACGGGACCAAGTCGTAAGGACGGTGGGAGAAACTCTTTGTAGCGCCAGAAGTTAATACAGACCGTCTTCTCGGCAGAAAAACGGAAGCCATTGGCGACACTCCAGGAGTAAAGACGGTCAAGAGAACGCTGAAGACAGCGCTCCAGGACACGTGTACGCTGCGCGCTGCAATAGATGGTAAAATCGTCCACAAAAAGGGAGCCTGATACATCAGCTGGGAGGCAATCCATTATTGGATTGATCGCGATGGCGAACAGAGCGACGCTCAAAACTGAGCCCTGTGGCACCCCATTCTCCTGGCGAAAGGTGTCGGACAGGACAGAACCCACACGTACCCTGAACTGTCGATCCATTAAAAAGGAACGAATAAAAAGAGGGAGGCGACCGCGAAGGCCCCATGTATGCATGGTGCGGAGAATGCCCGCCCTCCAACAGGTGTCGTAAGCCTTCTCCAAATCAAAGAACACAGCCGCGGTCGGGCGCTTCCGCAAGAAGTTATTCATAATGAAGGTCGACAAGGTAACCAGATGGTCAACAGCAGAGCGGCGCCTACGAAATCCACATTGTACATTTGTAAGTAGGCGTCGAGACTCAAGCAGCCAAACCAATCGAGAGTTAACCATTCGCTCCATCACTTTACAGACACAGCTGGTAAGTGAGATAGGTCGATAACTGGAAGGCAAGTGCTTGTCCTTCCCCGGCTTAGGAATCGGGACAACAATAGACTCGCGCCAGCATGCGGGAACATGTCCCTCAATCCAGATGCGATTGTATGTACGAAGAAGAAAACCTTTACCCGCAGGAGAAAGGTTCTTCAGCATCTGAATATGAATAGAATCAGGCCCTGGAGCGGAGGACCGTGATCGGCCAAGTGCGGTTTCGAGTTCCCGCATGGTGAATGGGGTATTATAACTTTCACAATTCGAGGAGCAAAAGTCAGGTGGCCTAGCCTCCTCTGCCTGTTTGCGGGGGAGGAAGGCAGGGTGGTAATGAGCGGAGCTCGAAACCTCGGCGAAAAAGCGGCCGAAGGCATTGGAGACAGCCTCAGGGGCCACAAGGACTTCATTCGCGACCTTCAAGCCAGAAACTGGGGAGTGGACCTTAGTGCCAGATAGCCGGCGCAGGCTACCCCAGACAACAGAAGAAGGAGTAAAACTGTTGAAGGTGCTTGTGAAAGCAGCCCAGCTGGCTTTCTTGCTTTCGTTAATAATACGACGACACTGAGCACGTAATCGTTTATAATTAATACAATTCGCCACTGTAGGGTGGCGTTTAAAGGTGCGTAAAGCACGTCGACGAGCACGTAAGGCGTCTCTACATGCTGCGGTCCACCAGGGGACCGGTACGCGACGTGGAGAAGAAGTAGGGTGAGGGATGGAATATTCAGCAGCAGCGAGAATGACTTCCGTGAGGTGTGCGACCTGACGATCGCAGCTTGTGAAGGTTTGATCCTGAAAGGTCGCCCTGGAAGAAAAGAGCCCCCAGTCTGCCTTGGAGATGGTCCAACTAGAGGAGCACGGAGAGGGAGTATGCTGCAGGAGATGGATAACACACGGGAAGTGGTCGCTCGAATATGTATCAGCAAGTGCATACCACTCAAACCGGCGTGCAAGTTGGGGAGTACATATAGAGAGGTCTAAATGGGAATAGGTATGAGATGTGTCCGAAAGAAAAGTAGGGGCGCCAGTATTAAGGCAGACAAGATTGAGCTGGTTGAAAAGGTCTGCTAACAAAGAGCCCCTCGTGCAGGAGGCTGGAGAACCCCAAAGGGGATGGTGGGCATTGAAGTCTCCAGTTAACAAAAACGGTGCAGGTAGCTGAGCAATAAGTTGCATCATGTCTGCCCTGGTAACGGCAGATGACGAGGGAGTGTAAACGGTACAAAAGGAAAACGTAAAAGTGGGGAGAGTAATGCGGATGGCGACTGCCTGCAGGCCGGTGTGCAACGTGATGGGATCGTAGTAAATATCATCCCGGACCAGCAACATAACCCCTCCATGAGCTGGGATTCCTACCATAGGGGGTAGGTCAAAACGCACAGAGGTGTAGTGTGCCAAGGCAATGTGATCGCATGGGCGTAGCTTCGTTTCCTGGAGGGCTACGACGAGCGGACGATGCAAGCGGAGCAGCAACTTCAAGTCCTCTCGGTTGGAGCGAATGCTGCGAATATTCCAGTGAATAAGTGCCATCGTAAGAAAAGGAAGATGAGAGAAGGGGTCACCTCGAAGGCCGCTTAGGGCCTGGCTTCGAGCGAGCACTGCCGCCGCTATCAGTAGGCGGACAGTCATCGTCCATGGGGTCTATAGGGTCATCGGCCATCTCGGGAGGATGGCCGGGTGGGGGAGCTTCCTCCGCCGGTGAACGGCCAGATGTACGGCTACCGGCGGTGCGGCCAGGCGAAACGGATGACGGCCTGGGGCGGCAACCGCTGGGTGGCGCAGGAGAAGAGATGCGCCGTGGCGGAGAAGGAGAACTGTGCTTCCTATGCGCCTTTTTGGAAGGACGTTTGGTGGAAGTACCGGTCGAAGTCTGGGAGGTCGAGGGACGGAGGAAGTCTGCACGGGATGGTTCCTTCTTGAAGGACCGTGCATCTGACTTCGGGGTCTTCGACTTAGCAGAAGCTGAGGAAGTGGCTGGTGTCTGTGATGTGATGGGAGGAAGAGGAGACGTCGACCGCGCGATCTTAGCACTGGCCGAACGGACGACCGTGGTGCTGAAGGTCAGATCGCATGTCTGGGTTGCGACCTCCCGGGTAGTCCGAGGAGAGGCGAGGACAGTACTATATTTCCCCGCTGGGAGCAGCGTGGGCTTCCTACTAGCCAATAGCTTGCGAGCAGCCGAGGTGGACACTTTCTCTTTGACACGAATTTCTTGGATGCAACGTTCGTCCTTATAGACAGGACAGTCGCGGGAGGATGCGGCATGGTCCCCCTGACAGTTCACACAATGAGGAGACGGAGGTGGACAGTCACCCTCATGGGCATCCCTGCCACAAGTGACACATTTAGCCGCATTGGAACAAGACTGTCGAGTGTGATTGAAACGCTGACACTGGTAGCAGCGCGTAGGTGTCGGGACATAGGGGCGAACAGAAATAACCTCGTAGCCCGCCTTGATGCGCGATGGCAGCTTAACACTATCGAAGGTCAAGAAGAGTGTCCGGGTCGGTACAAGGTCGTTGTTGACCTTTTTCATGACCCGATGGACAGCCGTCACGCCCTGCTCAGCGAGGAAAGATTGAAGCTCCTCGTCAGTCAATCCGTCGAGGGAGCTAGTATACACTACACCACGAGACGAATTCAAAGTTCGGTGGGCCTCCACCCGGACAGGGAACGTGTACAGGAGGGTGGCCCGAAGCAGTTTTTGTGCCTGAAAGGCATTCTCAGTTTCTAGTAATAAGGTGCCGTTACGCAACCTGGTACAAGATTTGACAGATCCGGCTATGGCATCAACGCCCTTCTGAATAACAAAAGGGTTGACAGAGGAAAAATCCTTTCCGTCCTCAGTGCGAGAAACTACGAGGAACTGTGGGGCAGGCGGTAGTACTTTTGTCACTGTTGGCTGGTCACGTTTCCGTTTTTGGGTCGAAGTCGAAAGCGATGGAGTAGAATCCATTGCGGAGGAATCCCCCATGATTGCCAGCGTCTCCGATGGCGCGCTCCTTCCTTGTGGGGACCCTCTCAGAGGGCACTCCCGCCTTAGGTGAATGTTTACACCTCAGGTCACACCTCCCGAGAAACAGACGGAGGGACCAATCGGCATGGTCAGAAGGTATCAGCTCAGGCAATCACCCCTCCCCGGGCCTGGCCTTTACCAGGGGGTACGCGCGTGCCTTACATGTCTACCCAGGGCGGGGACTTACGCGTTACCCCGTCACCGGCTACGCGTGCGAACGCGTGGGTCGGCCTTCAGACACGCACAGGGAGGAAGGAAGAAGAGGAAAAAGAAGAGAGAGAGGGAGAAAGAGGACAGACTGTCTCAAACGCCGAGGCGGAGACCAGAGAAGGCAAGGAGAAGAAGGCAATGAGAAGGCAAGGAGAAAAAGGCAATGAGAAGGCAAGGAGAAAAAGGCAATGAGAAGGCAAGGAGAAAAAGGCAATGAGAAGGCAAGGAGAAAAAGGCAATGAGAAGGCAAGGAGAAAAAGGCAATGAGAAGGCAAGGAGAAAAAGGCAATGAGAAGGCAAGGAGAAGTCAAGGGAAAGAGTAAGGAAGACAGTGAGGTGGAGAAGATCAAAGAAGGGACCAACAAAAGGAAGGAAGAAACGAGAAGTTTAAAACCAAAAAGATCACGATTATAGGTCGTGAAACCGTCCGTCTCCGGACGCAGGCGCTAACTACCCCCGTGAGGGGGATGGACTCCTTTTAGTCGCCTCTTACGACAGGCAGGAATACCTCGGGCCTATTCTAATCCCCGGACCCGCAGGGGGGATTTGAACATTTTTTGAAAGTAATGAACAATTTAGTAAGTACAGAATATGGACTGAGAGCAAATCGAAGAAACACGAAAGTAATGAGAAGTAGCAGAAACGAGAACAGCGAGAAATTAACATCAGGATTAGTTATCAGGAAGTAGTTGAAGTTAACGAAACCTGATACCTAGGCGGCAAAGTAACCCACGACGGAAGAGGCAAAGAGGATATCAAAAGTAGACTAGTACTGGCAAAAAGATGATTCCTGGCCAAGAGAAGCTTACTAATATCAAACACAGGCATTAATTTGAGGAAGAAATTTCAGAGAATATACGTTTGAAGCTCAGCATTGTATGGTAGTGAAACATGGACTGTGGGAAAACCGGAGCAGAAGACAGTCGAAGCATTTGAGATGTGGTGCCACAGACGACTGTTGAAAATTAGGTGGAGTGATAAGCTATGCAACGAGGAGGTTCTCTGCAGAGCCGGCGATTAAGGGAATGTACTGAAAACACTGACAAGAAGGAGGGATAGGATGGTAGGACTCTGTTAAGACATCACGGAATAACTTTCATGGTACTGAAGGGAAATGTACAGCGTAAAAAGTGGAAAGGAAGACAGAGAATACATTCAGCAAATAATTGAAGACGTAGGTTGCAAGTGGTACTCCGAGATGAAGATGCTGGTACAACAGAGGAATTCTCGGCTGGCAGCATCAAACAAGACAGAAGACTGACGAACGGCACTCACCCCACAAAAAAAGGCTGCTAACTGAATATCCATTCTCAGTGAGACCTTGTGCTCCATGGACTGTCAGTTACATGATGATTCTTTATCTCTACCAGAAAATTACGAAGAAATTTCATTTGAAAACAAACTTTTACTTTATAGGCCATTAAAATTGCTACACCACGAAGATGACGTGCTACAAACGCTAAATTTAACTGACAGGAAGACGATGCTGTGATATGCAAATGATTAGCTTTTCAGAGCATTCACATAAGGTTGGCGCCGGTGGCGACACCTACAACGTGCTGACATGAGGAAAGTTTTCAACCGATTTCTCATACACAAACAGCAGTTGACCGGCCACGCCTGGTGAAACGTTGTTGTGATGCCTCGTATAAGGAGGAGAAATGCGTACCAACACGTTTCCGAATTTGATAAAGGTCGGATTGTAGCCTATCGCGATGCGGTTTATCGTATCGCGACATTGCTGCCCGCGTTGGTCGAGATCCAATGACTGTTAGCAGAATATGGAATTGGTGGGTTCAGGAGGGTAATACGGAACGCCGTGCTGGATCCCAACGGCTTCCTATCACTAGCAGTCGAGATGACAGGCATCTGATCCGCATGGCTGTAACGGATCGTGCAGCCACGTCTCGATCCCTGAGTCAACAGATGGGGACGTACGCAAGACAACAACCATCTTCACGAACAGTTCGACGACGTTTGCAGCAGCGTGGATTATCAGCTCGGAGACCATGGCTGCCGTTACCCTTGACGCTGCATCACAGACAGGAGCGCCTGCGATGGTGTACTCAACTACTAAACTGGGAGCACGAATGGCAAAACGTCATTTTTTCGGATGAATCCAGGTTCTGTTTACAGCATCATGATGGTCGCATCCGTGTTTGGCGACATCGCGGTGAAATCACATTGGAAGCGTGTATTCGTCATCGCCATACTGGCGTATCACCCGGCGTGATGGTATGGGGTGCCATTGGTTACACGTCTCGGTCACCTCTTGTTCACATTGACGGCACTTTGAGCAGTGGACGCTAAATTTAAGATGTGTTACGACCCGTGCCTCTAGCCTTCATTCGATCCCTGCGGAACCCTACATTTCAGCAGGATAATGCACGACCGCATGTTGCAGGTCCTGTACGGGCGTTTCTGGATACAGAAAATGTTCGACTGCTGCCCTGGCCAGCACATTCTCCAGATCTCTCACCAATTGAAAACGTCTAGTCAACGGTGGCCGAGCAACTGGCTCGTCACAATACTCTTGATGAACTGTGGTATCGTGTTGAAGCTGCTTGGACAGCTATACCTGTACACGCTATCCAAGCTCTGCTTGACTCAATGCCCCGGCGTATCAAGGCCGTTATTACAGCCAGAGGTGGTTGTTCTGGGTACTGATTTCTCAGAATCTATACACTCAAATTGCGTGAAAATTTAATCACATGTTAGTTCTAGTATAATATATTTGCCCAGTGAATACTCGTTTATCATCTGCATTTCTCCTTGGTGTAGCAATTTTAATGGCAGTAGTGTATGTATGTTCTGTCTTCGCCTGTCTTCTCCTCATTAATGTAAAGTTATTGTGTTTCTGACAGGTTACCATGACACTCAATTAGAAAAAAGCATTCAAGATAGCAGGATATTTCATTTAGTAAAATGGCCAGTTTCGGGAAGTTTTAATGGCCTACATCAGATTATGAACACCATAAAAATACGAAAGTGCTTCTTATTTACAGAAGTCGGCATTTACATAACATACACAAAGATCAGATATATTGTAGCGTGTACAGAAGATCAGAAAAAGAACAGCGTTGTGTTAACCCATTTGTCTGGAGATGGCGACGTTGTGAACAGCTGCGTGCGGTCACAGCTGCAAGTGGATGTTCTGCCCCAGATTAAATACTGTACTCAATACGCCCGCATTTGCTGCATTACGTCAGCTGCAGTCAATGGTAGCTTTACTTACGTTAAAAAAGACACATTATAACTAGTGAATAAAATGAAAGAATTGTATTATAGCGTCATACAAATCTAACTGTTCAAACATATAATACAAGTCTTTAATAATCTTAAGATGCCGGCCGCGGTGGCCGTTCGGTTCTAGGCACTTCAGTCCGGAACCGCGTGACTGCTACGGTCGCAGGTCAGAATCCTGCCTCGGGCATGGATGTGTCTGATGTCCTTAGGTTAGTTAGGTTTAAGTAGTTCTAAGTTCTAGGGGTCTGATGACCTCAGATGTTGAGTCATAGCGCTCAGAGCCATTTGAACCAATCTTAAGATGCTGGATAAAGTTACCATGATATGTTGTCAGCTATAAAGCAAACTGTATATCCTTGAAGATTATTCACAATTTGTACGTAAATTAAACCGAAGTTCAAAGAATCGAAGAAGATAAATGGGAGACAGAAACTGAGAGAGGATTAAGACAGGATTGTAACCCATTCCCAATATTAATCATACATACTGTACACAAAATGCTTAGTAAAAGAAGCTAAGTATTAATTTGGAATTAAATTTCACAGAGAAAAACTTTTAATTTTAAAGTTTACTGATAGCTTTGTAATACTGAATACTATTCAAAATGGTTCAAATGGCTCTGAGCACTATGGAACTTAACATCTGAGTTCATCAGTCCCCTAGAACTACTTAAACCTAATTACCCTAAGGACATCACACACATCCATGCCCGAGGCAGGATTCTATCCTGCGACCATAGCGGTCGCGCGGTTCCACACTGAAGCACCTAGAACCGCTCCGTCACGCCGGACGGCCTGAATACTGTCAGAGACGAGAAAGGACTTGGAATATCAGTCGAAGGGAGTGAGTAATGTGATGATTATGGATTTAAGTAGACCAAATATTTAAGGTCATCAATGGTAAAACACTGGACCGGCGTACGGGAGGGCTGTGGTTCAATCCCCTTGTAGACATCCAGGTTTAGGATTTCAGTTATTTCCGAAATCACTGAACACTAATGCGAGGATTGGTCCTTGCAGAGGGAACGGGCCATTTCCTTTCCCAATGTAGGCTTGTGCTCCGTCTCTATAGATTTCGTCAGTCTATGATATTCCTTCATTTTTTTTATGCCGAGGGAATTACTGTAGGATTGAGACTCTGAAGTTAGTGCGTAAGTTCGCAGCGTTTTTGTTTCGCATGTTGGTATTCCAGTTGCTATGGATTTATTTATCGATATCATTTTTTCATCTGTAGTTCACTGTTGCTGTTTGAGTTTAATATTGTAAATTTTTTTCATTTGGAAATAGTGATTGGAGCTGTGGCCGCTACGAAATGGAGTTCCAAATGGAGAAATTGGAACATTTTCGACAAACTCTTCTGTTTGAGTTCAGTAGAGGGACGACAGCAGCAGAGGCAGCCAGAAACATTTGCACCATGTATTGGGATAATGCCACTGGACAGACGACCGCAAGAAAATTGCTTGCTCGTTTTCAGGAGGATCGTTTTGACACTCTCCACGTTCAGGAAGACCGTTGGGGTTTGACGATAATCTTTTCAACACATTAATCCACAATGATGCACATTATTGTACTCGAGAACTGGCAGATGTGAGGAACTGTGATTATTCCACCATCGTGTGACATTTCCATGCAATGTGTAAGGTAAAAAAATCTGGTATAGGTGTGGGTATCGCATGCTCTAATCCAAACTTACAAGCATCAGCGGGTGGCCACAAGTGCTTCTCTGCGTTTTCATGATCAACTGGCTCGTAAACGACATCGACCATTCCTACCGTGTATCGTTACTGGTGACCGGAAATCGTGTCTTTACGCTAACATAAGGAAAAGAAAGGAGTGATTGAACCCAAACAAAACAACAACTGCCGTAGAAAGACCTGAGCCCACACAGGAAAGAGGACGTTGGTGGATCACCGAAGGTTTGGTGTGCTACGAACTCCTTCGCCAAGGTGCAACCATCAACACTTCTGACATTTACTGTAACAAGTGTGATGTCTCGCAGACGCAGTTCAACAACAGCGACCAGGAAGACTGCGTGAAGTGATGCAGTAGCATTCTGCTAGACTGACAAAAAACACTATACAAGAGTTCGGTTGGGAAGTTATTCCACACCCGCCGTATTCACTTGATCTTGTGCTCTCGGATTTTCACCATTTCCGATCTCTATAGAGGAATCTTCAAGGAACTTCCATTCAGGATGAAAATGCGCTCCGACCATAGCTCGACGAGTTATTCGCCTCAAAGCCACGAGATTTCTGCAGTCACATAACAGAATAGTTACCCCAGCAGGTTCTTGTAAGTAGCAAAGGAAATTATATTTTTGATGACTAATGTTACTGCTATGTGTATCTATTATGTTTATTAAACTTACGGAAAATGCTACTAACGTATGCACAAACCGAATACTAGGTACGTTTTGCTATTTGTGTAGCAAAGTAACTGACGACTGCAGAAGCACAGAGGATATGTAAAATGCAGAATTTCACTAACGGATAAATCTTACCTGAAAACGGAGGAGTAACTGACATCGAATATAAGTTTAAATGTTGTGATGACTTTTTCTTACAGAAATGTTCGTTGTGTAGCATCGTAATGAAGTGGAACATAGACAGTAAAGACAAGAGAGAATGGAAGTTTTTGAAATGTGGTGTAACAGAAAAATGCTGTAAATTAGATGGTAGAACAGGTATGTAACGTGCAGCTATTGCATTGCATTGGGGGTGCAGGGAGATTCACTACACGATTGAAAGGAGGGGTAAGTTATTAGTACACTTTGTCAGACATCAAAGAATGATTTGGTGAAATAGTCTGGTAACAAATTTACGTAATAAGGTGTTGGCCGCAGGTGATACGCACGAAATGGCAACGCATAAATGTAAAAATAAAAATAATTTAATTTTTTCACGCAGCAGGTAGCTGTCGGCGGAGCGAACTCCGCCGGGCTAGTGCCTGCCTGTGACGTCACCGGAGACGAGCGCGCAGGCGCAGCGCGTGCTGGCAGGCGGCCGGAAGGGAAGCAACAGGAGAGCAACGTCCTTGACGGCTCGCCGCCCAGCCCGGAAGGCCCGGGTCGGTTCCGCTAGGGACGCTATCGGCGCGCATCTGCGGGGGCGGACCGAGGCACGACCAGCCTGCTGCTGCTCTCACTGAACACACCGCAGGAGATCGCTATCCACCGCCTATGCCTTTTAATTATTTGTAGTCAGCTTACATGCTGGTCGTTCCAAGATGCAATATGACACCTTTGTGTTCTCTTGCGTCCCTCATTTGTACTCAAATGGAGTCGCAGTTTCCTGGTACACAGACAGGAAGGCGCCAGTAGCGTAGCAGTCTGGTCACCGTTTGCTGTTGTTGCTGGTGTTCAGGTCTTCAGTCCAAAGGATGGCGTCGTGTAGCTCTCCACTCTAGCCTATACTGCGCAAGCCTCTTCACCTGTGCGTAACTACTGTAACCTCCACTGAGGTGTCAAAAGTCGTCGGGCAGCTCTTAATACCGTGTCGGACCTCCTTCTGCCCGGCTTAGCGGTGCAACTCTACATGTCATGGACCCAACAGTTCGTCAGAAGTCCCCTGCAGAAATGCTGAGCCAAGCTGCATCTATAGCCGTCCATTATAGGGAAAGAGTTGCCAGTGCAGGATTTTGTGCTCGATTATGTCCCATAAATGTTCGATGAGATTCATGTCGAGCAATCTGGATGGCCAAATCCTTCGCTCGAACTGTCCAGAATGTTCTTCAAACAAATCGCGACCGGTGACATGTCCCATTGTCACCCATAAAAATTCCATTGTTGTTTGGGAACATGACGTCCATGAATGACTGCAAATGGTCTCCAAGTAGCCGAACATAGCCATTTCCAGTCAGTAATCGGTTCAGCTGGATCAGAAGACACAGCCCAAACCATTTTGAAGCCACCACCGGCTTATACAGTGCCCTGTTGGCAACTTGGGGTCCTTGTCTTCGTGGGGTCTGCACTACACTCGAACCATGTCATCAGCTCTTACCAACTGAAATCAGGACTCATCCGACTGGGCTATGGCTTTCCATACGTCCAACCGATAAGCACAGGAAAAATGCTGCAGGCAATGTTGTGCTGTTAGCAAAGGCACGCGCATCGGTCGTCTGCTGCCGTTGCCCATTAATGCCAAATTTCGCCGCACTGTCTTACGGATACGTTCGTTATACGTCCCATACTGAGTTCTGTGATTATTTCAGGCAGTGTTGCTTGTCTGTTAGCACTGACGACTCTACACAAACGCCGTTACTCTCGGTCTTTACGTGAGGGCCGTCAGCCACGGCTTTGCCTGTGCTGAGAGGTAATGTCTCAAATGTAGTATTCTCGACACACTCTTGACACTGTAGATCTCGGAATATTGAACTTCCCAACGATTTACGAAATAGACTGTTCCATGCGTCTAGCTCCATCTTCCATTCCGCGTTAAATGTCTCTTAATTCCCCTCGTGCAGCCGTAATCACGTTGAAAACCATTTCGCATCAATCACTGCCCTTTTATACCTTGTGTATGCGATACTTCCATCTGTATACGTGTGTATCGCTGCCTCGTGACTTTTGTTGCCTCTACAGTTTTCCTCCCACCGCCCACCCTCTTCTCTTTCCTCCATTACTGAAGAGACGAACTTTGATTCCTCAGGATGTGTTTAGTCAATCGATCCTTTCTTTTAGTCTAGTTTTGCCATAATTTTATTTTTCCCCTATTCACTTCAGAACTTTCTCAGTAGTTAGGCTCAAAGGGCTCTGAGCACTATGGGACTTAACATCTATGGTCATCAGTCCCCTAGAACTTAGAACTACTTAAACCTAACTAACCTAAGGACATCACACAACACCCAGCCATCACGAGGCAGAGAAAATCCCTGACCCCGCCGGGAATCGAACCCGGGAACCCGGGCATGGGAAGCGAGAACGCTACCACACGACCACGAGATGCGGGCCTCAGTAGTTATGAAAGGGCCCTATAGTCCCCTTTCATTATCATTTTATTTGCTTTCCAGTACACTTTGCATCCTACAGAACAATTCGGGGGTTTCGTTGCTAAATTTCGTACCAGAGAAAACTGAACTACACTCCTGGAAATGGAAAAAAGAACACATTGACACCGGTGTGTCAGACCCACCATACTTGCTCCGGACACTGCGAGAGGGCTGTACAAGCAATGATCACACGCACGGCACAGCGGACACACCAGAAACCGCGGTGTTGGCCGTCGAATGGCGCTAGCTGCGCAGCATTTGTGCACCGCCGCCGTCAGTGTCAGCCAGTTTGCCGTGGCATACGGAGCTCCATCGCAGTCTTTAACACTGGTAGCATGCCGCGACAGCGTGGACGTGAACCGTATGTGCAGTTGACGGACTTTGAGCGAGGGCGTATAGTGGGCATGCGGGAGGCCGGGTGGACGTACCGCCGAATTGCTCAACACGTGGGCCGTGAGGTCTCCACAGTACATCGATGTTGTCGCCAGTGGTCGGCGGAAGGTGCACGTGCCCGTCGACCTGGGACCGGACCGCAGCGACGCACGGATGCACGCCAAGACCGTAGGATCCTACGCAGTGCCGTAGGGGACCGCACCGCCACTTCCCAGCAAATTAGGGACACTGTTGCTCCTGGGGTATCGGCGAGGACCATTCGCAACCGCCTCCATGAAGCTGGGCTAGGGTCCCGCACACCGTTAGGCCGTCTTCCGCTCACGCCCCAACATCGTGCAGCCCGCCTCCAGTGGTGTCGCGACAGGCGTGAATGGAGGGACGAATGGAGACGTGTCGTCTTCAGCGATGAGAGTCGCTTCTGCCTTGGTGCCAATGATGGTCGTATGCGTGTTTGGCGCCGTGCAGGTGAGCGCCACAATCAGGACTGCATACGACCGAGGCACACAGGGCCAACACCCGGCATCATGGTGTGGGGAGCGATCTCCTACACTGGCCGTACACCATTGGTGATCGTCGAGGGGACACTGAATAGTGCACGGTACATCCAAACCGTCATCGAACCCATCGTTCTACCATTCCTAGACCGGCAAGGGAACTTGCTGTTCCAACAGGACAATGCACGTCCGCATGTATCCCGTGCCACCCAACGTGCTCTAGAAGGTGTAAGTCAACTACCCTGGCCAGCAAGATCTCCGTATCTGCCCCCATTGAGCATGTTTGGGACTGGATGAAGCGTCGTCTGACGCGGTCTGCACGTCCAGCACGAACGCTGGTCCAACTGAGGCGCCAGGTGGAAATGGCATGGCAAGCCGTTCCACAGGACTACATCCAGCATCTCTACGATCGTCTCCATGGGAGAATAGCAGCCTGCATTGCTGCGAAAGGTGGATATACACTGTACTAGTGCCGACATTGTGCATGCTCTGTTGCCTGTGTCTATGTGCCTGTGGTTCTGTCAGTGTGATCATGTGATGTATCTGACCCCAGGAATGTGTCAATAAAGTTTCCCCTTCCTGGGACAATGAATTCACGGTGTTCTTATTTCAATTTCCAGGAGTGTATGATTCAATCTAGCCGTGGCCCATTTCTTCTGCGATTTGCAAGCATCATATGGCTGTTATGTTGGTTCTTTTCAGAGTTGCAAATGCGTCTATAACGCGATTATAAGTGTTCCATGTTTTTATATGTAACCCAACTCACACTATGGTTCCATAATACGTTTATCCCTTGTTCTCGTATTTCAAAGCACTCTGGCATTTTTGAGTGAATGAATGTGGGTGTGTTTCATATTGTTGTGCGGTGGTTTAATCTGCTGAAACAGAATAAGCGGTAGTCTTACAGAATGGCCAACCCTTGTAGTTTTCAGGTAGGCAAAGAGGTTTGTTCCCCCTGTGTGAAAGTTGCCGGTGTTGGGTTGGTGGCGGAAGCCTCATCTCTGGGTTTTCCTGGCCGCGGGGTTGTGTGGGAGATGTTTTAGTGTGATATGGGCAGTCTGCTTCCAGCTCACACCTAGGGTCTGCATCCGAGGTCTCTTCGAAGAAGGGTGAGTTGATTTAACCGCGTGGCGAGAGGGGAGCTTTTAGTTTTTGGCCTCGCATTTTTCTTAAAGATTGTTTTGATGGATCGCAGCAAGGAATGCAAGGCTTTTTCAGACTTTCAGTTTGATTCCTAATACAGACTTTGGTCCGTAAGAAGAACGTAGCACAAAGGTGTTGCATATGTTGAAGCGGTCTCACGTAGGAAGTGCGCCCTCGGTTCAGTGTGAATGTTTGTGTGGCTGTGACTGCGTGTGTACACATTCTAATTTTTTCCTAATCTTGATAATTTTTGCCTCTTTGTTATTTTTCTTTGTTTCATTACCTTTGTCTGTTGAAATGTGTCCTCTGTAAAATGTTAATTGTTCGCGGCTGCGTGGTTTATTCTTGCTAAAATTTGGCCACAGTACGTAGAAATTGTGTCTCCGTGAACTGTGAGCCTAACTTTCCTGTGGCCCCCTGTCTCTGTTCTAGAGTTTACTTATTGCTCTGATTTTGGAATAATGTATAGGTGGTTTGTGATTTCATGTTAAGCGCGTAAGCGTGTATGTGTGGCCCTCGTTGAAGAGGTTTCTCCAATCCGAGGTTCAACTTTAAATGCAACCGTGATATTCAGATTTACTCTTTTATTTAATCATTTCTCAACAAACCTCCTAGCTTCGTTGCATGTTGGTGTTGCGGCCGTCCTTGTTGTACTCTGAGTGAATGTGGGTCTGAATGCGAGTATAAATTTGTTTCAAGTCTTGTCCAGTGTACCGATGTTACGTCTCCTTTACCTTCGCCATTCACCTTGTAGTTTCCCTGTTAACCCATCCATAGCGTTTCCGTGCACCAGGTTCAATAATTGGTGTTCCGTTTTTATTTAAACTAATTCTTTAGGCTAGATCTCGTTTGCTGCAAGCTGCTCTTACACACAGTGTTCACACACTTTACACTTTATTTTAATATTTGATCAATGTGAACAATCCTTGGATCATATTAATAATAGCATCGCATTTTTTATGAGTAACATACAATGAATGTTCTTTTATGAGTTTTTTCTAATGACTAAATTAATTCGTTTTCCAACTCAGTCGAAACTCTTGATTGTCGTGTGGCTAGACTTGGTGGCGACCCAATCTTTTACTTTGATTTTAATGTCGGATTGCATTTCCATTTGCGTGTGGCCCTTTTAGCCATCAGGGTATAGCTCAGGGCTCCACTCATTTCATAAACATCACTTAAGTGCATGTCACTTACAGTTATCTAAACTACTTGTGTAATTTTCAGTGCCCTCTTTAAACAAATTTCAAAAACTTCTGTTCTCTTCTTGTCTGACCTGTTAATATCCATGTTTCACTTTTGAAAAAGGCTGAATTCCAGATAATTACCTTCATAAAATGTTACTTTCATAATCGATGTTAACAAGTTTCTGTTCTTCAAATATTATCTTCTACAGCTGCCAGTCCGCATTTTAAGATATATTCTGTCTAATTCAGTTAACATTAGTTATTTTACTGCCCAAACAAGGGAGCTCATCTACTATTAGTATCTGATTTCTTAACTTGACTCCCTTAGCATTGCCTGATTTCATTCGATTACATTCCATTACCCTTGTTTCACTTTTGTTAACGTTCTCCTCAGGCTTTTGCCGACTCTGACAATTACAGTACCATCGGCAAACATCAACAATGTTTTAATTTCTTCTCACTGAGCTTTAATCCCCTCTCCACATTTATCTTTCGTATCCTTGCACTGCACAATGTGACCAAGGTGGGCAGTGAGTGTCCGGATGGGAGGATGATTTAGAATCCATACTTAACGCACAAATGGTTTATTTAGACAGGGGTACATATGACAAGAATAATATACAGAAGAATGGAAAAGGAAAAGAAAATTGAGAATGCGCTAGGTGACGATCAGTTTGGCTTTAGGAAAAGTAAACGGACGAGAGAGGCAATTCTGACGTTACGGCTAATAATGGAAGCAAGGCTAAAGAAAAATCAAGACACTTTCATAGGATTTGTCGACCTGGAAAAAGCGTTCGACAACATAAAATGGTGCAAGCTGTTCGAGATTCTGAAAAAAGAAGGGGTAAGCTATAGGGAGAGACGGGTCATATACAATATGTACAACAACCAAGAGGGAATAATAAGAGTGGACGATCAAGAACGAAGTGCTCGTATTAAGAAGGGTGTAAGACAAGGCTGTAGCCTTTCGCCCCTACTCTTCAATCTGTACATCGAGGAAGTAATGATGGAAATAAAAGAAAGGTTCAGGAGTGGAATTAAAATACAAGGTGAAAGGATGTCAATGATACAATTCCCTGATGACATTGCTATCCTGAGTGAAAGTGAAGAAGAATTAAATGATCTGCTGAACGGAATGAACAGTCTAATGAGTACATAGTATGGTTTGAGAGTAAATCAGAGAAAGACGAAGGTAATGAGAAGTAGTAGAAATGAGAACAGCGAGAAACTTAACATCAGGATTGATGGTCACGAAGTCAATGAAGTTGGAATTCTGCTACCTAGGCAGTAAAATAACCAATGACGGACGGAGCAAGGTGGACATCAAAAGCAGACTCGCTATGGCAAAAAAGGCATTTTTGGCCAAGAGAAGTCTACTAATATCAAATACCGGCCTTCATTTGAGGAAGAAATTTCTGAGGATGTACGTCTGGAGTACAGCATTGTATGGCAGAGAAACATGGACTGTGGGAAAACCGGAACAGAAGAGAATCGAAGCATTTGAGATGTGGTGCTATAGACGAATGTAGAAAATTAGGTGGACTGATAAGGTGAGGAATGAGGAGGTTCTACGCAGAATCGGAGAGGAAAGGAATATGTGGAAAACACTGATAAGGAGAAGGGATAGGATGATAGGACATCTGCTAAGACATGAGGGAATGACTTCCATGGTACTAGAGGAAGCTGTAGAGGGCAAAAACTGTAGAGGAAGACAGAGATTGGAATATGTCAAGCAAATAATTGAGGACGTAGGTTGCAAGTGCTACTCTGAGATGAAGAGGTTAGCACAGGAAAGGAAGTCGTGGCGGGCCGCATCAAACCAGTCAGTAGACTGATGACAAAAAAAAAAAAAAAAAAAAAAAAAATGACCTGCGTAGGTGGAGGCACTTCGAAAGACAGGAGAATGCCAGGGTTTAAGATAGTCCTTGGATCAGATCCGGTAGACCGAGTGGTCTTACATGCCCTTTGATCCGAAGGAGCTAAATGGTGGGATGTGTAAGGTTGCAGCATCAGGGCTGACACCGCAAAGTCAGCAGGACTCTCACTTCCCTGTCGTGGTCTGGGCGGAAGCATCGGAAGGTACCTGTCTTGCAAATATTGGTGATATTGTAAAAATTTTGTAACTAATAATTATTCGGTGTACAACATCTTCGTCCATTGATTTAATATCACTGGGGATAGGGCACAAACCAGTGTCATCCCCTTCTCAACTACTGAATCTCTTCTGTGTGCTTCTATTCTTTTAGTTGCTGTCCGGTTTCTGCGTAAGTTTTAGATAACTTTTCGCTCTCCGTGTTTTATTCCTGATACCTTCAGAACATCAGAAAGTGAATAGGAGTCAATGTTGTCAAAAGTTTTCTCTAAATCTTTAACTGCTGTAAGTATAGGTTTGCTTCTTCTCAATCTACCTTCCAAGATAAGTAGTAAAGTCAGCAGTGCTAATACGGCGGTTTACCGATGACTTTTCTTCCATGCGCCAATCGCGAATAACCAGACACCGTAAAACAGATTGTCTATGTAGATGAAGAAATCTCCGGAATCCAGACTGAACTTTCCCAGGGTCGGCTTTTACCAGCTTTCAATTCTTCTGTAAACAAGTCAAGTAATACTTTACTACAATGCCTTACCAAAATGACGACTTAGTAGTTTTTATACCTGTAAGCGCGTGACATATTTGGAACCGGAGTTGGGCATCGCGTATCCTGAAATACCGATACTACTCCGATGTCCAAAAGTAAAGAACAGTGAAGAGGTGGACAATAGAAAGAGAAAACGATAGCGGTCTCTAAATGAGAGTCAAGATTTTACCCACAAAACGCTACTTTGAATGATTTTCCTCCACACAACATTACATTTTTCCGACAAATTTCTGTTATGTTTCTGAATAATAATTTCATGTTGGAATGAAATATTTCGAGATCACCATTTATTTTCACAGTGGCGCTTTACAAAATGTTCTACTCCTGTTTTGATTATTTTGTATGGGACATCATTAAAATGCGCACTTTTTAAAATTTGTGATTGTCAGTTACGTAATATTTAACTATTGGTAATATTGGTGTCTTCCGTAATGCTTTCTTCCACTACCAATCTCACTAGCAACTAAAATGCGCCGACCGGGGTGGCCGAGCGGTTCTAGGCGCTACAGTCTGGAACCGCACGACCGCTACGGTCGCAGGTTCGAATCCTGCCTCGGGAATGGATGTGCGTGATGTCCTTAGGTTAGTTAGGTTTAAGTGGTTCTAAGTTCTAGGGGAATGATGACCTCAGAAGTTAAGTCCCATAGTGCTCAGAGCCATTTGAACCATTTTTGAATTAAAATGCGATGATGTTTTATATCGTCAACAAAATCTCTTACACATTTATCACATTTGAATGATTGCCTTGTACTTGCTTTTTATACTACCGTCAACACAATTTTTATGTTGCCTTATTGTTTTAATTTTAATTTTTTTTATTTATGACATAACAGAGAAATATAGCCGTGTAGAGCGTGCTGCTTACCTGACATTGTCCTTTCCCCATCCTTCATTCCCCCTATAAACCCTACTCTTCCTTTAAAAAGGCTACGTAGACAAATTTCATTTTCTGTTTTTCTTCGTATAGATAAGGCTTACCGGCCAATGATCTTCTTCATTGCGGATGCACTCACATTGCTCAAACTCTTACGGGAACCGGTACATTGAGTGCCGCGAGTAATGAGTTAGTGGGCAGGGCACTACAAATGTAGTGTGTGGACAGTATGTTGGAACTGTGAGTATCATGGGGAGCATGCCAGAGATATATCCCTGCAGTCGCACTATCCTCTGTGTGATCGATGACTCAGTCGCATAAAGTGTCTGCCATGTAAGCAGGAGACCCCGGGTTCGAGTCCCGTTCGGGGCACGCATTTTCTACTGTCCCTGTTAATATTGTAGTATCATATTCGGTTTATCGTATAGTGCTGCCCAAAACAAGCACTGCGCCACAGACGCAGGTCGGTGGGGCAGTATCATGCCACAGGAGACTTTCATTTGGGCCTCAGTGGGACCTGTGGTGCTAACAGAAGGTATCGTGACATCTGTGGACTACGTGAACATTATTGCGGATGGCATCTTCCAGCAATATAGCGTCTTAAAGCCATTATTTTGCTACAGTGGTTTGAGAGTCGTGGTAGTGAACTCAAGCTGACGTCTCGGCCACAAATTCCACCTGGAGTGAACACGATGGGACACATCTGAGAAGCTGTCTGGCGCCTACCAACTACCTGTGCGGCAGTTGCGTGATCGGTGCGTAGACATCCGGTGCCACATACTTCCGGAGACCTATCAAGAACTTGTTGAATTCATATATGTAATAAAATGGAATGCCTCCAGCCTTCCTTTCGACGTTACTTTTTGATTAGCTACCATCTTCAGGCCTTAACTGACGATTAGGGGTGAACTCCAGTCGTATACACGATCCCATCAGTGGCCAACATCTATGAACTGGTTTCCGTAGACTAACGTAACGGCGATATTGGTGGTTGACGGCTGCAGACACAACATAACTGTTACAGTAGTTTACGGAAACCAATTCATAGATGTTGGCCACTGATGGGATGGTGTATACGACTGGAGTTCACCCCTCATCGTCAGTTAAGTCTAGAAGATGATGAATTGAATCACTGAAACTGGTAACTACACACATAAAAAAAAGTTTTGCATAACCTCGGTTCCCAGAGTTGCGGAACATGTACAGAAAATTGGAATAGAGATCAACAAACATCATTTTCGCCTTTCTATTGCTCATGAAAACCAAACCAATAACCAGTAGCACGTCCTCTTGCATTGATGCATGCCTGTATTCGTCGTGGCATACTATCCACAAGTTCATCAAGGCACTGTTGATACAGATGGTCTCACTCCTCAACAGCAATTCGGCGTAGATCCCTCAGATTGGTTGTTGGGTCACGTCGTCCATAAACAGCCCTTTTCAGTCTATCATGTTCGATAGGGTTTATGTATGGAGAACATGCTGGCTGCTCTAGATGAGCGATGTCGTTATCCTGAAGGAAGTCATTCACAAGATGTGCACGATGGGAGCGCGAATTGTCGTCCATGAAGACGAATGCCTCGCCAATATGCTGCCGATATGGTTGCACTATTGGTCGGAGGATGGCATTCACGTATCGTACAGCCGTTACGGTGCCTTCCATGACCACCTGCGGCGTACGTCGGTCCCACATAATGCCACCTCAAAACAACAGGGAACCTCCGCTGCACTCGCTGGAGAGTGTGTCTTAAGGCGTTCAGCCTGGACGGGTTGCCTCCAAATACGTCTCCGACGATTGTCTAGTTGAAGGCATATGCGACACTCATCGGTGAAGAGAACGTGATGCGGACCATTCGACATGTTGTTGGGCTCATCTGTACCGCGCTGCGTGGTGTCGTCGTTGTAAAGATGGACCTCGCCATGGACGTCGGGAGTGAAGTTGCACATCATGCAGCCTATTGCGCACAGTTTGAATCGTAACATGCCGTACTGTGGCTGCACGAAAAGCATTATTCAACATTGTGGCGTTGCTGTCAGCGTTCCTCCGAGCCATAATCCTTAGATAGCGGTCATCTGCTGCAGTAGTAGCCCTTGGACGGCCTGAGCGAGGCATGTCATCGACAGTTACTGTGTCCGAACAAAATCGCTTTGGTTCACTCCGAGACACCTAGACGCGTCCCTACTTCTCTTGTTGAGAGCCCTTCCTGGTACAAAGTAAAAATGCGGACGCTGTCGAACAGCGGTATTGACCGTTTAGGCATGGTTGAACTACAGACAACACGAGCCGAGTACCACCTTCCTGGTGGAATGACTGGAACTGATCTGCTGTCGCACCCCCTCCGTCTAACAGGCGCTGCTCATGCATAGTTGTTTACATCTTTGGGCGGGTTTAGTGACACCTCTGAACAGTCAATGCGACTGTGTCTGTGATACAACATCCACAGTCAATGTCTATCTTCAGGAGTTCTGGGAACCTGTGTGATGCAAAACTTTTTTTGATATGTGTATTTCGTGAACTGTAGTGCAGTTTCTATACATCTGAACTACTTTAATGAGTCATAAGATCTGATCCAATAACGGAACGCATTTTTGATGTTTGGAGATGATCCTACACAATTGGGAGATTACACACATACACATACATACTAAGTCCTCACGGCAAATGTTGAAAATGCGCTTCACCGGCATGCAGAACTGTACGCATTTCATCATATTCCGCAACATTCTGCGAAGGGTATCCTCGCTAATGTTACTTATTTCGTATGTAATGGCCTGACGGGGTTTTGAAATTTTGCGTGGTTTAAACTTGTACATTCCGCTTTTGGGAGACCCTCGCAAGAAAAGATCCAGGGGGGAGGGGGTTAGATCAGATGATCGGGGGAAGCCACAAATTCTCTGAAATTATTCGGCCACCAGAGAAGCTACACTCCTGGAAATTGAAATAAGAACACCGTGAAACATTGTCCCAGGAAGGGGAAACTTTATTGACACATTCCTGGGGTCAGATACATCACATGATCACACTGACAGAACCACAGACACATAGACACAGGCAACAGAGCATGCTCAATGTCGGCACTAGTACAGTGCATATCCACCTTTCGCAGCAATGCAGGCTGCTATTCTCCCATGGAGACGATCGTAGAGATGCTGGATGTAGTCCTGTGGAACGGCTTGCCATGCCATTTCCACCTGGCGCCTCAGTTGGACCAGCGTTCGTGCTGGACGTGCAGACCGCGTCAGACGACGCTTCATCCAGTCCCAAACATGCTCAATGGGGGACAGATCCGGAGATCTTGCTGGCCAGGGTAGTTGACTTACACCTTCTAGAGCACGTTGGGTGGCACGGGATACATGCGGACGTGCATTGTCCTGTTGGAACAGCAAGTTCCCTTGCCGGTCTAGGAATGGTAGAACGATGGGTTCGATGACGGTTTGGATGTACCGTGCACTATTCAGTGTCCCCTCGACGATCACCAATGGTGTACGGCCAGTGTAGGAGATCGCTCCCCACACCATGATGCCGGGTGTTGGCCCTGTGTGCCTCGGTCGTATGCAGTCCTGATTGTGGCGCTCACCTGCACGGCGCCAAACACGCATACGACCATCATTGGCACCAAGGCAGAAGCGACTCTCATCGCTGAAGACGACACGTCTCCATTCGTCCCTCCATTCACGCCTGTCGCGACACCACTGGAGGCGGGCTGCACGATGTTGGGGCGTGAGCGGAAGACGGCCTAACGGTGTGCGGGACCGTAGCCCAGCTTCATGGAGGCGGTTGCGAATGGTCCTCGCCGATACCCCAGGAGCAACAGTGTCCCTAATTTGCTGGGAAGTGGCGGTGCGGTCCCCTACGGCACTGCGTAGGATCCTACGGTCTTGGCGTGCATCCGTGTGTCGCTGCGGTCCGGTCCCAGGTCGACGGGCACGTGCACCTTCCGCCGACCACTGGCGACAACATCGATGTACTGTGGAGACCTCACGCCCCACGTGTTGAGCAATTCGGCGGTACGTCCACCCGGCCTCCCGCATGCCCACTATACGCCCTCGCTCAAAGTCCGTCAACTGCACATACGGTTCACGTCCACGCTGTCGCGGCATGCTACCAGTGTTAAAGACTGCGATGGAGGTCCGTATGCCACGGCAAACTGGCTGACACTGACGGCGGCGGTGCACAAATGCTGCGCAGCTAGCGCCATTCGACGGCCAACACCGCGGTTCCTGGTGTGTCCGCTGTGCCGTGCGTGTGATCATTGCTTGTACAGCCCTCTCGCAGTGTCCGGAGCAAGTATGGTGGGTCTGACACACCGGTGTCAATGTGTTCTTTTTTCCATTTCCAGGAGTGTAGTTACAATTTGCATGTAAGCGTTAGACGTGCGACACTTTGTTCCAGCTTGTTGGATACAACCTCATAAGTTCGACGTCATCCAACTGCTAAATAAATGTACTGAAGATGTTGGTGTAAACTGTAGTGTCTATGTTAGTATCAAAGAAAGGGGGGGGGGGCAACAATCCCAGAAGCTGATACCATACAACACATTCCAACCTTTTCATCATGCAGTGGTGTTTCGTGGATGATATTGAGGCTTACATCAGCCCAGTATGTGCTGAGTGTTGATGTAACCTGACAGATGCAACCATGCCTCATCTGTAAAGTGAGTCATAGACAGAATGTCTGGAAGTTGAATAACAAACCCCTGAAACCATCGACAGTAATTCATTCTTTTTCATGATCTGTTTCTTGCAATGCTTGCACCATATGCACTTTGTATGGTCGCAATGCGGATTTCTTCGCAGCTCTCTGACGTGTGCCATATGAAATGCCTGTCTCCTGGCTCAGTCGACAACGATATCCGCGGAAACTTCTCCAAATGTCTTTGAACACTGACATAAGCTCTGCACTCAATGATGGTCTATGTTTACCACTGACACTGTTTAGTACGCCAGTTGTCTCCAGCTTCCTTACACAAAACCAAATTGTTGCCTTTGGTGGAATATCGCGCCCATTGAATTCTCTCGGGAATGCCCATTGTGTTGTGACCAATGAGTCTGTCTTCCAGTATGTTTTCACAGTAAACACCTACTCTCGAAGTGTGTACTGCATGTTTCTGCCAGCTAAATACTGAGAACGAATCAATAATTTGCCCATTATTGTCTCGCAGCCCGAACTACACACTCACAGTCTTCACTTGCAGACGAGGCAACGAAGGAACTAACACGAGCCGAGCAAGCGCGGCATTATACCGGACAAAGAACCTCAAGAGCAGATACAACAATCTACTCGCCAACAAAGAGCGACACTTCTGATTATGCCAGAGCTACTGAGAAAGGGTCCTTTCACAAGGGAGGCCGGCGAGCCAGCTGCAGAGAGCTGAAGCGATTCGCATTACATTGCACTTTTCACACAAGAGACTCAGAGCTTCGACTTCGGCTCCTAAGCCCCAGTGAATCTTGTCAAATGAATCGTCTGCTACTCGCCTTACGCAGAGATTTATGAGAGCTTTGACACGGTATACAGCGAGCCGCTTGCTGCCCTCTGCGTGCAGCTTCAGTACACATCCTTGACTCAGCCTGATGCTAGAGTCTGCACAGGATACGGTGGGCGATGCACAGTGACCGATTTTCGTCCAAAGCGGTGGGCGAGCTCATCCATGTTCGAAAGGGGAGGACGACTCTGTCTTCCACCTCTCGGCCGTCAGCGATGACGGAACCGAGGCGGCTGGCCGGAGTGGCGGTGCGGTTCTAGGCGCTACAGTCTGGAGCCGAATGACCGCTACGGTCGCAGGTTCGAATCCTGCCTCGGGCATGGATGTGTGTGATGTCCTTAGGTTAGTTAGGTTTAAGTAGTTCTAAGTTCTAGGCGACTGATGACCTCAGAAGTTAAGTCGCATAGTGCTCAGAGCCATTTTTGAACCGAGGCACATCCCCTGCAGTCTTTCTCAAACGATTAACAGAAACTATTCGGTGTAAAATTTCATTTTTGCTTTACTTGTAGATTTATACAATATATTAGTCTGGTTCATTATGATGTGGCCATCATTTCGTTAATGGTCGTAATTATTGTGATATTTATATGGAAGCAAGACACTGCGCAAAATTTGAAAAAGTTTGCAAAGAAAAATAGCGGTAGCTATGATTTTTCTTTTGGTTAATATTACAAATAAGATGCTGTGTGTGAAATTTAACTAACATGTTAAATTTTTCTTTAGATTTGGGTGGAGGTCTCTATCTGTCATAAATCTCAAGAAAATTGATGTGATGTAGTACACTCACTTTCGATCACGGAGCGTCAGTGAAAAAGCGAGTGAAATCTCCAGAACATTCCTCATATTTCATAAACAGATTATACATCGAAGAGATTTTGTAAAACTATACCACGCAAAGAGGAGAGTATTTTGCTGTATGGTTATTAATCAAATGGCTTTGAGCACTATGGGACTTAACATCTATGGTCATCAGTCCCCTAGAACTTAATTCTACTTAAACCTAACTAACCTAAGGACATCACACAATACCCAGTCATCACGAGGCAGAGAAAATCCCTGACCCCCCCCGGGAATCGAACCCGGGAACCCGGGCGCGGGAAGCGAGAACGCTACCGCACGACCATGAGCTGCGGACTGTATGGTTATTATCCATGTTATTCCTGTAACTACAGAATTTTTTTTTCGTTGAAAGAATGTAATTTTTAAGCGTCATCGAGAGCTGGTGAAACGGGAAATGCTATGTGTTTTTGTACTGAGATTGCGCTTTTTTAATAAGCTACTGCACTAACTTTTCTCCAGTCCCTCACTTAACACACTTAATAAACCATTGTTTCAAAAGTCTCTCTCGATTATGTCTGAATAACATGTTAGTGAGGCAAGAATGTGTAAACTCCGCTGTGTTTTGGCAAAATGAGCAAATTTTAACATGGCAACAAGAGAAATATGCAGGTTCCATTGAAAATTTGCCACTTGCGACACTTCTCTGAATGTTACAAATAGTTAGCAAGCCAGGAGAAAATAATTCGGTGCCTTTTCGGCGGAATTATTTTTGTATACTAACCAAAGAAGAAGTGACAGATCTTTTTGAATGGCCGCCATGCTCGTGTGGGCCTGAAGGAGCCCCGCTTAATTTTTTCAGAACGACACTTCCCCTCTGGCACTCGGCATTTCCCCTACAGTGCCGACCCACACCCCACACCACTACTGTCTCCCCATGTGTGCCCAGCCGTCTGCGGATCTACCTGCCACAGTATTCCGCGTAGACTCTAAGTACCTGCAAGAAGAATAGTTTTACATAAAGATATTAATGACAATTATATTTTTATGGAATCATATATCAAAGAAGTTGAAGAATATGAGATTATCATATGTGAGGGACACTAAAAGATCTAGATAAGTATAGAGTCGTTCTGCAGCTGCTGCCAAAATTAAATATACTTATTCTGAACTCCTGTCATTTTTATCACTTGTTATTCAATACAAAACGTACGTAAACAAATATACAGTATTCGTGATTATCTTATTCTACATAACAGAATGCATTCAAATTCCTTTTCTTTTTATTGCTGTCACATACATGATTCTTTCCAGAACATACTCTTACTTATGTGATGAAGCTGAAGGGGATAGCAATGAATTGTGAGTTAGTATTAGGGAGGGAGAATGGATCCCTCCAAAAACAAGAAGAATTATGAAGCAAGGTCCAAAATCAGACACAGACAAATTGTGTAATATTTTACACCAAAGTAAAGAAAAATACAGGATAGCATCATCTGAAAAAGGATAAACTTTTTTGTTATCTTTGGTAAAAGGCTTGGCATTTATTCCAGAACACAACAAGCTTGAGGCAAACTGTGAAATAATGCAAGTGGTTGTTAAATATAACCTACAGACTTCTATGACTATGCATCAGCCAGCACACACGGCACAACAATATGATTTTCGCCCTGTTCCTTTTCACCCCGTCCAGCAGCTTTCCGCAAAAGCGTTTGTAAAGTATCACCCAACACCCCACCGTCCTGCCTCACCCTCCATCCACCTGAGTAATGGTAAACAGCACTTACACTCAACGTTCCTCTCTGCCCACTCCAGAAATCGAAAAACGATTCGATAATTTGTCAATACTGAGCCTCTGACTAAATTTCTTGCTTCGTTAATGCGTAAAATACTTTACCTGTCGTGCAATTCGGAAAAAAAACTTACATGATATTGGTTTCTATTATAACCATGTCTGACATATTTGTATCTATAACAAATAACTTGATACAGTTCCAATAAAATGTTCCATATTTTTGCAACAAAGAAGTTTGTTTTGCGCCCTCCTAAGAGTAACAGCCACTCACTCTTCCACGGTTACGTGTTTCCTCATGTAGGTGTCCAGCAACCGAAAGAATGGTTCAGGACTGCACGTAGTTCATAGAATGAAGTTAATGACAGGATAGAAACCGAAAAATTTGTCAGGATCAGCTCGAAGTGTCCTGTGAAGGTAAAGAAAAGCTTCTAATTTTTGGGTGGCACGAATACTTTCTTGTCTGCACCTTAAGTTTTTTTATAGCAATTGCAGCAGCAACAACAACAACTACTTCCTCTACAGCGAACGTTCTGTTACTAATAGCTTTTGGAAACAGCACGCCAACAGGCAGCAATTCTTCCTCGTTACCCGGTGGCAGCTGCAGTGGACGGGGGTTCGACTCTCGGCTGCAGCCCGCTTCTCGTGGTCGTGCGGTAGCGTTCTCGCTTCCCACGCCCGGGTTCCCGGGTTCGATTCCCGGCGGGGTCAGGGATTTTCTCTGCCTCGTGATGGCTGGGTGTTGTGTGCTGTCCTTAGGTTAGTTAGGTTTAAGTAGTTCTAAGTTCTAGGGGACTGGTGACCATAGATGTTAAGTCCCATAGTGCTCAGAGCCATTTGAACCTCTCGGCTGCAGTGAGTGGCACTTCGGCTCTGTGCGGCGAAGACAGGTGGCAAAAAGCGGCGCACTGCATCCAGATGCACGGCCTTCGGTGTGAAGCGGCCCTCAAACAGTTTTCTCGTTTCTATGAGCTTTCGGAGGGAAATTATGACCCACTGAAGTATTTCAGGTTTATATATACAGACCCCCCTATCCTTATTTCAAAGGCTACTGTCCAAATAATGTGAGAAAAAAATGTTCGGATGTGTGTGAAATCTTATGGGAGTTAACTGCTAAGGTCATTATTCCCTAAGCTTACACACTACTTAACCTAAATTATCCTAAGGACAAACACACGCACCCATGCCCGAAGGAGGACTCAAACCTCCGTCGGTATCAGTCGCACAGTCCATGACTGCAGCACCTTCAGACCGGTCGGCTAATCCCGCGCGGCAAATAATGTGAGCTCTAACTGCTAGTTTAGCATATTCACTCAGCAGAAATAGATCATTAGCGTCAAAAGATTTAGTGTTTCGTAGTGCCAGAAAGTGAAATGAAGTAATTGTACGATATAGTAACCATACTTCCCGACTCATTAAATCTGCCCGTGCTAATTATGCGCATAATGCACCGGAGGGTCGTGGAGTGTTTAGCTTTAGCTAGTGCGTGATGTCAAGGCCGTGGAAGGTACCTGATACCCGCGGGCGGCCCTAGCAGCCAGGCAAGTGCCCGTCTGCACGGTAGGCTGTCGGAGGTTTCGTTTCGAACAGATGGTGCAGAAAATGACCTGCGGTCTGCCTCCGGAGTCTAAAAAGCTGGCGGCAAAAGAAGTGCGCTGCACCAGGAGATCCAGTCACTGCGTTCTGTCTGGAGAACCTACCGTTCTCCGGAAAAGACACGAGGCAGCATTTTTCTGACGTCTCGCATAGACTGGTGTTCAAAATTAAAGCAACAAACAGCTTTTTCCCCGTCCTGTGTTTAATTCACAATATAATCACACAAACTGTCAACAGATGTCCATATGATCGTGCCGTGCACGGAAGTTGGCTTTTCGGTCAACGGAAAACCACACCAACGATGACATGATGCCGTCTGTCAGTGGAGTAGTGTTTGTTCGGTAGTCCCACATCCGCAATTGCTGTGTCCACATCCACAGACTGTGCAGTATGGTACAAAGAAGAGTCCTACCAGATTCTCTGCGGTGGAGGATCACGGGAAGAGTGGAACAAAAAAACAGTTACGAACTCTGAAACGTCCCCTTAGAACAATTATACACGACTGTGCTTAAACTGACACACAATATTTTTAGCGCAACGCAATCTGACTTTCAATAATCCCTACAAAAGAGTGGCCCTGACTAACATTAACCTACATCTTTCACAAATCACTTACCTCACAAAAATCTTCGTTACTCGAACTACTGCAATACAGCGAGCGCCACTACTGCCAGCTAAATAAAAGATTCAAACTACGGAAGGCACTAACTACTGATACGGATAGTTAGCAAATGAAAGATTATAATAGAGAACAAACAATGTATTTACCTTAATAATCATAATATATATAGCAGTTCACGCCATCCAGTATTACAAATTTCAAAACTCCGCCATTCCTCTCCCCACATCCACCACTGCTGGCGGCTCACCTCCAACTGCGCAACGCTACGCGCTGTTCACATCCAGCTGCCGCTGCCCAACACTACAATGGCAGACAACAATGCAAACTAGCCACAGACTGCACACAGCACAGCCAGTGATTTTCATACAGAGCGCTACGTAACGTTGCCAACTTACAACTCATGTGGCCCGATGGCTTAACGTCAATCGTTCTGTTGTTTCTCGGATGTGGTGACAGTTTATAGAAACCGAAACTGTATCGCGGAGACCAGGACAGGGCTGACCACATGTGACATCAAAAAGGAGGACCGGAATTTGGCTGTAAGGGCAGGACGGTATCGTTATAGCATTGCATAGCAATTTGCATCGACGTCGCATCACCCACTGGATGCATTTTATCGAGGCAAACGGTCTAGAGAAGTCTTCGACAGAGTGGCCTTTATTGTCGGAGACCTGTTGTATGTGTACCTCTGACGCGTCATCACAAAAGGGAGCGTCTAGAGTGGAGTCGTCAACATCCCATCTGGTCAGTAGAAAAATGGTTCAAATGGCTCTGAGCACTATGCGACTTAACTTCTGAGGTCATCAGTCGCCTAGAACTTAGAACTAATTAAACCTAACTAACCTAAGGACATCACACACATCCATGCCCGAGGCAGGATTCGAACCTGCGACCGTAGCGCCTAGAACCGCACGGCCACTCCGGCCGGCGTCAGTAGAACAATGGGCCACTGTTCATTTCGTAGATGAGACCCGATTTGGTCTGGAGAGTAATTTTCGACGTATTCGCAACTGAAGGGAATGTGGAACACTATTTTGAGACCCGAACATTTTGGAAAGAGACCGATATCGAGAAGGATCGCTAATGGTGAGGGCAGGGATTATGTTGACCACTCTGACACCTCTTTATGAAACTGTACTGGCGAATCGGAAAGGGATAACTGCTATCGGGTACCGTGACGAGGCCTTGGGACCTCATGTACGGCTGTTGCGAGGTGCTGCGCTCCCAGGCTTCCTATTGATGGACGATCATGCTCGACCTCATAGAGCACGAGTGGTTGGCGATTTCTTGGAAACCGAAGATACTGCAGACATGCCCTGGCCTGCTCGCTCTCTCTATTTCAGTCCAATGGAGCGTGTCAGGGATGCATAGGGAGACGGATTGCATCACATCAACGTCCACCAACCACTCTCCGAGACTTGCGAGCAGCTCCGCAATAAGAATGGTCGTTATTGCCTTAACATGACATCGATGACGCAATTCACAGCTTGCTCCGTCGTTGTCAGGCCTCTATTGCTGCCAGTGATGGTCACACCCCATAGTGAGCACACAAACCAGTTTTCGGAATGTGTGTGCAAATCTGTTAATTTGGAGAAAACGAAGGACATTTTCGTCTACTGTTCTGCACGTTGCAGTTGTTTACATTCTGTTTTCTTTACATTGTTTCTACTTTACTATCGCCTGTTTATACTGTTTTGTGGGAAAATAAACGCAACCTTGCAAAACTTCCTTTTTTTTTGCTTTAATTTTGGACATCAGAGTATGAGACAGTGTGACAAATTAAGTTCTGGTTGTTTCCTACTATGCTCTTGTCAGCTTTATGCTTAGAATAGTTGCTCCCGACATTTCTGAGATCTTTACCACTGAAAGGGTTCAGATATTCTCTAATATCTCCAACAAAGTTTGGTACCATTCATTTTGAGTATTTTTTAAACGAATAACTCACGTGTTTATATAGTAGAGGAAAATGTCAAATATTGACGCCTTACAGCTAAAAAGTACCAGACAGTTTAAATCAGCGTGGCATAATTGCACTGCGTCTCTGTCACAACCACGCAAAAGATTTTGTTTGCATGGCGACATCACAGAGGATTTATCTTTTATTCTGTGCCGTTTGGCCGTCACCGTACAACCATTCTTCACGTTTGCACAGTATTATTCCTCAAGGCTGTCCTGCTATGCACTTACTTAATCGATATTTACAAAAAAAAATGAGAGTATGAATAAACAGTTACAACATGACACCAGTAGCAACTACTCATAAGATAACCACGCATAAATAAGAAAACAACGAGAACCACAGCATTAAACAAATATATACACATAAAGTGCAAAGTATTTCTAGATAGTTAGATTACACACATTTACGTGCTTGAACACCACATTTAATACTAGTTTACTCTTTTGGGTTGACAGCAACACTGAAGCAAGTTTTGTGAAGGGCACCTCTGGGATATCGATTCTGGGATAAAAGATTTCTGTTGTGTCTTGTATCTGGTGCACGAAAATAGTGGATGGTTCTCGTCTCCTTCTTCACGGCGTATTGAGAAGATTCCTTTAATCCTATGCCGAATAGGTGGGATGGAAATTCGGCATGACTGAAGTGCATGCCCGTAATCGTGGTTATGAACCATCTGCTTCTATTCCTGTCAGCAAACGAAGGCGATGATGCTATTGTAGGTTGCAGTCGTCCATAATGTACTCCTTTCGAGCTCTTGGTCCAGTCCCATCGCATCTGCCAGTCATTCCTCGCTGTTTCGTTAATTAACCTCATCATTTCTGTGTAAGAATGTTTATCATTTAGGATTATGTCTTGGTACATTGCACGATTTGCGGCAGCCGTTTACTCTTTGCGGTTCAAAGCTGGAAACAGCGCTGCTAAGTTTCAGAGGTTTTCGCTTTCCGTATTGAGTACAAGTTCTAAAATCTGACTGGCGTAGCTTGAGACTGTGAGGTGCTACACTCTCGAAAACGGAACATGAAACAGCGCTCTAGTTCAATTTTCTTGCTCCGTGGTCAAACTCATTACATGTGTATATCTCGGTTAAGTAAGGAAATGGTTGTTTCCACTAGTTTCAAAACTTCTGAAGGTTTGTGTTCTCTGTTTTACTATGGATCACAAGTTAGTAGTAGTCGTCATATGAACATTTTCCCTTCATGTTAAGTGTATAGTAAACTTCTAAAATACATTCACACTCACTAATTATCTTTGCTGTCCGTACATAGCCCCAAAGATGGAAACACGGATTTGTCTAAACTCCGGCTACTGTCGAATATTAGCCTGTTTTCCGAAATGTCTAAAAATAATTAGTTTCCGAAGAGTAAAACACAAGACTACCCCTAGTAAAAATACTACGAGCCATAAGGGAAAAGAAAATTACTCTGCTTCAGGTAGAAAAATCTTTCCGTGTACCTCGAGGTACGTTATCAGATCTGAGCCAAAACTTAAAGAAGTCAAAGACGAGATGAAAAAGAAATCCGAAGTAGAGGTTCTCAGAAAACAAAATAAGACTAAACTTGAAAATAATTCGTTGCACTATTTTTGACGCAATCTAACTGATATAGATTTTCCTGTGAGGAAAGGGAAGACTTACGATGCAGAGGCAGCCTGCCTATTCTGGGAAGGAAGTTTTCACATAGCAAAAAAATGTGAGCTGTGGTTAATGTGAACAATGTACAATATTGGACACCTAACGATTGTGCTACAGCAGACATACGTATTTACGTGTCCTACTTTTGTAAATAGGTTCAAGGAACTTACGTAGCTTTATATTTTTAAATTTTAAAAATGCTCATAATTTAATGTATAGCATTGTTTTGAAATTATTTTGGATTAATAAATTGATATTTGTTGAATTACGTTAGTCTTATTTATTTTTCTAAACTTTTTATGGGTAGTCGAAAATTAGACTACATATAAAAAAACTTCCAATTCTGGCATATTTTGAAAAATGCTAGCCAATAAAGTTTAGTTTCTATTATAAATACCATAAAGAAATGAAATATTAGTGTTTGTGTTTATAATTAATTTTGTATTTATAATTAATTTCACATGAACTACTGGTGAAAAAGAAAACGGTGGCCAAAATTTGGACATTTTCTTCTATTTTTTATTAAATCGAGAAATACTGTGCCAGTGAGACGGTTGGACGAGCTTATTTAAAACAAAAATTACATTACTTTTGGTGTTGTAACTGATGCTCCAATGTCATTCGGTTTCTCGCATTTATTTTTATTGCTACAATAGTCGAAAACTCTTCTCTCTTAAATTGTGAAGTATGAAAACGGTATTTTTAAGCATCAATACATTAAAACCATTCGGTTCGTGGTTTTAGTTTCCAGTGCACCATAGGCGAACGATTTTCTTTCACACTTGCAAATTGTGACATATGGAACGACCATTTTTAAGGACTAATATATAGTCACTACCAGCCGTTCGCCAAGCGTCGTTGATTTTTTTGATCAAAATCAAATTTTAGGATGTTGCCTTTGCGTAGTTCAAGGATACGTACTACGGCTCGAATTCCACTGTTTGACAATATACCTTCATTCGCTGAAAATAGATTTGGAACCCAGGCATTTACTTGTCAGTTTTTCCAAGATGGATATAATAGTTGCTAATATAATTTGTTGCTGGTAGTAAGTGCTGACTGCTACGCAGACAAGTAAACTGAACTATAACAATCGCCTGGAGTGCTTTTTGCAAACTGAACAGTTTTCAAAACGAAGCTTCCAATGTGTCTGAAACTGAAAGTTTATATTCAGTGAGCGCTGTTTTCAATTAAGGCACTGTGTGGACCTTTTTCTTTTTACCTGTGCTATAGTTTATTACTGCCTGCTCTAGGACATAAGTGGTAAAGCACGAACTATTTGACGTATGTTGTTTCCCGGGTACATGATGAAGAGTGAGGAAGGTTATCAGTAGTGTAATGCTCTTAATTTTAACGAAAGCTATTACAATAATTCGGCATCAATCATTCTGATATTCATATTCACACGCGCGGGCACACACACATACACATACACACACACACACACACACACACACACACACACACACACACACACACACACACACACCTGTTTGTAGGAGCGGTTTAATATGTTCGAAGATATCAGAGTTTTATAAACTGCTTAAAATAACGTTGGAAACAGGACATTTGTTGCAACTGTCGAAGGGTAATTTAAAAAAAGGAAAGAAAAAGATTTTACGGCATTCGTATTATAACAAAAAATTTAGTGTTATAGCTAATACTAATGTCAAACAAAATTCATTACCTGCGGTAGGAAATTCTATTACATCAAAAAGCCAGTTCGCCTCGTTCTCCCGTCCCCCTTTAGTTAATAATAGACGTGTTCAGAAGTAGATTAATGTGTATTAGAGAATTTCCGTTTCGCGAATAGACAGTTCACATGTGTCAATGATTATATAAAGAATCTTAATTACTATAACGATGATCTATGACGCGAAAGACAGCGAATTAAAACAGGTTCATGTATTTCCTACATATGCTGTCAGCTCCAGAGAGCAATAATTCCATTTATTTTCAAAACAGAGTCACGAGCATTACCTTGTGACACTCTTGTCATAAAGCTGAACATGCTGAAAATCCAATGACGAAGTAATTACGTAGAAACATAATTCTTCTATACTATTAATCTTATTTGTGCGTTTTCTTTTATTCCATCGTTTTTTACCTCCAGAATTTAGATTACAAAGTAAAAAAAAAAAAAACAGAACAGAATGACATTTTACGAAATACTGCTAAAATACTCGTACTATCATCTGATTGCAGTACCGGTGTTATAATACAGAACTGTTCTCTTCATGCAGATCGTTATACGGAAAATAAAACCTGCCTCTACGGTCAACATTTTGGCCTGCATCATTGTTAATACTACAGAAAGATGTGCTCTGGCAGGCAGCGAAAGAACGTTTAGTTCAATAACGCAACTAATTTCGCTGTAGTGTCATTTTTATGCCAGTGTAGATTGTTCAAAAACTTGTCCAGTGTGTAGATTCCTCCCTTTAGGAACGTAGGACTACCTTACAAGTAATCCGACGGATTGGAAATGGTTAACCATTTCTATAGAGTTGGAACTCAAGAAGAAGACTTCATGTAAGCTGTCATCTGCTTTATATGAATTTCCTTTAGCGATGAAACCATCAAGCAAATAATTTTATGGTGATATGTTATTCCAGTTCAAACACTTTAACGTGATACGACAGTTTTAAAAGAGGTGTATGTCCAAAATTGCTTCGCAGCTTGTTTTCAATCTTAGCTTATGTTATTTCACAACGTGTATCAACGACGTATCTGTGCCTCGTCGCAATGACATGTCGCAATCTTTTCATCTTGCACTCTCATTTCCTAATTATATAAAGAATAAGCATGATTAAAATATTTTATACACCAAATTTCCCTTTCATCCCCAATTTATTATATGCATGGGGTATTTGTTGCTGTACAGAAATGGCATAAGTTTGTGTCTGATAGTGTATTCATATTCACTGCTGTTGAAATTTTAGTATATAATTGATTGACAACTATAACTTGCATGCGTCGTGATTCAAATTTTGATAGAAGTCATTGTCTGTAGCATACAATTTTACTTTCTTTTATGTAGATCTCTAATGGAAGTAACTAACATTAGTTACAACAATGAAAAGAAAAGAAGTATTTATGTAGTAAATGAATGCTTTGATTCTTAATAAACAAGAAAAGTTGTCCAGAAAGTTCGTGCTCAGTTCATGCATCGAAGTCTCAACGCATTATGTGAATATTCCCCGTGTCATTCAAAAACGTTATGTTTGCAACTGTGAGTATTATTGCAACTTTTCGGAAATTCAGACGAAGAAAAATGAGGTGTTCAAGAGTTTGTCTAATTTCTCAGGAGCAGTAGTTTACGGTTATGCTTTTTTGTGTCGTTCTTACAAGAATAGTTTATTATTAGCACCTGTACACCTACACTTCCACACTATAGTGACTGCCAGATTGTTGCCGTCCTCGTCCTTAGCTACGAAGAAACACATTATTTTTAGTTCTGACAATTAGTATGGCAACACCGACAACTGATGTAACTCACCAACAGGAGTCGGTGTGTTTTCTGGTGCACATCTTCATAAAGCTTCCCAAACAGCTACGAGTAAGTTCAACTTCTGTTCATCGCATCAGTTTCGGAAATAAGCACATTGGATAATTTTAATTAGGGAAAAGAAACTGACTGCATAAGAGCGAGAAGTGAGAATAATGTGTATTCATCCACAGTCACCCTGTACACATCTCTTCGAAGGCCAAAGTATTCTATCTGCACAGGGTCTAACTAAATTCCCTTTACAGACGTTGAGGACTTGTAGTGGAGACTAGTATGGTTAAGTTTAGCACAGAAATTCAAGTCTGGGAAAGTACCGTTTCCCTGTACACGCAACATACCACAACACGTTCAGATCTTTCGCATTTTCGGCGCCACTGACTAGGGTATTACGTACTTCATTCGCCGATCACCTAATGTCCCACGCCAGTACGGGTTTGTTTACGTGTCATTCAGCTGAGCTTTTGGTGGCCCGATACCTCGGCCTGCACATGCACCCGAATGAAACCCTCTGGAGTACTACCTGTGGGGTCACATGAAATCCTTGACTTACGAGTGGCGCATGTAATGGCTGGGGCGGATGCCGGAGTACCAAGGACTGGTGATCGTTTGTACAGGAACATGGGTCTGTGTTGACGTCGGTGGTCTTCCATCGATCCCAACTTGTTTGTGGACCCAGAGTCAGAAAGCAACGTCTGTTGTATGTTGACTTTAGCGGGAAAACAGTACGTTCCGGACATGAGTTCCTGTGCTAAACTTAACTTTCTTAGTAATTAAAACTTCCGGGCTAAGAGGTTCAAAATGGCTCTGAGCACTATGGGACTTAACATCTATGGTCATCAGTCCCCTAGAACTACTTAAACCTAACTAACCTAAGGACAGCACACAACACCCAGTCATCACGAGGCTGAGAAAATCCCTGACCCCGCCGGGAATCGAACCCGGGACACCGGGCATGGGAAGCGAGAACGCTACCGCACGACCACGAGCTGCGGACCCGGGCTAAGAGGCCGTGGTCCAATAGTAGAAATGCTTCTCCCTGACGTTTCGTTGCCAGTTGCGGGCAACATCATCTGAGGTGAGTCTACGAGTGGCTGCTAGGCCGTGGAGGTCCTGTTTATATAGAGCGCGTAGAGGGCGCCGCCACTCGTCACGTGTTGTCAACAGTAAAACTATCTCTGGCTGGCGTCATTACTCTCGATCGAAGGTAATCGATTGTCACATCTTTGGTACAAAGTCGATCGCCATATCTTATCTAACTTCAAACTTTCTTCTTTCCTTAGTTCCCGACGTAAGTGCTCAAAGTCTGTAAAAGGGATTTAGTTACACCCCGTACATATCCTGCTGGAACTTGTCTGAAAAATGAGACAAAAAGAATGCATTACTCATTACTAAAGCTCACAGAGGTACGATATCGACTCCAATTCATTGATCACATGCCAGATGATGTTCAGATTCTGACAGGCTGCAAGTTACTAGTAGTTTTTATATTTAATCCGAACCAAATTCTTCTGGACGTCATCTCCAATCTAGAGACGAGCATTAAACAAAGGCAGTGGGTATAATGTAGTCGGCAGAGATATTACTTCGTGCCAAATTTGTGTTCAGTTGTAAGACCTGTAGTGAAAAGCAGTAACACGTTAATTTTTACTAAATTTAAGCCGCTGAGCTATTTATTAATCTGTATGTGACTAGAATTCAGTGATACGCACAAACCATATGTAGAGTTTATCGACTCGCCCATATTTGAGGAATATATAAGCAAATATATAAGCAAATAACTAACTATATTTGGTTATAATTAGTACAAATTTCACGGGGTTCCAGCTGGACGAGTTTGTAAAAAGGGGTAACATTTCGACAAGTGTTACACGTCGTTTTCTTTTTTATCCGTCATTTATATTCCTCCCATTTGCTAAAAGCCAGGTTACCACTCTTAAACCTGTGAAGAAAAAAATACATATAATGTACTGTAGCATAGGATTTGGACTGAGTGGGGTTGTGCAGGTATACGCTCAAGTTAAAGAATTTATTAAACATAAAATCCTCTTCTTGAAGCCGAGGAATGATAACAAACCATAACTTACTTTACAACTAAATACAGTGCTTGAAGAGAGGGCTCAAGAAGAAAATAGCAACATAGAATACCTTAAACACGATGAAAATAAAACAAACCGATTGCACGCCAGCAAACAGAATAGGGCCAATAATATTTTACAATATCTGGTCCCAGGACACAGATAGAAAAGTGACAAAATTATCTACTATAATGAAACCGCAGAGCGGCAAACTAGAAGACTAATTTAATTAAAGCTAATTAAATCTAGATATAAGACCCCTCCTATCACCAACTAGTCACTAAATTAGGGTTATTATCAATCATATACAAGATTACCTACGCAAGCATCTCAATACAGTCTTTAGTAGAATATGACATTAAAGTAATTCACTCTCTCACCGGATAAAAGAAGAAGATAATTTTTGGTAAATGGCACAAACAAAAGCAGCCCTAGTCGCAGCGTAATAACAAGATCACTTTCTGTAGAATAACACATAGAAAATCAGTTACACTAATGGAATAAAAATTACAGAATCAGTATGGCTCTCGCTTTTAAGGAAAACATTCGCATGCTCAGCGTGTCACCATAAAACAACCGCAACGCACTGTACTCTACCCATGGACCTTCCATGTGTAACGTTGCTGATCATCCGCTACAATATGTGCACAGACCTTACTTTTCATTGAACACTATGCTGCACCACTAGACCAGCCAAAATATTGCTGTCGGCTACAAAAGTACCGAATTGGTGCTCCTCTTGTAAGCTCCTGTCTGTCTCTCTACTGGTGTTAACATGAATAATGAGGGTAAAAGGAATGGAAAGGAAACGGATTGGGGAAAAGGGCTAGGAGGGAGATAATGACTTCCAGGGCATTGCGGTAATGCAACGGCGAGAGTTGGAAGTTTGTGACGGATTGGGATTCGAACTCGGATGCTCTGTTTCTCTAGAACGGGTGCTCCAACCAACTTGGCCATCCAGACACCCTTTCCATCAGCTCCATGTTCCCATCACCGCAACGCAATGATCTCTGCCCATTAACCCGCTCTCATAGATTTCTGATTGGCAATTCAGTTCTACAATTGGTTTTGCATCCGCACTGAACGTTTTTCATCAAACAGTCGATGCGCCCATAGAATTACAGACATGAACGGTGTCTGTTCTGCTGAACAATGAGAGTGAAAAGAATGGAAAAGAAAGGGGATGGGAAATAGACAGGAAGGCAGTAATGACTTCCACCCACAGAGGGCATTGCGGCAATGCAACAGCGAGAGCTGAAAATTTGTACCGGACCGGTACTCGAACCCTGTTGAGTAACTTCTCTAGGTATGTCCATCAGAGCACACACGACTCATACGCTCGTGGTGTTCATTTTAAATTAAGGCATTGAAATATCTCGAAATCTACACATCGGATCAAGAAATGTTGTAATTCCGATTTGTTTGCCTCGGAGGAGGACATTCAACGATATGACCCTCGATCCGCTAACACTCCCAGTGCGTGGGTGGCGAGGGCAACTTCGAAATCTTCAATGGGAACCCCCGGTTTTTATTATTTTTTTTTTTTTTTAATTGTGGATCACGACTGTACGGGATCTACATACATTTTGCCTGAAGCATTTTCGTCGTTTCTCCACACGTGGCGCTGTAATCGGAGGAACAGAGATGGGTACACAATCGTATTTTACGATAGGCTACTCAATTCCCTTGAGTATCCATCCAATGGCACGTGGGACCCTACTTCCATACTTCTAATTGGACATCCCATTCGCAACGTTCTATCCCTCAGACTTATCAACAGGGGACTACTCGACGCGCCTCCGTGGCCGAGTAGCGAACTACGACGTGTAATAACAAGTAGTTCACTGCCACCGGAGCTCGCGTATCGTTCAGACGTAGAACAGATAGCGGCTCTAAACATTACAATACATTCTCAGTGTTTATTGCATGCACACCTACCTATCATTTGGAGAACAGTCGTGCCAGAGGACGATGAATGTTGTAATCAAAGAAGAAAAAACTGAAATGATTCTGATTTACAGGGAGTGTAGGAGACATGTTGAGACTGCTGCTGCCCTTTGTGTCGAGCGTTTTCCAGAGAAAGCTTGCCCTCGTTCGATCTTTTACGAGGTGCATTCAAGTTCTAAGGCCTCCGATTCTTTTTCTCCGGACTAGAAAGAGATAGAAACATGCGCATTGTTTTAAAATGAGGCCGCGTTCATTGTCAATACGTCCCAGAGATGGCAGCACCGTACGGCAGATGGAATTTGGAGAACTGTTTTAAATACTTAAAATGGCGTCGTTTTCCTTACTTGAACAGCGTGCAATCATTCGTTTTCTGAATTTGCGTGGTGTGAAACCAATTAAAATTCATCGACAGTTGAAGGAGACATGTGGTGATGGAGTTATGGATGTGTCGAAAGTGCGTTCGTGGGTGCGACAGTTTAATGAAGGCAGAACATCGTGTGACAACAAACTGAAACAACCTCGGGCTCGCACAAGCCGGTCTGACGACATGATCGAGAAAGTGGAGAGAATTGTTTTGGGGGATGGCCGAATGACTGTTGAACAGATCGCCTCCAGAGTTGGCACTTCTGTGGGTTCTGTGCACACAACCCTGCATGACGACCTGAAAATGCAAAAAGTGTCATCCAGGTGGGTGCCACGAATACTGACGGACGACCACATGGCTGCCCGTGTGGCATGTTGTCAAGCAATGTTGACGCGCAACGACAGCATGAATGGGACTTTCTTTTCGTCGGTTGTGACAATGGATGAGACGTGGATGCCATTTTTCAATCCAGAAACAAAGCGCCAGTCAGCTCAATGGAAGCACACAGATTCACCGCCACCAAACAAATTTCGGGTAACCCCCAGTGCTGAAAAAATGATGGTGTCCATGTTCTGGGACAGCGAGGGCGTAATCCTTACCCATTGCATTCCAAAGGCCACTACAGCAACAGGTGCATCCTATGAAAATGTTTTGAAGAACTAATTCCTTCCTGCACTGCAAGAAAAGCGTCTGGGAATGGCTACGCGTGTGCTGTTTCACCAAGACAACGCACCCGCACGTCGAGCTAACGTTACGCAACAGTTTCTTCGTGATAATAACTTTGAAGTGATTCCTTATGCTCTCTACTCACCTGACCTGGCTCCTAGTGACTTTTGGCTTTTTCCAACAATGAAAGACACTCTCCGTGGCCGCACATTCACCAGCCATGCTGTTATTGCCTCAGTGATTTTCCCGTGGTCAAAACAGACTCCTAAAGAAGCCTTCGCCGCTACCATGGAATCATGGCGTCAGCGTTGTGGAAAATGTGTACGTCTGCAGGGCGATTACGTCGAGAAGTAACGCCAGTTTCATCGATTTCGGGTGAGTAGTTAATTAGAAAAAAAATCGGAGGCCTTAGAACTTGAATGCACTTCGTATAAGGTTGTGAACGTCTTTATGTCCGATGGCAGCGATCAGACCGGCGAAAGGAAACGAAGAAAAAGTGGTACAGGAGAAACCAATGAAATTGCTGAACTAACGGCAGTGCACCACAACCCACGGATAAGCGCCCGGCAATTACACCATGTCTCCGGTATGTCCATAGGTAGTATTGTCACAGTACTGCATCGTCGTAAGTATCATCCATACCACGTATCACTGCATCAACAACTTCAAGGCGCCGAGTTCCATAAGCGGGTAGTGTTTTCTGAATTGGCTGTCCGCCCCTGTTGGCTGAGTGGTCAGCTCGACGGAATGTCATACCTAACGATCCGGTTCGATTCCCGGCTGGGTCGGAGATTTTCTCTGCTCAGGGACTGGGTGTTGTGTTGTCCTTATCGTCACCATTTCATCCCCATCGACACGCAAGTCGCCGAAGTGACATCAACTCGAAAGACTTGCACCAGGCGAACGGTCTACCCGACGGGAGGCCCTAGCCACACGGCATTTGCATTTCTGAATTGGCTCGTTAAGAAATACAAACGACGCCAACGTTCATTGCCAAGGTACTGTTTTCCAATGAGTCTAAATTCACTAACCATGGTAGCGTTAACCGGCATAACATGCTTTACTGGAGCGTAGACAATCCCCACTGGTTAAAGCAGTTGGCCGGCCGCGGTGGTCTAGCGGTTCTGGCGCTGCAGTCCGGAACCGCGGGACTGCTAGGGTCGCAGGTTCGAGTCCTGCCTCGGGCATGGGTGTGTGTGATGTCCTTGGGTTGGTTAGGTTTAAGTAGTTCTAAGTTCTAGGGGACTTATGACCTAAGATGTTGAGTCATTTTTGGTTAAAGCAGTTGACCATCAACGTCCTTGGTCGGTTAACGTATGTTGTGGCATTACGGGGAAAACACTCATTGGTCCATATTTTAACGACGTTACGTTAAATGGACGCAAATATTGAACGTTTTTAGAACATGAATTGTCGGTACTGCTGCAGGATGTTTTCCTTAACGTTCGAAAACGTATGTGGTTTCAGTATGACAGTTGCCCAGTGCATTACGAAACTGAAGCATGAAAGGTATTAGCCCGTGTTTACATTGGTCGTTTATCGGCAGAGGTGGCCTGATTAATTTGTCCACTAGGTCGCCGGATTGTTTTCTGTGGGGATATTTAAAAGATAAGGTGTACCAGCAAGACATGGTCGACGGCATCAGAAACGCCTGTGCTGACATTCTCGAAGATTTGTTTCTGTGCTATGTACGGCCATGTGAGAAGCCGAAGTCTATTGGAGTTGGCGGTACAACTTTTGAACACTTACTCTAATTCGAAAAGCGGAGTAGGGTTTGCCTCGAGCCACGGCCACAGTAGTGCATCGAATAGTCCCGTGTTCGATATTTCGGAGGAGTACAATGTTGCGAAGGGGTTTCCAATTAGAAGTTATGAAATACTGGTCTGTGCTATACTCGCATCATGCAGGTGTGGTCCACCTGTCATTGGATAGTTAAGGGCCATTGAGGGGCATGTCGTAAATAACGATTGTGTACCCATCTCCACTCCTTCGACTGCAGCGCCATCTGTTTAAGTGTGGATGCACAGCGAATGTCCGAACTCCCGTGGGAATGAGAAATCTGCAATTAGGAATTTAATGGACGGAGATCGTTGCGGTGCGGCGAGAAGGAAGTTGGGTTTTTGGGTCTGACGGCAAGTGTGTCTGGATGGCTGATGCGGATACGGCTACCGTTTTAGAGAAACGGAGCATTTGTGTTGGAGTCCCGGTGCGGCACAAATCTTCAACTCTCGCCGCTTGCCGCTGGTAGTCGTTATGTCCTTCCTATCTACTGGAATTACCTTCCTCTCGCCTGAGAAAAGACACTGATCATATCATTGGGTTCATCAGTAAACACTTCCGGGCTAAGTTGCCGTGGTCGATCTGTAGAACTTCTTCTCCCTGACGTTTCGTTCTCAACTACGGAGAACATCTTCCGAGGTGAGTCGACGACTGGCTGCTAGGAGCTGGGGCCGCCGCTTATATGGAGATCGTAGAGGGCGCCACCGCACGTCACGTGGCGTCGATGTGTAGCTATCTCTGGCTATCGTCTGTTCTCTCGATTGCAGGCAATCGATTGTCACGTGATTGATGCAACGTCAATCGCTATATCTTGTCCAATTTTAATCCTTCTTCTTTACGATTAAAATTGTATTGATGTTTATGGATTTCAATTGCCTCTCTATACATACGTGTATAATAATGCGCCGTCCTCGCTAGCACGCTTGTCTCACGAAATTTTATTTCGTGATCTCCATCCTTAAAAACATGTTCCGCTACTACCGATTTGTCGATATGTCCCAAGCGACAGTTTCTTTTGTGCTCCGTCAACCGTGTATTGATGCTTCTTTTTGTAGTTCCTATGTAAACCCTGCCACAACTACACGGAATCCACAAACATCAATATAATTTTAATCGTAAAGAAGAAGGATTAAAATTGGACAAGATATGGCGGTCAACGTTGCATCAATCACGTGACAATCGATTGCCTGCAATCGAGAGAACAGACGATAGCCAGAGATAGCTACACATCGACGCCACGTGACGTGCGGTGGCGCCCTCTACGATCTCCTTATAAGCGGCGGCCCCAGCTCCTAGCAGCCCTGCTCTCGGCTGTGGTATGTCACATTTGCCAACTTTTTAGTGCAGTGTTCCAGTGACTGTTCAGTGTTGTTCGTCTTTCTCGTGTTGCGAACAGAAACCATGCTGTCGCTGGGTGTGAATTTTATGTCTTTTGCGAACAGAAACCAGACTGTCGCCGTGTTTTTTTAATTGTCTGTCTATTGTTTTACCTGTCTGCTTTGTATGTATTTTCTTAGCGTCATCATCCCTCTGTTCTTTGTTTTAAGTTCCACGATTTCTTTTTCCCATGTTACTCTTTAAGTCCCCGGTTTTGTCGCCTGTTTTTATTATTTAATCTCTTCATCTTTCTAACAAAGACTGTAGGCTGAAGAGCGGCATACTAAGCTGCTGCCAGCTCGCCCCCTTCGGGGGGAATTGAAATTCAATAAAGGAAAAAAAAAAACTCCTAGTAGCCAATCTTCGACTCACCTCGGAAGATGTTCTCCGTAGTTGAGAACGAAACGTCAGGGAGAAGAAGTTCTACAGATCGACCACGGCAACTTAGCCCGGAAGTGTTCTCTGATGAAGACGCCGGCCGTGAAAGCCTACATGGGATGATATCATTGGGTTGTTTGGTCCACACACCAGCCATGGCCCACACTAATTCTTAATGAGGTCCCGTAGGCAGGTACTTGGCGTAGCAGCTTGGAGAAGTTTTTGTTCTCCACCGACTCTGACTCCAACTACCCTGTGGGCAACCATCAGACTGCATGGAGGCTGTGCTTAAGGGACGCACAACAACAAGAACAAGCCCTGTTGCCCGCACGACATCTCTACTTGGCCGTTCCTTGCCGTCAGTTGAAGAAGTTCAGCCCCGCCGCCATTTGCAGTCCAAGACCCGATTGCTCTGTCCAGCTCGCCCGTTTGACAGTGCAAGACTCCGGCTTGCCAGGCTCGGAGTAGGGACAGCAGAGACGGCGTCGACGACGGCCACTGTCCAAGTACAAGTACTTGCGAGAGCAGTGCTAACAATGTGGCAGGCTGGGCAAAGCAGGAAACAAATTCATGTCACAATTAAAATGGTTCAAATGGCTCTGAGCACTATGGGACTTAACATCTGTGGTCATCAGTCCCCTAGAACTTAGAACTACTTAAACCTAACTAACCTGACATCACACAGATCCATGCCCGAGGCAGGATTCGAACCTGCGACCGTAGCGGTCACGCGGTTCCAGACTGAAGTGCCTAGAACCGCACGGCCACACCGGCCGGCCCACGGCACAATTCCCCCCACCACGCAACCTGCAAAACTGGTCTCCACCCCTGCACAAGATTGCAATTTAAAGCACATGAAAATATCAGAACCAACGATGCACCACACGGCCGAAACATGTCATTCTGACAAAAATTACACAAGTACATCATCAAAAATATTAGACGCTGATTCTATTTCCCTGTCTCGACCGATGACTGGCAGTACCCCATATTGCGCCAAACAGAAAGAAAATACCCGGCCAGAAACCGGACAACTCACTAAGTAAAACTGCAATAAAGCTCAAAACAAACTCTGACGAAACTGACAACCAAGCAGTGTCCCACCGGCTATCCAGCACGTAAGATGCAGTTAAAACGCCACTAATCAAGTTTTTATCCTAGTCATACTCTCCAATAATACAACTGCCCCCTCCCCCCTGTTTTCCCGTCAACAACTTCAAGTACATCATTAATACCATTCACGTTCTGTTTGGGCTTAGCTAGCAACCAACTGCAATCTTTCCTCTCCTTCGTACTTCCTGTTATTGTCCACAAAAAAGCAAAGTCTTTTATGAAAAATTTGAGAAAACGAATATTACAATACACTTTCTAGTTTACTTTTCTATTCGTGTAGAGTTGGCTTCGGTTCTACTTCTCTAGGGGTCTGATTCTTGAAGCTGCAATTCTTACAATTTAGATCCTCACTGTTGAACTGATCTTAATACATTTGAAAAAAGTTGTTGCAGAATTTTTATCGTCACGTTAATATATTTTTTCACGGTTTAGCATATCGTATAGTCTTTTTAATTTTCACATTAACGAAGCTGAAATTACACTCTTCGCCCAAAATACAATATCCCTTTACACAACGTACCTGGTCTTGGTAAGATGAATCACATTTCAAGAACAGCAAAACTAATTCAAACTCAAAGATGACCAACCAAGTAATACTAATCTCATTAATAGCGTCATTGCTCCCTCCACTGTCCCATACACCAGCTCACCAATGAGTGACAAACCTGCTACTGGAACATCTTTTCCACTATTCTTGAAGAGACCTGGCCACATACCGGCACCTCATCTGAGAGCCCTCTTTGCATAACCGCACCCAGATGTCCCTAGCGGCCATATCTGTAATAGAATATGAGAAGACAAAATTCTCCTTGATAAATTGAAGTTTTATGGGTCTAATGATACAGCCAATCAATGCATTATGTCATATCTAACCAAAAGAATGCCGTAAGTAGTACTTAGAAATTCAACCTATGTAGTCCGAGGACATTATTCTGACTGGGGAGGAAGCATTCATTGGGCTCCTCAAGTCTCAGTCAGTTGTTTCTCATGTATGTAAACGATCTTCTTTCTAACATTCAACAAGCAGAATTAGTTCTTTTTGCAGATGACACCAGTATTGTAATCAATCCAAGCGTATATACAAAAAGAAGACAAATGGTAAACATGTTCTTATAAGTGTTATTGTCTGCTTTTCTGCGAATTCTCAACTTTTTAAAAAATACAACATATTCAAGTCTGCACATTTAGGGCTGCTACTACAGTAATGATAAAATAAATAGGGTGGAAACTGCGAAATTCTTAGGTGTACATATTAATGAGAATTTAAACTGGAAAAAAATACATTTTGGAATTCCTAAAACAACTCAGTTCAACCACATTTGCAGTTACAATCATCGAAAATCTGGGGAGATACAAACAAGTAAGATGACATATTTTGCATATTTTGTCATTCAGTAATGTAATATGGAATAATGTGGGATAGCCATCTTTAAGACAGAATGTCTTCATTGTTCAAAAATGTACTGTAAGAATAGTATGCGATGTTCATCCATGACATCTGTCTAGGGAGTTGAGCATTCTGACTATTACTTCACAGTATATTTATCCCCTCATAAAGTTAGTTGTAAATAATCCACTATAGTTTAGAAGGAACAACAGTGAACATAATTACAATACCAGAAGGAAAATTCGTTATTGCACATTAAAGTTGTCTTTAGCATAAAAAGGAGTCCACAATGCTGCAAATCAAGTTTTTGATAACCTGTCCAGTGGTATAGAATGTCTGACAGACAGGAAAGTAAAATCTGAAAACAAACTGTAAAAGTTTCTCCTTGACAACTCCTTCTGTATCGTATAAAAATTTCTATTATTGTAATGTGTAAAATGTGGTGGATAGGAATTACTAACTCACATCTGTATGTTAAAAAAAAGAAGGAAAGAATAGCTTATAAATGTTCCGCACATATTGTAAAATGACAAGATGTTGCCACCATACATTTAATGTTCTGAAAATTCTATTCCATTTATATTCATATTAGATCACTCTTTATGATGCACTACCGGATTATTAATCATTTCATTCACTGTTACTGGCTAGCACCACATACTAACAATTTCCAGAACTTAGAGCTATTAGAGCTGAGCACTGACAGAAATGGCGACGTGGGCTACACGTTCCTCAGAGGAACTGGGAAGAGACTTGTCACGTTCTGCAGAGGTGGACGTTTACTGCCCTGAGAGCGAGCAGAGTAAAGAGGCGGTAGTTTATGATGTTGGAGGCCGCAGAAACCCTGTAGCGTGGACAGTACGGGCAGGAAAGTTGCGCTCTGGTGGGACAAAAAAAATTCAGAGCAGCGTAGTTAATGAAAGAACTTCATGGGCAGAATAAGGTAAGAAGACATTCTTTTCGTGTGAAGGAATGTGACAGATAACAAGCAGGGTCACGAGGTCATCTCCGAGAAATCTTCCCACAGCAAGCGCCTGGATATGCTTCCCACCAAAAGAAGAGACGTAGTTGGCGGAGTGCTAAGGATATAAGAAGGGAAATGGAAACATCCAGAAAATCTTCTGAAAAGTATGAACTTCAGACGATTAGTTGGCAGACTGTCGACCCGTGTAATGGGAGGTAATGTTTTAGTAATGGATGCTGTGATTCGCTGCCTGAAAGGAAAAGTAGACGTTGCATGTCCAGGAGGGAGCAGGCATATGGCGTGGAGGGGCACTTCCCTGTGGGGATCGATCGAAGACACGTCCCTTTCTACGGAAAAGGTGGCGGTTAGGTTCTGAGAACTACTGCTTTCACCACAAGGAGCACATGAAATCATTTCCCTGTGAACAGAGCTGTTATTTTGTGTCCTCGACTGACGATTCTTCACCTCTCTGTGCTGTCTGCCTTGTTATGGAAAAATATTGAGTCGAATTTATGTTCCTGGTTAGTGAGCAAACAAAAATCTTAACACGTGTTCTGTTTTGTACAGAAGTTATTTCAGTCCTAGGAGCTTTCAGACGGCATACTGCGTCCACTGTGTAGACAGACCTGCAGCTAAACCACGCACAGTATCTGCACAGCAGCCAACGCCCCAGCATGTGGATCATCGGAGCGGTACAACTGCTGTCCGTACTTCAATAATTGACATGCACACTCCGGTTCAGCGGCTAGGGAAACACAGTAAATGTGTTCCGTTCCATTTGCTTGTCGTTTGAGCTTTTTCTGAAAGTGCCAGTCAGCATGTGGTCTCACCGCTAAACAGTATCAGCCAACTTTGTGTCCGTCTAATTAAGAGGGGCACATTTTAAAGATAGACATATGTTCCGTCACTCTCGATGTTATATTTGGGTAGATTCTGTCATTTTTACCTCATATTATTACAAATTTTTGAACTCTCCATGTTTTTTGAGAATAAATCATTTATGGTATCCAAGTTGTGCTTAAACGATCCAGATAGCAATGATTGGCTTGAGGTGCTAAACTGAAGTGAAGAAAAACCACAACGTCATACTTCGTTTCTTGGAAATCCCTAGGTGTAGGCTGTCAGTGGCAGGGTCGGTTTTTATCATTTGTAATCGTAAGAACTCCATTGCAGAGACAACATTAGGCAATCACACATACGGATGCTATATTCCACAAATTCTACGACGGTTTACATAAAATAATGGCCGCCCTTGTCTAGGATATTTCGCAAAGTCGGAGCTTTTGTAAGTAGTTGGGGACTTATCCTTTCAGCTCGCAAATTGTTGTTTACCTGGTTTGCATACTGGCCAATAGCTCAGTGACAAAATTAGAGTTCAATGGTACAGAACTACAGCTAGCTTCGCTCAAAATCGCTCTGAGCATTATGGGACTTAACATCGGAGGTCATCAGTCCCCTAGAACTTAGAACTACTTAAACCTAACTAACCTAAGGACATCACACACATCCATGCCCGAGGCAGGATTCGAACCTGCGACCGTAGCGGTCGCGCGGTTCCAGACTGTAGCGCCTAGAACCGCTCGGCCACCCCGGCAGGCCTAGCTTCGTTACTAAATTCAGCTAAATACCTAGGTACCACAATTAGGACCAACTTAAAATGGAAGGAACACACAGAAAATGTTGTGGGGAAGGCTAACCAAAGTCTACGTTTTATTGGCAGGATACTTAGAAAAGTAACAGACCTGCTAAGGAGACTGCCTACACTATGCTTATCCGTCCTCTTTTAGAATACAGCTGCGCGGTGTGGGATCCTTACCAGATAGGACTGACGGAGTACATCGAAAAAGTTCAAAGAAAGGCAGCACTTTTTGTATTACCTCGAAATGTGGGAGAGTGTGTCACAGAAATGATACAGGATTTGGGCTGGACATCATTAAAAGAAGGGCTTTTTTCGTTGCGACGGAATCTTCTCACGAAATTTCAATCACCAACTTTCTCCTCAGAATGCGAAAATATTTTGTTGATATCGACCGACATAGGGAGGAACGATCACCACGATAAAATAAAGGAAAACAGAGCTCGTACGGAAAGATACAGGAGTTCATTCTTTCCGCACGCTGTACGAGATTGGACTAATAGAGAATTGTGAAGGTGGTTCGATGAACCCTCTGCTAGGCACTTAAATGTGATTTGCAGAGTATCCGTGTAGCTGTAGCTGTAGATGTAGAGCTGCAATTTGTGGATCGTAAATTTACTTGGTAGAATTAATTGTCTGTGTTCTGCGGCGCTCTAATCTTATCTTTTCTTTAGAATTTTTTTAGGCGGGTTCTGACCCCACACATTATTTTTTACGATGTTTTGTTGTTTTTATTGGACATTAAGTTATTGGTTCATTACCACGGAATTTCGTGTAGTTCAATGATAGAAAGTTAGAACGCTGCAGTGTGTCGTCCTGATGCACGCGACAGTGGCCCGCTAAAATTTCTCCTATGTACTTTCGGACTCTCGGAGTGATCTTCCGCATAGCTCCAGATCCTCACTACAGACTCGACGTGTCTACGTCTCTCTTCTTCGACATTTGAGTTGCCTCCCGCTGCGTTATCATAGACACGTTTAAAGTACAGAAAATGAGTATTACTTCATATGTTTTATGATTATTTTCATTATTTATACGTATGTGAGGAGAGCAGGAAGCTGTGTTGATACTGACGCGAAGTAAAGCACGTAACGCTAGTCAACAAAATAAATCAGGAAACAGTGATAAAATGGCGCAATTACGCGACGTACAAAAAATAGTGTAGGTGATGCGCACAGTATCATTCCGGCTGGACAGTCAGCTACAGAAAACGAGTTGCAGTATGCACGATGCTTTTTATGATAACGCAGAGGGAGGCAACTAAAATGACGAAGAAGAGACACGTAGACACGTCGAGTCTGTAGTGAGGATCCGGAACTATGCGGAAGATGGTTCCTGGAGTCCGAAAGTACACTACTGGCCATTAAAATTGCTACACCACGAAGATGACATGCTACAGACGCGAAACTAAACCGACAGGAATAAGATGCTATGGTATGCAAATGATTAGCTTTTCAGAGCATTCACACAAGTTTGGCGCCGGTGGCGACACCTACAACGTGCTGACATGAGGAAAGTTTCCAACCAATTTCTCATACACAAACAGCAGTTGACCGGCGTTGCCTAGTGAAACGTCGTTGTGGTGCCTCGTGTAAGGAGGAGAAATGCCTACTATCACGTTTCCGACTTTGATAAAGGTCGGATTGTAGCCTATCGCGATTGCTGTTTATCGTATCGCGACATTGCTGTTCGCGTTGGTCGAGATCTAATGACTGTTACCAGAATATGGAATCGGAGGGTTCAGGAGGGTAATGCGGAACGAGGTGCTGGATCCCAACGGCCTCGGATCACTAGCAGTCGAGATGACAGGCATCTTATCCGGATGGCTGTAACGGATCGTGCAGCCACGTCTCGATCCCTGAGTCAACAGAGGGGACGTTTGCAAGATAACAACAATCTGCACGAACAGTTCGACGACGTTTGCAGCAGCATGGACCATCAGCTCGGAGACCATGGCTGCGGTTACCCTTGACGCTGCATCACAGACAGGAGCGCCTGCGATGGTGTACTGAACGACGAACCTGGGTGCACGAATGGCAAAACGTCATTTTTTCGGATGAATCCAGGTTCTGTTTACAGCATTATGATGGTCGCATAAGCCTTTGGCGTCATCGCGGTGAACGCACATTGGAAGTGTGTATTCGTCATCGCCACACTGGCGTATTCCCTTGGCGTGATGATATGGGGTGCCATTGGTTACACGTCTCGAGCACCTCTTGTTCGCATTGACGGCACTCTGAACAGTGGACGTTACATTTGAGATGTGTTACGACCCGTGGCTCTACCCTTCATTCGATCCCTGCGAAACCCTACATCTTTCTCTGCCTCGTGATGACTGGGCGTTGTGTGATGTCCTTAGGTTAGTTAGGTTTAAGTAGTTCTAAGTTCTAGGGGACTGATGACCATAGATGTTAATTCCCATAGCGCTCAGTGCCATTTGAACCATATGAAACCCTACATTTCAGCAGGATAATGCACGGCCGCATGTTGCAGGTGTTGTACGGGCCTTTCTGGATACAGAAAATGTTCGACTGCTGCCCTTGCCAGCACATTCTCCAGATCTCTCACCAATTGAAAACGCCTGGTCAATGGTGGCCGAGCAACTGGCTTGTCACAATACCCCAGTCACTACTTTTTTTTAACTGTGGTATCGTGTTGAAGCTGTATGGGCAGCTGTACCTGCACACGCCATCCAAGCTCTGTTTGACTCAATGCCCAGGCGTATCAAGGCCGTGATTACGGCAAGAGGTGGTTTTTCTGGGTACTGATTACTCAGGATCTATGCACCCAAATTGCGTGAAAATGTAATCACATGTTAGTTCTAGTATAATATATTTGTCCAATGAATACACGTTTATCATCTGCAATTCTTCTTGGTGTAGCAATTTTAATGGCCAGTAGTGTACATAGAAATTTTAGTGGGCCACTGTCGCGTACATCAGGACATGCTCGTCATATAGAAACTCACCGACGTGAAATGTGTAATCAGGAACGGGTCAGGGTCATCAGAATGGAAACTGTTGCCCATCAGTTTAGGTGGAGGCAGAGAAACCCGCGGTACGAAGATGAGTGATGACGTATTGTACATTTCTGATTACTTAGAAGGGATGATGGGAGACACAGTAGCTATTGCGAAAAGTTTTTATACACACAAATCAAAACTCTTGATAGTGCAAGAAAATAAACACAAAAACACATAGAGAAAGCGGAAGAAAACAGCCGGAAATATAATTATGCCGATGGCAAATCAAATGGTAATATTCCATGCCGAGCTGACACGGGAAATCTTGGAGGCGAGGACGTGATTTTATATGTTAAGTGTGTTTAAATGGATGAAGTTCTTATATCTAATCGGCTGGCCTGGTATTTGAGTTGCATCTATCTGCCTATATTCCAGCACACTGTAGGCCGTTTTCTGCGTTTTTTAAGTTCTTTGTTTTGTGGTGCCTTTGGTTAATTGACAGAATTAATTTTAGCTTTTAGTGTTTCTAATTTGTATTCTGTCTGTGAACTGAATCCTGAGCTATTCAATTGATGTTCCTCCCAGTTGGAACAATTAATTAGTTGTAGGCTTGTTAATTTACTTTGTGTTCTTCTATTGTTTCTAAGCTGCATTTATTTTAAGCGTGAGGAATTTTTACAGGTTGGCGTTTTATGTATAAGTATTTAAATTCAAATGTATTTATTGGATCTGAATGCAAGTAATATTTCCCTATGTTTGTGCTGCACTCATTTGCTCTAAATTGCTGCATTATTTTATCAGCAAACGTTTTTAAATTGAAATATTTTCGCGCCGTATCCTGCTGTCACTTATCATTCGCAACGTTTCACGCGCCAAAAATTAATGAATATTGTGACTTAGCAGTGGAGTGGTGGAGTTAGGGTTTACAGGCGTACGTAAAAACACTCGAATGAACAAAGTCCGATCCTTTATTTACACGCAAATATTTTAACAGGAAATTCATTCAAAAGCTGAATGCTCAGTCAGCGTTACAAGAGAATCGATAAAACAATTTTTATAACACAATGTTCTGGACGCTGAACAAATAAAGTATTTTTTTTAATAAAAATTTTAAGAACAGCCAACAGGAAAAATTTAAATTTGATCTTTCATTGTCCCTTTATCCTTAAAAAATAACTAATATTGAATCAGCAGGTAATGAACTATCATGACATATGCGCGCTTGGAATCAACCAAAACAGCTTTCAAATTATGTACTGGGTTCACCTTCCTGCATTTGGAACAAACAATTTTAAAGCGCTCACAGACAGTCTTTGCATAAAAAACAAATCCCATCAAGTAACATGGCAGATGGACATTGCACAGATATCCCCAGCTATTAACAAGTAAAGATTTAAATTTATGCACTGAGTTCACCGTCATACCTTTCAGAATAAATAGTATTAAACTGACCACAGGTAATCCTCACGCAATCGACAAGTCTTTTACTACATTGAATTTATAGTTCACATGTTGACATTACCCATATACAGCCCCTCTCCTAAAATGTGAACGACACTTTTTCAACAATAATCAAATGAATAACAGGAAACACAGTACTCAAATGAAGAGCACATAATGTAATAATATGATTCTTGTCAAGGCAAGCATACTCATCCATCTTAAACCACGTGGACCCAGTACAATAACCAAGATGCTTACCATTAACATAATTCACTACAGCAGTGGAATACGGCCATCTCGACCAAAATTACCTTTTTTTTATGTGTCTGAACAACGTCGCTCAGAGTCAAAAATTCGGCGAATGGTGGTCTGCTGCAGTTCAAGCGGGCCCCTTCATACAACTCTTCATGCCCACTCCATCCAACAACGGCTTGGGCCCTCCAGTTTATCGACCATGTGCCGTACTAGTCCAGTGGATCATCAGGACAAAGACTGCAACCACTTTTCATCAGCCATCTATGTCGCAGCCAGAAGTTCACGTCGTCCCCCTTTTGCCCGCAAGCTTCCAGCAACACGACGAAGCCGTTCCCGGAGCGCCCTCTCAGTCACTGCGGCCGCCGGGGGCGCTACTCGGCGGGAATTCAAAGTGGCGGCCTCTGGTGCCGGAATCGAACTGTCACAAGAATATTGAGAGCCGTGCACACAAACGTAACACAAAGTTTTAAACTTTTTCGAAAGCTGTACTCGCAGACAGCTTCCCCCCCCCCCCTCCCCCACTCAATAACGAAAGAAAACAGTTTATCGCTTGTTGCTACATTTTCACTATTCATGCATTATAACTTCCGCACGACGTTTCAGTTTGTTACTTCTGTACTACTAACTCCATTCGCAACACATTCTGCAGACGGTATCCACATGTAACGGAGACTGGGCCAAGTTGATGATCGCATTAAAACGAATAATTACTCAGTCTAATTATATGTTTCTGGATAGCATCATCGTGCGGATACTACTAACGCTTTGCAAGGTGAGAAACCAATAACTCGCATAATTACCTTTGCTGCTAGTGCAGTGTGCATTGTTTGATGTACTGTTATTTTGAAGACGTTCATAAGCTCCTCTGGAATAGCTGGTAAGAGCGTTGTTGTTTCTTTCTACACTTGACTACACCATATGCATTTCGAAGTCACTGTTTATTCATGTCTGATTCTTGTTAATCGAGCACCAAAAATTAAAACGCTTGTAACATACGCCACTGGGACATATTCACTGGGGCAACTACATGACCACTGGCCGCTGTGGCCGAGCGGTTCTAGGCGCTTCAGTCTGGAACCGCGTGACCGCTACGGTCGCAGGTTCGAATCCTGCCTCTGGCATTGATGTCCTTAGGTTAGTTAGGTTTAAGTAGTTCTAAGTTCTAGGGACTGATGACCTCAGATGTTAAGTCCCCTAGTGCTCAGAACCATTTGTACCATTTTTTGAACTAGATGACCTCGCTATCTACTGAGCCCTTCTTATTTCAAAACACCTGCAGTCGGTAATGCAGTTAATAGGTTGAAGGAAGTGAGAGCGAATCGTGTGATACTCTTGTGTTTAATGAGCACGATTTTTCTGCGACAGAAACCGCAGGTAGTGTTCTTGTTATGGGTCATGCTGAAACTGATAATGCTCTTGCCCAGGCTGCAGCACCTAAACATTAACCCCCCCCCCCCCCCCAAAAAAAAAAAAATCCTAAATGATCTCGTGATGAAATTCAGGTTGGGCATTTACGTCTACATAACTAATCTGCAATTTACGCCTGAGTACCCGGCAGAGGGTTCATTGAACCATTTTAACTCTGTTCCTCTACCGCTCCACTCTCCAACAGCCCGTAGTAAGAACGAACATTTAAATTTTTCCGTCCGACTACTGATTTTTCTTACTTTATTAGAATGGTCATTTCCCTATCTCAAGGCGAGATGGGTGTCGCGTTCGAAGGAAAATGTTAAAAACTGAAATTTCGTGGAAAGATCTCGCAGCAACGAAAAACTCCTTTGTTTCAAAAATTGCCACCCCAGTTCGTCTATCATGTCCGTGACACTCTCCCCCATATTTCGCAATGCTAAAGAACGAGCTGACTTCTTTGAACGTTTTCGATATTCGTTGTCACTATTGTCTCGTAAGGATTCCGTACTGCATAGTAATACTCTAGCAGACGATGGACAAATGTAATGTAGGTAGTCTCTTTAGTAGACATATTGCTTTTTCTAAGTGTTCTGCCATTGAAACGCAGTATTTGAGTGGCCTTCCCCGTAACTTTATCTGCGTGATCGTCCGAAATGAAGTTGTTACTTATTGTAATACCTACGTATTTAGTTGAATCGACAGCCTTTAGTTGTGAGATTTATCGTGTAACCAAGGTTTAATGGATTCTTTTTAGTAATCATGTGAATGACTTCACTTTTTCAATCTTTAGGGCAAATTGTTCCCTTTTCCACCATACGGACATCTCGCAAACTGTCTCAAATGTCTGCTCAGATTGTCCTGTAAATCGTGTGTATGGATTAGAAATAGTAGATGCCCTGTAACAGGTCCTTGGGAAACGACAGATGACTGGATAATTTGCCATCAGTTACTATGAAGTGTTACTTTTCTGACAGGAAATAACGAATAACTGGAAACAAAGCCTTTAGAAAACTGCTGATCCCATTAAGCCAAAATGATACCGGATTATTTTCGAATTTAAATCATTGCCTAAAGAAAGGGTAATATTGAAAAAAAAAAAAACAGAAACTTGTACTACTCAACGTGCAATGAAGGAATATACAGTGCAGTGTCCTCCGTATGATGAGATCTACGTTGACCCTCCACCAGAAGACTGTTGCAAATTCTACAGATAGTGACTTCAGGACTCCTCAACTTTGAAGCAGGAAAATTTATGTTTCACCAGACAACGCCGGTCAACTGCTATTTGTGTATGAGAAATCGATTGGAATCTTTTCTCATGTCAGCACGTTGTAGGTGTCGCCACCGGAGCCAACCTTGTGTGAATGCTCTGAAAAGCTAATCATTTGCATATCACAGCATCTTCTTCCTGTCGGTTAAGTTTCGCGTCTGCAGGATGTCATCTTCGTGGTGTAGCAATTTTAATGGCCTGTAGTGTACTTATAAGTTACTCATGCTGCCAGTTGTTCTTAGTTCGAATTTTAGAATATTTACTTCGTCTTCTTTTGTTAATGAATTTCAGAAAACCATACGTAGTTTCTCTGCTTTAGTGGCACTGTGATTAGGGACAGTACATTGTTGGTTGTGACTTTACGCGGGTGTACTTTACATAGGACCAGAATCTCTCTGGATTTTCTAGCAAATTTCGAGTCAGAGTTTCATTGTGGAAAGTATTCAAAGCATCTTTCCCTCGAGTTCGGGCTACAATTCGAGCTGCTGTACAACTTCCTGAGGGTTTTGCATGTTTTAAAATAAAAATAAACGAGACGAAGATGAGGTTCCCGCAGCGCAAAGCTATGGAGGGCACACACGAGCGGCGGTAGAACGTGCAGCATTGGAACACGCTCGGTTAGCACGTGGACGGCAGCTGCGCTCTGGAGGCGGCGGTGGGCGGCGGGGGCGGCAGGCAGGCAGTGAACCCGGCAGAAGCAGAGAGGCCGGAATGCTGCGAGTAGCGCCGCGGGGGCGGGCTGGCCGATACTGACCGCGACTCCGCGTGGGAGTGGCCGCCGCAGCCGCAGAGGCCCTCTGGAGCCCGCCCTGACCTGCGCCACTGCGCCTCGATACGGACTGGCCGCGGCCGGCCGCCTGCACTGCTCCGAGCGGCCGTGACCGGTACCATTAGCCGGCTGTCGTGTCCACTGTAATGCTAATGTCGCTCCCGTCCCGGCCGCCTCGCCGCCTCATACATCTCCACCCACCAGCTGTACTCCTCCACGTCCGGCCCATCCCACCGTATCTTCATCTGATCCCCTCGCTGCCTTCCCGACAAGACGTTCTGCCTTACCTGTAATGTTGACGCTCAGCAAATACCAGTAACCTCCTGACCACCTACACAGAAGAGCCAAAGAAACTGGTACACCTGCCTAACATCATATAGGGCCCCCGCGAGCAGGCAGAAATGCCGCAACACGACCTGGCAGGGACTCGACTAACTTGTGAAGTAGTGCTGCAGGATTGTCCATAAATCCGTAAGAGTACGAGAGGGTGGAGATACCATCTGGACAGCACGCTGCAAGGTATCCCAGATATGCTCAATAATGTTCATGCCTGAGGAGTTTAGTGGCCAGCGGAAAAGTTTAAACTCAGAAGAGCCACTCTGTAGCAATTCTTGACGTGTGGGGTGTCGCATTGTCCTGCTGGAGTTGCCCAAGTCCGTCGGAATACACAATGGACATGAATGGATGCAGGTGATCAGACAGGAGGCTTACGTCCGTGTCACCTGTCAGAGTCGTATCTATTCTGTCACGTTGAACGATTCTCTTCAGTCGTCGTTGTTCCCGTTCTTGCAAGATCTATTTCCGGCCGCAGCGATGTCGGAGATTTGATGTTTTACTAGATTCCTGATGTTCACGGTACACTCGTGAAATGGTCGTACAGCAGGATAATGCACGACCGCAAGTTGCAGGTCCTGTACGGGCCTCTCGGGATACAGAAAATGTTCGACTACCGCCCTGGGCAGCACATTCTCCAGATCTCTCAGCAATTGAAAACGTCTGGTCAATGGTGGTTCAGCAACTATCTGGTCACAATACGCGTCACTATTCTTGATGAATTGTGGTATCGTGTTGAAAGTGCATGGGCAGCTGTACCTGTACACGCCATCCAAGCTCTGTTTGACTCAATGCCCAGGCGTATCAAGTCCTTTGGCACCGTTGCTCGCAAGCGACTTCTAATCGAATAGCGTGCTTATGCGTCTCAGTTGTGCGAATGGATTTGTGATTTCCTGTCAGAAAGGCCAGTTCACAATAACTGACGCAAGTCAATGGGTAAAACTTAAGTAACATGTGGCGCTCCCCAAGGTAGTGTTATAGGCGTGTTATAGGCCCTCTGCTATTCCTGATCTACGAGGCACATAAACGATTTAGGAGACAATCTGAGTAGCACACTTACATTTTTTACAGATGATGCTGTCATTTATCGTCTTGTAAAGTCGTCAGATGATCAAAACAAATTGCGAAACGATTTGGACAAGATACCTGTGTGGTGCGAAAATGGCAATTGACTATAAATAATAAGAATGTGAAGACCTGCACATGAGTACCAAAAAGAACCCGCTAAATTTCGGTTACGAGAAAAATCACACAAATATTGTGAATTCAACTAAGTACTTAGGGATTACATTTACGAATAATTGAAGATGAAACAATAATATAGATAACGTTGTGCGTAAAGCAAACAAAAGACTACGATTTATTGGCAGAAAACTTAGAAAATGTGATAGACCTACTATAGAAACTACTTACGCTACACTTGTCCACCATCTTCTGGACTATTGTTGTGCGGTGTGGGATTCGCAAACAGATAGGATCAACGGAGGACATTGAGAAAGTCCAAAGAAAGGCAGCTCATTCTGTATATCGTGAAATAAGAGAGAGAGGACCACGGATATGGTACATGAATTGTGGTCGCAACCATCAAGGCAAGGGCGTTTTTCATTGCGGCATGATCTCCTCATGAAGTTTAAATCACCAACTTTCTCCTCAGAGTGTGAAATTATTTTCTTCGCGCCCACCTGCATAGGGTGGAATGATCGTTAAAATAAAATAAATCAGAGCCCGCACAGAAGGATTTCAGTGTTCGTTTCTCCCGCGCTCTGTTCGAGAGTGGAACGGTAGAGAAATAGCTTGAAAGTGGTTCGATGAAACCTCTACCATATACGTAATTGTGAATTGAAGAGTAATCGCCGGTCGCTGTGGCCGAGCGGTTCTAGGCGCTTCAGTCCGGAACCACGCGGCTGCTACTGTCGCAGGTTCGAATCCTGTCTCGGGTGTGGATGTGTGTGATGTCCTTAGGTTAGTTAGGTTTAAGTAGTTCTAAGTCTAGGGGACTGATGACCTCAGATGTCAAGTCCTACAGTGCTTAGAGCTATTTGAATCATTTTGAAGCGTAATCATGTGGATGTAGATGTAGATTTTCAGAGGAATGCAGGACAGCCACAGGGGTTCACAAGGAGGGACGAGGGGGCAAGAGAGGGCGGCATTTGCCCGCTCCTGGGGTCTGGGTACAGACTTATTGTTCATTAGAGGATTCTCACAAATTTCTATCGGCGGCTCAACTGGACTGCCGATTTAACACTGCTGAGTCTGACGGAAGATACTGTGACCCCAGCAATCGCTGTACAGTACGCTCAGGAGGAACGATCAATATTCCGGCATATGAGAGGGACTAAAAAGCGTACCTCAAGAGCTATGAACACTTGTTCAGTAGATGAGAAGTGTTTCACAGTAGCGGAGATGAACAATTGCTCATAGCTCTTAAAGTATGCATTTTAGAGCCCATGTTTACTAGACCTGTTGTAAGTTTGTTACTTTAATTTAGTATGATGAAAGCGGTACTGATGGACAATAAAAGCGGGTTAAAAGCTGTGAGCTGTCTGGGGAAGTTAACCTTGCATTACTGCGCAACTGTTTCACCAGGTATCCAGTCTAGCTTACCAAATTCCCAACCAGACTAACATTAATTATAATCTTTTAATAGTCATACGACAACCGGTGATATATATATATATATATATATATATATATATATATATATATATATATATATATATATATATATATATATATATATAAAAGTGAATTTAAATAAAAAGAAATAAACCAGTTTATATTTGGAAATTTATTTTAACATTGATCATTGAAATTTCAGTATATTAAACGTGAGTTATAACTCAGCTGGTGCCTTATTTAGGACTGTGAAAATGTGAGTTTGCAATCTTACGGAACACATCAAATATGGAGGCAAGATCGGGAGACTGCATACAACACTGCATTCATAAAACAACACACAAAGAATGTTGAAACGTATGCAAGAGAAAGCTAACCACTACCAACAGATTCAAATTTTCACCCAAAGAAGTTACGTTCGTAGCACAATCCTGTCCGTCATGTAATTACCACACACTGGTATACTAAATTCATATTAACTCTGTGAAATCTTCGCGAAAAGAATAGCTGAGGGCTACTTTGATGATTACACCACTTGCTTCACGTGGTCAACTTGGTTTACACAAAGAGTGTAACTCCACAATAATTTTCATAATTAAAATAAATTAGATCGAAAAGCAATTTACAAAAGAAAAACCTCGAACTGGTTACTAACGTCTTACTGTTAACCTGACGGGTCAAAAAGTTATATAAGCACGTGGTACTGGTCTCGCAAAGTACACCCCACGTGGGTTGAACATAAAGAAAAGTTGCTATATTGAAAAATATTGTCAAGACGAGACGTTATAATCACACAAGCATTCGCATTTAAGATTGATCTTAGTTAGAGTTACTAATCAACACGTGGTTCCACTTTACTCACAAAGTAGTGACAAAGCAACTACCGGAAAATAATCTGAACTTCACACGAGAATTACACTGCGCTGTAATTTAAGATAACATTAGATATTTTAGAGCTAAACCTGAAATAAAGGTGATTAAATTTTCAGTTAGGCTGAACTTAAGAAATCCATTGTCCTACGGACTTAGCAGACACGCGCTTAGCCGGAGATCTTACCACTTCAGACGCTCGCCACGGACCCACTGACCTGCGCTCCTACCGAGCGTGCTTCCCAAATACAAACGGAAGTGACCAGAGGGGCAGCTTCCTATACCAACATGACAACGGACGGACAGGACCATACTAAGAATAGAAACCTCTTTGCTTTTAGAAAGCGTAGCTACCTGTTCCGACGTTGGTCCTACTGTTCTCTAGCAGACAGGCTTGTCTGCTACCCTCAAGCATGCAACTACAAATACATTTGCTCATTCATCCTCTCACACAGAAGGGAAGGGGGATGACAGTATCTTATCATACACAGTGTATAAAAGAAAGCGGATGTAGGTTCCGTATGAGACTGTGTGACATGAATTACATATAAACTGTGTTTTAAAGTGTAGTAGTGTGACAGATCGTTCTTGTTTATGTGTAAAAGTAACACGTTCCACTACTCAGTCTCCTCCCAGATAGTCAGAAACGCCACAGTAAATTTAGAAGAGGAATTTATGCCGTAAATGACAATAGATTTAAGAAATTAAACATGAAAGGAATCCAACAGAGACCTTTCACTGTTAGCTTCCAATGATCATTCCTATCATATCCATGAATATTGACCATTCATCCTTGTATATCCCAAGTATTTTTAGTTATTGCCCTGGTCATAGGAAATTATGCCGATTTATAGATGCTGCGCTGTTGTACCGCAAAATGGATGCGAAAGTTTTCAGAGCCGTGCCGAAATAGCGTCCTAAGACTTTTCTCTGTCGGTTCCTACGCAATCCATACCGAACTGCAGACTCCACAAATTAATCAGAGTAGAATATTACCGTTTTCTTTGATCGGAGAAGAGCCGCGACGGCTTTCTGAATACACAGCGTGTCCATAATCAGAGTTCCAGTTTCAAAACGTTGCAGAAAGAGAATCACTCCTCAGAACGACGTCAAGTTCGAACAGCATATTACTGACGCAGGGGAAAATATCATGGAAAAAAGAATATCAATAGATGTCTCTGTAAAGGTCTTAAGTCCGATGAAAATGACTGGTGAATCGTAATACGATGGCTATTGATTGAGATGCATATTACGAAATCCGCACTGTTCAATGTTCATGACTGCCGGTCCTATTGGCCAATTTGAAGACGATTTTGGGGGATTACTCACATCCATCCGGTTGAATACTGGCCCTGAGTTTCCAAGCAGCCCAAAAAATGAGACTTTCGAAACGCACTTTATTGGGTTGGGTTGTTTTGGGGGAAGAGACCAAACTGCGAGGTCATCGGTCTCATCGGTTTAGGGAAGGACGGGGAAGGAAGTCAGCCGTACCCTTTCAAAGGAACCATCCCGGCATTTGTGTGGAGCGATTTAGGGAAATCACGGAAAACCTAAATCAGGATGGCCGGACGCGGGATTGAACCGTCGTCCTCCCGAATGCGAGTCCAGTGTGCTAACCACTGCGCCACCTCGCTCGCTCGCACTTTATTCAACTTCAGTTGTGCCAGTCAACATTAAAAACAGAAACCGTGAGAGTGACGCTATAAGTCCATTAACGTGGTCAGAAACAAGTTGTCGGAAGCAAACAAACATCGTTATTACGAAAGTTGGATAAGTGTTTTTTTAATGTTTATTCCCTTTTTCTGCCTTCCGTGGAACATTGAAGGGACAGCTTCTTACTATCAACAGTTCATAGCTAGTTGGTTAACTTGGATATAATTATGTGATGATGTAATTTCAGATTTCTGAATTAAAATGATAGCACTAGTATCAAAAGATTGCTTACACTATTCAAGTAACGGAGGTTATAATTAAAGTACAGCTACTCAAAGCAGTCTAGCGGCTCTAATTACCGTATGACAGCGAATCGTGGCAGATATGGTAATGCGTTAATGCGGAAGTGATTTACTCTGGAAATGAATTAATTCCAGATTTGGCCACCAGGTGCAAATCTGGCGCTGTACAGCATCTCGTCGTCATCTGCGGTGCTAATACTAAACAAGCTCTGTAAGCGGCGTTAATAATAAAATCAACATTACTCTTTTCTCATTTGTCTGACCTTTCCTGCCACCTTTCCATTTCTAATCCATTTAAGATGGAAAGGTTTCTATACGTTTATTTTGCGGTGTGTAGAATAGAGTACTTCTTACTACGACTGAATGTTCTCCCCTTTCCTGTTCCACTCACGAATGGCGCGTGGGAAAAGTGATTGTCTATAAAGGTCCGTACGACATCTAATTTATCTAATTTTGTCGTCTTGATCATTTCGCGAGACATATGTGGGAGGAAGTAATATGTTGCCGACTCTTTTTAGACGTAAGCTCTGGAAGTTTCAATAGTCAGTCTCTCCTCTGTAGTGACGTTGACCACCAGAGATTGCTGAGCATCTCCGTAGAGCTCTCCCGACGAGTAACAACCCCGTGGCGAAACGTGCTGCTCTTCGTTGGATCTCCTCTACCTCTTCTGTTCATCCTACTTGGTATGGGGGACGGGTTGACGAAAATTAGTCAATTGTCGGTCTTAAAGATGTTTTGTAAGTCACCTCCTTCACGGATGTCTACATTTCCTGAAGATTCTCCCAATGAATCCCAGTCTGATACCTGAATTTCCCACTATTTGCTTTATGTTGGTTAGTTACTGAGTTTCATGTACCATGGATCATTCTCCACAGTACATTATAATGATGTGGAACGAGACATTTTACATTCACCTCGCAAATTAATTTATAAATATGGCTACATGCAGAACATTTATAAGGTGTATATATAGTAATTTCATCCACCACCTTCTACACATTCCAATAACAGAATCAAAGAGAATCTTTTTCAGTTTGTTTTCAACTTTTACTTTTCTTTCTGGCAGACATTTTATGTCACTGGGTACGTTATCAAAGATTTTAGCTGCATCATTGTGCACCCCTTTTTGTAGGGCCTACTAAAGGCAACCTCAGTACGGAGAAATGAATGTCATTTTTCCTTCTGATGCTTTAATTATGTACATCATTGTTTATTTTCAACTGCAGTGGATTATTTACAACAAGCTCCATGAGGGAATAAATACACTGTGGTTCAAATGGCTCTAAGCACTATGGGACTTAACAGCTGTGGTCATCAGTCCCCTAAACTTAGAACTAATTAAACCTAAGTAACCTAAGGATATCACACACTTCCATGCCCGAGGCAGGATTCGAACCTGCGACCGTAGCAGCAGCGTGGTTCCGGACTGAAGTGCCTAGAACCGCTCGGCCACCGCGGCCGGCTAAATACACTGTGAAGCAGTGGTCAGAATGCCCAATTTCTTAGGCAGATACCTATAAGACGATCGTGGATGAGCACCACATACTATACATACAGTACGTTTTTGAGCAACGAACACTCTTCCTTGAAAATGAATTAACTCAGAACATTAATGCATTTGACATTATTGAATGAAAATCTGAAAAACATGCCAACTTACTGGATTCCCTGTCCCAAGATTTGCATTGGTTCTAAGTGCAAATATGGCTGGACTTATTGTTTTAGGAATGCCTAAATGTTATTTTCTCATTTCAAATTCTCATCAGTATGGACACCGAAGAATTTTGAAATTTCTTTCCTATTTACTAACTTATTTCCTCAACACGTGTTTCACTTGTCATTAGTGTGGTACCTCTCGATGTGCAGAACTCAAAATGTCGTAAACAGTCCTTTTCAATCCATCCCAGGCATGTTCGATAGGGTTCATGTTTGGAGAACATACTGGCCACTCTAGTCGAGCGACGTCGTTATCCGGAAAGAAGTCAATACAAAATGTGCACGATGTGGGTGCGAATTGTCGTCCACGAACACGAATGCTGAACCAATATGCTGCCTATATGGTTGCACTATCGGTCGCCGCCTTCCATGACCACCTGCGGCCCACAATCTTCTTCTTCTTTTCCTTTAAGATTTATCCCGCGTGCTTGAGGGATCCGCTGCATGGGTCCGTTGTCTCCATTTCGCTCTATCACGGGCTGCATCTGCGTGGATGGTCACGCATTTAAGGTCTTAATGAATCGTATCAGCCCAACGTAGCTTAGGTCGTCCTTTGGGTCCACTGCCGACGACTTTAAGTGTTTAACCCGCCTTGGCAATAGAGTCATCACCGGCCCATAAAACATACCCAAACCATCGAAGATGACGCTCACTCATCTGTCTTGGATCGGTGGAACACCAAACTGTTTCCTAATGCTGTCATTAGATACTTAATCTAACTTAGTGATGCCCGCTGTCCACCGTAGTACATTCGTTTCCATTACACTTAGGCGGCGTTCCGTTTCAACTGTAGTCGGCCAGCACTCACAACCATACTGCTCTGATGACAGTGCAATAGATTTTTGATTTTAAACTATCTTTCATCCTGCCGTCGCAAGTGACCCCGGTTGTTGTACGCCATTTCATCAAGGCTGTCTGAGTTCTGGTGTTGACCTTTTCGGTGAGTCGGCCGTCAACGGTGATCGTGGAACCAAGGCCCTACATAATGCCACTCCAAAACAGCAGGGAACCTCCACTTTGCTGCACTCGCTGGACAGTGTGTCTAAGGCGATCAGCCTGACCGGGTTGCCTCCAAACACTTCTCCGACGATTGTCTAGTCGAAGGCATATGCGACACTAATCGGTGAAGAGACACGTGATGCCAATCCTGAACAGTCCATTCGCCATGTTGTTGGCCGCCTCTGTACCGCGCTGCATGGTGTCTTGGTTGCAAGAAACGTCGCCATGGACATCGGGAGTGAAGTTGCGCGACATGCAGCTTATTGTGCACAGTTTTTGAGTCGTAACAAGACGTCCTGTGGCTGCACGAAAAGCATTGTTCAACATGGTGACGTTACTGTCAGTGTTCCTCCGAGCCATAATCCGTAGGTAGCGGTCATCCATTGTAGTAGTAGCCCTTGGGCGGCCTGAGCGAGGCCTGCCATCGACAGTTCCTGTCTCTAGGTATCTCCTCCCTGTCCGAACAACATCGCTTTGGTTCACTCCAAGACGCCTGGACGCTTCCCTTGATGAGAGCCCTTCCTGGCATAAAGTAACAATGTGGACGCGATCGAACCGCGGTAATGACTGTCTAGGCATGGCTGAACTGCAGGCAATACGAACCGTGAACCTCATTCCTGTTGGAATGACTGGAATTGATCGGCTGTCGGAACCCCTCCGTCTAACAGGCGCTGCTTATGCATGGCTGTTTACATCTCTGGGCGGGTTTAGTGACATCACTGAACAGTCAAAGGGACTGTGTCTGTGATACAATATCCACAGTCAAGTCTATCTTCCGGAGTTCTGGGAACCGGGGTGATGCAAAACTTTTTTTTATGTATATATACAGGGTGGTCCATTGACAGTGACCAGGCCAAATATTTCACGAAATAAGCATCAAACGAAAGAACTACAAAGAACGAAACTCGTCTAGGTTGAAGGGGGAAACCAGACGGCGCTATGGTTGGCCCGCTAGATGGCGCTGCCATAGGTCAAACGGATATCAACTGCGTTTTTTTAAACAGGAAGCCCCATTTTTTATTACATGTTCGTGTAGTACGTAAAGAAATATGAATGTTTTAGTTGGACCACTTATTTCGCTTTGTGATAGATGGCACTGTAATAGTCACTATCGTATAAGTACGTGGTATCACGTAACATTCCGCCAGTGCGGACAGTATTTGCTTCGTGATACATTACCAGTGTTAAAATGGACCGTTTACCAATTGCGGAAAAGGTCGATATCGTGTTGATGTGTGGCTATTGTGATCAAAATACCCAACGGGCCTGTGCTATGTATGCTGCTCGGTATCCTGGACGACATCATCCAAGTGTCCGGACCGTTCTCTGGATAGTTAACTTCAGCTGCTGTCACGGCTAATCCGCACATCAGTAGCAGACAAACTGCGCGATAATCGGGAATCTCAAAAATGTCGGTGTTGAGAATGCTACATCGATATCGATTGCACCCGTACCATATTTCTATGCACCAGGAATTGCATGGCGACGACTTTGAACTACGTGTACAGTTCTGCCACTGGGCACAAGAGAAATTACGGGTCGATGACAGATTGTTTGCACGTGTTCTATTTAGCGACGGAGCGTCATTCACCAACAGCGGTAACGTAAACCGGCAACATATGCACTATTGGGCAACGGAAAATCCACAATGGCTGCGACAAGTGGAACATCAGCGAGCTTTGCGGCTTAATGTATGGTGTGGCATTATGGGAGGAAGGATAATTGGCCCACATTTAATCGATGGCAATCTAAATGGTGCAATGTATGCTGATTTCCTACGTAATGCTCTACCGATGTTACTACAAGATGTTTCACTGCTTGACAGAATGTCGATGTACTTCCAACACGATGGATGTCCGGCACATAGCTCGCGTGCGGTTGAAGCTGTATTGAATAGCATATTTCATGACAGGTAGATTGGTCGCTGAAGGACCATACCATGGCCCGCACATTCACCGGATCTGACCTCCCCGTATTTCTTTCTGTGGGGAATGTTGAAGGATATTTGCTATCGTGATCCACCGACAACGCCTCACAACATGCGTCAGCGCATAGCCAATGCATGTGCGAACATTACAGAAGGCGAACTACTCGCTGTTGAGAGGAATGTCATTACACGTATTGCCAAATGCATTGAGGTTGATGGACATCATTTTGAGCATTTATTGCATTAATGTGGTATTTACAGGTAATAGTGTGTAACACCCCACCCGTCACTTGTCTGGTATTGGTGTGTGTTCACCCCAGATAATTGACTAACAGATCAACAGAGAGTGCAAAACTTCCGCAATGTCGGATAATGCAGATTGAACTGTGGTGGCAGTGTTGACATTAATTGATTCAGAATTGATCACTTTTAATTAAAAAGGGGTGCACATTGATGTTATATTCAGTTATTGAACACCAGATGCAAATGTTGAACATAAAATTAATTAAGAAAGTGACTTGGGATTTCAACTACTTGATTGAAAACAGATGCAGTCGATTACCACAAATTTATTTTAACTCCCGACCTTCAATCATCACATTACAAGACTCTCCTATCAGGCAGTGGTAATAAATTGCGTTTGCGTGGAGTAAAGCGCGATAACTCAAAATTAATTCCTATCGACTGACTCAGGCGTAATGCCAAGTGCGAGAAGAATTCTGCAATACACGGCCCGTGAAACCCTCGTGGAAACTTTGCCGACGTGATCGAACAAATTAATCAGTGGCTGGAGTGGGCGCAATATTACTGAATACAGCGTGGCGGAGCGGCGTCGTTACGCGGACGTTGGCCGGGCTCGTGGTGCTGCAAGGCTGCGCTCGTCTATTCACTCCTAGCTATCTTGCTCAGTACATAGCTGAACGAGAACTTTGTATCTTCAAGATCAATCGTTCCGTTTGCTAAGTCCTAAACTGCACAGATGCTCACTCTCTCTGAGGCAAGCTGAGTAAAGAACGCCACATCCGCACTCTAGGCAAGCTGGGAACAGAAAACCTCTACGGGGACTTCTCCCAGTCCGCTCTTCGCCTTGGTTTCCCCTCCAGCAAAATCACTTACGTCAATTGCAGCGCAAGTCACGTTAACTACCCGTCGCTTCCCAGGGCCGACCAATGCCTGCTCTGGGAAGTGAACAAATTCCCACAAAATTTCCCTTTTTCTCAACTTCTGCTATTTAGCTCCTCCCAGGCCACCCATCAAAGTTAGCATCTGCACAAAACACCATTTTTTCCGGAATTCTGACTCCCAGGAGAGTACTTCAAATTCCTTGGTCCTATGTTCCCATCGGAGGCCAGCGTATTTCATTCTGTCGCTCATCACCTGATTTACTTCAGACTCTGCAGACCGTGAATTCAGCGTGAAGTTGCTATAGTCATGAACACGCATATTTTGGCCTCTGTTGACCTCTCCACTGTAGCTTTGCACGGCTTACTCGCATGTTTCACTGAAAACGGGACGACGGACATTTATCAACAGGCGTACAAGTTCTCCGTCTGCTTCCCGGTACACCAGCATTGGGTCAACCACCCACTCACTGTCACTCATCTTAAGGCAACTGGTGGCCGCACCCTGTTACCGCTTTCTCAGTGCTTGAGCCACCTTAAGCTGCCTATTGTCGCTTCCTTTCGCCGCTCCCCAGCCGTCAACTCGAAAACTTCCCTAGGATAAACTAGCCTCCAGTAAACTGACGCGTTTCCATGTCGTGTGAATTACTTTAAAACCATCACCCGACATTATTTATTCCAATACGTCCATACTATACCCTCTACAAGACGCATTGTGCCTTGTCCAACTAAAACATTCATATCTCTTTACATACTACATGAATATGTAATAACAATGGGGGTTCCTATTTAAAAAAACGCAGTTGATATCCGTTTGACCTCTGGCAGTGCCATCTAGCGGGCCTACCACAGCACCATTTGGTTTCCTCCCTCAAGCTAGACAAGTTTCGTTCTTTGTAGTTTTTTCGTTTGACGCTTATTTCGTGAAATATTTGGCCCAGTCAAATATATATAAATGTGAAATGTACCAAAATTGACACAGGAAGCGTAAATGTAGAACATACGGAGGACTTGTGATATTTCTTTTGTTGTCATAGCCACACATCATCAGAGAAAAATTCAATATTCAACACATACTTAAATTGATCAAAATTACTGCACTGGAGGTCTGAACAAAAGAAAGTGAAGATTATTCTTATTTTTAATATCAATTACATGAATTGAACTACTGATTTGAAAACGGGATGACTTGTGAAAACCTACGACTATAATAACAGTGGATTTGTTCATGAAGTAACTGTTCTGCAACCAGTAAAGATTTTATTTTTATTTAAATTTTGCACTAGATGTTTCGGGCAATGTTTCCCATTTTAAAGTGCGTTTTGTGTGTTCTATCCCATTTATTTGTGATATTTTCGATCCGTGAGGTGCTATATTATTCTGCTACCTTCAGGTTTTCTTGTGACCGAATTGTGCAAATACTCACACTCATTAAACGTCGTGTGTGGGTTTATGCAGAAGTGGAGCACATGAAAACCTAAAGTCAACAGAAGAATACAGTACGTGAAAAATCGAAAACATTACGAATAAATGGCACAGCACACACAAAACACGCTTTAAAATGGGAATCATTTTCCAAAACGCGCAGTGCGAAGTATAAATAAAAAGAAAATCGTGACTGGTAGCCGAACGTTATAATGAACAAAATCAAAAGGTATATTATTTATGACAAACTGCATCTCTTTATATGAAAGGTAATGTCCTGACTGACTGAACGAAAGAAACTTTTAAACTTGTTGGCCTTGTACTGAAGGACTCGTTTAAGAAGGCATTTTTTGACATTCCTCCCCTGAGGGGCCAAAACAGAGGGTGGGAGGTACCGTACGTTTGAACATTCCCCATTGTACACTAAATTCTCGCTAATACGGCTCTCAGTAGTCGTGCCTTTCAGTAATCTGTCATACTGCCAGCGTCTAGTCGTTCAACCTGAAACGACGCCTACAATAATGAAATTTCGTCTGCAATATTGTTGTTAGTTAATTATAATATGCAACATTCCTGTACACTTTGAAATTGTGGCTTTCCTTATGGTTCATTATCATGGCTTCTAAAGGGAAACACGTAGTGCTAGACCTTAAGCAGAAACTCGAAATTAGGTATAAACTGAACTGAAGTTCTTCACAGAAAACCATTGTTGCTGGCAACAGTGTTGGACGAGCAACTATTTATGAGCAAACATCAGTAGAAAAGAGGTAATCATAAGCTCACAGGAAAGTTGCGATGAAACTGATGAAGAAGAGGACATAGGAGGAGAGAATATGAGGATATCTCAAACTGCTGGTGCTGAAACTGGAGACCTCTTACTGGAGTACATTATGCAACAGTCAGAAACATGACAGGACCTATGATATGCATGTAAGGCCGTTGTGTGATAAAGCATATTACAGTCGCGTATCATCATGGTGACACCAAAAATTTTGGGACATGTTTCATAGTGAATGTGGAGTGATACTAATATGCATGTACACACTCAAGGCCTAAGTTTTCTGTAAAAATGAGTATATCTTTTAATTTGATAAAGTAAAATCCCTATGTGCTTATGCTAACTTTTAGATACTTCAACAGTCCGGCACTTCCGCTAATCCGGGACCCATATGTGCGAGGAATGGGCGGTTTAGCAAGAGTCTAGTGTATGCAAATGACGCACAATGGTGGAATGACCACAGTTCATCACATTTGCCAGTTCTCGAGTACATTCACGTGGAACCTTGTGGAGTAATGCGTTTAAACAATCTTCATCAAACCCCAAATGTCTTCCTGAAGCTGGAAAGTCACTAATGTTAACACGATCCTCCTTAAAACGAGAAAAACATGTTGTTGCCGTACTTTGTCCAATTGCATTATCCCCATACACGGCGCAAGTATTCCTGTCTGCCTGCGCTGCTGCCACATCTCCACTGAACTCAAATGTCTAAAATGTTCCGATTTCTCAACTTGGCACTCCTTTTTGTAGCGTCCACAGCTCCACTCACTGTATCCAAATGAGAATACGTAAACTAAAATAACAACAGTGAATTGGAAGCAAAAAATGACAATCGATAAATAAACCCGTGGCAGCCGGAATACCAACACGCAAAACAAAAACGCTACGAACTTATGCACCAACCTAACGATAAATTTAAAAGTATTCAGAAGTGGCCTGGCAATGAATGCTGCTGTCAGCTGATCGACGTGTTGGTTTCAATATAATGACGTCATGCACTGTCTACGTCACCTATTATCTGAGGTTTTGTGTCTGGACGCAACTGTGCCGTGCAGGTAACATGGCGGGCGAGTGATGCGTATGAGATGAAAAATACTTTGTTGCGTCCCCAGTGCGTGCGCCCTCATTCTCTGTCACAGGTCAGTCTTGGCCTGCCCTGGTAAACAGCCAATATTGGGGTGAGTGCCACACTTGCCCAATGTTTCTGCTCCTCACCATCCATAAATACACTACTGGCCATTAAAATTGCTACACCAAGAAGAAATGCAGCTGATAAAAGGGTATTCATTGGACAAATATATTATACTAGAACTGACATGTGATTACATTTTCACGCAGTTAAGGTGCATCGATCCTGAGAAATCAGTACCCAGAACCACCACCTCTGGCCGTAATAACGGCCTTGATACGCCTGGGTATTCAGTCAAACAGAGCTTGGATGGCGTGTGCAGGTACAGCTGCCCATGCAGCTTCAACACGATACCACAGTTCATCAAGAGTAGTGACTGGCGTATTGTGACGAGATAGTTGCTCAACCACCATTGACCAGACGTTTTCAATTCGTGAGACATCTGGAGAATGTGCTGGCCAGCAGTCGAACATTTTCTGTACCCAGAAAGGCCCGTACAGGACCTGCAACATGCGTTCGTGCATTATCCTGCTGAAATGTAGGGTTTCGCAGGGATCGAATGAAGGATAGAGTCATGCGTCGTAACAAATTTGAAATGTAACGCCCACTGTTCACAATTCCGTCAATGCGAACAAGAGGTGACCGAGACGTGTAACCAATGGCACCCCATACCATCACGCCGGGTGTTACGCCAGTATGGCGATGACGAATACACGCTTCCAATGTGCGTTCACCGCAATGTAGCCAAACACGGATGCGACCATCATGACGCTGTAAACAGACCTGGATTCATCCGAAGAAATGACGATTTGCCATCCGTGCACCCAGATTCGTCATTGAGTACACCATCGCAGGCGCTCCTGTCTGTGATGCAGCGTCAAGGGTAACCGCAGCCATAGTCTCCGAGCTGATAGTCCATGCTGCTGCAAACGTCGTCGAACTGTTCGTGCAGATGGTTGTTGTCTTGTAAACGTCCCCATCTGTTGACTCAGGGATCGAGACGTGGCTGCACGATCCATTACAGCCGTGCCGATAAGATGCCTGTCATCTCGATTGCTAGTGATACGAGACCGTTGGGATCCAGCACGGCGTTCCGTATTACCCTCCTGAACCCACCGATTCCATATTCTCCTAAGAGTCGTTGGATCTCGACCAACGCGAGCAGCAATGCCGCGATACGATAAACCGCAATCGCGATAGGCTTCAATCCGACCTTTATCAAAGTCGAAAACGTGATGGTACGCATTTGTCCTCCTTACACGAGGCATGACAACAACGTTTCACCAGGCAACGCCGGTCAACTGCTGTTTGTGTATGAGAAATCGGTTGGAAACTTTCCTCATGTCAGCACGTTGTAGGTGTAGCCTCCGGCGCCAACCTTACGTGAATGGTCTGAAAAGCTAATCATTTGCATATCACAGCATCTTCTTGCTGTCGGTTAAGTTTCGCGTCTGTAGCACGTCATCTTTGTGGTGTAGCAATTTTAATGGCCAGTAGTGTAAATTTGAGTCCCCGGGAAACTTTCACTCCGTCGCCTGTTGAGTTAAAATGTGCTGTGTTTGCTTTATTCCACCCATAATGAATATACAGTGGATAAGTACCACCAACATCGCGGAACTAATATGAAAAACAGTATCAAATACGCCAACCCTAAACACTCAGTCAGATGCGGAAAAATGAATTCTTTTGCTGGAGCGTTGCGTAGCACACTGCCCCTTGCCACCGCTTCCATATTCTCCTAAGAGTCGTTGGATCTCGACCAACGCGAGCAGCAATGCCGCGATACGATAAACCGCAATCGCGATAGGCTACAATCCGACCTTTATCAAAGTCGAAAACGTGATGGTACGCATTTGTCCGCCATTACACGTGCACACCATGACAATTTACCTCCGACTCGTGTATCCAATAGTATGTCTGCTGAAAGCCAGGCAGATGTAAACTTAAAACATCGAAGAAATATTGATATTACAAGTAGCGATGACTTCAAGTCCTGACAAAATGCCGCAACGTACTACTCTTTAGCTTCTCGTACCCTCTGAGACATGTCTTTTTATGTACCGTTGTCGACTTTCATAGTTCTAGATGACGGAGAAGTAGCGCGATTGATATCGCTTTTGGTGTTCGAAAATATTTATTAACAACAGGAAAAGTGTAAGCTCATCAGACAAAATAGTGACCTACTCAAAAGACAATGCACGTCGCTTTGAACGTCGTAAATGAAATGAAATGCGCGGATGGCATTGTCTGCCGGGAGACCCCATCAGGGGATGATCGGCCGCCGAGCGCAAATCTTAGTTCAGTCGACGCTACATGGGGCGACTTGCATGCTGGTGATGAGGAGGACAACACAACACCCAGTCCACGAGCGGAAAAAGCCTCCAAGCCGGCCGGGCATTGAACCCGGGCCCTTTTGCACGGGAGGCAAGCACGTTACCACCCAGCTAAGCAGGCGGACTGACCGGCGTAGATTGATTAGAACTGGTACCAGTCGGCTGTATGGCATCACCGCCGTAATGAGTCGACGTAGAGACATGACAGAGACCTGTGTTCGAAGCCCAGCCTTGGTCGCTTTAGTCTGCATATATACGAGGGCATTTCGAAAAGTAAATATACAAAATATACAATGGCTCGCAGTCATTAAAAAGAACATTTATTTAGAAATGGTGAGTTACATCTTATTAACTGGATTATTTGTTATTTTTCGACATAATCACCCCCGTTATCCAAACATTTGTTAAGTCGGTGCTCAAGCTTTTGTATCCCACAGTCATAGAAGGTTGCTGCCTTCACCGTCGTGGAATGATTTTCCATCAAGATGTGACTTCAGGTAACGGAAGACATGGAAGTCGGTGGGCGCAAGGTTTGGGCAGTATGGCGGATGGTCCAATACGTCCCATTTGAATTGTTTGAGTAGTGCTTTGGTTACGAGCGCTGTGTGGGGCCGAGCGTTGTCATGAAGCAAGGGGACTCCACTTGTCAGCATTCCCCTGCGTTTGTTTTGAATTGTCCTTCGAAGACGTTTCAAAGTCTGGCAATATGCAGCAGCATTAATTGTCGTTCCAGGAGGCATAAATTCCAACAGAAGAAATCCTTGAATAGAAGAATGCCTTGTCTGTCCCAAGAAACAGAAGCCATGATTTTCTTCGCTGAAATCGACGTTTTGCATTTCTTGGCTTTTGGTGAATTCAAATGGCGCCATTGCATTGACTGTTGCTTGGATTCAGGTGTATGGTGATAAATCCACATCTCGTCACCTGTCACAATGTGATCAAGGAACTCATCACCTGCTTCAGCATAGCGTGTGAGGAAGTCGAGTGCAAGGCCCATCCTTTTCCTTTTGTGTTCTTCCGTTAACAGTTTTGGAACCCAGCAGGCACACAATTTCCTGTACCCTAACTTGACAGTCATTGAGAGAGTTGTCATTGACACTTCCGGTATGATCTGAAGCAATTCTTTCAATGTGAGACGTCTATTCGCACGAATTGCTTCCTCCATTCTCCAAAGAAGGGCATCAGAGATCATAGATGGCCGACCTGTTCTTTGTTCGTCATGAACATCGATACTACCTTGAGAGAAATGACGACACCATTTCGTTACATTTTGTCGATTTATAATGTTCCCAGAAACAATTTCTTTGTGAATATCCTCTGGTTGCTGACCTTTTGCATGAAGAAAACGTATGAGCGCACTTCGCATTTGGCGGGATTCTGAATCGGCGCAGCCATTGTAAACACGACCTACTCCAACCAGAAGCAACGTTCAACTGCCGAATGACCGCGAGGAGAAAGCTAACGGTTCAAGGTTAACACCAGTGTTGCCAACATGCTCGCCAAGACTCTTCTGTTCCTCTGGCGTACGGTGTACCTTTCCTTTCCGAAATACCCTCGTACATCATAAACGTTTGAGACTTGAGAAGGCCACTGGAACCATGTAGTTCTATGTGATTAAAGAAGCTGTGCCTGGGTTTCAGGCAGGGTCCCTATTTCTTTTGATGTTGAGGTACTATTCAAGTACAGGTGGAGAGCTTCTGCAATCTATTTTGAATTTAGTCGGAATACCATGTGGGCTGAAGCATGAATGGGAATTTGGATTGAGTGGTGAGGCTTGCTAGAGTAGTCCATGCAGTTGTGCAAAGCCAGGGTAGCCTACTGGTTAGCACATCTGCCTACTGAGCAGGGGACTTGGATTCGAATCCTGGCGACGTCACATATTTTCATTCGTTGCTTCAGTCTGCATATATAAACCATAGATGTCTGACACTTGAAGAGGTCGCTGGAACCATATAGTTTCAATTGAAATGACAGAATGGCAGAAAGAAGCTGTCGCATGGGACATGTCCAGGACCAGACCGAGAATACAGAAGTCCGATTTGTTTATATATCAACGAGACTTTCCAACGTGTCTACAAGGAATGGTGTCAGACTGGAATGGTCACAACTATTTAACATTGCACAAGAAAAATGTTCTTAAAAATGTCCTCACTGACAGAGACCAAAGATAAGCCGACGGCAGTCGGTTTCTAACGCAAGCGAACAGTACATGCAGTTCCCTTCGTAATGGACATTTGGAATCGGGTAACTCCCAAAAGGCTATGCTCGCAGTAGTACATGAAGCTGTACGTCATCAACGGGCCACACAATACTGACTGGAGAATTGTAGCTTGGTCCAACGAATCGTGATTTTGTTTCTTTCCAAATGAAGCTAAGTGTCGAGAGCACCGGCGGCATTGAGATGTTTAAACAGCAATGTGTGATAAGTTTAGTTCAGACTGAAGATGGTTCTATTACGTTGTGCGTGTGTTATTAGTACCATGACTTGGGCCCGCTCTTTCAGCTTACCGTGAACCTGAACAGTGTGAACTAGTATTGCCCTGTCTCCTATAGCTTCACGATAAGTATGCTGCGAAGATGGGCAGTGTTCAAATGACTTGAGGTAAACGAGACTCAGAATACATCCTCTTTGCCAACACATGTTGCAAACTCTTGAGCGAGAGCTACTAATCAACGCAAAATCAGAAGAACGCAAAAATGTTTTCAGTTTGCTGCTGCTTGCAGTCCTGTGATTGCACTGTTGGAGTAATTATTGGCAAGATAAACAGTCAGCCGTAACATCTACATACAGCTGCATCTACGTGATTACTCTGCAATTCGCAATTAAGTGGCTATCAGACAATTCACCGAACCGCCTTCAAGCTATTTCTCTACTGTTCCACGTTCGAACAGCACGCGGGGAAAAAAATAACAGTTGAATCTTTCTCTTACTTTATTAAGATGATCATTTTCCCCTATGTAGGTGGGCGCCAACAAAATATCACACTCTGAGGAGAAAGTTGATTGTTGAAATTTCGTGAGAAGATCCTATGGCAACGAAAACGCCTTTATTGTAATGATTTTCACTCCGATCTGCGTATCATATCTGTGACACTCTCTTCCCTGTTTCGTGATGGTACAAAACGAGCTGCCCTTCTTTAAACTCCTTCGGTGTTCTCTGTCAAAGCTAACTAATGCGGATCCCATACCATTCAGCAATACTCCAGAACAGAACGAACAAGCAGAGTGTAACTATCTTTAATAGTCTTGTTGAATAATCTAAGTGTTTTGCTAATATATCGCAGTTTTTGGTTTGCTCAAATTATCACAAGCTTACGCAAAAATTCCTCTGCGAGTATGTAACAGATCTGTGCGGCTTCCATGTACTGTCTAAATTAAAGCCTTAATCACTGTTACTGAGTTTCTCTTAGCCATAATTTCACCTAATCTTTAACCACAGGGTCCCAAAAAGGTGTGGCTGTGGCCAGTCGGTGAATGTTGCAGTACAATTTAGACGCTGGCCGGTGGTAGCAGTGGTTAACTACTGTAGATTTGTTCGCCTGACAAAAACGTGTTCGACACGTTTTTGTACACTGCATAGTATATTTTTCTGTCGAACTTTTACGTCATTGACAGGGAAATTATTAAATTCCCTGCTTTCGTAGCAGCAGATTGTCCTTAATACTTGCTGGAGGAGCTGCCTCTCGGCCACATGGAGAAAGACCACTTCCGTTAACGGTTTTTCTTTCATGAATCTCACCATGTTTAGGGAAATTACTCCCTATGCGACAGTACTGTTGCAAACTTGATAACACTACTCTCTTTATTTCACCTCGTGTTTCATCTTGAGGTGTGGTTTGCAACTATCTTCTGGTGTAACAACACTTATTGCTGAAAACGGTTATTGTGCGTGTTACGTATTGAGTTTATGAAGTTGTGTTAGGAGTCTTTTTAACTGCTGCACCTCAAATTGCACTGCTATTTAAATGATTGGAATTCACTAATAGTTAAAGAAACTTTAAATAAATACTCCTAAATGTGATTTTGTTGCTCCTTTACTATTCAGAAACAGCACGTTTTGCACGTTTTCTGTGTCGGCCCCTTTTTACAGCATTTTTTTTCTTCTTCCACATCTGTTTATTTTTCCTTCTTCCATAACTGATAATATTTTTTCCTTTTTCTTCCCGTTTTGTATCTTTTTTTTCCTCCTTCCGACTCTTAACTCTGTTATGACAGACTACGTTAATACTATTTGTTATTAGACTGACTGCTGCATGTACGGTTTTTAGACTGAAAGTGTTTCTCACAAAAGACATTTCATTAAAAAAAAACTTTGATGAAAGCGTATGTCATAACACAGGCTATATCGCACAAAACAAACAGAAACCTGAGAAAACGAATCTCATAAATAAAATAAAGCGAAACCCACTGATGGTAGTGTGTCATCACTGAAACATACAATGAGGTGCCGAAAAGTCGTGAAACAGCGATATGCACATATACAGATAGCGGTAGTATCGCGTACACAGGGTGTAAAAGGGCAGTGCGTTGACGGAGCTGTCATTTATTCTCAGGTGATTCATGTGAAAAGCTCTTCGGGTGTGATTATAGTCGCACGAATTAGAACGTGGGATGGAACTTGGTGCTAGAGGCATGGGTCGTTTCATTTCGGAAATCATTACGGAATTCAATATTCCGAGATCCACAGTGTCAAGAGTGTGAAGAGAATATATAATTTCAGGCATTACCTCTCACCACGGACAACGCAGTCGCCGACGACCTTAGCTTAACAACTGCCGGCAGCGGCGTTTGCATAGAATTGTCAGTGCTAACAGAGAAGCAACAGTACGTCACATAACAGCAGAAATCAATCTGGGACATACGAAGAACGTATCCGTTAGGACATTGTGGGAATATTTTGCGTTAATGGCAGCAGACGACCGACGCGACGGCTTTGCTAACAGTACGACATCGCCTGCATCGCCACTCTTGGGCTCGTGACGCTGGAAAACAGTGGCTTGGTCAGATGTTCACCGATTTCAATAGGTAAGAACTGATGGTAGGGTTCGAGTGTGGCGCTGTGCAAGCTGGTGGCGACTCCATAGTGGTGTGGGCTATGTTTACGGGAATGGATTAAGTTCTCTGGTCCAACTGAATCGATACTTGACTGTAAATGGTTATGTTCGGCTACTTGGAGAAGATTTGCAGCCATACATGGACTTTATGTCCCCTAACAACGATGGAATTTTCATGGCTGACAATGTGCCGCGTCACCGCTTTGAAGAACATTGTGTACAATTCGAGCGAATGATTTGGCCACCCATATCGCCCGAAATGAATCCTGTCGAATAGTTATGGGACGTCATAGAGAGAGGTCAGTTTGTGCCAAACATATTGCAACGGCAACACTTTGGCGGTTATGTACGGCTATAGAGGCAAAGTGGCCCAATATTTTTGCAGGCGATTTCCAGCGACTTGTTGAGTCTATGCCACGTCGAGTTCCTGCACTATGGCAGGCAAAATGAGGTCTGACAAGATGTAATGAGGTGTCCCTTGACTTGTGTCACCTTAGTGTACTGTACAAGACAAACGGCAATGTGGGAAAACAATTGTCTTCTTATGTAGAATAAAGCGAAAACCCGCTGATGTTGGTGTAACATCACCTAAAGACGTATTGGTAAACACATATATGTGTCATCATATTGTGTTTTGCTCAAAGTTAAATCACCGTGCGAGATGGCGCAGTGGTTAACACACCCGACTCGCGTTCGGGAGGATGACTGTTCAAACCCGTCTCTGGCCATCCTGGCCGGCCGTGGTGACCGAGCGGTTTTAGGCGCTTAAGTTTGGAACCGCGCGACTGCTACGGTCGCAGGTTCGAATCCTCCCTCGGGCATGAATGTGTGTGTCGTCCTTAGGTTAGTTCGGTTTAAGTAGTTCTAAGTTCTAGGGGACTGATGACCTCAGATGTTAAGTCCCATAGTGCTCAGAGCCATTTGAACCATTTCTGGCCATCCTGATTTAGGTTTTCCGTGATTTCCCTAAATCGCTGCAGGCAAATGCCGGGATGGATCCTTTGAAAGGGCACGGCCGATTTCGTTCCCCACCCTTCCCTACCCCGAACTTGTGCTCCGTCTCTAATGATCATGTTGTCAACGGGACGTTAAACACTAATCTTCTCTTCCACCTCAAAGTTAAATCGATCATCAATAGTGAGCTTTCTGACGAAAATAGCCTAAAGACGGCTGAAGTTGTTTAACCTATTCAAGCCCGAAATGCTTCATGTTGTTGTTGTGTGGTCTTCAATCCTGAGACTGGTTTGATGCAGTTCTCCATGCTACTCTATTCTGTGCAAGCTTCTTCATCTCCCAGTACCTACTGCAACCTACATCCTTCTGAATCTGCTTGGTTTATTCGTCTCTTGGTCTCCCTCTACGATTTTTGCCCTCCACGCTGCCCTCCAATACTAAATTGGTGATCCCTTGATGCCTCAGAACATGTCCTATCAACTGATCCCTTCTTCTAGTCAAGTTGTGCCCCAAATTTCTCTTCTTCCCAATCCTATTCAATACCTCTTCATTAGTTACGTGATCTACCCATCTAGTCTTCAGCATTCTTCTGTAGCACCAGATTTCGAAAGCTTTTATTCTCTTCTTGTCCAAACTATTTATCGTCCATGTTTCACTTCCATACATGGCTACACTCCATACAAATACTTTCAGAAATGACCTCCTGACACAAATCTATACTCGATGTTAACAAATTTCTCTTCTTCAGAAATGCTTTCCTTGCCATTGCCAGTCTACATTTTATATCCTCTCTACTTCGACCATCATCAGTTATTTTGCTCCCCAAATAGCAAAACTCATTAACTACTTTAAGCGACTCATTTCCTAATCTAATTCCTGCAGCATCACCCCATTTCATTCGACTACATTCCACTATCCTCGTTTTGCTTTTGTTGATGTTTATCTTATATCCTCCTTTCAAGACACTATCCATTCCATTCAACTGCTCTTCCAAGTTCTTTGCTGTATCTGTGACAGAATTACAATGTTATCGGTGAACCTCAAAGTTTTTATTTCTTCTCCATGGATTTTAATACCTACTCTGAACTATTCTTTTGTTTGCTTCACTCCTTGCTCAATGTACAGATTGAACAACATTGTGGAGAGGCTACAACCCTGTCTCACTCCCTTCCCAACCACTGCTTCCCTGTCATGTCCCTCGACTCTTATAACTGCCATCTGGTTTCTGTACAAATTGTAAATAGCCTTTTCTCCTTGTATTTTACCGCTGCCACCTTCAGAATTTGAAAGAGAGTATTACAGTAAACATTGTCAAAAGCTTTCTCTAAGTATACAAATGCTAGAAATGTAGGTTTGCCTTACCTTAATCTAGCTTCTAAGATAAGTCCTAGGGTCAGTATTGCCTCACGTGTTCCAATATTTCTACGGAATGCAAACTGATCTTCCCCGAGTTCGGCTTCTACCAGTTTTTGCATTCGTCTGTAAAGAATTCGCGTTAGTATTTTGCAGCCGTGACTTATTAAACTGATAGTTCGGTAATTTTCACATCTGTCATCACGTGCTTTCTTTGGGAGTGGAATTATTATTTTCTTCTGGAAGTCTGAGGGTTTTTCGCCTGTCTCATAAAATGCTTCATAAATAAATAAATTTAAAAGTTGGTAAGTGTTTTAAAAAGTATTTATTCTATTTACTCGCTCACCGTCACGGATACTAAAAACTACTGGCTAATTCCTTTCTGAACTTCTGTTCTGTCGCAAAAGTTGACTCATCTACCTCTGTGCCTTATTACACTTTTGAACGCCAGACCCATCTTCCTTGCGAAGCGCTAACGCTTTTCTGCAGTACTGGTCTGGTTTAAGTAGAACACATTCGGTCGCACCTTGTCCCCTTCAAAGGCAGGCCCCTGTGTTGTCCTCCGCAATCGTTGCCCTTGGCATAGCGAGGGGCGCCCTGTGAGGCGACGGAGAATGCGAGGAGGGTGAAGAAAAGAGGCGGCCGGGCCGAAGCAGGTAGCGAGGGCGGCAGCTGCCGCCTCTGTGCCTGCAACTGCAGCTGCCACGGACACGTGTCCGGCGCGTGCCCCAGCCCAGCCGGAAGTCCAACACGTGGTTGCCCCACTAGCGCCTCGCACACACGCACAAACAGAGCGTCCGTCTCATTCTCTGCACCAGCCCCGGCGGTTTTCTAACAACGTGTTAAATCCCGTTGTCTACTTGAGCAACCGCCATCTGCACAGAAAAATCAGCAGTTACACGGGACACTGCCGCAATGTGGTTGACTCCTTTGTTCGAGAGACTCCACCTAGAAGCTATGGCTGGGAAAAAACGACCGGTTAAAACCGATACCGGTATTTTAGTTATGAATAACCGGTATTTTCCTTTATTCGTTTAACAGGTATTTCTGTTTTTTATTGATAACCTGGTATAAACCTGATTATCAATTTACCCTAGCAGCGGCGCAAAAAGTTTTGTTTTCTAAATATAACTTTATATCAAACCGAGATCGGAAGGAGGTTCTTTGGCTTCTGAAAGACTGGTGTTTGAATAAAATTGTTCCTCGTGAAAGATTCAAGATAGAGAACAACACATTGTAGATTTGTCAACAGATCGGATAGCAATTATTGGGCTATGGCTTCATTCATTATTGAAAATTTAACCCTTGCCGTAGAATTGTTCCTGGTAAGTGTTTAATTTTGCCTGCAACCTATATTGTTTACCTGAATATTTTGAAAGTGCATTTTTTGTCACTAAAATCAATTGTATTTAAATTCCTGCTAAAAACTAAAGATATATATTTGCCTATAAACTGACGTTGCATTCGATATAATTAAAGAAAGGAACGCTACAAATTTTACACGAAAGCTTATTATTTGCCTACAATTTCTATGAAACAGTAAAAGAGAAAGAAAGTTATGGCAATAGGAATAAAAACTTCACAATTTAGTCATAGTTTACAATACAAATAGAAAGTGTCTGATGTGTTACCTGTATAACATGTCTTTATGTGTTCTTTAATCTCAGTTTTCAACCTTTAGAACTGACTATTCATAACGCCCAAATTGTGGTACAATCCTCAAATACAAGGTGACTTTAAAGCGGAGATGAAAAAAAAAGAAGAAGGAGGATTACAATAAGTAGGAATATACCTGTGAATTCTTGTAATATCAACCCGTCATTACTTCTCGAGAAAGTGAACAGTAGCAGATGGACTAAGTTCTGTTACTTACCAATTCTGTTTGAATTTTTTGATACAATGTATTTTGAAGTGTATAATGCAGAAGTCTGAGGGAATCTTAACATTGTTCACTCTTTGCTTGATGTACACCATGCGATCAAAAGTATCCGGAGACCTAGCTGAAGATGACTTACAAATTGGTGCCGCCCTCCATCGGTAATGCTGGAATTCAGTATGACGCTGGCCCACCCTTAGCCTTGATGACAGCTTCCACTCTCGCAGGCATACCTTCAGTCAGGTGCTGGAAGGTTGCTCGGGGAATGGAAGCCCATTCTTCACGGAGTGCTGGACTGAGGAGAGGTATCGATGTCGGTCGGTGGGGTTTGGCGCGAAGTCGGAGTTCCAAAACACCCCTAAGGTATTCTGTAGGATTCAGGTCAGGACTCTGTGCAGGCCAGTCAATTACAGGGAAGTTATTATCGCGTAACCACTCCACTACAGGCCTTGCTTTATGAACAGGTGCTCTGTCGTGTTGAACGATGTAATCGCCATCCCTGAATTACTCTTCAACAGTGAGAAGCAAGAAGGTGCTTAAAACATCAATGTAGACCTGTGCTGTAGTGCCATGCAAAACAACAAACGGTACAAGCCCCCTCCATGAAATATACGACCACACCATAACACCACCGCCTCCGAATGTTATTGTTGTTACTAAACACGCTGGCAGATGAGGTTCACCGGGCATCCGCCATACCCACACCCTGCCATCGGATCGCCACATTGTGTTCCCTTATTCGTCCTTCCACACAACGTTTCTCCAGTGTTCAATCGTCCAATGTTTACACTCCTTACACCGATCAAGGCGTCGTTTGGCATTTACCGGCGTGATTTGTGGCTTGTGAGCAGCCGCTTGACCATGAAATCAAATTTTCTCACCTCCCGCCTAACTGTCATAGTACTTGCAGTGGATCGTGATGCAGTTTGGAATTCCTGTGTGATGGTCTCAATAGACGTCTACCTGCGAGGCCGGCCTGTACGCTTTTGTGCTGTACGTGTCCTTTCACGTTTCCACTTCACTATCACGTCGGGAACAGTGGACCTAGGGATGGTTAGGCGTGTGGAAATCTCGCCTACAAACGTATGACACAAGTGACACCCAATCACTTGACCACGTTCGAAGTCCATGAGTTCCGTGGAGAGGCCCATTCTGCTCTCTCACGATGTCTAATTGCTATTGAGGTCGCTGATATGCAGTACCAGGCAGTGGGTGGCCACACAATGCACCTAATACGAAAAACGTATGTTTTTAGGGGTGTCCGAATACTTTTGATCACATAGTGTATACGTTTATTGCAGAAATTAATAGAAATACGTAACCGAAAATCAGTTATTCCAGAAGCCGTTTATTTTTTTTTTTTGGTTTAACAATCAGGTTAAACTGAAAATAAAAAAAATGTATAACAAAAAACATCCTGTTTTAGCGATAACCGACATCCCTACTACAAGCTACTGTGCACGGGATGTCAGGTGCAATACTCTAACGTATCCGCCTCGCCTTGTGTTTACATCTGAATTGCTGTTCGATTGAATGAAGCTTGCCACCATCTTTCATTTCCTTTGTCACGACATTCACGGAATTACCTGCTGTACAACAAGTGGCCTCTTTTATGTTGCTTGATGTGAGACAACATATGTTTCGGTATTTCGCGATTTCCGTTTAGCCTAATGCATGTATATCTTCCTCATTGCGATGTTTTTATCGATTTTGAACGGTGCAGCTGGTCTGTGCAGGATATCAATTCCTTTCACTACGACGTTTGGTTGAAATGGCTCTGAGCACTATGGGACTTAACTGATGAGGTCATCAGTCCCCTAGAACTTAGAACTACTTAAACCTAACTAATCTAAGGACATCACACACATCTATGCCCGAGGCAGGATTCGAACCTGCGACCGTCGCGGTCGCGCGGTTACAAACTGTAGCGCCTAGAACCGCTCGGCCACTACGGCCGGCACTACGACGTTTCTCGAGCTGTATATTTGCACAGGAAATTTATTCGTAGTTGCGAAGTTGAACTACCTTCGGCTGTGTACCGAAATGACGACAATGAAAATTTGTGCAGGATCGGCATTCTAACCCGAATTTCGCGCATTACGCAAGTTGTCACCTCAATCGCTTCGTCCATCCGAGCACGAATCATAGCCAGACACAAGCTTCCATACGTCGTGCGCGGTCTGTGTGTCACAACCTGCACTCGTACGTTACATGTAATTTCCGTTCAGGAAGGACGTATTTATTGAGAGTCGAGGGCCTAGTAGTGGCGAAAAAAAAAAAAAAAGAAAAAGAAAGAGCAGTGTCTTTGTAATTAAGAAGGATCACGGCAGCGTACTTCTTAGTAACGTAGGTACTGCTATTTCATAGCCGGCCGGAGTGGCCGAGCGGTTCTGGGCGCTCCAGTCTGGAACCGTGCGACCGCTACGGTCGCAGGTTCGAATCCTGCTTGCATGGATGTGTGTGATGTCTCTAGGTTAGTTAGGTTTAAGTAGTTCTAAGTTCTAGGGGACTGATGACCTCAGCAGTTAAGTCCCATAGTGCTCAGAGCCATTTTTTTGCTATTTCATATTGTATATTTACGTTTAATTAATAGAAAACTGTATTTATTTTTTCAACATAACAATTACGGAAGGTGGGCTAGAGGAATGACTTTTGTAGGCATCAATCGTGATCATTACGCTAAACGCGAGATTTGTGAGTGGATTGAGGATTTTGACTGGGAGGAAGCAGCATGTTATCTTGGGTGGAGAGTTATCGACAGATGTAGAAGTAACTTCATGTGGGCGCCACAGAACTGTGTCGAGCCACTTACAGTTCGCGTTGAATATGAATATCCTTGCATACAGTATTAACAGTAGCCTGAGACTTTTCGAAGATCATTCAGATATCTGTGGCTAAATATTGTCAGATCTTCTGATTTCAAACTGATGCAGAGATTAGCAACTATCCTCAAATGTCGAAACTGTGAAACTACACACTTAACAAAACGAAGAAAACATAGCATCCTATGACTACAATATCAATTAGTCACAGACAGGACCGATCAACTCATACAAATACGTGGGTGTAGCAATTTGTAGGGATATGAACGATAACATAGGCTCAGTCCTAAATAAGGCAAGTGGCGCATTCGTTCTACAAAGGAGATTACTTACAAATCACTCGTGCTACCCGTCCTAGAATATTGCCCGAGCGTTCGGAACCCGTATCAAGACTAACAGGGCATATTGAACTTATAAAGAGAAGGGCAGCACGAGTGTCCGCTGGTTTGTTTGACCCGTGGGAAAGTGCCTCAGAGATGTTGAAGAACTGGACTGGCAGACACTTGAAGATCTACTTTACATCATACTCCGCGAACCACTATGAAGTGCTTGGCAGAGGGTACGTCCCACTCTACCGGCTACTGGGGCTTTTTCCCTTTGCGTTCACGTATGCGGTGTGAGGAAAATCATTTTTTTTAATGCCTCTGTGCGTGCAGTAATTAATTTACTCATATCTTCACGATACCTATGGGAGCGATATGTCGGGGATTGTCGTGAGTTCCTAAGTCGTTATGTAAAGCCGTTTCTTGAAACATTGTTAGTAGGCTGTCTTGGGATAGTTTCCGTCTATCTTCAAAAGTCTGTCAGCTCAGTTCTTTGAACATCTCGGTGACTCTCTAACACGGGTCAAACAAACCTTTGACCATTCCTGCTGCTATTTTCTGTGCACGATCAATATCAACTGCCGATCCTATCTAGTGTGAGTCCCACACACTTGAGCAGTATTCTAGATTTTGTCGCATGAGTGACATGTAAGCAGTCTAATTTGTAGACTGATTGCATTTCCCTGGCATTCTACCAACAAACTGAAGTTTTCTACCTGCTTTACTCACTTCTGAGCTTATATGACCGTTGCACTTCATGTTCCTAGTAAGTATTACGCTCAAGTATTTATTTGACTTTACAGATTCCAACAGTGACTCATTAACTTATAGTAATAGGAGATTATGTTTTCTGTTTTCGTTTGTGAAGGACACAATTTTACTTTTTTTGAACATTTAAAGCGAGCTGCTAATCATTGCACAACGTGGAAATGTTATCAAGGTTTGATTGAATATCTGTACAGCTTCGTCCGGACTGTATTTCGTTGTACTTAACTGCTTCATCTGTGAAAAGCCCGAGATTACTATTAACATTGCACGCAAGATCACTAATAAACGAGATGAACAGCAACGGACCCAAAACGCTCTCCTGGGATACACTCGAAGTTACTTCTACATCTGTTGATGACTCTCCATCTAAGGTAAGACGCTGCGTTTTCCCTACGAAACCCTCAATCCAGTCACATATTTTCTCTGAAACATCATTTGCTACACTTTTGATAATAAGCATAGGTGTAGTACTGAGTAAAATGCTTTTAGGAAGTCGAGAAATACTCCATCTACCTTGATACGCGGCTTTCAGGAAGTCATTTTAGAAAAGTGCGAGTTGGGTTACACATGATCTATGTTTTCGAAATGCCTGCTGACTAACATGAAAGAGGTCGTTTTGTTAGAGATACCTCATAATGTTTGAGCTCAGAATACGTTGCAAGATTATAGAACAAATGCATATCAAGGATATTTTGAAGATAGACGCATACTATCTCGGGAAATTAATGATCTTTCCTTTTTTTGGAGATCATAGCCATATAGAGTTATTTCAAAGAAATTTCCGCCATTTGACAGTTAATTTTTCATTTATTTTACACAGTCATGATTTCAGCTTTGTAGCCATTCCCAAGTGCTTGTTCTGAAGTTAAAATTTGTCTTATATGTCTGTGACATGTCACTGTCCAAAAAAATTATTTTTCGTCTTATAGGTACGGCAACTGATCTAAAAGACCAGATAGGTGTTTTTTCGACGATGACATGTCACAGACAGGTGAGACTTATTTAGACTTTTCAACATGCATTTGAGACTGGCTACAAAGCCGAAATCATGAATGTGTGAAATAAATGAACAATTAACAATCAAATACAGAAATTTCTTAAAAAAAAGAGAACTCGAGAAAGCCTACTTTCCAAGTTTTAAGAACCCGCTTTAAATGGAGGCCTTCGATGTACTCTTTCCACATCTCCACTCTCTCCTCTGCAATTAACAGTGGAATTCCCGTTATACTCTTAATGTTATCAACCTTGCTTTCAATTTCACCGAAGGTTGTTTTGAGTTTACTATTTGCTGAGTCAGTCCTTTCGACAATAATTTCTCTTTCGATTTCTCCACGTTTTTCATGCAGCTATTTCGTCTTAGCTTCCCTGCACTTCCTATTTGTTTCATCCCTCAGCGACTTGTATTTTTGTATTTCTGAATTTCCCTGAACATTTTTGTTCTTCCTTCTTTCATCAATCAGCTGAAGTATTTCTTCTGTTACCCATGGTTTCTTCGCAGTTAGTTTCTTTGTGCCTATGTTTTTCTTTCCAACTTCTGTGATTGCCCTTTTTAGAGGTCTCTATCCCTCTTCAACTGAACTGCCTACTGAGCTATTCCTTATTGCAGTATCTATGGCCTCAGAGAACTTCAACCATCCCTGTTCATTCCTTAGTACTTCCATATCCCATTTCTTTGCTCGTTGATTCCTCATGACTAGTCTCTTAAATTTCAGCGTACTCTTCTTCCCTGCTAAATTGTGATCTGAGTCTATATCTGCTCCTAACAGTCCAGTATCTTATTTCGGAATCTATGTCTGACGATGATGTATTCTAACTGAAATCTTCCCGTATCTCTCGGTCTTTTCCAAGTATATCTTCTCCTGTTGTGATTCTTGAACAGAGTATTCGCTATTACTAACCGCTGTTTTTGGCAGAACTCAGCCTTTCTCCTCTCTCATTTCTAGTACCAAGCCCTTATTCTCCCGTAACCCTGTATTCTACTCCCCTCAACCGCATTCCAGTCCCTCATGACTGTAAGATATTCATCTCCGTTTACGTTCTGAACAATACCCATTCAGTATCCTAAAATACCTTCTCTCTTCATCTTTAGCTAGCTATGTCGGGATGTATACCTGAACTACCGTTGTCGGTGTTGGATTCCTGTCGATTCTGATGAGAACAACCTTATCACAGAACTGTTCATAGTAACTCACTCACTGCCCTACCTTCCTATTCATAATGAATGCTGCTCTCGTTATACCATTCTCTGCTCCTGTTGATATTACCTGACCAGAAAGCCTTGTATTCTTTCCATTTCATGTCATTGACATCCACCATATGTAGATTGAACCTAATCATTTCTTTATCAGAATTCCTAGCTTCCCTACGGCGTTCACACTTCTGACATTCCGCGCTCCGACTCGTAGAACGTTATCCTTTCGGTGGTTATTCGGTCTTTTTCTCTGGCTACTTCCCCTGGGCAGTCCCTTCCAGAAGATCTGAGTGATGGACTAGTCTGGAATCTTTCGCCAACGAAGATCATCATGACGGTTTTTCAGTTACATGACATATGTCCTGCGGATACATTTTATACGTCTTTAATGCAGTGGCTCAAATGGCTCTGAGCACTATGGGACTTAACATCCATGGTCATCAGTCCCCTTTAATGCAGTGGTCTCCATTTCGTTCTGCGTGATCGTGCCGTTGATCATTGCCGATTCGTCCGCCTTTAGGGGCAGTTTTTCACCCCAAGAGCAAGAGAGTTATTTCTTTATTTTATTTACTTACTTATTTATTTGCTGCCCATTTACAAATGACCTGCTACCTTGTTGGTAAGACAGGTCGTACTTTCACGTTACGAAACTGTACTTGAACACAATGTGAAACATATTTGTTATTTCTTATTTTCATTTAAGATTAATAATATTTCAGCTTTAAATACTTATGGACTTACAAGTGATTAAGAAACGAAAGTCTTAAAATTAAAGATTTATGAACAGAAGATAGGATTTTACGAAGACAGAGAAGAGGTTATATAGTATGACTTTAAGACAGAGTATAAATTCAGAATTTTTTTTCTAAAATAAACAAGATTCTTGCATTTAAGATGGATAAATAAGCGATAATAAACATTTATGAAAAGAACAAAATTTTGGAAAATTGAAATATAAATTATAACCATATTTTTAGGAACAATAAAAACAGAAGATAGGAAAGATGATAGCGGAAGAATGTCCCTACACCAAGTATATATGACGGCGAGTGTCTTGGAATTGTCCATCAAGCCACCTACTGCCAATCACAGCTCCTTCATCTAATTCTAACATCCACCCTAGATTTCACGATAGCTAAACCTTAACCTCTAATCATTGTCTTTACAATATGTTGTCAGTATGTTCTTATTCTGGTTGGTGACAGGGTTGTTGAGATTAATGTTTTTTAAGCTATTGTGTTGTTTCTTTAGGATATTTTTTCATCTTCATTTACGGTCGTGTCGGGATCAGTATCATCTCCTCATTCCATATCGTAATCAGTGCTCTTTTCCACCCATTGGACTCCAGCCTGTCTTTGCATATAGGTTCGTTGCCTGGCTGGGACATACTCTGTACAGGTCGCTTTTGGTATATCGAGGAGGAAATTAGTGTTTAACGTCCCGTCGAGAACGAGGTCATTAGAGACGGAGCGCAAGCTCGGGTGAGGGAAGTATGAGGAAGGAAATCGGCCGTGCCCTTTCAAAGGAACCATCCCGGCATTTGCCTGAAGCGATTTAGGGAAATCACGGAAAACCTAAATCAGGATGGCCGGAGACGGGATTGAACCGTCGTCCTCCCGAATGCGAGTCCAGTGTGCTAACCACTGCGCCACCTCCTCGCTCGGTTTTGATATATCACCAGTGTGTGTGTTTAACATGGTCCATTGGCCTTCGTCTCTGACCATTGCGTATAAGGTGTCTTGAATGCTGTTGAGGTTTAAGTGTAATGTGTGTCCGATGTTGGTATGTTATCCGCAGAAGAAGATGATGTGTTATGGAGAGCCTTCTTCCCCACACGTGCACTTGGGGGTCTGCCTCAGACTGACGAGGTTTAAGTCTCTCCCTTGGATCGGGAAAGAACTGGTGCAGCCTGCGGCCCTTGTCACTTGTGTCCCACTCATCTTGCCAGGTGTCTACCCTCCAAATTTGATTTTCGTATCAATTGGTACTCCAGTGATCTTCCGAACCTGGTAGTGCCTTCCCAGTTCAAGCCAGTAAATAGCCGCTCTGTATCTTATCGTAATGTCTATTGGGTAGGGGCTTTCTTGTTTTTTAGCTTTGAGATCGCTATCGCCACCTCTTCTTACGCAAAAGGATAGGTGACTTCGGCGGTGTTGTATGATGCTTTCAGTTCCTCCCGCAGTGTTGCACTTTGATGCGTGTGTCAGTGACGACGATGTGATCGGTAGGAGATTGCGCAGCAGGAATTTTGCTGTTTGTCTCCATCCGTTTGTCATTGCGCCGTCATCCTGTCTTAGCGTTCCCAGAACTGGTGAGCTCTTTATGTTTCCAGTAGTTACTTTGTAAGATTCACCCTATATGTGTGTCTGTATCTGAGACGTAAATGTCTGTCCCAGTGCCGTTTACATGTTTTGAACAATCCGTTTTTGGGTTGGTCTTTTACGAGCCTTTATGCTTCCAGCCTTATCTGTTTATCTCTGTCTGCTATTGACCGTTGGTGTAGTCGTCTCGCTCTTCAGGTTTTTTTTTAGTCTAGTCATTTTATTTGTCCATGGTATTTGTTGACGTTCTGTGTTCCGTGTTTATGGTATGAATGTATTTCCTGCTTTTGTGATGAGATGTGTAAGGATATGTGCCTCGAAGTCAGTGTTCCTGTCGATGGTTTCAACCTTTCCGTCTTGTACTATTCCTCTTAGTCTCTCAAATGTGCAAATGTTCAAATGTGTGTGAATTCCTAAGGGACCAAACTGCTGAGGTCATCGGTCCCTAGACTTATACACTACTTAAACTAACTTATGCTAAGAACAACACACACACCCATGCTCGAGGGAGGACTGCAACCTCCGGTGGGAAGGGCCGCACAATCCGTGACATGGCGCCTCGAACCGCGCGGCCACTTGGCGCACGTTAGTCTCTCCAAGTCGGCTTTATGGAATGTAAGTGTCGGATGTGTACTATGTTCGTTGTGTTGTTTTATCTTGTTAGGCTGAAAGTGGTCGCGTTGTGGTCACTGAGAGTAATGTGGTCTTGTACTTTACAGTCCGTAATGCGTTCTCCGGCAGCGTTATTTATGAGTCTGATGTCTATACTACTTTTCGTTCCCTTCTACGCTAACTACGTGTAGTCGCGTTTCCTGTACAACGTCGTTTATTATGCGTCCTCTGTCGTCTGTTGTGTCGGAATTCCACAGGGTGGAACTGGTGTTTATGTCCGAGCATATCAGAACCTTCTTACCTTGTGCGTATTCGGCTATTAGCTGTATATAATTTGCATAGGGTGCTATGGAAAGACTATATTGGGCATACAGTGAAGCAATTATCCATATATGTCCTTGGTATGCATTACATAATTCGTTTATTTTGACAATATTTATATGTTTAATTAATACGGAAACTGCTGCCTGGCTGTCCTGGCTACCAGTTATGGTTATCATTTTTGTCAGAAAGCAAATCTGTTTGCCTTGGTTGGCGTATGGGTCTTGTAGACACAATGTATCTATGTTTAGGTCTTCAACTATTTGGGGGAGTTCAGCACTAAGCTGCTTGCACCTTATTGCATTAAGATGAAGAACGTTCATTAGTGATGCTACGTGTGTTTAACGTGTACGTAGAATTTGCTACCAGTCTGAGCATAGTCTAAGTACGTCCTTCCGTGTATCCTGACATGATCAGGATAAATCTTATCTATATCGAATGGTTCTTCTCATGGCATACGCACTTGCATCATCAAGTCTAACAGCTGGTCACGATCGGTTGGTATGCTTTCCATCTTAAGGGAGATTCTGTCTGTTTGCTCCGTAGTTGGGAAACAGGCACTCACCCCTTGAATACAGGTCTGTGAGCTGTCTGTAAAATTTCCTTTCTTTCTAATCTACTTAGCTTAATATTAATTTTTAAGTCACTAAAATTAAAGATACTGTTGGCTGCGATGGGCGCTGCTTTTGTGGTACTAGATGCCGTAGGGCTGGTGCCGGGTGAGAGAATCTCTGAGACAGAGGAGGTTGTTTTTGCAATGGTGCAGTTGCTGATGGGTGCGTTGGACCTCGTGGCGACACCATGGGACGTAGATGTGGCGTCGGGTGGTGTGCTGAGGTCGGCGTCTTGTGGCGTACGCTGTGTATCTTCGTGGTGCTCTACGTTCACTGCGTCACACGCATTAATCACCTCTTTTTTCACATGCAAAGATTTAAAAATTGTTCCGTCTGTGTAAGACTCCTTTTGTGTAGTTTTACTGGAGACACGATACCAGCTGTTACGCTGGGAGTGGGTTCTTCTGACTCGTTAGTTATTGTAAGATCGAGAATTGAATGTTGTTGTTTTGCTCTTGGGTGGAATTGTTGGATTGTGCACTGGCGGATTGTTCTGCGAAGAGAGTGCCATGAAACTCTACAAACTTGCTATGAACCATTGCAAGCTTCTCCACCAGCTCTGACAAGGCCGATGGATGATGAGGGTGGCTGCTTATGCCGGAAGTCTTCGGCCGCCAATGATGATCACTTTTATTGGTTCAAATGGCTCTGAGCACTATGGGACTTAACATCTGAGGTCATTAGTTTCCTAGACTTAGAGCTATTTAAACCAAACTAACCTAAGGACATCACACACATCCATGCCCGAGGCAGGAGTCGACCCTGCGACCGTAGCAGCAGCGCGGTTCCGGACTGAAGCGCCTAGAACAGCTTGGTCACAGTGGCCGGTTGCGACTCGCAGCTGAAAGCTGTAAAAAGTGCTGCCAGGTGACTCGGTTGTAGGAGTGTGTTACCAGTAAATTATAAATGTCTCAAAACTTCATACATGATGCAGCACTTGTTTCACGCATCTCATTGTTTCTGACGCCATACCTCCTGAACTAGGTGTCGTACAATGATCTATGTGTGTAGGTCTATTCAGCGACATTGGTGGATGCTGTCTGCGAAATATATTGCGAATAGAGTTAGTAAATAGGAAAGCAGGGCGCAGGGGCTGCTGGTATAGAAATACTGCGTCCAACAGAGCCTACACGTTTCAATTTCACTGGTATTAGAATAAACATTAACTGACTGACATCTAAGATGATGAACTTATTACGGTTAAATCACCATTAAACAAAGCGGTAAGGGAACAACCTTGAAAGGGGCCACACTCTTAACAAGTACTTCTCCTAGCTTTTTCTAACTTTAACAGCAGTTAAACAACGATATTATTGTGCTCCCCTTTTCTTTGTTCCACTTGTTAGCTAGATAAATTGTTACTCAGTTTTATAAAAATAATTTCAGACTGCTATTAGCACCGGATTATCAGGTAACAGCATCAAAGATTACTATTGATCATTCAATTTGACGAGCGATTCGTTCTGCAAGATTTGTGTATGAGAACAAATAATAAAGTAAAATCCTCATGCAAACATTGCCTTGGTCTGATCTGAATCTCAATAAGATCAAACTAAGAAGCAGGGAAGCAATCATTTTACAACTAGGCACAATCTTACTTCTAAAACCCTTTCTGGCTACCATACATTAAACAAATTGGCATAAAACAAGTAACAGCTGAACAGCCAATCCTGATCCCCACCACTTTGTGTTAGTTAGAAACAATAAACCTTTCCCTGTTTTGCAAATTTTCGTCTTACAGACAATCTACAATTACTAATACTGTTAGAAAGAGCACAAAAAAAACCCAAGAGCTCAAAAGCTCGTTACGACAGCACAATGCGCTTGTCAAGTTGGTGACATAACCGAACACTGGGACACTGCGCCTTAGGCAGGACACTTAGGACTACGTATTGCTAGATCCAAAGCATAAAAAAACACTATTAACACACAGAAGTTGCTTCAGCAACTAAACCTTGCTACAGCAGTCAGAAGACGATCTACAAGCTTAGGTACTGTCGTGAACAAGGCCACTACTGGTTAAATTATCTGCACAATTATAGCTGGTGCTCGTATTCCAAACTGTTTATCAAATAGAGGAGAACGAACATCAAACGTCCGACCTAATACAAATTTTGCACCTGCAACATCCAAGTATGGATTCTCATAAGAGCGTCTTTTGTACATGGCTTAAACAACCACTAAAAATATTAGCCCACAGAACAGTTCTGAACTCTGCTTCAACAGCATTTGTTTAACATGTCAACAGGGATAGTCCCACAAAAACAACCAACGAAACAAATCTCAACACATATCTCACAGAAAGAAATACGTGCCTTTAGAACAACAAGAAAGCACAGTCAATTTCCTTTCTACTTTCTTAACACTTTGTTCAGAACATTCAGGACCTAGTGAGAACCAGACAACGAGCTTGGAGGAGGCACCAAATTGATACAACTGTTAAAGCTGAACACAAAGGCGTTAAACCCTAACAGCAAAGAGCACGAACCCACTAGTTAATCAGATGTGAGACAGTGAATGTTGATCACCGTTTAATATCCATTTGAAAAGCTCAGCGAGGCAGCAACTCCACCTCTTTCACGGACCAGCTCCGTGGTCGCAGACTAACACCGACAGTCCTCGGCGGCAAACCAAGTCTTCTGCTTCACGCCCCCAACCAAACGCCAGTTCCACTATCAGGAGGACACCACGCTCCGTTGTCCCTCAGAGCCGAGCTGCCAAAGTAACTACCGTGCCAATCACTGCCCAATGCTCAGTACCGACAGCTAGTTCGCGAGCCGCCGCGCCCTCTCTTTCAGCCGCCGACAACCAACTGCAGCGGTCGCCAGCAAACTTCTACACTCTCGCAGATATACCAGCAAGAACCAAGGATACCGGCGGGAGTTATGGCTCAAAAGTTCGTATCAAACAAGTAACACATTTAAACGCTACAGTAGTTTTAACGCATCTCTGTTTATCTCCTGAATTACGTGTGGTACCATGATATAATTTTGTAGCTGCATCTAGCGGCATATGTGGATACTGTCTGAGAAATGTATTGTGAGTACAGTGAGTACTACGAAAGCAATAAATTTAAACGTCGTGAATGATGCGGCAGTTTTTCACGCACCTCATTGTTTATAGCTTCATATCTCCTGAACTAAGGTAGTTCTTAACTAAGGTAGTTCTTACCCCCCACAGCGATTGTTGCCTGAAAGTAAGGCATACGTTTACCAAGTTTTGTAGAAATCGTTCCAGGAATGGAAACACACAGCAACAGAACGTACCAGCATGACTTCAAACACTTTGTTACACGAAATGTTCAAAATGCCCTCCGTTAGCGAGGATACATGCATCCACCCTCCGTCGCATGGAATCCCTGATGCGCTGATGCAGCCCTGGAGAATGGTGTATTGTATCACAGCCGTCCACAATACGAGCACGAAGAGTCTCTACATTTGGTACCGGGGTTGCGTAGACAAGAGCTTTCAAATGCCCCCATAAATGAAAGTCAAGAGGGTTGAGGTCAGGAGAGCGTGGAGGCCATGGAATTGGTCCGCCTCCACCAATCCATCGGTCACCGAATCTGTTGCTGAGAAGCGTACGAACACTTATACTGAAATGTGCAGGAGCTCCATCGTGCATGAACCACATGTTGTGTCGTACTTGTAACGGCACATGTTCTAGCAGGACAGGTAGAGTATCCCCTATGAAATCATGATAAGGTGCTCCATTCAGCGTAGGTAGAAGAACGTGGGGCCGAATCAAGAAATCACCAACAATGCCTGCCCAAACGTTCACAGAAAATCTGTGTTGTTGAAGTGATTGCACAATTGCGTGCGGATTCTCGTCAGCCCACACATGTTGATGTGAAAATTTACAATTTGATCACGTTGGAATGAAGCCTCATCCGTAAAGAGAACATTTGCACTGAAATGAGGATTGACACATTGTTGCCGGCCGGGGCGGCCGAGCGGTTCTAGGCGCTACAGTTCGGAACCGCGCGACCGCTACGGTTCGAATCCTGCCCCGGGCATGGATGTGCGTGATGCCCTTAGATTAGTTAGGTTTAAGTAGTTCTAAGTTCAAGGGGACTGATGACCTCAGAAGTTAAGTCCCATAGTGCTCAGAGCCATTTGAACCATTTGACACACTGTTGGATGAACCATTCGCAGAAGTGTACCTGTGGAGGCCAATCAGCTGCTGATAGTGCCTGCACACGCTGTACATGTAACGGAAACAACTGGTTCTCCCGTAGCACTCTCCATACAGTGACGTGGTCAACGTTACCTTGTACAGCAGCAGCTTCTCTGACGCTGACATTAGGGTTATCGTCAACTGCACGAAGAATTGCCTCGTCCATTGCAGGTGTCCTCCTCGTTCTAGGTCTTCCCCAGTCGCGAGTCATAGGCTGGAATGTTCCGTGCTGCCTAAGACGCCGATCAATTGCTTCGAACGTCTTCCTGTCGGGACACCTTCGTTCTGGAAATCTGTCTCGATACAAACGTTCTGCGCCACGGCTATTGCCCCGTGCTAATCCATACATCAAATGGGCATCTGCCAACTCCGCATTTGTAAACATTGCACTGACTGCAAAACCACGTTCGTGATGAAAACTAACCTGTTGATGCTACGTACTGATGTGCTTGATGCTAGTACTGTAGAGCAATGAGTCACATGTCAACACAAGCACCGATGTCAACATTACCTTCCTTCAATTGGGCCAACTGGCGGTGAATCGAGGAAGTACAGTACATACTGACGAAACTGAAATGAGCTCTAACATGGAAATTAAGCGTTTCCGGACACATGTCCACATAACATCTTTTCTTTCTTTGTGTGTGAGGAATGTGTAACACCTCCGTTTATTATCCCGACCTGATCTGATCGAATAGCAGCCCAATATTTATTATTAACATGACCGTGAACCTAATGGAGCTGGTAATCGGAACTGACTGCTACGGAAGTTGTTACTTTCCAGTTCGTCCTGTTCAATACTATAATACTGAATGTCTGGAAATATGGAACACCAACACAGTTTACTAATTATGAACTTATATTCTTCTCAAAACAACAAAAAGGAGATAGCCACTGCCTTCGTCATACATATCCAATTACGGCTAATCTCAGCACAGGCTTTCTTCATTTTCCATTATCGTCACACGCTAATCCATCACTGCATCCAAAACTGAAATCCAAGGTTAGGCCGGCGCGGTAGACGCGAAACCAAATATCGGCACTAGTAACGTCACTGATCACTTTCGTAATGATACTTCTTCACTTTCCCGGTATTAATCTATTACATATGGGTCTAACCACGGCGATGTCGACACCCTTCTCCGTTAAAGACCTGTATTTCAACAATGGCCTTCACACACACACTACACCCGCCAACCACACTGGCGCATCTCCACCCTCGCTCTCGCAACACGTCACAATCGATTGTTCGTCCTATCGACCTGTGCCAAGTGCAAACTTATAGTAAGGGCCTATGGACCCCTTACAAATGTTTCCTGAAAGTTTGGCCGTACCTTTTTGTAACACCCTGTATATACACTCCTGGAAATTGAAATAAGAACACCGTGAATTCATTGTCCCAGGAAGGGGAAACTTTATTGACACATTCCTGGGGTCAGATACATCACATGATCACACTGACAGAACCACAGGCACATAGACACAGGCAACAGAGCATGCACAATGTCGGCACTAGTACAGTGTATATCCACCTTTCGCAGCAATGCAGGCTGCTATTCTCCCATGGAGACGATCGTAGAGATGCTGGATGTAGTCCTGTGGAACGGCTTGCCATGCCATTTCCACCTGGCGCCTCAGTTGGACCAGCGTTCGTGCTGGACGTGCAGACCGCGTGAGACGACGCTTCATCCAGTCCCAAAAATGCTCAATGGGGGACAGATCCGGAGATCTTGCTGGCCAGGGTAGTTGACTTACACCTTCTAGAGCACGTTGGGTGGCACGGGATACATGCGGACGTGCATTGTCCTGTTGGAACAGCAAGTTCCCTTGCCGGTCTAGGAATGGTAGAACGATGGGTTCGATGACGGTTTGGATGTACCGTGCACTATTCAGTGTCCCCTCGACGATCACCAGTGGTGTACGGCCAGTGTAGGAGATCGCTCCCCACACCATGATGCCGGGTGTTGGCCCTGTGTGCCTCGGTCGTATGCAGTCCTGATTGTGGCGCTCACCTGCACGGCGCCAAACACGCATACGACCATCATTGGCACCAAGGCAGAAGCGACTCTCATCGCTGAAGACGACACGTCTCCATTCGTCCCTCCATTCACGCCTGTCGCGACACCACTGGAGGCGGGCTGCACGATGTTGGGGCGTGAGCGGAAGACGGCCTAACGGTATGCGGGACCGTAGCCCAGCTTCATGGAGACGGTTGCGAATGGTCCTCGCCGATACCCCAGGAGCAACAGTGTCCCTAATTTGCTGGGAAGTGGCGGTGCGGTCCCCTACGGCACTGTGTAGGATCCTACGGTCTTGGCGTGCATCCGTGCGTCGCTGCGGTCCGGTCCCAGGTCGACGGGCACGTACACCTTCCGCCGACCACTGGCGACAACATCGATGTACTGTGGAGACCTCACGCCCCACGTGTTGAGCAATTCGGCGGTACGTCCACCCGGCCTCCCGCATGCCCACTATACGCCCTCGCTCGAAGTCCGTCAACTGCACATACGGTTCACGTCCACGCTGTCGCGGCATGCTACCAGTGTTAAAGACTGCGATGGAGCCCCGTATGCCACGGCAAACTGGCTGACACTGACGGCGGCGGTGCACAAATGCTGCGCAGCTAGCGCCATTCGACGACCAACACCGCGGTTCCTGGTGTGTCCGCTGTGCCGTGCGTGTGATCATTGCTTGTACAGCCCTCTCGCAGTGTCCGGAGCAAGTATGGTGGGTCTGACACACCGGTGTCAATGTGTTCTTTTTTCCATTTCCAGGAGTGTATATATGCGTTTTATAACATGGATGAATTTAACCATTTTGTACCTGATATGTATGTCAGACAATCAGTTGAAAATCGCTGTACGGCCGACACGGCGCAGTAATAAATCTGGGAGTTCCTGGTAGAGAGCGCACAAAAGTTGGCCCGTATTTCTGCAGACGGCACAGTAGGGGAGTGACACCAGCAGTGGTGGGGGTGAGAGAAGAACGACCTCTGAATAGTAGGACAGGTTCAGTTCGGCATCTGAAGCCTATGCATATATCTCGTGTGACTTATAAGCTACATCTGATCCGGCGCCAAACAATCATATGAGCTGCATATGTCAGTACGACGAAGTAACAAGATCTTGGAACGACTGAAGTCGAAAATAAACCATTCTTCAATTACCCAGTTGCTTTGCACACAATAACAGAATAACTGGATCACAAAAAGAGAAGCAGAGCAACGACTTCTTATAAGGGAAACCAGAATGTTTCGGTGTACATCTGAGCTGACGCTTCACAATCGTGGGGCCTCTGATATAATCCACAGTTGGTACATAATGACAACATTGAGAAGGAGATGGAGAGCTGTTTGCGATGGTGCGATCACATACATCGAGTGGATCAAGTAACTGTAGCAAAACTCAAATTTTGGTTGAAAGTCAATTATAAGAGACCTATTGGGAGTTCAAACCAACGTTGGCTAGATGTCCTCCGTAGGGTCCTCCATCCCGACCAACCACAAAATTGCGTCAGGGGGGACAGAGCTAAAACGGCGAACCCGCCTACATTTCAGGACAATTGATGATGGAGAGTAAGATTTCAACGGAAAAGACAAGACTGATTATATGTAAATGTTCTCAACAGATATACAGTCACCGTGAGGGAGGTGTAAAGCAGATTTCATTCTTCATATCATAGTCAGAAGAAAACTGCAATGAATAATGGCATGATAGAGCTAACTGCCTATTTACTGTTAGCGTTCAGTTGGTTTTAGTTGCTTATAACACTATAATTTCTAAGTTGCACGTGGGTGTAAAGAAATCTTTTTTATACTGTACCATCGCCGGCGATTCGCCCGGATATCCGTGTGCTTTATCATGCCGCTTTCGGATTCTGGGAGACGTCCAAGTCCTGGATCGTACCTGGCCGGATCGCTAACGTCAAAATCTGGTGTGACAACCAGTTGGAATGTGATTTTTAGGTAGTTTCCTACATCTGATTATGTGTGTGAGGTCTGTTCAAAAAATCCCGGAAATTTCTCCACAAGATTTTTCTACGCTGACCTTTCACTTATTTTGTAATGTCTCCTTCGAACTGCTCTCCTCCACAATTGATACACGGCTTCCAACACCATTTCCACTTCCGGCAGCAGTCTTGGTACGCCTCTTGATCGACTATCGCTGCAAATCTTCGTCCATTCAACGGGGTTTTCAACTTTGGAAATAAGAAAAGAGGCCGCAGAGGCCAGGTCTGGAGAGTATGGAGGATGAGAGGCATCACAGGGATTTCCTTTCTTGTGCAACAGTCACGCACCAGCAACGATGAACGTGCGAGTGTGTTATCGTAATGCAAGAGCCATGAATTGTCTCACCATATTTCAGGCCGTTTCCTTCTCACATTTTCTCGCAGGCGTCGCAAAACTTACCGATGATACCATCGATTAAGTTTGTCCCTGTGGCACGAATTCATGATTAATTAATTCTTCAAAAAAAAAACCATCAGCTTGGCTTTGACATTTGACCCGACCTGTCGAGCTTTTTTTGGTCTTTTCCGACCCATTGTTACGGATGAACCTTGGTTTCAACTTTATAAGCGTAGGCTCACGTCTCATCACCAGTTATGATTTGCTTAAGGAACATCTCGTTCTCGTTTGCGAAATTCAAAAGCTCTTCATAGATTGCGAGGCGAAAGTCTTTCTGGTCTTGAACCGTGGGACGAACTTGCCGGCAGCACGATGCTTTCCAAGATACTGTGTTAGGATTTCGTTACATGATACAACGCAATGTTAATTTCTTCTGAAATCTCTCGAACAGTCAGTCTTCGACTCACACGCAAAATTTCGTTGACGTTCCTGGTATAAGCGTAGTCGCTAGTCGTCTAAGAGCGTGTTGAACGAGGGTTATCTTTAACTTCCGTCGGGTCATTTATAAACCGTGTGAACCATTCGTAACACCGAATACGGCTTCAGCACTCATCACCGTAGGCTTCCTGCATCATTTGATGTGTATCTGTAAAGATTTTCTTGACTTTCACGCAAAATTTAACGCAGACGCGTTACTGCTTTAACTTTGTCATCTCGAAATTCGCGAACTGCACGACACAACGTTCTACTCAGTACAGCAGTGAACATTAACTAATTGACATACAACACTGAAACTTCCGGTAGTTACACATTAAATAAGGGTGTGTGCCGGGATGCAAACCGCATTTCGCTTTAGCATGCCATTGGCGCGAAATTACGAATGTACAGACCTCGTATACCAGGCTAGTCCTGTCTCGGTTACGCGATTCGCGAACATTTCGGCAATGTTCTCAAACTTTCACATGAGATAAACGAATTTCGTTCCATGGGGTGGAGACGGTAGGAGGGCAGGGGCCGGGGGGATGAGATGATGACAAGAAGGGCATCTAGCCAACCTTTACCACTAACATTGCCAATTCAGTGTAACATGCCGACCACGTGAAGATACGGCTATGAAAAATAAGATGGTACCATTGCCAAAATACAGACCAATGTATGAACAAATAATTACAGTTGCATGACACCAGGCGCTTTTCCGTCAAGTGGAACACAAACAAAGCCATCAGCACAGATGTCTTAGTAGTATGCAGGACGTAAATGACCAAACAAGTCACTACTGAAGCTGGTTTAGGACACAAAACAGTTTAAAAGCCACGCACAAGCAGAATAACGGAGCAAAGATGTTACATAGTATTCTCGTTTGCAGCTCAACGTAAATCAAAACATAACTACTTGGAGCAATGTGTAGCAAAACAGTTTTTGTGTTTGCAAAAACATCAGTTTATTAAGCTGTTTGGTACACGCTCTAGTGGAGCAGATACAGACGCACAAGGTACAAATTAAGGCTGATCTGGCAACAATGGTTTAACATTTTCTATCGCTCTGGATCGTGTAGTCCACCTCTATTTTAACCCACTCGGGTACACCTCGGTACATTACTTTAAATTATTAATATTACTTCTGCTATACTTTACATTAAATGGTTTAGTCCTAATTTGTAATTACAAGTTCTGCAAACTTTGATATTTCGGAATTATCAAAATATGAGATTCACTGGTTTACGTGGTATTATTTTTATTGTTCATTGAATAGTATTAATTCCATTACGTTGCAGGTTCGCTCTCATTTCAGCAAAAATAACTGTCGAATTAAGATGTGTTCATCAATAATTCTGAGCTCAGGTAAATTATAATCACTACTTACACTCGTTGTTAAGAAAACCAACGACAATGTTTAAACTGTGCCCGTTTAGCAGTGTAATATCGGTCTTCCGTTCAAGTAGTTAAGTACGTAAATTAATATTTCTTACTGTGAAATATCAACTGAATAATGTCGCACGTATTTAGCATTATGTCTTTGGTCAGAAAAAGCCGTTTAGAGTCATTTCTTTTCTTTAACAGGTAAATATGTCTTCTGTCATATACAGACTGTTTCAAACCTTCGCGACAAACGTCTAGTGGTGATAGTTCGCGTTACGGAAAACAACTTTTTTCAAGACAAAATGTTCGCTGACACTTCCTAGCGACGCCTGGCGTCATTTAGTATTCACTGGCCTTAGGACGACGAGATTCCACCGAACTAGCAGGATCTACTAACCAGAGCGCAGCGTAGTTCCTACCCTAGTACGCTGACATAGTGGTTTCCAACAAGCAAACCATAGGAATGAGTGTCTTTAAGCGGGATAAAGAAGCGAATCTGGAACTTCAATTTTATCGGCATACCGACTGTCACACGGAGCAGATGACTCGATGATGGACCACACACATTGCATACGAATGCCGCCGAGTGCCTATGTCCAGGCGTCTATCAGGGGCATAATCAGCCTTAGAAGATACCTAGTGTATGCGGGAAGCGTCTGCGAACACTTTGTCTCTAACCATAGTTGTTCACCTCTAGAAGTTTGCTGCAGTCTTTGAAACAACATGTATTCCAAGTCCTCGTGACTGCATATGGCCAAAGAGAAAATTTATTTTTCTTTTCATATATAAAAAAGACCACGTTTTCTCTCCGCAAATCAGAACAATCACACTGTTTTATTTTTTCAGTGATCTTCAGAAATCGAGTTATTCAATTCTCATTAACCAAAACAGTCACAAATTGAGCAATCAACCGCTCGTAACTTTAATTACAGTACACACAACGCAGGGGAGAACTTTCAGAATATTTTGAAAGTAAAGGAGGAATGAGACTAGGTTACAGACTCTTTCCATTGATTTTCAACTGCATCTTAGAAAAAGTAATCCAATTGTGGCGGAAAGTAAAATCGGATCTAATAATTGATCATCCAATCAAATTAGGAACAACCGACGTTAGGATAGACTGCTTAGCTTTTTCAGACGATCTGGTGATTCTGTGTCAGGACATTCAGACAGCACAAAAACAAAGAGAAATTCTGAAAGAAACAGCAAAAAGAGTGTGGGTTCCACAAGTCGTTTGAAAAAACACAATACATGCCCAGTAAGAATCTGGCAAACAAATTCTGAAAACTAAATGTAGGAAAATTCATTCAGGGAACTGGCTTGGAAAAGACTGCTTGCAAAATAGGTTGTCACAAAATATAAACAGCTTTCAGGCTTACAAGAGACATCTAGAACAGAGTCATCAAACCATAGTGTGGTTATGGGGCTGAAGCATTTTAAACAGAAAAGAAACTGAATTAATGCGAAAGAGAGAACGAAGAGCAATCAGGAAAAGTTTAGGTCCAAATTATATTAAAGAAGGAAGGTAGAGACTAATAAAAAAATAAAGAAATTGAAAAGCATACCAACATGGCGATGTGAAAAAATGCAGGCTAAAATTGTATGAGCATATTCAAAGAATGGTACGAAACAGAGTAACCAGACAGGTTGTGGAATTGTATGGAACTCACAGTAAAGCAAAAATTGAGACAATAACATGATTAGGTGCAGTAAAAAAGACGTAAAAGACGCCGGAATAACAGAAGCTGATGTAAAACATAAGAGTATATTTAAGCAGAAAAATCACGATAGGTCAGTTGGCCTGGCAGCAAAACACATAAAGACTGGAACAACGCGGCGTGATGAGCGGAAGAAAGCGCATTCTGAGAGAATGAAAGTGATGTGGATAAAAGCTGAGACAAACTGTTGAAAATGGCTCATGTTGTAAATAGAGTGGTCCAGTAGGGCCCAAACACGAATGAGGCAACAATAAAGACACGGATGAAGGTTTTTGTGACAGATCCAGTCATAGGTACAGACAATGAAAATTTTTATTTGGTACATTTTGCAATATCTTTTTTTAAACCTAATAGTCCTGACAGGAGATGTGGTAATGTTTCGGGCATCCTGCGCTGGACGCCCGTTGACCAAACTGTGTACTGCACCCACTTATGTATCATAACACACCACGCAAAGCTAGATCTTCTCGCCCTACATGCAACAAAACAAAAATACGCTTTCCAGTTTTAAATCAAAATCAAACAAATAATAAATCCAACCTATTAATTATATGCGTTAGCACATATCATATAGACGGCAAGGTCATCTGTGATGCTGTTCTACATACGTATCACAGCAAGAAACATACAGTGATCAGTCTAGAACACCAGAGTCGGCTTTTTTTTAATGTTCCCTGGAGCCTTAACACATCTCTTATCAACCTGTACCTTCTTCTTGTCCATGTTTTCCATATCCACCTTTCTTCGGCATTTCTGCAAAGAATCTTTTCATTCCTTACCAGTCAACCTAATTTTCAACGTTCTTCTATAGCACCACATTTTAAACGCTTGATTTTCTTCTGTTCCTATTTTCCGACGTCCGTGATTCACTACCATACGATGCTGTGTCCCAAACGTCCATTCCTAAAAATTTGTTCCTCAACTTAGGGCCCATGTTTGCTATCAGTAGACTTTTCTTCCTCGACAATACCCATTTTGCCAGTGCCAATCTGATTTTTATGTCCTCCTTACTTCACCTGTCATGGTTATTTTCAGAATGTAATTTTCACTCCGCAGCGGAGTGTGCACCGCTATGAAACTTCCTGGCTAAAAGTGCGTTCCGGACCGGGACTCGATCTCGAGACCTTTGCCTTTCGCGGGCAAATACTCTACTGAATCACGATCGGTCCTCAAATACTTCCACCAGTACCTTGTCTCCTACTTTCCAAACATCTCAGAAACTCTCCTGCGAAACTTACAGGACAAGCATTGCGGGAAGAAAGGATATCGCGGAGACGAGTTCGAGTTTCGGTGCGGCACACAGTTTTAATCTGCTAGGAAGTTTGATGGGGTACTTTGCTTCCAAGCCAGCAGAATTCCTTAACTTCGTGTACTTCTTGATTACCAGTTTTGACATTAAGTATCTTGCTATTCTCATTTCTGCTACATCACGTTACCTTTTCTTTTTCAGGTTCATTTCTGTACTCATTAGATTCTTCATTCCGTTCAGTAGATCCTCTAATTGTTCTTCACTTACACTGAGCATAGCAATGCCATAATCAAATCTTATCACTGATATTCTTTCATTCTGAATTTTAATGGCACCTGAAACTTAATTTTATTTCCGTAATTGGTTCTTCGATGTATAAGGAGTGAAAGACTGTATCTCTGCCTTACACCCATTTTAATCCGAGCACTTCGTTCTTGGTCTTCAAGTCTTATTGTTTGCTCGTGGTTCTTGCGCGTACTATGTATTACTCGTCTTTCCGTGTAGGAAAATTCGATTATCTTTTTCCATATTACATTGTCGAAAGCTTCTTCTAGTTCGAAAAATGCCATGATTGTGACTTTTACTTCCGTCTTGCTTCCACATTCGTCAAAGGCTAAAAAAAAAGGTCTAATGTAGGAGCGTTTTAAGCAAGAACATCCGTAACAAAAGTTCCGACCGCGGGGTCATAAGTAAATAGCTGAACGAAGATGTGCAAGAGAAAATGAAAAGGTATGGATGACATCACGGTAAACACAGGACTGCTAGTAAGCTATCTCCAGACCGCGACCGAACATGTTCCATTGATACATTTTATAAATATATCACTTCATCTGAGTTCTTAGGCAGCATGTCTGCGGCTGACTGTGACATGTAGAAATATTACAGCAGTGTACTTGGCACTAGTTGGCAGCTGCAGTTACAAGATGGAATCTTGTGAAACTGTAGCGGGATGGTCCGAGCAGCTCTCCATTTTCGGTTTGGTACATTTGTTAGTTTATTTGGAGAGTGCCATATTCGTCTTCTAGTGTTGCAATACAAGTACAGAGAGGATATACGATGTCCCGCCGAGCAGGGAATTCCGTATCAAAGACTAATGACGCTCACTTTTTATTGCCAAGTGGCTCACGTCTGAGCGTGAAAATCGCAACTATTCCTCGAAGGGAGCTATTAACTTGTAATTTAAGGCTGGGAAAAGTCTCCTGCTTCATCTAAGGGCAACGGAATAAGTGACGGGATGTACACAAAAAGAGGGAAACATAATATCCAAAAAATTATGTTCCAAAATCTTGTACATCGGCATCTACACGATTACTCTGCAATTCACACTTAAGTGTGTGGCACAGGATTCACGGGACCACTTTCAGACCATGTGTAAACCGTAACGATGTGGAATACCATGTTAGAAAAATGAACGCGAACGTATTAAAACTTTCCATTGTGATGGAAGGTGGGAACGCCGTCACGTGATGAGTTGTAATTATAAACATACTAGCCTCTGGCTGCAAGAATTGTTTTTAGTTTCCTTATTGTATTTTCGATTTCGTGACTGCCAGCCTCTTGCTCAGATGCATTTTATATTGTACGAGGGCTGTTCAATAAAGAGTGATAATTTTGTTGCCAACATATCTTTACTCATCCTTATAATTTTGATGGTTTATCTCGAATTAGTCTCCCATGAATGGGATGCTCTTGTCCCAGCGTTTCTGCCAGTCTTCAAACACATGCTGGAAACCATTTTTTGAGAGGCCCTTCAAAATCGCCTCCGCAGCCTTCACCATTGCTTCTGATGATTGATAATGCCTCCCACGAACGCGTTTCTTCATTTTATGGAATAGAAAAAAGTCACGTGGCGTTAAATGTGGACTATAGGGAGGGTAAGGGATGCACTTCACGTTGATTTTTGCAAGATATTCAGCAACAACATCGGCAATATGCGCCCGCGCATTATCGTGGTGCAGCATCCAGCCTGCTTCACGGAAATGTGGGCTTCCGCGCCTGATATGGACTTGCAATGTTTTCACGACATCCCTGTAGTACTGTCCAGTTGCTACAACATTCTGATAAGCCATTCCATGAATATCAAAGAATGAGATAACCATAATTTTCCCAGCAGAAGCAACCACTTTTGCTTTTTTGGGGGTTGGTGATGAAGGAGATTTCCACACTGAGCTTTGCTGTTTGCTCTCAGGATCAAAATTATGTAGCCAAGTTTCATCAGCAGTGATTACATTTGAAAGAAACTCCTGATTTTCCTCTAACATCAACTTTAACTGCATGCAGGCCTGCTCGCGAATATCTTTTGTTCGGGAATCAACAGTCTTGGAACCCATCGCGCCCAAACATGATTCATGTGTAATTTTTCTGTCTCCAACGTGTGGGTGGCACCCAATGAAATGTTCAGTATTTCAGAAAGTGATCGTAAGGTAATTCGTGGATACTCTCTCACTATGTCAGCAGCAGTGTTGATGTTTCCTTCCGTAAGAGGAGTAACTGGAGCACCGGGTCCACCTTCCTTTGAAACTGATTGTCTCCACTCTTGAAACATTTTAAACAACCTTCGAGCTGTGTTGTAGGAAAAAACAAGACTCTCCGTAGGCCTCCTGTAACATTGTATGGGCCTCAGCTGAAAATTTGTTGAGACGAAAGCAGAATTTCAAAGCCGCATATTGTTCCTCGCGTGTGACCTCCAATGCAGCGGTAGGCGATACTGAACATGTCTGACCTTGCCTGCCTCTCAAGGCGGGAGCCAGGAGCCACAACACTGAAACTATTACGGCGTGTTTGTTGTTCGTTAAGCTAAGAGAATATCATAAGATTAAATTTTAGCGCGAGAAATTATGACCATAAAAAATTATGACCTTTCTTTATTGAATGGCCCTCGTACATCTGATCGATGTTAGCTATAGCTTCCACACATGTTCTATCGCTGACAGATCTGGGAATCTTGCTGGCCAATATCACGCAGACAGTTCGTGGCGACATTGTGTCACGTGTCGGCGAGCATTGTCGTGCTGAAAAATGGTATCACTATATCTTCACATCAGAGGTAAGACACGAGGACGTAGGATGACCGTGATATATCGTTGTGGCGTCAGAGTTCCCTCACTCAATACCAATCGTGACCCGAAGTCATGCCCGATGGTTCCCCACTCCACGACATCAGTACTAACTCCGCTGTACCTCCCCAAAACGACATCAGTGCAAAACAGTAATTCATCAATGAACACAACGAGACGTCATTCATCAACAGACCACTCTTCCGGTTCACATCACTCCAAACGCAGCAGTTTGTGTTGTGATGTTAACGGCAATCTACGTCTGGGACGGTAATTTCCTTGTCCCCTAGTCCGGCTGTGTTAGTCTCCGACCAATGGTTTCGGATGACACAGAATGTTGTAGAGAGTGTCTTACTTGTTATCGACCGGTAGGCGCTGATATGAAGGGGCTTCGATATGCTTGGTGCACGATACGGTAAGCCTCCGCTGTGATGGTCAGAAGTAGTCGTTCGGAACTGTGGCGATGAGTAGGGGAGCGAGGGGCAGTACTGTGCACTAAGCTATCTGCTGAATATTTCTTATTTTCTCATCTCAAATGGTGAATCGTCTTATTTTGTCAAGAAATCAATTCTATACAAGTTTTTGGTTTTATATTCGGAACACTATTTATATTTCTATAGTTATTTTAGAAAAATGTTACCCCACACGGTATTACTCCAAGGGCTGGGGCATTGCCGTACACTATGAGGGGTGATACAATACATAAAAAGGCAAAAACTGGATAAAAATAAAACATCTGATCACATTATAACTTCAGAATTTGCTTATAACACAAAAATGTAACCTTTAAACATCAATTAGAGACCAAAAAATTAGAAATTCTTTTAATAGGAGAATTAAAACATGAACAAAATGACTAAGTTTTCTCTTTTAACATTTAGGGCCTCATGTAAACTGCAGTCATATTATCAGCAGTATCACGTCCGTTGCACACACTGCATCCGTCCACTACTAAACGCTCGCAAACCACAGTTCTCTATTTTTTACAGACTCTTCACAGAGTAGGCAAACGGGATCAATTTCAGAAAATGTTTCCCTATCTCTTTTGAAATGAGTTTCTCCGAAATTTTTACGGTCACTGTCGTCCATCTCATCGTCACTGCACAGTTTGGATAAGGATGAGTCTAAATCATCATCTGATGAACACCTAACAGATATATCCCGACGACTTTTCTTAATGTCAGATAGCTGAGGTCTTGTCTTAGATGCAAACCTTTTAACTTCGGTTTTCCTATACATAATTCTTTTTCTGTTTTCTTTCCTTATTTTTTTCTTCTGTAATCTCGGCAACTTTTTTTAAATACCTTCTTTAGAAGCCGAAATGAAAACTGAGGAATGTTGTTATAGGACGCTTTTTTTTCGATTTGAGAGGGCCCTATTACAGAGATATGTCTATGAATTGTAACCTAACTGCAGCCTGAAATTTTCTGGTCTTTGCCTACCCAGTCCAGAACATGAAGCGCTGTCTTTGAAGAACAAGACACAGATTTCTCATTCTGTTTATCAGCTTTAGCGCCGTCATTCTCAATAACTGATACGCATGAAGTTGTCTTTTCTTTTGTAAGCAGAAGCTCGAAGGTATCGTTACTAAATTTGGCAGGATCTAGAGGGAAAATTCATGTTTTACTGAAGACTAGCATACACCCTTTTCTATATTTGCAATCATCGAAGGATTTGCTAAAGATGGGGCAAATGTCATAAGGTGCAATTTTTTGGTGGGAGCTAGACTTCATAAAGCTGTCACATTCTTCATTAAATGAAACCTATACGCTCTAAAAAAAGGTCAAATAGAAAAGTTGTAGCCTGTGAGAGTAGTGAGGTAGTAGAGTAACGACTAATATTCCGTTGTCCTTACAAAAGTTGTAGGCTTAAAGGGAGATATGCCTAAAATCAAATTCCATGGCTTTCGGATGCCTTGGTAAAGTTATCAAAATGCCTGAGCCACTATGGAAAGAGATTCTCAGTTATCCAACCAGTCTTGCTACAGTTATGTACTGAATTTGGTGGGTCCCTGCCTGTATAGCAGGGGTCATCCCGAGTCGTGGGGAAATAAACGTGGGAGGCGCCTACCACCCAGTGGTATTCGCTGCACAACGCACTGAAATGTTCTTGCCACGCTCTCAGCCTGTTTCCGAGAAAACTTATCCGGGTGCTAAAATTTTTCCTGGCTGAGCTGTTGATACCCCAGTCGAGTCAAAATCATAAACCTTGAGGATCAAATTTATGGGTTTCTGTCACAGAGCAGAGGTTAGAGAAAAAGTTTTAATTTCGATTGAGTTAAAAGCTGAGATGCACTTAAGACTCTTAGCCAGAAGTTTCTGAATGTTGACGAACAGCTTTCTAGTAAGAAATTCAGTGAATCATTCCTACCCTGCTATCGTGGATGATTTGTTAAAATTATACTGAATATTATTTTCCTTAGCATATGAATACACTAATCTTCCAACTCCACATAAGATATTCCTTAAAATGTCTATGATAACCTTAACACACACATAGTTATACCTCCATGTTCTTTAGAAAATGTAGGGTTTTATGTAAGGTCATTTTAGAACAGTCTTTTAACATATCTACACTACTGGCCATTAAAATTGCTACACCGCGAAGATGACGTGCTACAGACGCGAAATTTAACCGACAGGAAGAAGATGCTGTGATATGCAAATGATAGCGTTTCAGAGCATTCACACAGGGTTGGCGCCGGTGGCGACACCTACAACGTGCTGACACGAGGAAAGTTTCAAACCGATTTCTCATACACAAACAGCAGTTGACCGGCCTCGCCTGGTGAAACGTTGTTGTGATGCCTCGTGTAAGGAGGAGAAATGCGTACCAACACGTTTCCGACTTTGATAAAGGTCGGATTGTAGCCTATCGCGATGCGATTTATCGTATCGCGACATTGCTGCTCGCGTTGGTCGAGATCCAATGACTGTTAGCAGAATATGGAATTGGTGGGTAGAGGAGGATAATACGGAACGCCGTGCTGGATCCGAACGGCTTCATATCACTAGCAGTCGAGATGACAGGCATCTGATCCGCATGGCTGTAACGGATCGTGCAGCCACGTCTCGATCCCTGAGTCAACAGATGGGGACGTACGCAAGGCAACAACCATCTGCACGAACAGTTCGATGACGTTTGCAGCAGCGTGGATTATCAGCTCGGAGACCTTGGCTGCTGTTACCCTTGACGCTGCATCACAGACAGGAGCGCCTGCGATGGTGTACTCAACTACTAAACTGGGTGCACGAATGGCAAAACGACATTTTTTCGGATGAATCCAGGTTCTGTGTTTGGCGACATCGCGGTGAACGCACATTGGAAGAGTGTTTTCGTCATCGACATACTGGCGTATCACCCGGCGTGATGGTATGGGCGCCATTGGTTACACGTCTCGATCACCTCTTGTTTGCACTGACGGAACTGTGAACAGTGGGCGTTACATTTCAGACGTGTTACGACCCGTGGCTCTACCCTTCATTCGATCCCTGCGAAACCCTAAATTTCAGCAGGACAATGCACGATCGCATGTTGCAGGTCCTGTACGGGCCTTTCTGGATACAGAAAATGTTCGACTGCTGCCCTGGCCAGCACATTCTCCAGATCTCTCACCAACTGAAAACGTCTGGTCAATGGTGTCCGAGCAACTGGCTCGTCATAATACGCCAGTCACTACTCTTGATGAACTGTGGTATCGTGTTGAAGCTGCATGCGCAGCTGTACCTGTACACGCCATCCAAGCTCTGTTTGCCCAGGCCTTTTTACGGCCAGAGGTGGTTGTTCTGGGTACTGATTTCTCGGGATCTATGCACGCAAATAGCGTGAAAATGTAATCACATGTCAGTTCTAGTATAATATATTTGTCCTATAAATATCAGTTTATCATCTGAATTTTTCTTGGTGTAACAATTTTAATGGACGGTAGTGCATTAAAGTAGGAAAAAGTGTACCATGCATTCTTGCAGCTTCCGTCTGTGGCTTCCCATTTTCAGTAACATCATGGAGTGCATAATTCAAATTCTGTTGATCCTTTGCTCCTGTATGTCATTCTGATTCTTTTTCTCAACTTGTTAGTTATCACATATTTTAAAAAATGTAATTCATTGTGAATACTAAAACGAAATTACTGTATGGGGCTATAGCTTTCGCCCTGGGGCAATGCCGTGAACCTTGACGGCATTGCCTTGTGATGATATGATTCTACATTTTTAATGATCACCAAAAAACCACGACCTTCAACTGTTAATATTTGGTTTTCAAGAAAGGTCTAATTAAATAGAGTTACTTTACATATTGTTACTATTGACATATTGCACTTACTTCTACACATCAAATCCACTGATGTTATAGCAAAGGTACCTGAAATCAAATAAAAAAATAATGAGATATTACGAATAACTCGCTCTAGCCGAGCGATGTCGTTATCATGAAGGAAGTAATTCACAACCTGTGCACGATGGGGACGCGAACTGTCGTCCATAAAGAATGCCTAGCCAATATGCTGCCGATATGGTTCCACTATCGGTCGGAGGAAGGCAATCACGTATCGTACAGCCGTTACGGCGCCTTCCATGACAACCAGCGGCCCCACATAATGCCACCCCGAAACAGCAGGGAACCTCTCGCTGGGCAGTGTGTCTAAGGCGTTCAGCCTGACCGAGTTGCCTCCAAACACGTCTCCGACAATTGTCTGGTTGAAGGCATGTGTGACACACATCGGTAAAGAGAACGTGATGCCAAACCTGAGCGGTCTATTCGGGATGTTGTTGGGAGCTGTATGGTGTCATGGTTGCAAAGATAGACCTTGCCATAGATGTCGGGAGTGAAGTTGCGTATCATGCAGCCTACCGCGCACAGTTAGAGTAGTAACACGACTTTCTGTGGCTGCACCAAAAGCATTATTCAACATGGTGGCGTTGCTGTCTGGGTTCCTCCGAGCCATAATCCGTAGGTAGCGATCATCCACTGCAGTAGTAGCCCTTGGGCGCCCTAAGCGAGACATGTCATCGACAGTTCCTGTCCCTATCTCCTCCATGTCCGAAAAACATCACTTTGGTTCACTCCAAGACGCATGGACACTTCCCTTGTTGAAAGCCCTTCCTGGCACAAAGTAATAATGCCGACGCGATCGAGACGCGATGTTGACCGTCTAGGCGTGGTTGGACTGCAGACAACACGAGCAGTGTACCTCCTTCCAGATGGAATGACTGGAACTGTTCAGCTGTCGGACCCCCTCCGTCTAATAGGCGCTGCTCATGCATGGTTGTTTACATCTTTGGGCGGGTTTAGTGATCTCTCTGAACAGTCAAAGTGACTGTGTCTGTGATACAATGTCTGCAGTCAACGTCTATCTTCAGGAGTTCTGGGAAGCTTGGTGATGCAAAACTTTTGTTGTTTTGTGTATATAGTTGTGATATAGACACGGACAGGATTCAAGAATTAGTACATGTTAGTCGAGTGCTGTTAAATACAGGACTTCAGACTGGATATCCTTGAAGTTATGTACTCCATTGGTTCATGTAACAGAGTGTATTTTAACCACGTGTGCATTTTGTGTTGTAGTGAGAGGAAACCGGCCATCCACCTATCATACCATCCTCTCCTCATCCAGCCAGCCACAAACATTGCAAGAGTGTACAGCCACAGCACGACCGATAAAGTGAAATGGAACTAATAAAAACTGTCTGACTTTTGGAGACGATTTAGCAGTGCCTGCAGAAATTTTGAGAAAAGCTATTACTCAAATAGATTTTCTGGAAAGAATAACGAATAGAATTTGTCTCAAAATTTCAGCTGAGAAAATCAGATTCACGAAATGTATAAAAATGCGCAAAGATACGTAACAACACAGACAGGAAAAATAGAGCCAATTAGTAAATTCAAAGACCTTGGAGAAACCACAACAGAATGGATTAGAAAGGTTTTCAGTAGATGAAAGAGTTAACATAATGGAAGTAGCGCATGGGTTGACTAGACATACCTAAAACAAGAAATGAATGTACAGAAATGCAAAACTCTAACACCATAATATTTACAGGCGTATGAATGTTTAAAGATGAATTATCAGCTGTACAGAAAGGAGTTATTGAAATATGGATTGTTAGAAAAACAATAGGTACAGTACAAACTGCAGATGGTTGGAAAATGAAAAGTATCTAGGAGATGTGCTACAATGTACAGAAAGTATCAGCAGTTATGGCAAAGCGAGGATTAGTTTTCTCTGGAAACCTCTACGGAATGTATGAAAATAGGTTAAGGAAACAATACGCCCGCATTTCTGAAAAAACAAATCAACGAAGCCTTTGATTAAAGACATAAGAAAAAAATCAAGAAACAAATAAAATAAAAGAATCGGAAATAACGGAAAGAAATTTTATTAAGACTAAGTACTGTATTTAGAAAGCTTTCAAGGAATAACAAATTGGGAACAATATGGACAGAACAAAGGAAAAGAAACATGGGGAGAGGGTGAAGGAATACTGCAAAAACTGGAAACTCAAAGAAAGGAATTTGGGTTGTTAGGTGATGCTAGTTGGTGAATATGAAGATTAAAAATAGCAATAGCCTACCATATTGTCGTTATCTATACCAAAATGGTGTTAGATCTAGCACTGGAAGACTTCTGATTATTTTTTCAAATAAATCAAAATGAGACCAAGACTGTGAATTCTTCTGTTTCCTTAGATATTACAGTTATGTCTGTACCATAGGTATAAGTGACCTCGTTTGATTTCTTAAAAGTGTTAAATTGTTGCAGTTCAATGTAACTTGAACGCCGAAGAGCATCGCCATCGTGTCATAAGAGCTACGATCATGCGGAATTTGTCCGTTAACCTCGTTAGGGGAACAGCTTCCAGTAAGCGGATCCTCAACGTGGTAGGTATAGTATTTCCCGCATGCCTCCTGGTCAGGAGAGCCAGTTCTCCATAATAGAGAGGCGAGAAAAAAACCAGACTTGTAGCACAGTGCAGGTAGAGAGGACCTGCGCCCGAAGGACAAAGAGAGCAGCAGCACCGGCCGTACTTGTTTGTGTGCGTGGTATGTGTGTGGGGCTTCCTGGAGCAGCTGCGTGGGCGCCAGGTGCGTGCCAGCTGGCGGCTGGAGTCTGGCGGCTGGAGCCTGCAGAGGCCACCCTGCCCACAAGGCGAGGCGCGTGCGGCTCCTGCTGCTGCGTCTGCGCTGGAGATAAACATCTGCCGGTCTGGTCCCAGCATCTGGTCAGGCCGCCCCGCTATTCTTGTATAGTCAGCTGTGTGCGTCGGGCTGCTATTTGCTGGCGTTCGGAGATAACCAGCCAACATTGGGGAGAAAGGTTCGGGCTTGGCGCCTCGCCGGTGTCGAGGTTGCGTTGTTCGACCTGCAGAATATTGTGGAGAAGAAATGAGCTAAACTTTGACGATCCTTTTAAAGTCAGAAATTGCCGCACGATGTAGCCTCACTTGCTGCGGAACTGTCCGCTCAAGCGAGCTCGGAGCAGCGTTCTCTGTAGTTGTCAATGCGTTATGTCCGAACTAAGTGAAGTCGAACGTGGGCAAATTGTTAGTGTTCATACGGTGTGTGCTTCCGTAACCACAGTTGACGATGTATTTCGTGTTTCAAGAGCCACCGAATGGAAGATTTGTACCGCATAAAGGGAAAGCGGGGTAACTTACCACATAGAAAGAAGTAGTGATTGCAGAAAAGTGAGTGGTAAGAATAATATGTGGTCTTCCCTCACAGACGTCATGTAGGCACTTCGTCAAGGAGCTAGGCATTTTAACTGCGCCGTCACAATACGTATTTTCGCTAATGAAATTCGTCATAAATAATAATCACAATCCGACATGAAATGTGATGTACGTATCTGCAACACCAGGGAGAAAAACGACCTTTACTACTCATTGTTAAAGCTGTCACTGGATCAGAAACGAGTTCAGAAGGCAGCAATAGAAGTTTTTGGTCGTTTGTCCAATAAAACAAAACGTCTGACAGCTAGCGAAGCAAGGTTTACACCTAATTTAAAATCATTTCTCCTGGACGTATTTCTAGCTACAAAACTGACAGCCAATATATATATATATATATATATATATATATATATATATATATATATATATATTCCATAGATCATTTTAACGCTTCTTTTATTGAAATTCGAAATTCTGTGGATATATATATATATATATATATATATATATATATATATATATATATAAAGCTAACTAACTAATATCATCTGCAAATAAGAGAACATTACCGAGTGTCAGTAAACGATCATGATGGAACTTGGTGGGTGTGTAGGGGGGTTGTGGAGTGGATAGTACAATAACCATTTCTTTTTTCTGCCTAATTCTACTTTTAGCAGGTAAAACGCCCTGAAAGGTAATTTGGCATTTTAGGTTCAGAGAGAATATCTTCTAAACGATGATATACAAAAAATGTTTCTCATATAAAAGTTGGCATGTAATTAATGTTCTTGGAAACTGTATAATCAACTTTTGTAATGATTTATAATTTTGCAAAATACCCAACTACCAATAATTAATCCCAAAGTGCTCTGCGGTACAGTTACAACTATGGGATGTATACAGCTTTCGATGTTGAAAGAACTTTGCGAGAAGACTTTCAAATCTAGTTGTTGAATGATTATGTTAGTCTCCACTTGAGAAACAATATAATCGAGCTGCAGTCATTCGTACATAATCAAATCTGTTCGGCAAGGCCTACTACTGTACTGAAATGTGCTTGTCGTGTGAATTACGTGAAGAAATTTCGTCCATTTTTATGTACATGGTGTAGAAAAACGTTATGTTTTAAGCACTTCTATACGGATTATCATTATTGTAATTATTTCTGTCATAATAATGAGCTATTTATTATGTTAAATTAACAAAATACACATATTTGAAATGGTTAAAAAGCACTGAATGTAAAACATGTAATAGCGATTTAAAACATAAAGCAAATGTAAGTAAAATACAGTATGACATCTTTTTTATACTTTTGCAAAATTAGTTGCAAATAGTTTATTTCGCCCTGTTCTTACTTAGGTATACGCAAGCTTGTTTCAGCGTTTGTGCCATTTTCAAGTGTTCCTGTTGGCGTTACGTTTATAAAGCATATTAATATACGTCTATGTAATAGTACTATGAGAGTTTTATCTTATATTATAGTTACGTCTAGATAGAATGATGTCCATAAAACAGCTTTAAACGTAATTTCTCTCGTTGTTAGTAGAGGACACATATTTACCTTCTATAGAAACTGGGTGTTATTTTTGTCAGTTGTCAAACGACAGATCGTTCCATTGATACCTTATGTTTACAAGTAAATTGTGTAGCTGTGCCAGTTTTCATGTTGTGTATTGGTTCTTGTCTATCGTGTTGCGTTCACCTCTTTTCTTTTTCTATTGTGTTAATAAAGTTTTCTAAACAATTTTTATGTATGAGGTCCATTTGCTCGTTTAGGGTGCCATTCGGATATCTATTTGTGCCTGTATATATCTCCAGCCCTTCCAAATTTTTTTTGACTTTTGGGTATCCCATGTAGAATTTTCAAAGCGTTTTCGATTGTGTTCACTCTGTGGTTTTTATTTCTTATTTGTAGGTAAAAACTTGATTGGATGCTTTCCTAATCTCTCGTGTGTTCTTTAAATATTATACTGAAACTTCGTCCTGTTTGACCAATGTAAAAACTATTGCAGTCGTCACAGGAAATTTTGTATACACTTGGACTAGAAAACATTCATGCCACCCTAAGTCGCATAAATATGTGTACTTTAAATCAATGATCAGTAGAATCATAAATTTACCGCTGGAAGAACAAAGAATAAAAAATGAAATTACAGCGATACAGTACGTAGCACAATAAAATAATTTCGTCCCTGATATAGTACTGAAAATCTACCAAGCTCATACTAAATATAAAGCAGACATCATACATAAAGACGTAACAATGAGAAAGGATGACAAACCAAAGCCAAACCGATGTATGTACCACCACCATATATAAAGACAACACACCACGCAAAATAGACAAATTGTTAAAGAATACGAAAATACAACTAGCATTTCGAACTATCAACAATTTACAAACGAAGCTGAGCTCAGATGTATACAAAATTTCCTGTGACGACTGCGGTATTTTTGACATTGATCAAACAGGACGAAGCTTTAGCTTACGATTTAAAGAACACCCGAGTGTTTGCGAAAGCAACCAATCAAATTTCTACCTACACTTAAGGAACAAAAACGACAGAGTGAACGCAATCAAAAACGCTTTGATAATTCTTCATAGGATATCAAAGGGTCAAGTTATGAACGTTTTGGAAGAGCTAGAAATTTGTACATACACAAATAGATGTCCGAATGGCATTCTAAACGTAAATGAACCTGAAACATTAAACTATCTGGAAAAATTTATTAACATAATATAAAAAGAAAAGGGATGAACGGAACATGATAGATGTAATTTACTTGTAAACATAATATATGAAAGACGGTCTGTCATCTAACAACAGACAAAAAAAAAAAAAAAAACGAAATTTCTGTACAAGGTAAATATATAAACTACATTAAGAACGCAACGAATAAAATAAATCACGTTCCAAGGTGTTTTGTGGACATTATTCCATCTAGATGTAACTACAATATAAGATAAAAATCTCATAGTACTGTTACATAGACGTAGAATAAAATGCTTTATAAATGTAATATCAGCAGGAATATTTAAAAAGGCGCAAACGCCGAAACAAGCTTGTCGTGTACATATGTGAAAACAAAAATCAATAAACTGCATCTAAATTTATTGAAAGTGTATTGAGGATGTCATATTATGACCTTATGCAAGTTATGGGCCAAGCAGAGAAGAAGTTATTTAATATAAGTAAAATAAATAATTAGCACAGCAATGAATGTTTAGACATTTTTATCAGATATATTGAAAATTCTCCTAGAGCACATCATGTACAGCTTATTTTGCAAATATGATATTCCAGAAGCCAGCTTTTTAGGGATGTTTGTGACCTGAAAGCTTATGTAATTTCATTTCCGAAATTTATTAATGATGGTGGGATATTTTGCAAAATTTCATATTATTACAAAAGTTTTCAAGAATATTAATTTTATTTCAACTTTTATTTGAAAAAGGGTTTCGTGTATCACTCTTCCTAAATCTAAAATGCCAAATTGCCCCTCAGGGTGTGTTTTATAACTTAAAATTTTTGGGCATAAGCAAAAAATACTTATTGCATTATTATGTCCCCTCTTCCTACGCGCCAAGTTTCCCCCCTTCTTCCCACACGCCCAGTTTCATCAACATAGATTACTAACGCTTGGTAATTTTCCCTTGCAAATCACAACGCGGACTAAAGTGTGTGTTGTGAGTTCTTGACGGACCGTCATTGAAGAAGATTGCGACGAAAAATAAGAGGACGGCAGCCGCAAAAGTCACTGCAGAATTGAATGTCGCACTCATAAAGCCTCTTGGCACCAACACAACACGAAAGGAGGTACATAATTTGGGTATTGCAGGGTTAATTGGATTTCAAAACCAAGCATCAGTGATGAAAATTCCCGTATCAAGAAAAAGTGGTGCCGAAGCCATAAAACCTGGACTTGGAGCAACGGAAGAAAGTCACCTGGTCGGCTGAGTCTTGTTTCACACTGTTTCCAACTTCTCGTTGATTTTACCTTAAGAGAGTAAAACATGGCGGGGGATCGGTAACGATTTGAGAAGCCATATCATCGTATTCCAAGGCCCCATGGTTGCTCTGCAAAATCACATTACTGCCGAAGATTATATGGCCACCCTCGTTTAACATGTCCATCTCACGGTACAACGATTCTTCCCCATTGGTGATGCTGTGTTCCAAATCGACAGGGCCTCTGTTCACACAGATTGTCCAATTCTGTTTTCGTGAGCACGAGGACGAATTTTCGCACGTTCCATGGCCGCCAACGGATTTCATCATTATTGAGCCTTTGTAGTCTAGTTTTGAGAGAAGAATACGTGACCGCTATCCACCTTTATATTGTTACCTGAACTTGCCATTATTTTGAAGGAAAAATAGAGTAAGACACCCTTGATAGTCGTGCAGTACCTGAGTTTGTCCGTTCCTAGGCATCTGGAAGCTGTTTTGAATGTCAACAGGTTTTCTACACCGTATTAGGCATTTGTCACATGTTATAGTTTTGATGTTCCCATATTTTTGACCATCTCCTGTACGTATATACACTCCTGGAAATGGAAAAAAGAACACATTGACACCGATGTGTCAGACCCACCATACTTGCTCCGGACACTGCGAGAGGGCTGTACAAGCAATGATCACACGCACGGCACTGCGGACACACCAGGAACCGCGGTGTTGGCCGTCGAATGGCGCTAGCTGCGCAGCATTTGTGCACCGCCGCCGTCAGTGTCAGCCAGTTTGCCGTGGCATACGGAGCTCCATCGCAGTCTTTAACACTGGTAGCATGCCGCGACAGCGTGGACGTGAACCGTATGTGCAGTTGACGGACTTTGAGCGAGGGCGTATAGTGGGCATGCGGGAGGCCGGGTGGACGTACCGCCGAATTGCTCAACACGTGGGGCGTGAGGTCTCCACAGTACATCGATGTTGTCGCCAGTGGTCGGCGGAAGGTGCACGTGCCCGTCGACCTGGGACCGGACCGCAGCGACGCACGGATGCACGCCAAGACCGTAGGATCCTACGCAGTGCCGTAGGGGACCGCACCGCCACTTCCCAGCAAATTAGGGACACTGTTGCTCCTGGGGTATCGGCGAGGACCTTTCGCAACCGTCTCCATGAAGCTGGGCTACGGTCCCGCACACCGTTAGGCCGTCTTCCGCTCACGCCCCAACATCGTGCAGCCCGCCTCCAGTGGTGTCGCGACAGGCGTGAATGGAGGGACGAATGGAGACGTGTCGTCTTCACCGATGAGAGTCGCTTCTGCCTTGGTGCCAATGATGGTCGTATGCGTGTTTGGCGCCGTGCAGGTGAGCGCCACAATCAGGACTGCATACGACCGAGGCACACAGGGCCAACACCCGGCATCATGGTGTGGGGAGCGATCTCCTACACTGGCCGTACACCACTGGTGATCGTCGAGGGGACACTGAATAGTGCACGGTACATCCAAACCGTCATCGAACCCATCGTTCTACCATTCCTAGACCGGCAAGGGAACTTGCTGTTCCAACAGGACAATGCACGTCCGCATGTATCCCGTACCACCCAACGTGCTCTAGAAGGTGTAAGTCAACTACCCTGGCCAGCAAGATCTCCGGATCTGTCCCCCATTGAGCATGTTTGGGACTGGATGAAGCGTCGTCTCACGCGGTCTGCACGTCCAGCACGAACGCTGGTCCAACTGAGGCGCCAGGTGGAAATGGCATGGCAAGCCGTTCCACAGGACTACATCCAGCATCTCTACGATCGTCTCCATGGGAGAATAGCAGCCTGCATTGCTGCGAAAGGTGGATATACACTGTACTAGTGCCGACATTGTGCACGCTCTGTTGCCTGTGTCTATGTGCCTGTGGTTCTGTCAGTGTGATCATGTGATGTATCTGACCCCAGGAATGTGTCAATAAAGTTTCCCCTTCCTGGGACAATGAATTCACGGTGTTCTTATTTCAATTTCCAGGAGTGTACAATGTTTTCGGAAATTCTCATTACAAACTTCTACGAGTTGTAGAGGGGAATAAGTATATAATGCGTGGAGGTATGTTCCATCTATGCAACTAATTGAAGGCAAGTTGTTTATTGTCATACGCCCTTCACTTCTTTCATTTGGGAAGCACCTTCAGAGGCCTGTAATACATGTTTCCATTTATACATACAATGAACGTATTATGTGTTAGATATAATGTGCTGCTATGCTACACTTTGTCGTGTTTTGCACTTGTTTTTTAGGTTAGAATGAGCTTTTGCAGCACAAATTTCATAATGTGAACTTATCCTTCGGTGTTCATTACGATTTCTAGCGCTGTTAACTCACGCGTGTGGTCCTGGAGATGTATTCGTTAGTTTCCATGCTGCAGCTGGCCGATTTCTGCCGTTTCTTCACCCACATTTGTCACATCGCATATAACACTTGTGCTTTCCATTTTGTGATCAACATATGTGTGTTTTCGGCGTGTAGTTTCTCCAACTGTTGTTATGTGTTGTTTATCATATTTTGTTTCTATTGTGTGTGTGGTTTGATATTTGATGACAGTTATCAGAGTGAACAAACACAACAAAAAGCTCTTGGCATTGCAAGAAATCTTTGACATACAAAGAACCATTGCAGTGCAAAAGAAGGTACTCAGCGTTCAAATCCATATAAGCAATAACTCTCTGTTTATGCTAGCCACTAAAACAATAACAAATCGAAATGTAACCAGGATAAATAATTAATGAATCTCCTTCCCCTTTCTCTCTCTTTTTCTTTCCCACCCCATCAGACACACACATATACATATTAAATTTAAAAAGAAAAGAAACCACATTTACACACAGCAAAATGAACACACACACACACATATATATATACTTACTTACTTATCGCGAATGGACCCAGAAGGATCACGCAAAGCTTTCTGACGTCGTTTCTTCCATACTTCTTTCATTCGTTCTCCATGTTTTCTTTTTCTTTCTTCTGTCCATTTTGTTCCTGGTCTCTTTAGTGCTTCCTTCTCCGACAATACAATCCACTTTTCCACCTTATTTCTGAAAGTTTTTCTATGTTTGACATCTTTAAGTTCAATATTTGCTTTTTGTAAATCTAATTTTACTTGGCTAATCCATGGTGTTGTTGATTTGACTTTTTCTATGTAAGTGAGAATTCTGTTGGTGAGTCGTGTGGGGGGAAGTCTAGTGGCATGTCCATAAAATTTTAATCTTCGCCTTCTTATGTCTGCTGCCAGGTTTGATATAGTTTCTGTGGTTCTTCTTGATTGTATCCGGTATCCTTCTTCTGTTAATTTTGGACCTAAAATCTTTCTCATAATTCTGCGTTCTTCTTTTAGTATTTTAGTATTTAGTATTATATATATATATATATATATATATATATATATATATATATATATGTGTGTGTGTGTGTGTGTGTGTGTGTGTGTGTTTGCTGTATGCGAATGTAACAGCAAAATACAGATACAAAGACGCACATACACACAAATATCCGTTTAAAAAAAATCAAGTCATCTTCTCAAGCAAGAATGACACAGTTACACACAAGAAATACACACACACACACACAAAAGCCGACATAACACACAACAACATTTGGCCACCCTTTACACCTAAAACGTCCGCCCCAGTAGCTGTGTGGTCAGCGTGACGGATTGCCGTCCTCCGGGCCCGGGTTCGATTCCCGGCTGGGTCGGAGATTTTCTCCGCTCAGGGACTGGGTGTTGTGTTGTGTTCATCATCATTTCATCCCCATCCGGCGTGCAGGTCGCCCAATGTGGCGCCGAATGTAATAAGACCTGCGCCAAGGCGGCCGGACCTGCCCCGCGAGGGGCCTCCCGGCCAATGACGCCAACCGCTCATTTTTTTTCCACACCTAAAACATACATATGTTGATGACTAAATGGAAAATGCATGTGATATATACGGTGTGACAAATGTGGGTCAAAAAACGCCAGAAATTGGCCAGCTCGAGCATGGAAACTAGCGAAATACATCTCCAAGGCCACACGCTTGAGGTAACAGCGCTAGAAATCGTAATTAACACCAAAGGATAAGTTCACATTACGAAATTTGTGCTGCTAAAGTTCATTCCTATCTAAAAAACAAGAGCACGTCCAAGTGTAACATAGCAGCATATTATATCTACCATATTTTTGTCAACCCCTACATCTGTACTCCACAAACGAATTGACAGTGTGTGGAGGTGAATACCACTTCCTAACCTACACCCATACTCAGGGACAAACTTGCAGGCAAACACCAACTAATTTTTATGTATGGATATGATGAACTGCACTTAATTTTTACTCCTTTTAGATATGTTAAAAGGGAATTACAAAACCTAGCTTGGGAATATGTGATCGATTATCCACAGGAAATAATAGCAGAAGCATAAACATCAACAGAACCGGTCAGTACAACTAAAGCTTGACAAATAATCTGCCGAGACAAAAACAAAAAGATGGTCTGAGTTAGGTGTGGTATCAAATCGCAACATAATTGCAAGCCAGCGCATGTACCCCGCTTCAGCGCTCGACAGTGATAAATCGTGGTCGTGTTTCAGTTTCGTACTCAGTGGCGGCTGCTTTAATTTTGAGGTAGGTAGAGGCAATGTGTTTTCTTTCGTCAGAGTAAGTAAAGACTTATTACGTAATTTTTCCGTAAGCTTTTCAAAACAATTAGCTGTTTTAAATTTTTTGTAATTTGCTTTTTTTTCCTCCTCATTTGCTCAATTTTTTCGCTCTTCGATTCGAAATTATTTTTTTTGCTCCCTTAGACGCCCTCCCCCCCCCCATCCAAATTTTATCATTCTAGGCGATCGCCTAGTCTTGCCTAATGGTAAAAACGGCCCTGGAGTCGCGTGACCAGTGGCGGGACGAGGTGTTTCCGGCGGTTAAGGCCTCAAGTGCCGGTACAGTCGGTCCACTGCGTGTGTGTGTCAAGTAAAGGATGGCGAAGACGGATATCACTTGTTGTGGTAGCGAGGGCAGTCTTCACTCCTGCGAACGCTGGACCTATCTTGGTCGTGCCCTGTCAGCGCAATGAGGTGCATTTGTACAGATCAGTCATCGTTCTGGAATATACATCAGAAATGATTTGTCACCACTAGTGTGGCACATTCTGAGTACAGTGACAAGCTAATTACGTGAGATGTTGTCGTATCTCCTGGCTTAGGTGGACTGTCGCCACGGTGTTGTTGCAGTTACAGTCAGAGGAAGTGTAATATTCAAACCACGTTTCGTAATATTCGGATCAACCAAAAAAGCGGCAAGAAATTGTTCTGTATTGATAGTTTATTTCTTAGCCCCCTGGTTAAAGAGCGTTTGTTTATGTGAAATCTCGGAAAGGTTCATTAAGTACTATGTAACTTGCATTGTTTTAGGTAGAGCTTAACCTTACAGTGACTAGTATGATGGTCACGTTATTTGATGTTTTAGTATAAGTTGAATCTTTGTGAAAGCAAATGTGTGAGTGATACACTTTGTATGTTTTTGTGTACGGTTAGCTGCATGGAATATTCGCTTTAAAGTGTAAAGTGTAACATAGCGGCATATTATATCTACCATGTTTTTGTCAACCCTTACATCTACACTGCACAAACGAACTGACAGCGTGTGGGGGAGAATACTTCTGCTACCACTACCTCACCTTAAATGTTTTTCTTTTTCATTTTTTTCCTCCTCATTTGCTCAACTTTTTCGCTTTTCCATTTGAAATTAATTTTTTCCTTTTACCGTGGCATTTCTGCTGTATGCACTTTCTTATTGACACTCGCAAATAATGCGATAGGCATAACCTTATCAAGAAGGGCTCTGACTGTCCGAGACCGATAAAGAAATTAAATTTATTGTACGAAGCTGGTTGTTTATTATTTCATTATAAAGAAAATAACTTTAATGTTCACATCAATGGTTTTGAATAGAACCTTTAATCGTTTTTTTGGAAATGTTCCCAGCTATCATCTTCCGTAACGTCCTTATTGTCTTTAGAAACTAGGTCTAACAAAATTGTTGTCAAAATAAATAATTTAACTTCAGCCCAGCATCTCACCACTCCCTGCCCGCTCCCTATCATCATATTTACGTTGGTGCTGAGTTATTGGGTTACGAAAACCAGTAGGTATAATAATGTGCTAATGAGCAGCAGCAGAGAATGCCAGCGATAGGACCGGAAACCTGCCTACTGGTGGGAAATATGACATTAGATGTAGATAAATACAAGACAAATGTGAATTCTGTAAAAAAATAGAAGAGCTACAGCATCGTGAACATAACTCTTTGGAAATGGCACTATTAAAGCGCGTTTTAACTGGAAGATAATAGGCTTTATATGATAACAATAAAGGTAAAAAGCATCTTGACCGTCTGGTCCCTATTGTTAATGAAAATGGTGGAGGGGCGATAGCCAAGGAATAATATTCACACTTTTTTGTCTCGTCCATTTGAGTAATTTGTAATTACCACACATTGCATGCCACCTGTTCTCCTTCCGACTGATATCAGCCTCTTTTTCTCTGTGGTCACACAGGTGCTGAGTGCGACCATTAGCCGGCTGAAAGTACCTCTTTCATACCTTGTCCCCTTTGTAATGCGGCAAAGCCGACGCCGTCTCGGATTCGCCGGCGCTGCGTTCCACTCGGGCGCTGCTGCCTCCGCCAGGGCACGGCGTGTTTCCCAGAGCTCTGGCAGAGCGAGATTAACGACGATGACTGCGAGATTATTCTCCTGCATTGCTGCTCAACTTCCGAGCCCGTGGCGCGCAACGGGCAAAAGTAATGGAGCTTTTTCCTGCTGTGAGGCGCATCATATGCGACTGCCGTGCTAGATGTATACCTCCGGACTCTAAAAACGGTACCCATTAAAAACATTATTGATATTGTAAGGAATATTCACAGGAAAAGGTACTAAACGCCGTAACAACCAAACTTGTTGAAATTTCCATATTCCGCTTTGGGATAAAGTGGTGAGCAGATTTGTAAAACTATCGTAGGATACTATAGATTATCGTAGATAAGCGTAGACTACGGTAGTTTTAGCCCTCCCAGCTAGCCACGCGGTCTAACGCGCTGCTTCCCGAGCGGGAAGTCGTGCCGGTCCCTGGCACGAATCCGCCCAGGGAATTAGTGTCGAGGTCTGGTGTGCCGGCCAGCCTGTGGATGATTTTTAGGTGGTTTTCTCTACCACGCAAACATTTGGGGTTACACTCATCTGGTATGAGACATTCCTGGAGGGGCGGGGGGGGGGGGGAGGAGGGGATACACTGGGGGTCGAACCGCACAATAACCCTGGGTTCGGTGTGGGATGGTGGTGGGGTGAGTGGACTGCTGTAGCCTGTTGTGAGGATGTGAACCACTGAGGGCTACGGCGGGGACGAAGCCTCTCCATCGTTTCTAGATCCCCAGTTCAATACACACACGCGGTAGCTTTCCTTGTAGCTAGCGTTAGATAAGATTGTAGCCGCATTACCCTTACGTTAGGTGTGTTGCATACACATGGGCGTTATAACGATCGCTTTCCTTACGAATGAGATGAGTAACTTATCAGATTCTCCTAGAAACGGGAAGTAATGAAGCGTGTAGAAAATGAGTGAGGGTGAATAAAGAACCGGGTAACCTACGGAACATTTTTTGTCTACGTACTTATCCTCCTATCTTTTACGTAAAAGTTCACAGTATTTAAATCAAAATTGAACCTATCGATGTTTTTATTCGGATTTTATTCGAAAATGGTGATTTGTAACATGGAATAAAGGGTTTTTGTAGTAAAAATAAAAGAAACAATACAGATTTATCATATACCGCTAGAACACGTTATTTCCCCCAAAATAAGAATAAAAAAAACTGCAACACAAAACCGCATCAAACATCGCTTCAATACTGCTTCGAACTTATGTGGAATATGTTTCCGTTATTCACAGACACCTTTCGCATTTATCAGTAATAATGGGAAACTCATGGTGAACATTCTATTGACTACAAAATAACAGCAATAATTATGCATTTTTATCACTGTGCATGTAAACTGCACTCACATCAGAATTACTTGCTTGGTTACATTCTCGGAAGTTAAGCGATTAATTAATTTTTATCACTTGTATAATGTAGTTTGTATTCAGTGAGGAACTCACACTGAACAATCTGCGTTTCTTATTACCTGCAAAAGAAACAACCACACAAAAAAGCGTCGGCTCCCAGTTTTTCTCTAACATATTGATTTTTGTTTCGTTCCCTACCAATGCTACCGGTAATCCTATGATTTACTAAGTTATTTATTTACTGTACCAAAACTACCGAACTGTAGTTTTGGTAGAGCGCATCTCTAGTAGACATCTAGGGACGCGATCGTATTGTCTGGCGTTGTGTGCACGCGCTGCCACATGACGTAGGAGAGAAGCAGGCTGTTGTGTATTCTGTCCATTTGACGCGGCAACGCATATGGCACCGTGGTGTTCACATAGTAAAATTCAGCGACTGAGAAACAAGGAGATGTTATCAGATTTCTGCCTACAGGAGAGGTTACACTGGCCGACATCATTTTTGGATGGTGGCAGTATATGGGGAAGACTGTGTGTCCGACAAAAAAGTGGAATGCCCGTTTCTGTGATGGCGAAGAGTGTACGAGGCAATGGCCTTGCCGCAGTAGATACACCGGTTCCCGTCAGATCACAGAAGTTCAGCACTGTCGGCGGTGGCCGGCACTTGGATAGATGACCATCCGGGTGTCAATGGGCTGTTGCCGTTTTTCGGGGTGCACTCAGCCTCGTAATGCCAATTGAGGAGCTACTCGGCCGAATAGTAGCGGCTCCGGTCACAAAAATCGTCAAAACGACCGGGAGAGCGGTGTGCTGACCACACGCCCCTGCTATCCGCATCCCCAGTTGAGGATGACACGGTGATCGGATGGTCCCGATTGGCCACTTGTGGCCTGAAGACGTAGTTGAAGAGTGTACGAGCGCTGACCTGACATCAGCTCAGACAAACATAGTAAGCACCACAGAACTCATCAGCAAGGTAAACGACCTTGTGAGAAGTGATCAGCGTGACACATTGCGATAGTTGGTAGTGTTGCTGGGGGCCAGTGCTGGAACAGTGCGGACAATTGTGCGCAACAGGTTAGGTTACCAGGAGGTCAGCACGCAGTGGGCTCTGAAAAAGCTTAGTGAACCGCGAAAGGAACTGTGTGTGAGTCAAACACTGTAACACCTGTTCTGGTCTCATGAAGCCTCCACTTTCTGGAGTGGGTCGTCGCCGTTGAGAAAGTGTCAACATTCAATGGAAGCACATATCCTCACACACACCTAAAAAAGTTCAAAGCTCTGCCTTTAGCAGGCAAAGTGATGCTCGCCGTCTTTTTCGATGTCGAAGCTCCGATACTCATCGAATCGCTCGAGCACGGAAAACCTATTAACAATGACGTGTACTGTGAGACACTCCGAAACATACGCACGTCGATCAAGAGAAATCGGCCTGGGTTGCTCAAGGAGTGAATGATTCTACACGATAACGTGTGACCACACATCTCCAAGGTCAGACGATGCTTAATGGCCAAGTTCAGGTGGAAGCAGTTTGAGTATTTGATCTACTGCAAAGACATGTCGTCTGCGACTTCCACGTATTTCGTCCGCTAAAATAACGTCTCAGAGGGAAGCACTTCAACTCGGAAAACGAACTGAAAGGAGGACTGTCTCCTATAGTAGCCGCAGGAATTCTGGGAACATGGAATCCTTCGGCTCGTGAAACGGTGGAATACTTAAGCTCAGGCCTCTGGTGATTACTTTTGAGTAAAGACTTCAATTATAGCAACAGGGTTGTTTCATTCCTTTTCTTTTGAACACCCTGAACCGTCAATTAGGGCGGTTCACAAACAACAACTCAAGTACATATGTTAGTCCAACAACGTTATCGTGGAAGTAGGGGCCAGGAGGTGCTGGTGAAATAACACACACTGCTAAGGTTATCCTTTCATTTTAAAAGGCTTTCTCAATAATAAATTTTTAAGTCTGGCATTAAAAAAAAAACAATTTCGAATAGGTGAAAAATCTTCTTTATGAAAAGGAGATTGCGAGGTATGACTTTAACAACCTCCCAATAGTAAGATTTTAAGTCGACACATATATACATATAAGACAACAATTTAAAAAACTCTTATAAACAGCTGGCAAATTTTCTCTATGTTAAGGATATTGCAAGGTATGACGTTAACAACTTCCCAATAATAAGATTTTAAATTTGTTATATCTATAAGAGAACAATTCCTTTAAAAAATACCTTTAAGTAGCTAGTCTGTACTAAAGCTAAAATAGTTGTCTCTCGGCAGGTAAATAACTTATATTACACCTGTCAGTTGTTACAAGAGAAATGTGAATAAGCCAGCACACAAAGCTTCACATTAAAGGCAGTTCCAAAAAAAAAAAAAAAAAAAATTCCTGAGCTCGGTGAGGCAGTGACACGTGTAAAGGGCCCAAATCACAATAGGCAGAATAATTATTGGTGGTCTACAGGGCCACAGCAGATCAGCCCCAAAACATCCATTACAAGCCACCACCTCCCCGAGTTACCCAAAACCAGAAGATGTAGCAAGGGCGGTGCCTGCACAGACTCCGAACCACAGAGACACGCGACACCCAATCGAGTTGTGAATGAAACGGCCCGACCAAGAAGCAATTACCACATTCCCGCGGACAAGCAAACGAAAACTGCGGTGGGAAGACCCCAACAAAACCACTAGTGAAGAAACTTATACACTTCACTAGAACTTGAAATGACTCACTCTGTTACATAAAAATGGTACTCAACTTCTCGCACTCCACCACAGCGCCACGAATACGTTGCACTTCCAAATGCTCGTCAGAGCCAACCGCTGCCAGTGGTTTCAACGGCCGATGAGAAGACATAAGGTCCCACGCGCTGATCTCCTGCGCCACGGCTTCTAAGCTTCATAAGCCACGTACATGCGGGTAAGGCAGACTTAGCCCCTGACAACCACGAGGTCGGCCAAGGCACGTGGCGAGCAGTTGACGACCCCCAACAGCTGGGCCCCGCTCGCGCCGCCACCTCTGTCGGTCACCGCCCAGTACGTACTCCTCGAATGTCACGCGACCGTACACTTGCTCCACCTCCCGCCAGAGGGCGGTTGCGATCCAAACAGCGCGCCAAACCGAAAACGCCACCGCGAACACTAGAACACTAGATGCGAAGCGAAAGCACTCCGCCTGGCGCGCTTTTCGAAGAGCCGGACACATCTACGGCTCACACCTCTCCTACTATTGTTGTTATGACCCACAGTAGAAAATTAAACAATATACCGCGGTACAAAATAAAAAATAAACCTCGAACAATCCCAGACACAGCGTGGCTCACAGGAAACAGTACATATTTAATTTGTCAGCTTGCTGACGTGTAGACGGCATCACGCTACCTATGACACCTATTTGGGCCTCCATACTATGAAATTCAGTTCTGAATGGTGAAAGGTCTCTCTTGGATTCCTTTCATGTTTGATTTCTTAAATCTGTTGTCATTTATGGCATAAATTCCTCTTCTAAATTTACTGTGGCGTTTCTGACTATCTGGGAGGAGACTGAGTAGTGGAACGTGTTACTTTTACACATAAACAAGAACGATCTGTCACACTACTACACTTTAAAACACAGTTTATATGTAATTCATGTCACACAGTCTCATACGGAACCTACATCCGCTTTCTTTTATATACTGTATATGATAAGATACTGTCATCCCCCTTCCCTTCTGTGTGAGCGGATGAATGAGCAAATGTATTTCTAGTTGCATGCCTCAGGGTAGCAGACAAGCCTGTCTGCTAGAGAACAGTAGGACCAACGTCGGAACAGGTAGCTACGCTTTCTAAAAGCAAAGAGGTTTCTATCCTTAGTATGGTTCTGTCCGTCCTTTGTCATGTTGGTACAGGAAGCTCCCCCTCTGGCCACTTCCGTTTGTATTTGTGAGCCACCCCTCAGGAAGGGACCAGGTCAGTCTGTCCGTGGCGAGCGTCTGAAGTGGTAAGATCTCTGGCTAAGCGCGTGTCTGCTAAGTCCGTAGGACAATGGATTTCTTAAGTTCAGCCTAGGTGAAAATTTAGTCACCTTTATTTCACGTTTAGCTCTAAAATATCTAATGTTATCTTAAATTGCAACGTAGTGTAATTCGCGTGTGAAGTTCAGAATATCTTCCGGTAGTTGCTTTGTCACTACTTTGTGAGTAAAGTGGAACCACGTGTTGATCAGTAACTCTAACTAAGTTCATCAATCTTAAATCCGAATGTGCGTGAGATTATAACGTCTCGTCTTGAGAATATTTTTCAATATAGCAACTTTTCTTTATGTTCAACCCACGTGGGGTGTACTTTGTGAGACCAGTACCACGTGCTTATACAATTGTTTGACCCATCAGGTTAATAGTAAGACGATAGTAACCAGTTCGAGGTTTTTCTTTTGTAAATTGCTTTTCGATCTAATTTATTTTAATTATCAAAATTATTGTGGAGTTACACTCTTTGTGTAAACCAAGTTGACCACATGAAGCATGTGGTGTAACTATCAAAGTAGCTCTCAGCTATTCTTTTCGGGAAGATTTCACAGAGAGTTAGTATGAATTTAGTATACCAGTATGTGGTAATTGTATGACGGACAGGATTGTGCTACGAACGTAACTTCTTTGGGTGAAAATTGAATCGGTTGGTAGTGGTTAATTTTCTCTTGCATATGTTTCAACGTTCTTCGTGTTGTTTTGTGAATGCAGTGTTGTATGCAGTCCCCCAATCTTGGCTCCATATTTGATGTGTTCCGTAAGATTACAATCTCACATTTTCACAATCCTAAATAAGGCACCAGTTTAGTTATGAATCAATTTTAATATGCTGAAATTTCAATGCTCAATGTTAAAATAAATTTCCAAATATAAACTGATTTATTTCTTTTTATTTAAATTCTCTTATATATATATATATATATATATATATATATATATATATATATATATATATATATCAACGGTTGTCGTATGACTATTAAAAGATTATAATTAATGTTAGTCTGGTTGGGAATTTGGTAAGCTAGACTGGATACCTGGTGAAACAGTTGCTCAGTAATGCACGGTTAACTTCCCCAGACAGCTCACAGCTTTTTAACCGCTTTTATTGGCTATCAGTTCCGTTTACACCACAAAATAAACCAACAACGTTACAATGGACCTAGGCCAGCTGCGGATGCGTCTTGAGACAGTGGTGGCGTTCTGTCGTGCGCAGAGTGTTGCAGCTGTCCGACGCACGAAGCATCTAGGATGATGGACAATAACCAAGTAGATAAAAACAGTGGCGTGATAAGAGTTCTGTAACCAACGTAAAGCATAAGAGGAAATAACAGTTTGAATGCCAAAAATATCTGAAGAATTCGTGCAGCTATGCAACGAAGCCTACAGCGATTTCTCAGTCGCCAATCCAGAACATCACAAATCTCTCGCCGGTCTTCGAAGAGGACTGTGAAACAGGATTTAAAGTTTCATTCTGAAAAGCTGCAAGTAGTTCAACAGTTACGGCTGTGGTATAAAATGAGTAGGAGCAAATTTCTGTACAACATTGCTGGACAGAATTGGGCAGGATCACCCATTAGCCGTGGTGGCTTTAATTTTGGCGGGAGTGTCACTCAACTGGGGCCACTAATTACTTATACAGCCGATATCGATGGTGGTCATATGCCAGAGCCAAGGTTTTGGTCGAGGAGTGTGGTGTTGGGTATGGAGGGCCGTGGTAGCGGAAGGCCACGTGGCTGCCGAGTTGGTTCTTGCGGCACTGCTGGTGCCCGGCTGTGGAGCTCGTGTAGTCGCGAGTTGTGAAGTTGGTCACAGCCGGCTGCACTAAGTACTGACAGAGGCGAGTTGCTGGAAGGACAACTGACGCGGCGTAAGACCTGTCAGCAAGCACCGGGCCAACTCAACAGGCTTAAACTTTACGGCACCTATGGTGATGCTGCACGCAGAAGCGGGAGTCGTCATATGTTGCTGCTGCTTGTTACATTGTCTGCGCGGCACTATGTTGGCGCAACAAGGGAAACCGCAACAATGATCACCATGGCGACAGCCTGTGTTACATAGACGTCATCGCACTGTTCATGTGAATAGTTAGGTTGATGCAAACAAGCTGATTTCCTAACCTAGGCTACGTGACGTGACTGTGCAATCTTCCATTGGCGAGGGAACAATGTCTGTCCTCTTAGGCACAAATTGCGTGGAACCGTTGAGGTGCAGCACGCGATGACGTGCACTGCATGAGGACCGTGTGATCCCAACCAACAAAAGGAGCAATATCGCGGAACGATAAACGGCAGTATCATGACGACATCGCCCTATTGCAGAGCGAAAACGGAATTTTCTCAGGAACAACCAACATACAAATGCCATTTCTAAATGAGAAATCCAGTTGCACAATCTGTCCTCATATACTGAATGTAGATGGTGTTACTCCCACCTACTTTGCGCGGTTGCGACGAAATGCTGATCATTTGCATACTATTGCATGTTGTCCATTTGATCTACATCTACATCTACATCCATACTCCGCAAGCCACCTGACGGTGTATGGCGGAGGGTACCTTCAGTACCTCTATCGGTTCTCCCTTCTATTCCAGTCTCTTATTGTTCGTGGAAAGAAGGATTGTCGGTATGCCTCTGTGTGGGCTCTAATCTCTCTGATTTTATCCTCATGGTCTCTTCGCGAGATATACGTAGGAGGGAGCAATATACTGCTTGACTCTTCGGTGAAGGTATGTTCTCGAAACTTTGACAAAAGCCCGTACCGAGCTACTGAGCGTCTCTCCTGCAGAGTCTTCCACTGGAGTTTATCTGTCATCTCCGTAACGCTTTCGCGATTACTAAATGATCCTGTAACGAAGCGTGCTGCTCTCCGTTGGATCTTCTCTATGTCTTGTATCAACCCTATCTGGTACGGATCCCACACTGCTGAGCAGTATTCAAGCAGTGGGCGAACAAGCGTACTGTAACCTACGTCCTTTGTTTTCGGATTGCATTTCCTTAGGATTCTTCCAATGAATCTCAGTCTGGCATCTGCTTTACCGACAATCAACATTATATGATCATTCCATTTTAAATCACTCCTAATGCGTACTCCCAGATAATTTCTGGTATTAACTGCTTCCAGTTGCTGACCTGCTATTTTGTAGCTAAATGATAAAGGATCTATCTTTCTGTGTATCCGCAGCACATTACACTTGTCTACATTGAGATTCAGTTGCCATTCCCTGCACCATGCGTCAATTCGCTGCAGATCCTCCTGCATTTCAGTACAATTTTCCATTGTTACAACCTCTCGATACACCACAGCATCATCTGCAAAAAGCCTCAGTGAACTTCCGATGTCATCCACCAGGTCATTTATGTATATTGTGAACAGCAACGGTCCTATGACACTCCCCTGCGGCACACCTGAAATTACTCTTACTTCGGAAGACTTCTCTCCATTGAGAATAACATGCTGCGTCCTGTTATCTAGGATGTTTCGTGTATGGCGTCGTCATAGTTTACAAATTTAGTAAGTTTAATAACCAACGGAGCTGTTGGCAGTTTGAGTGATTACGCTTATGCTGGCTCATCGAATGGAAGATCTCTGCCTACCATATGACAGTGATGGAGACCTCCTCTGGCTCCTTGAGTGACATTTGCATGCGGCATGGACCAGAAGCATTTGCCACATCATCAAAGTTGTGTAGCCACCTCATCAAATACATGTAGTCACCGGCGTTTCCACAGCACTCTGTGTCAAAGAACTTTCTGCCAGGCAGCATCAAGAACAAGTGCCTCCTCACTGCTTGGGGCAGTAACCACCACCGCCACTGTTGTGTACGATTTCGTTTGCATCAGTAAGCAGAGGTAGGCTTCAGAATGATGCAGCAACTGTCATTGTAGGAAATGTGGTTAGGAGTAGAAACGATTAGCGAACAAGGTACCACAATAGGCAGAAGATTTACTTGTATTTCTCCAAGTGTATAACAACTCATTACAAATAAGCAGCAAGAAATAAGTCCAGCGATTACAATAGCAACGAGAATAAGGCTCTCTGGACGAAAACAAGAACAATGGTGTCTCAGCCAGAACTAGGTGGCATGTGCATAGTGTCCAATAGCGAAGAGGCTTCAAAAGCATGTATACTGTCTAACTGCCACCAGCCATCTTATATGGTGGGGACAGAGGGCGCTCGTGCTATGGAGCCACCGGAGGTGTGGCTCAGCAGGCGCACACCACTGGATCCGCCAGATCCCACTGTGACTGCTAATGGCGTCGGATGGAAACTCACAATTCTGACGCCAATTTCGACGACCATGGAGTGGTATCGATACGTAACAGCACACCCATAACTCGCAACGTTTTGGCTTCACAAAGGTGTTTTCAGACAGCTAGGTTATAAAGACATTATAACTAGCTTCAGTAGTGTGATGTGTAGGCACAAGCATATTAGCTAGTAAGATTATTTTAAACTTTCATTTTAATGCTCATTGTTTTGGAGAGCATTACACTTTAATTAAATGTAATTTGTCCAGAATGAGATTTTCACTCTGCAGCGGAGGGTGCGCTGATATGAAACTTCCTGGCAAATTAAAACTGTGTGCCCGACCGAGACTCGAACTCGGGACCTTTGCCTTTCGCGGGCAAGTGCTCTACCAACTGAGCTACCGAAGCACGATTCACGCCCGGTACTCACAGCTTTACTTCTGCCTGTACCTCGTCTCCTACCTTCCAAACTTTACAGAATCTCGTTGAATACTTCAACAATTGCAGTTATTTTCATTTTTTATCTCATCAATTCATTAAATTATAAATTATGTAACAAAATTTTATACAGTTAAATAATAAGTCTTAAATGCAACGTATAGACTTTTAATTCGAAATTTGCTCTAAATAAATAGAGATGGTTAATTTTTACTTAATTTCCTTAGGTAATATCTTCACTACAGGCTCGGTCTAGGGTTCCATAGATTCTAAATACGGCGCTGAACCTCTGAAGGAAGCGTTCTGACGTAAGGTCCTTAAAACAAGGGCATGAGCAATTGATGGTTTCGCGAAACCTTCCTCTTCAAAGACGGTTTGTTATATCAAACATTGTCGCAGAACTGAGGAAAATTTTATAGACGTATTTCTCGTGAAGTGAAATTGGATCATGAGAAAACTTGAGAAGGAGAACGGATTATTTTAAATATGATGCTACACGAGAATGTTAGGAACCTGTATCGAGCAGATAACACGGAAATAAAAGAATAGGCAAAGAGAAAAATCATGAGATTTCCATTACATTTACAACCCTTCTTGCTGGATATCGAAAATCATATACTCATTATCGCGGCTGACTCAGTTCTGAAACTCCTATTTATCAGTAGTTATGACTCTGATGATCCGACGCTTTAAAACACACACCCAAAGCAGAACACGACGTTCTAAAGTGCTTACTAGCTCATTATTCAATCTCCTGCACATATACTTCCTCAGAGGGTCTCGTAGCCTCCAGCATTTTTCAAAGGGAGCCGGCGGCAAACAGCGTTGTCGCTTTGTCGGTAAATTCTGTTCTTTTGCGTGCACCAACGCTGCTTACCTTTCCGCACTCGGTTGCCGCCATCGATTAGCTACTGCCGGTTCCTACTCCTTACAATTCGTTGTATACAACGGTCAAAAAATATTTTTAACATAGGGGCAGGTTGGTACCAATGAAACGTATAAAATAGATGAAGTGTTTAATAGATATGTAGAGATGAACTGGTTAGTACAAGAAATGAAGAAATGGAGAAACGCTTTAAACAAGTTGACCGAGACTGACGACTGACTGAAAAAGTAACAGGTCAAAAGTTTAAGAAATAAAACCGTGTAAGAAATAAAACATATCTGACAAAAGTTTGAAACGCCTTTGGATGATGTTCGAAATGTATCTGCAACAAATGAGACAGCACGGTCCACATAATTCATCAGACAAATATCCTCTGTTACTCTACAAAGTTAAACAGTGAACTTAATTTTCTCAATTGGCAACTCATTTGCTGTACACGATTTTCAGCATCATTCAAAGGTGCATCAAATATTTCTCCAGTCTATTTTATTTTTTGCTTTTACACAAATCATTTCATAAAAAATTTGTCTTTCTTCAATTTTATTGACTGTTAAATATCACGGCAATGTAGCTTTTTACGCGCAATTCATTTACTTAGCTAGCTGCACCTGTTCGTGAAATATCTCAGTTTACACTCAAATCACTACTTAAGCTTTTCTTAGTTACGCTGATTGCTTTCAAGCAAGTAGTTAAGTTTTTCGCTCGGTTACGAAAATTCGGAGAAAAACTGTTGTGTGATTTCTAAGGAGTTTGATTTTCTCTTACTCAAACACTTACCCACTTCTTTTATTAACTTCAGGAAGGGTAAAGGTGCGTAAGACGTAAATTTGTTGCTACTACTAGATGTAGCAGGAAAAATGAACAGTAACCGATACGTATTCAAGGAACTTGCAAAATTAAATGTGCCTCGGTGAGCAAAAGTAAGGAAAGTAACGTCTCCTTGGTATGTTACTGACAAGTAACATAGTATAATATTACTGATATTTGTTAAAAAATATAAAATATATTATAAAACTTTTTAATCACTTCTGGAGGCAAAGTTTCTGAAATGGTACGATTGTGCATAGAAAATTTTTACTTGCTTGGTAATGAATTTTCATTCCGCCATCCAGCATCAGATTCCCATCAAATCGACGAGAACGTTGACCGACGGCATTGTTTAGAGGCCAGTGACAGATCTCAATATTACGCAGTTTGCGTAATTACACTACCCGGATGCTGGTGTAAAATATCGGTAAAAGAGATCCCAGGGACGTTGAAATAAAAGTTTGATAACGTAAATTCCGGTTGAGCACTAGTAGCGTTCGGCTATGGCCGCCAGACAATTCGTTGGCAGCTCTCCTTCGCTGCAGCGTGAAAAAGTTCTAAAATGCAACGTAATAAATTGAGATGTGCCATTTACGGGAGGGGAAAGCAGGTTGTTAATTCAAACAAGGCTTTTATAACCAAAAGTTACAGATACGAGAGCGACACTTATATTTTATGAAACAGCCATCGAAAACGAACGAGAGAGAGAGAGACAGAGAGCTCACGGCTTATGCTTTACATAGTCCAAAACAAATTACGGCGACTGTCTTCAGCTTGTTTTACAGGACAATATACACGATGATTCACGACGATATGCAAATATTTTAATATGTTATTCTACAAGTAAAACTAAAGAAAAAAGTTCATATAAATATAGGTCCGCAAATGTTTAGTTAGGAGTTATGGCTGATGAAAGATTTTACCTGAAATTAAGCAACTTCGCTAACATGAAGCCATCGCAAAAGAGTACGAGTTTAGACTAAAGCACTATTCCATTTATTTTGTTGCAATTGGCCTGGTGAATCTAATAAAACATGTCACAGACGTGTATCTGCAGTAGTTTCCCAGGGCATCCAGAGATGCAAAGCGTATTATACAAGTAAATTTGTTCACTTTTCATTAAGAATGTAGAACCGTTTATGTCATTGTTGGCAACCGTTAGTGAGTTGCTTTAGTCGTTTCCTAACCTTGATATGAGTTAGTTTTCTGTATTGTTCAGTGAAAGAACGTAACACAATGGAATGAACATTTTCCCCAGAAATGGATTGGTGATGGTGGTGGTGGCCACCCGGATCGCCCGACTTAACACCAATGGACTTTTGTGTATGGGAATGGAGGAAAAGCATAGTTTATGAGGACAAAGTCAACACACGTGAGGCTTTACTTGCTGACATTATGAATGCAATAGACGAAATTAAGAACAACCCTGTGAAACCGAAACAAGCAACAAAATCTGTTGATACGTGTGCAGTTAAACGCATTGAACTCGGTGGAGACATATTTGAACATTTATTGCGAATGTATTGTGAAACTGTATGTACACTGTACAACTTCCTTAACACTGAGATTTGTATCTTTCCGGTTTAAGATGAATTCAGGTGTGCTATGGTATTAATAAAAGCAGATTAACTGACACATTCATATTGTTTCAGTTAACGTTATTACCATCATTTTTCCAAAATTAAATTCTCTACAACTTCTGTTCAAAACTTGGTGCAACTGTCTGGAATTAGTTAATAAATTAAAAATTTTACGAAATTACGTTTTTGCTTCTCTGGATGTTCTGGAAAACTACTGCAGACACATTTCTTGGACATGTTTTATTAGATTCACCAGATCAATAACAAGAAAATAAATGACAATCGTGCTTCACTTTAACCTCGTACACTTTTGCGATGACTTCTTATTAGCGAAGTTGCTTAGTTTCAGGCAAAATCTTTTATTAGCCGTAACTCCGTAGCTAAGCATTTGCGGACCTGTGTTTATATGAACATTTTTTTTTTTAGTTTTACTCGTAGATTAACGTATTAAAATATTTTCATATCTTCGTGAATCACCCTGTATAAAAATTTATCTTGAACATTCTTTATCAGAACAGCACAAAAATACATTCCCTACATTAACCCAGGCCTTTCCTTCTTACTTTACAGATTTATTTGCACAGAGAAAATTTATTCTTAATGTCTTTTAGCATTGATTAAACGTTTGGGGCATGTTTTATTCAAATAGTTCAAATGGCTCTGAGCACTATGGGACTTAACGTCTATGTTCATCAGTCCCATAGAACTTAGAAATACTTAAACCTAACTAGCCTAAGGACATCACACAACACCCAGTCATCACGCATGTTTTATTAATTTTTCAAAAACCAACATTTCAATAGCTCGATGGCACTTGGAACGTACATCGAGGGAGCTGCTACAGCATAATACAGAAGGTAATGGAAACAAATACGTAATGAGACGAACAGAAATGATACTTTTATTAAAAGAAATTAATTACTCTAAAGTCACCGTGATTTATAATGGTCCCCTGGACGTTCAAAAGGCGGGACATGGTTCAGAGTATGGTGTGTGATCTGCACGGGAGACAATACATGTTCTGCAGCGTGCTCCCCTGATGTCCACTAAGTTGATATGGAGTTCTTGTGGGAGGACCTCCCATTCCTCCACCTGTGCCAAAGCGCTTGACGGCCGTAGTTGCATGTGTACATGCTGCAATCCACCTCCCCGACGTATCCCACCCGTTTTCGATAGGATTTAAGTCTCGGAAACGGGAAAGCCAGTACATTCGACGAATATCTTCTTGCACGTGCACAGTTCGAAGTGGTCGCGCTTTGTCACCCATAAAAATGAATTCAGGACCGAATTTACTCCTGGATAGAAGCATATGAGGAAGGTGTACGATATCACAGTACCGTGTTCAAATATATGAATCTCAGTACGTCCATGCAACATTGTTCCTCCGCACAACATGTCCCCGGACCACCAAAGGAATGACGTTCGACAATGTTTGACGTACCCTGCCTGATACGGTGAGAGTGCGAACAGGTAATGCACCCACGAATATGGACTGGTCTGTTCGTTCGCCAGACTTCAATCCCAGCTAGCACCTATAGGATGCGTTTGTAAAACGTATTGCAGTTTGTCCTTAGGTTTTCCACACCTGTGTAATTCGTGTATAGGAAGTCTCAATTAATTGTTTGAAATTATTAGAAACTTAAACAAAATTACTCTCGCAGTAATCAAATGCTATATCTGTACGTACAATGAAATTGTGAAAATTGGTTTGAGGTAATTAGCAGGGTAGCATTTACGATCGATTAACTCCTAGGGTGAACGTGTAAGTTCACCGCAGTTTTGGGTATTTCGCCACCATAACGAGTGCAGCCGCGATAATGTTGTAATAGGGGTGTTGACATATTCTTCTTGTTCCTTACATTTGACTTTTGAATTCGCGCGATGACGTAACGAGTCTGCCAGACGCCATGTATCTTAAAACAACTTGTAAGCTTCCTGCAGTATCTCGTTAACTAACGAAGTTACGTAAAAATGTTTGTCCCCAGCTACAAGAGATGAAGGATCCGCCAAAGGAAGTAAACAAGTTTTGGGTCCTGGTTTGCATGAAAACAGTACGAGAGAAATCGTCTTTCTGGGAAATCGAACTCATGTCAAGCTGACAAAATTCCGTTGAGCGTATTGCTAGAAGTCTCAGTGATTTTGCTAACTGAAGTGCCACGTGTCTGACTGGGCGTCTTTAGGATGAGGGAGCGTAAGGTATGAGAGTGAAGGCTAAACTAATATGTGTCAGGTTCCACTGAAGAATGAAACCTAATAAACCCATAAAAATCATGCATGTCTTTTACGATTACAGGAGTTCGCTCATCACAGTATTAGAACAAAATTTTAAATTTTTGTGGTGTGGGCTCCAAACTGGAGTCCAGGCAGCCTTTCGCTGAAACCGTTTGTGGCAGTAACTGTACCGGAATGATTTACACCAGGATGGGAGCCACGCGACAGTTATTCCTCGCACCCGTTTTCACTATCACACAACTGTGGTCCTAGTGTTTATGCCACAAAAAACGCATTTCGCTTTCATTAAACGATTCTTGCACGCATTGCAGTAGAACCCATCACACCACGTTTGGTCAGGAATTTGTTGTGTGACTCCGTCCTCTGTCTGGATATCACATCTGTAGCCAGTCATAGCACTCCTTTTACCAAAAAATTAGAATTTTAAATTAATTCGTTCTGGTTTTACGCCTGTGCTTTGAAGGTATTTCAGTACGCAGAAAATAGATTTCCTATGGATGTTCCCAAAATCGGAGAATAAGTAACAGTATGTTTGCAGAACGATTTGCATCTTTTGTTTTTTGTTGTTATTCTTGGCAATGTAGCGTACATGCACTCTTAGGAATTGAATTACATTACACAGTCCAGTTATACGCCATGGCACCCACAACACATTATCCTGTTTCTTTCATTCCCACTATCATTGATACGCATAAAAAGCTAATGAAATTTTATTCTGAAAGCCGAAGAATCTATTCATGTAGGTTGCTGGGCTCTAGCAGTTTACAATTTCCCACTTCTATGATGAAATCACAATGTAGACAAAATTTTGTTTTTGTAGGGTGTCCGCCTCGGACAAAACACAATTTTATCTTTTCCACTATATCCCAGACATGATTTGCTGATACCTCATCGTCTCCTGTGAGCTTTTACTTTCCTTCTATTAAACAGAAAAAATGCTCTTTAGTACTGGGGCACTTACAAATTTAAGTTTTTAAGACAGTATTTACAAATTTTGAAAACAGACACATGCTGTGGTTTTCCTACGTTTCAAAGTCTTTATTGCACTTGTTTTCTTTCGCAGTTTTTCATCTGCAACCATATAGAAGTTAATGTAGTAGATTTTTAAGATTTTACAATTGGAAATGTTATGGTTAAGCCTAACATTAATTCTATTTGGAAGAATGTGTGTGTGTGTGTGTGTGTGTGTGTGTGTGTGTGTGTGTGTGTGTGTGTGTGTGTGTGCGCAAGTGTGCAACATGTTTGACTTACTACTTCTGATTTCCCCATTATCTTCACTATCAAGACCTGCACCATGTAACTTTCACTGTCACTGTTTACAAGTTACGAAAGCAGACGTCCACCAAAAACAAATCTGTTTGTAAGTGGACACGGACAGGACTGCTTCACCTTCAGGATGATCATGGACAAAACAGTTGCTTTCTTTGGAGAGTGAGTTTATATGAACTTCGTGAAACGGTAAAAGTGAATACTCGGAACAGGGGCAGTTGCATTAAAATCTTTATAGGGCAGAGGTATCGGTTAGCTGTATGAGTGTGTTGGAGAATAATGAAGAATATCACAGACGCAGTCAAAAAATTTGCGACGGAAGAGATCGCATTCTGACTAGAAGTCAAGATATGGCAAAATACAGCTAAAGACAGGAAAAAAACTTCTTGGATAATTGAGTTAAAAGGAGAGAAGACGAAATAAATCAAGAGAACAGAAAAGTTAAAAAGGACACTTCAAAATTCTAAATTGAGGGATAAATAATATAAAAAACAAATAATTCTTATTACTTCAGAGTTATGAAGATGTGAAAATCTGACACAAGGAGCTACAAAAATTTCATCATTTCAGAGAGCTAATAGTCCCAACCTTTGAGATAGAATTACGCAATAAAACAGAAGAATGTCGCCTGAGAAAAAACTTTCCGCTGAACATTCATTTTCTCTCAACAGCGGATACCGCACAAGGATGACGTAATCTTGAGAGATGAGGCTCCTGAGATATAAAAACGTCGAGTGAAAGTGTTACGTAAATAACAACAAATTTGTGAGATTTAGTCCCATTCCGGGAGTTGTTTGTGGAGACAGTGGGTGTTGTGTTACAGGGAAACCAGTATCTCGGCTGGTGATCGTCACGTCAGTTATTGTTAGCGGAAGACCTTGCTCCACTCAGATATCATCTCTCCTTGAATCAAGCTCACTAGGCGTGTGGGACGAACGTGGCCCACTACTCATTTTTTTTTTATTTTTAGAATAGTGGTCACTTGACTTCAACCAGTTCAAAGGTGCCACCATTATTCTCCCAGGCAGAACTCAGAGACGTGAAGTAATGGCTCGAAGTGAGAGGGGAGAAGGGACTAGCTCTGTAACATATAGTCCAGTAAAACAAGCAAGTGCTGAGATTCTTGTTCCTGATGCGCTGTCAACCTTTTTTGATATTTTAGATGCTTTTACTTGCTTGGATGTAGCTTACACCACAGAAATCTCCCCGAAGAATCGGGGGTCAAGAATTAAGGGCTATTACTGTCCCGTGGACTATAAGCGAAGTCGAAATGTTCTGATATCACATCTATCTTTCCGATGACAGTGTCCAGGAGTTTAATAATTTATTTGCCGACAGTCAAATATTATTTTCAGTGCGGAAGTCATCGATCCGAAAGGAATGTTGATCCTCGTAGGTGAAACTGAACAGTGATTTCACATAAATTTCGTTGCTCCATACAGTAATACACTACTGGCCATTAAAATTGCTACACCAAGAAGAAATACAGATGATAAACGGGTATTCATTGGACAAATATATTATACTAGAACTGACGAGTGATTACATTTTCGCGCACTTTGGGTGCATAGATCTTGAGAAATCAGTACCGAGATCAACCACCTCTGCCGTAATGACGGCCTTGATACGCCTGGGCATTGAGTCAAACAGAGCTTGGATGGCGTGTACAGATACAGCTGCCCATGCAGCTTCAACACCCATACCACAGTTCATCAAGAGTAGAAACTGGCATATAGTGACGAGCCACTTGCTCGGCCACCATTGACGAAACGTTTTCAATTGGTGAGAAATCTGGAAAATGTACTGGCCAGGGCAGCAGTCGAACATTTTCTGTATTCAGAAAGGCCCGTACAGGACCTGCAACATGCGGTCGTGTATTATCCTACTGAAATGTAGGGTTTCGCAGGGATCGAATGAAGGGTAGAGCCACCGGTCGTAACACATCTGAAATGTAACGTCCACTGTTCAAAGTGCCGTCAGTGCGAACAAGAGGTGACGTGTAACCAATGGCACCCCATACCATCAAGCCGGGTGATACGCCAGTATGGCGATGACGAATACACGTCTCCAATGTGCGTTCACCGCGATGTCACCAAACATGGATGCGACCATCATGATGCTGTAAACAGAACCTAGATTCATCCGAAAAAATGAGGTTTTGCCATTCGTGCACCCAGGTTCGTCGTTGAGTACACCATCGCAGGCGCTCCTGTCTGTGATGCAGCGTGAAGGGTAACCGCAGCCATGGTCTCCGAGCTGATAGTCCATGCTGCTGTAAACGTCGTCGAACTGTTCGTGCAGATGGTTATTGTCTTGCAAACGTCCCCATCTGTTGACTCAGGGATCGAGACGTGGATGCACGATACGATACAGCCATGCGGATAAGATGCCTGTCATCTCGACTGCTAGTGATACGAGGCCGTTGGGATTCGGCACGGCGTTTCGTATTACCCTCCTGAACCCATCGATTCCATATTCTGCTAACAGTCATTGGATCTCGACCAACGCGAGCAGCAATGTCGCGATACGATAAACCGCAATCGCGATAGGCTACCATCCGACCTTTATCAAAGTCGGAAACGAGATAGTACGCATTTCTCCTCCTTAGACGAGGCATCACAACAACGTTTCACCAGGCAACGCCGGTCAACTGCTGTTTGTGTACGAGAAATCAGTTGGAAACTTTCCTCATGTCAGCACGTTGTAGCCAACCTTGTGTGAATGCTCTAAAAAGCTAATCATTTGCATATCACAGCATCTTCTTCCAGACGGTTAAATTTCGCGTCTGTAGCACGTCATCTTCGTGGTGTAGCAATGTTAATGGCCAGTAGTGTAGGATGAGTATGGAGACTTTGTACACTGATCAGTCAGAACATTTTGACCACCGACCTACTATCGATATAAACCTGTGCAGGAGATAGCAGTGTCATCTGGCGAAGAATGGAACGATTGCTAGTAAGACACATTCACGCTGCACGTAGTATCAATGAGTGTACTGTCCGTGTGTAGAATCGAGAAGTCGTGTGATCCATCTGGGTTTGTGATGGCCCGGAGGCTAGGCACGAACACGTCGGAAACGGCATGACATGTCGGGTGTTCGGGGATTTCTGTGGCGAGTGTCTTCATCACGTGGTGAAACCGAGGTAAAGCATGTCCAGACGTCATGAGGTTGGATGGCCACCTCTCATTACAGATGTCGGACATCGTAGGCTGGGCTGACTCGTAAAACAGAACAGGCGGCTAACTGTGACTGAACTAACATCAGACTGTAATGCTGGGCAGAGTACAAGTGTGTTCGAACACACAGTGCACTGAACGCTCCTGATGAGGGGCCCAAGCCACCGGCGACATCGGCAACTACTACTGAAATGGGCGCGTGACCATTGGTATTGGACGTTGGTGCAGTGTAAGAGCATTGGATGGTCTTCTTCTTCATCATGCCGATGGGAAGGCGCCAATCCGTCGTCTTCAAGGGAAACAGCTCCTTGATATCTGTACTGCGGGATCTGGCGGCAGCTCCATTATGCTCTGGGGAACATTCACGTGGGCATCCATGGGTCCAGTGGAGCTCGTGGCAGACTCATGACGGCCAAGGAGCGTTGTACACTGTTTGGAGATCACGTAGAAACCTCCATGACGATCATGTTTTCCGAAAGCAGTTGCATTTTTCAAAAAAATAATGCGCCAAGTCACAAGGCCAGGAGTGTGATGGAGTGATTCGAGGAACGCAGTGGCGAGTTCCAGTTGATGTGCTGGCCTCCAAATTACTAGATCTGAACCCTATCGAACACATGTGGAATGTGATTGAACATGGTTTCAGAGCTCACCGGTCCCCCTCCCCAGAGTTGACAGGAGTTTGGTGACCTGTGTGCACAGATGTGGTGCCAACTGCCTCCAGCGACCTACCAAGGCCTCATTGCTTCCAGGTCACAAAGTGCTACCGTTGCTATCCGTGCCAAAGGTGGACATACCAGCTTTTAGGTAGGTGGTAATGATGTTCAGGCTGATCAGTGTAAATTATAATATTGCTTAGCAGCGGATGTTGTCATGTACAAAAATCTTTTCTTAGCGACAAGTATTTTCCTACTAGCACTAAAACTTGTAAGTAGGCTGTTTAGGTTTTTATGTTGGTATCGCTACGTAGCGCTCTGTATGAAAATCACTGCCTGTGCTGTGTGCAGTCTGTGGCTGGTTTGTATTGTTCGAATATTTGCTATTGTAGTGTTGGTCAGTTGGATGTGAACAGCGCGTAGCGTTGCGCAGTTGGAGGTGAGCAACCAGCAGTAGTGGATGTGGGGAGACAGATGGCAGAATTTTGAGAACGGACGATCTGGATGTGTGTCCATCAGAAAGAGTAAATTTATGACTTTTGAACACTATTAAGGTAAATACATTGTTTGATATCTATCAAAATCTTTCATTTGCTAACTATGACTTATCAGTAGTTGGTGCCTTCAGTAGTTAGAAACCTTTATTTAGCTGGCAGTATTGGCGCTCGCTGTGTTGAAGTAGTTCGAGTAATTTTTGTGAGGTAAGTGATTCATGAAAGGTATAGGTTATTGTTAGTCATGGCCATTCTTTTGTAGGGATTATTGAAAGTCAGACTGCGTTGCGCTAGAACTATTGTGTGCCAGTTTAGTGATGATCAGAATAAGTAAAGAGAGAAATGTCTGAGGACGTTCAGTTTTACTCAGCTGTTTGAAAATCAAATGACGTAAGAGGTTTATCAGCACTGTAATTCATAAATTTTTCCAAGGGGACGTTTCAAACTTTGTAGAAACCTTTGATGCTATGAACTTATGTGCACTGCAGGTAGAAGAAAAATCTGTAAGATGGACTTAATTGTTTGTGAATGAAATGTAAAAGTCGACCTCTGCAGGTGGCAAGTTCGGCATTAGAGTATGTAGCATCCATCCATTCTTGCGTGTACTTGTCAAAAGCATGTCTTACGTGTCAATATACAATTTTTTGCTCTTTCTAAATAACTGTAAATTGTTTATGTTTGCGAATTTTAAATTTTATGCAGATTTTGTAGTAGTTCATCTCCAAGTATCACACTACACAATGAAAACAGTGATTCTGCTTCATATCTCTGTAAGCATTAAGCGACAATATCTAATACAGCACACCCGACTTATCTTTCACAGATGTCTTTTTATAAAAGTAGTTCTTATCTACTATAATAATCACCATTTACAATATTATTTACACTGCCAACCCTTGCGCAAGCATGGTCTATGGGTGGCGTTTTTCATTAGTTTTAAAGTATCAACAGCCTCTGTAGCAGTGTTTACCTAGATTTACCTAGGTTTCGGTTGGGATAACCCAACCTTCTTCAGAATAAAAGGAACTACTATGTGTCAGTAATGGACAACGTCAAAAACTAAAAACTATAATATAGTAATACATCGTCATATTGCAATAACTTATCTGGGAAACAGCCTCGGTCCCACTTCGCGACCGCAGCCACGGATGTTGTACTGCTGTTGATTAGTAATCAAAACGGATCCCCGGTCTCGGGAACGAGACAGGCCGCGACAGTTCCTGGAAAAAAGACCGACGGTTCCTGGAAAGGGTAGTCGCCACAGCCGTTCAGATCATTCCTCGAGCGACCTATGTGAACGTCGAACGAGATTTCCTATGAAATCGTTCCTCGACTCTCTCGTTCACTTCAGTGAACCATTCCTTTGGATCCGCTCGTTCGCGTACGGCGCACATCTACTGCTAGCATCACCAAACACGAACAACACTAATGTACTCTGGTGACCGTTCTACCTGCCACAGAGAAATGTAACTTCAACCATTTACATGGTGTGTTCGTGTCCGCCGCTCGTGGTCTCGCGGTAGCGTTCTCGCTTCCCGAGCACGGGGTCCCGGGTTCGATTCCCGGCGGGGTCAGGGATTTTCACCTGCCTCGAGATGACTGGGTGTTTGTGTTGTCCTCATCATTTCATCATCATCCAGGAAAGTGGCGAAATTGGACTGAGCAAAGGTTGGGAAATTGTACGGGCGCTGATAACCACGCAGTTGAGCGCCCCACAAACCAAACATCATCATCATGGTGTGTTCGTATACAAAGTTACATTGATATTCGATAAGTCTTCTGGGTGCTGCACGTTCTATGTAAGTTTCTGGATCCTGTTAGCTGTTTGGCACTAGAACCATGTAATCTATTGCCTGTATTAACGGTATCATCGAGTATGTTTGCAGTGAGGTGAGTGAGCAGAAAGACGCGATCTGTTTGGAGTCAGTGGGGCAGCGGCGCCAGCTGTGGTGGTGGGATGTAGGACAGTCGCGAGGAAAGCGGTCACGCATGCCTAATCGCCAGACCAGCTGGCGATGTCTGCCGGCTCATTGCAGGCTCGGCGTCCGCGAATAACTGGACCGGATACCACCTCTCAGTGGTACTTATTGGGGTATTATAACCATATACTGCTGAGTGCAGTGGTATTTGTACTACATCTTGGAGGAGAACTCTCATCTTCAGTGCGCAGGTGCCTGCGGACTGCTGTCGTATGCATCATCCGCCGTATTGTAGACAGGAAAGAAGTTTCGATCTGTCTGTACGTAATCTGGGATTATTTACTTACTTCTGACCCTCCTCCACAGCCGAGGACGCTAACGCACGCTCGCGTGGTGGCGCTAGACTCGGAGGACGCCTGTTTGATTCCTGGTGGTGGAATATTTTCACTGCCAGTACTTGGTCAGCAAGAGGAAGAGAGGGGTTGGCGTGAGCTCCCGGTCATCAGTCTTTGCGACAGTGTACTGATTAAATTCCAAACTTCTCCACAGTGTCGCATGAATCAATGATAAAATAGTAATAATAATAACGTAAAACTTCCTGGTAGATTAAAACTGTGTGCCAAACCGAGACTCGAACACGGGACCTTTGTCTTTCGCGGGCAAGTGCCCCACCAACTGAGCTAACCAAGCACGAGTCTCACAGCTTCGATTCCGCCAGTACCTCGTCTCCTACGCTCCAAACTTCACAGAAGCTCTTCTGCAGAAGAGACGGAGCACAAACTCGGATTAGGGAAGGATGTGAAACGAAAACGGCCGTGTCCTCTCAAAGGGACTATGCCTGCATTTTCTGCAGCAATTTATAGAAGTCACGGAAAACCTAAATCAGGATGGCCGGATGCGGGTTTGAACCCTCGTCCTTTCGAATGCGAGTTCAGTGTACTAACCACTGCGCCAGCTCGCTCAGTTAATGAAACGGTATTTCGTGCAACTATGAGTATTTGAAGGGACTTGTCATGAGGAAAGTTTATAAAGCTCTAACGCAGAAGAACAAGGTTGTAACTTCAGGTACCTAAAATTCATAATTAACAGTCTCATATCATGTAATCTAGGGATAAAAACAAAGGTAGCTAGTCTAAAAGAAATGTATTACAGAATGAAGAGAAATTTCTGTGATGCATTAAATGAACACTTGAGGAATAGGTTAGTTAAAACAGTCCACATTTATACGAAACTGCAGTGCGTGTGTTTGTCAGAAGTTCAAAAATGGTTCAAATGGCTCTGAGCACTATGGGACTCAACTGCTGTGGTCATAAGTCCCCTAGAACTTAGAACTACCTAACCTAAGGACATCACACACATCCATGCCCGAGGCAGGATTCGAACCTGCGACCGTAGTGGTAGTGCGGTTCCAGACTGTAGTGCCTTTAACCGCTCGGCCACTCCGGCCGGCTTTGTCAGAAGTACGATGTAATAATCCTCCAGACATGTATCCCTTGACTCGTACTTCTGACAAACACAGGCACTGCAACTTCGTATTTACTGGGCAAGTGACTTTCAGTTAAAATGTTTCCCCCGCACGGGAATACACGTAATGGATGTGCGAGTGCAGACTGTAGACACATGGTTAATGAAATATGGAAGTTTCGGCGTGGTCGTGGGGCATAATGGTAAGGCGACAGTGGGAAATCCTAGTTCAAGTCCCATCCAGCAGAAATCTTCGCTGTCGTTATTCCAATATACAGCTGACGGTTGTCCGTATTCGCAACTGCAAATTCATTTCACGTAATTCAGATTTATTCTTCAGTCACAGTTGCACATTTTTAATTACATGATGTGTTTCGATCGCTCATCTTCAGATCTAAAATAAAGTAAAACTAGCTACGTGGCGCCTAATACTTTACGATAAGTGGAAGAGAATTGCACATAAATGTAGAATTTACCTAAGTAGTTACGTCGGCAGCCCGTCTTGTCTGTGTCAGAACTCATAGAGCAGTACTGTGTTTTGCAACTGCGGTCGAGGTTTTAAATAACTGGTGGCCATAGAGGAGCGGGAAGGGGGGAAAGGGGGAAAGAGGGAGGAAAGGGAGAAAAATGGAGCTAGAATGTTTGGGAGGAGGGAAAGGAAACAGGAAAGGACAATGGTAGGAGTGTTCTGAGTTTAACAAGAGCGGTCTTGCTAAAATTATAAAATGAATAATTATGTAAAAATTCTCATTAAAATGTTAATATTACAGAATAGTGGCTGTGACAACTACAACGGCATAAACCAGAGCGGTGAAGAAGGCAGGGACCGGCGGGGGGGGGGGGGGGGGGGGGAGGGGTAGAGGGGTAGTGGCAGGAATTTTACAGGTTTAACAAGGGGGTCTTTTACTAAAATTGCAAAAACATCAGTTATGTACATTTTTCCGTTAAAAACGGATAAAATAGTAAATTATATAAATGGAAATAAAGTAATTAAAACTCAATTAGTGCCTTAAAATATTAAGTGCGAATTGAAATATGAAACTATAAGACACTGCTATAAAAGTATAAAAGGTAAAATTGTATAAAAATTCTCGTTAAAGCAGTAAAATTATAGACCAGTGGATGTATAAATAGTAAAAAACGTTAAGATAGTAAAATAATGGAGGTGGAATTATGTCAAATACCTAGAACTGAATTACTTGTCATTAAATATCAAAAGCCCGAATCTCGTGGTCGTGCGGTAGCGTTCTCGCTTCCCACGCCCGGGTTCCCGGGTTCGATTCCCGGCGGGGTCAGGGATTTTCTCTGCCTCGTGATGGCTGGGTGTTGTGTGCTGTCCTTAGGTTAGTTAGGTTTAAGTAGTTCTAAGTTCTAGGGGACTTATGACCATAGATGTTGAGTCCCATAGTGCTCAGAGCCATTTGAACCATTTGAAATATCAAAAATTTTAAAAATTAGAGCTTGAAACCATAAAAAGCAGAAAACAATAATGTATAAAACTGGAGCTATATGCAGCAACTAAACTTCCAGGGAACAGGATGTGACAGTTGTGGTTAATTGCATTTGCCTCTGCTTGGTGGCGCTGTACGGCGCTCAGTTTTGCAGTATGTACGGAAGCCAGTCTGCACGCCGGCCTGCTGCTTGGACGGTGTGTGAGCCGGTGCGCTGCCGCTGTCCCTACTCGGTGGTGAGTGGAGCTGTTGCTCACAGCGCTCTCTGCGTCGAGGTGGACGACTGGAAGAGGCCTCCAAAGTTTCTGACAAATGCTATGTTAGTAAAATCGCTCTGCCTATTTAATGTGTTACTAGCCTGTAGCAGACGGTGTACAAAAATCGCAGTTTCTCCCTACCCTTAACAGATGTGTCCCTTAGGTTCCTTGTGCAGCACTTCCAACTGCGTATCAATGGGACTTAACATCTGAAGTCATCAGTCCCCTAGACCTAGAACTACTTAAACCTAACTAACCTAAGGACATCACACACATCCATGTCCGAGACAGGATTCGAACCTTCGATAGTGGCGGTCGCGTGGTTCCAGACTGGAGCGCCTAGAACCGCTCGGTCACAGCGGCCGGCAGTGTTTCCAAACTTAAGTTTTCATACCCATACAGCTATGAATTTCTTTCTTTTTTTTTTCACGCTGTACCTCAGTGTGAACGAATATGTTATTAGTCTTAAAGCCCATACGCAAATTGGTATTGTGAAACTTTCTAGCAATAACTTCTGAAACCCGTCGTTTATAACTCATGGGCATAAAAACAATTTTCTTTTCATCCTGTCCACCTGTTAGCGTACTGCCACTGATTTTAAGCTATTGCTCTCTTTTAATTTTCTGCAGTAACTTACTCGATTTCTTTGTTCTTCTCGTGCTCGCTTAGTGGCAGTTTTAATAACTATCAATCACAAACGAAAGTATGCCATCTTGATTCGTTCAGCGTGCCAAAAACTAGAATCAATCATAATCTCTGTACAGGTCGGATTCCTGTACACTACGAACGGTGTTTGCCTGTCTCTCTTGCAGCCGTTATTTTCGGTTCAGGTGTAAACCTAATTTTGCGGTGAATAGTACTCGTTCTCTCCGGTATATCACTAACATCGCTTTGATCTCATTTAACTTATAAAACGGCATCGTACATATAGCGTTAATAGTATACGACTTAGCTGGCTGCTGCTGCGTTGTTAGCGGAATACTGTTGTTCCAAATAATTAACGAACGTATAGTTTTGGGAAATTCGCTAGCCAGAAATTGCGCGACCGTCTAAGGTGGCAAACTAGATGTCTGCCCGCACTGCGTTCAAACTTTCATCATTTAGTTTTTTCCAACCTGTCGCCAAATGTCTCTATGACGATTCTGGTCCCAGTATGGTTATTCTGGTCCTGGTAATGGCACCAGTACAAAGAAGTAGACTTAAAGGAGCTTGTAAAAAAAATATGGTAACACAGCGAGAAATGCACGTTTGAGCATAAATACAGATGCTAGCGAAGCTTGCAGGTAGCGCTGTTGTATTTCACCAAGAACGGCACCTGTGCAATGTCAAAATGTCGCATGTTCAGTCGTGTTCAGAACAAAAAAATGGTTCAAATGGCTCTGAGCACTATGGGACTCAACATCTTAGGTCATACGTCCCCTAGAACTTACAACTACTTAAACCTAACTAACCTAAGGACATCACACACACTCATGCCCGAGGCAGGATTCGAACCTGCGACCGTAGCAGTCCCGCGGTTGCGGACTGCAGCGCCAGAACCGCTAGACCACCGCGGCCGGCTGTTCAGAACAGTTTTATGTCCAGTTGTGATTGTGTATTATGTCGGAGTTCAGTGAATCTGAAAATGGGTAAATTATTGGTGCTCCTACGGCGGGTGCTGAAATGTTTGGTGTTTCAAGAAGTACCCTATCGAATATTTATACTGCATACAAGGAAAGCGGAAAAATAACATCCACTAAGCTGTAACGCCGACGGAAGTGTGTATTGAGAGACAGTGACAGACGTCATTGAAGAGGACTATAATGGAAAGTAAGTGGACAACAGCTGCAATACTCTGTCAGCACCAAAACAACACGAAGGAAACTCCACTGAGCCGTGCTGCGGCTCGCGTTGGTGCTGTTGCAGGTTTCCATCCTTTGTTTCAGGCCAGACTGTATCGTTTAGTTGACATGGTTGCGGTTGTTTGTATTGTTGTTGACTGGTGCCACTTGGTTTCGCAAGCGTTGCCTGTCCGCTAGTGACAGCAGCGACGTTATCGATATGTAGTAACTGTGGCCCTATCTTTGGGGTAACGCCGTTGTTCTTGTGGGTTGTGTGAGTGAGCAATTCGGTTGGGGACTCCGGAGGAGCCAAGAGGGCAGTGCAAGAACACGCTGGGACCGCTGGCGGCACACATGCACTGCTGGATGGAAGGCCTGTGGTCGCGAGGATAAACGACCTAGTCGTCAACCGGATGCAACAAGCTTTGAGTGGATTTTAATCGTAGCAGTGAAACTTCCACCATTGACTTGAGTTCACGTTGCTGCTCTCAGTGTCGCCGAGTGGAGTGCTTGGGGAAGGTGGATGTAATCAGCTTTCCTCGATCTCTTGTTACTAATTGCTGCATTCTACACTCCTGGAAATGGAAAAAAGAACACATTGACACCGGTGTGTCAGACCCACCATACTTGCTCCGGACACTGCGAGAGGGCTGTACAAGCAATGATCACACGCACGGCACAGCGGACACACCAGGAACCGCGGTGTTGGCCGTCGAATGGCGCTAGCTGCGCAGCATTTGTGCACCGCCGCCGTCAGTGTCAGCCAGTTTGCCGTGGCATACGGAGCTCCATCGCAGTCTTTAACACTGGTAGCATGCCGCGACAGTGTGGACGTGAACCGTATGTGCAGTTGACGGACTTTGAGCGAGGGCGTATAGTGGGCATGCGGGAGGCCGGGTGGACGTACCGCCGAATTGCTCAACACGTGGGGCGTGAGGTCTCCACAGTACATCGATGTTGTCGCCAGTGGTCGGCGGAAGGTGCACGTGCCCGTCGACCTGGGACCGGACCGCAGCGGCAGCGACGCACGGATGCACGCCAAGACCGTAGGATCCTACGCAGTGCCGTAGGGGACCGCACCGCCACTTCCTAGCAAATTAGGGACACTGTTGCTCCTGGGGTATCGGCGAGGACCATTCGCAACCGTCTCCATGAAGCTGGGCTACGGTCCCGCACACCGTTAGGCCGTCTTCCGCTCACGCCCCAACATCGTGCAGCCCGCCTCCAGTGGTGTCGCGACAGGCGTGAATGGAGGGACGAATGGAGACGTGTCGTCTTCAGCGATGAGAGTCGCTTCTGCCTTGGTGCCAATGATGGTCGTATGCGTGTTTGGCGCCGTGCAGGTGAGCGCCACAATCAGGACTGCATACGACCGAGGCACACAGGGCCAACACCCGGCATCATGGTGTGGGGAGCGATCTCCTACACTGGCCGTACACCACTGGTGATCGTCGAGGGGACACTGAATAGTGCACGGTACATCCAAACCGTCATCGAACCCATCGTTCTACCATTCCTAGACCGGCAAGGGAACTTGCTGTTCCAACAGGACAGTGCACGTCCGCATGTATCCCGTGCCACCCAACGTGCTCTAGAAGGTGTAAGTCAACTACCCTGGCCAGCAAGATCTCCGGATCTGTCCCCCATTGAGCATGTTTGGGACTGGATGAAGCGTCGTCTCACGCGGTCTGCACGTCCAGCACGAACGCTGGTCCAACTGAGGCGCCAGGTGGAAATGGCATGGCAAGCCGTTCCACAGGACTACATCCAGCATCTCTACGATCGTCTCCATGGGAGAATAGCAGCCTGCATTGCTGCAAAAGGTGGATATACACTGTACTAGTGCCGACATTGTGCATGCTCTGTTGCCTGTGTCTATGTGCCTGTGGTTCTGTCAGTGTGATCATGTGATGTATCTGACCCCAGGAATGTGTCAATAAAGTTTCCCCTTCCTGGGACAATGAATTCACGGTGTTCTTATTTCAATTTCCAGGAGTGTAGTAAGTGTGGCCCTATCTTTGGGGTGACGCTGTTGTTCTTGCGGGTTGTGTGAGTGAGCAATTCGGTTGGGGACTCCGGAGGAGCCAAGAGGGCAGTGCAAGAACGCGCTGGGACCGCTGGCGGCACACATGCACTGCTGGATGGAAGGCCTGTGGTCGCGAGGATAAAGGACCTAGTCGTCAACCGGATGCAACAAGCTTTGAGTGGATTTTAATCGTAGCAGTGAAGCGTCCACCATTGACTTGAGTTCATGTTGCTGCTCTCAGTGTGGAGTGCTTGGGAAAGGTGGATGTAATCAGCTTTCCTCGACCTCTTGCTGCATTCTATATGTTACTATTTGTTAAGTTCAACCAGCGGTATTTTTCCTGCCTCGTGGCCGCTGACGCCCCAGTGACCTGCCCTGGAATTTAGTGTATGTAACGGCAGTGTAGGTTTCCTCGCGTTGCTGCTGCTGTCCGGTAAGGCGTGTAGTTTTGACAATTTCCTTGATCTGTAGAACGGTTGGTGTTTCTTATACTTTCGTAGTAGTGGTTCCTTTCTCCTTTTGGACGCTCTAAACGAAGCATTCTGAGAACTTAGTGCTGACCGCCGGCTCCGGCTTGGCGTGGTGTTCCATTGTTGCGTTGGTTATTGGACGTTAGGTAGCTTCATCAGATTATCGTTAGTCATTCGTTAGACTGTTGCTAGTCTGAGTTACCATCCTGTGCAGTGAATACAACTCTTAGCTGTCTTTCTCATCGCTCATGAAAGTATTTTTGGCCTGACCTACTACAACTACTAGTAGCAGTAGTAGCTTTATTCATCCATAGATCTCTTTTTACAGGGATATTGGACATGCCAAAGTATTTACAAGCTTAGGTCAATTTAAAATAAGCTAATTCGTATATACATATATTTACAGAATTCTAGTTAGAGACAATCATTAGATATACGGTACTCCTGGTTTACAATACTTTTCTTACAAATAACTTATCAAATAATGTAATGACACACTGTTCACTCATGTTTCACTGTCACTGCACACACTATACACACATTGTTTCATAACACTTCAGTCACTACACACACACACACACACACACACACACACACACACACACACACACACTCACACGGGTGATCTCTGGGCCATTTTTCTGTACCTCAACTTCCCATTTGCATCCTGATAAACTGTGTCAGCATCCCTCAATAGTGAGTGAGATCTTGAGCTCATAAAGGGGAAGAGGTGTTAGTATTGTGCTATGCATAGCTTAGGGGTAAGTATTTCTAGAAAGGAAAGGAGGAAAAGAATACAAAGTGAAGGTGTTACGTGGAATGTTCGATGTTTTATAATCATTATTATTATTATTTATTTGTATAACATTTTTTATCAAACCCCTACTCTGCTTTATCTAAGTAATCTTTCAATGTATACAATGTATTGCATAAGAGGTACTTTTTAGCTGCCTTTTTAAATAAGTTTATTTTTGCAATTTCTTTAATCTCTTTTGGTAATTTATTGTACAGAGGTCGATTCCTGGAGAACCGTATATGAGTAGCCCTTGTGTTTTATTATTGTGTTATTATTTTATTATTGTATTACCAAGTTACCATCATTTATCTCACCTGTTTGGTGATCAGTTGCTTGGCCTTTTGAATTAATCTTGTTATTATATTTGCTGCTTTATTGTATGTTCCGAAATTTTTTAAAATGTAATTGCCATTCTTGCCGTTCCAGCAAACTTAAAAGGTTGTGCTACCAAGTTTACTATCATTTTGTCTCACCTGTTTGGTGATCAGTTGCCTGTCTTTTAAATTAACTTCTGCTATTGCCTTGCTATTTGACAGTTTGTTTGTTAAGTTTTTTTAAATAATTGCCATTCTTGGCGTTTAAAGCCTTCAGCTGTGAAACAATTCTTAATTTTTTGCCATTAAGGCCTTTAGCCGTGAGTGTCGTTACTTGTCTTAAAATTCTAATTTCGCAATTGTATTTTTGCAGCGAGCTTTAAGACGTTGGTCACTTGTCTTTTATATTTTAATAACTGTAATTGTAATTTGCAGCAAGTTTAATCAGTTGTTAATTTATTGCCATTAAGGCCTTCAGTCGTGAAACAATTCTTAATTTATTGCCATTATTTTCTTTAAATAAACTGTGCGTGATTAAAAGAAAAGCCAACCAATAGTAACAGATTACGGCTCCGTCCACAATCGTAACCGAACCCTGCCTTCCTTGACCACCAGGTTTCATCCATAAGTAGGGAATTGCGGGGAGTGCTGAAATTTCAAAACCACTCATTAGTGTTGCCATAGCCCGTACCAGAAAAACGAGGTGCCAGTGCTATAAAACCTACGCTACGGAGTAATCGAATAAAATTTGGCCGGATGAGTCTCGGTTGTCACTGTTTCCATCTTCTGGCCGAGTTTATGTCCCAAGAGTGGAACATGACAGGAGTTCGGTGCTGACTTGGGCGGTCATATCGTGGTATTCCATGGGCGCAATGGTTACTCTGCACGGTCGCATTATTGCTAAGATTTATGTGACCTTAATGGCTCATCGGATCCATTCCATTGTACAATGTTTGTTCCCCAACGATTGTGTTTTGTTGCGACAGGGCTCCCGTTGAGACTGCATTGTCCAGGACTGGTTCTGTGACCACGAGGACGAACTGCCGTGTCTCCCCTAGCCTCCACAGAATATCGCTAAGGATTTTTAGTCCACTTTGGGCAGAAGGGTGCGCGATCGCTATCCACATCCATTATCATTACCTGGAGTTGGCACTATTTTGCAGGAAGAATGGTATAAGATTCGTTTGAAAACCGTACAGGACTTGTATTTATCCACTAACAGAGAAAACCGACGGTGCCGCAGAGTTTATTTATACGTAGCTGTGCGTCCACGCTCGTTCCACGCAGCGTCTGCCCTTGTGCTTAATGTTTATGACGTAATATTTCCTGAACTGTGTGTCATACAATTTATAATTTTGGAGGTACATTCAGTGGCATATGTGAATACACTCTGCAAAATGTGTTGCGAATGGAGTTTGTAGCAACGAGGTAAAAAACTTAACTCACGGACCGTGCGGTAGCTTTTCACACGTCTCACTGTTTATGACGTCATATCTCCTCAACTATGTCTCCACACTGATATAATTTTATAGGTATATATGAATAGTGTGTGCGAAATAGACTGCGAATACAGTTAGTAGCAAAGGCGTAATAAATTTAAACATCACGCATGATGCGGAAGTTTCTCACGCATCTCATTCTTTATGATGCGGTATCTCCCCAACTACGGGTCGTACAACGATATAATTTTGCAGTTACATTGAGTGCTATAAATGCCTACTGTTTGCAGAACGTGTCGCGAATACAATAAGTAGTAAAGAAGTTATAAATTATAACGTCATATCTAATGCCGTTCTTTTACTGCGTGAACATGGGAAAAGTAGTAAACAATAAACTATTTTCCTTTCATGACTTTGTACGAATTGTCCAGCCACAAAAATTTGTGAAGGTTTGAAATTGTCTGTAAAGTTTTCTTGCAAGTCGGTATGTGCTCTCGTTACGAATACTATGTGAACACGAGAGGCGTTTGAAAGTCCATGCAAAAATAAAAACTACTTACATGTTTGGGGTAAACCTTCTTTATTTTTCGACATAGTCCTCTTTTATATTTAGACACTTCGTCCAACGCTGTTCTGATTTGTTGGTCCTTCCGAACGATAGGAATTGTCCAAGTCTGCAAAATAGCTATTAGTTGCTGCAATCACCTTCTTGTTCGAATAAAATCTTTGTCCCACCAGCCATTTCTTGAAATTGGGGAACAAATAGTAGTCTGAGGGAGCCAAGTCTGGAGAATGGGGGGATGTGAAACGAGCTGGAATCCTGTTTCCATTAATTTTGCGACCACGACTGCTGAGGTGTGTGCTGGTGCATTGTCCGTGATAGGTACAATCGCCGGAGTTTTTCTTGCAGCTCGGTTTTCAAACGGTCCAATGACGATGAATAATAAGCACCTGTAATAGTGTTACCCTTTTCCAGATAGTCGATGAGGATTATCCCTTGTGAATCCCAGAAGATAGTCGCCATAAACTTTCCTGCCGAAGGAATGGTCTTCGTCTTTTTTGGTGCAGATTATCCCTTGGTAACCCAATTGCTTAGATTGTTGTTTGGTCTCAAGAGTATAGTAATGTATCCATGTTTCATACACAGTGACGAAACGATGCTTAAAGTCCTGCAGATTCTTCCTGAACAGCTGAAAACCATCCATGCAACACTTCACACGATTTCGTTTGTGGTCAAGCGTGAGCAATCGCAGAACCCATCTTGCGGATAGCTTTCTCATGTCCAAATGTTTATGCAAAATATTATGTACCGTTCATTCTAGATGCCACAGTACTTGCAATCTCACGCACCTTAACTCTTCTTTCACCCATCACATATCATGGATTTTATATGATTTCTGGAGTCATAACCTCCACAGGGGTCCAGAACGTTCAGCATCGCTTGTGGCCATATGCCACTCCGAAAATTTTGAATCTACTTATAAACTGTTCTAATCGAAGCTGCAGAGTCACCGTTATGTTTATCAAGCTTCTCTTTAGTCTCATGAGGCGTTTTGCCTTTCATAAAGTAATGTTTAACCACCACACGAAATTCTTTATCGTCCATTTTTTGACAATCACTCGACTTCCTTGATTCGTACGAATGCGCCGGCCGCAGTGGTCTAGCGGTTCAGGCGCTCAGTCCGGAACCGCGCGACTGCTACGGTCGCAGGTTCGAATCCTGCCTCGGGCATGGATGTGTGTGATGTCCTTAGGTTAAGTTAGGTTTAATTAGTTCTAAGTTCTGGGGACTCATGACCACAGAAGTTATCTCCCATAGTGCTCAGAGCCATTTGAACCATTTGAACCATACGAATGCCAACAAACACAAAGAAATAGACCAATATAGCTGAAACTTGGTGTGCGTTTTTCCAAAGATGCTACTAACTAAACATGACCTCGATACGCGCCGGTGATGCCATCTCTTGGACTTTGCTCGCACTTTTCAAATGCCACCTCGTAAAATCTGGGAATTCACAGATTGCAGGCTACACTTCTTTTTAACCCCCACCCATTTGATAGGTACGTGGTTCTTAACCCCTCAGCGTTAGTGATTGTTGTCTGAGAGTGTACCAGCTTTCGTTAAGCTCGTGTGGTTTAGGAGGAGATGTGGAACACACACACACACACACACCACACACACACCACACACACACACACACCATCCATTTTAATAATGTGTATAGGTTCCGACACGACTAGATACTGTTTTAATACCAACGGTTTTCTTCCAACGTATTACGCATCGTAATGTGTTATGTTTGTGATTTTTCCATAGTTTTGACCATTTGCGGTGTGCAGACAAGGCATCCTCAGCGTTTATAAACAGGTTACTAACAACCTTATCACTCCTGGTGTGACGGCCCCGCCTTCTTGGTTTTCTTAGGTTGTTGTCCTCGGTGTCGACGTACTGCGTTGCTACACTGGCTGAAAAACGGGGTGTGGAAGTACAACACTGGCTACTTTAAATGACGTAGTCGACAGGTGCACATTCGCGTTTCACAGTACTTTACTTTCACTGTTCGCAACCCCCGATAATACACAGTTATATATGGCCAGTGCACTATAGTTTTTTAACTTTCGATGAGCCTCATAAATAGTTCTCAGGCAAATCTCCACATACTGCCACAATAGTTTTACTACTGAACATCTACGAGCAGTAAAAACCTAACCACAGTTCTTGAAGAATAGAAAGGTACGTATGGAGCAGACACAGTCATTGTTTTCACGCGCAGCCTAATTGTGTAACACTTATTTGCCAGGTAAGATGAAGCATTGTTGTTGTTCTAACCAGCACACGTTTCTCGTCTGAAACTCGACCGTGGACTGACTGCCTCAGGACCAAAAAAATCAGGTCCTATATATCCTCACAATAATAGGTTACTGAAACTATACATTGTTCAAAGTTAACGTTATAGAAATTAAATTAAAACTTAACTCATTAAATTAAGTGAATACATCGAAAAATTCGTTGCTTCCACTTCAAGAGTTAGTTCGAATGATTTGTTTAAATCCTGAAACTAACAAATATCGTTAAGCAAACAATACTTTTGTCAAAACTGTTAAATACTTTCGAATTATTGAAGGGCTTGCTTTGCTAACATCTTTTCGAATAGAGCCAAATAAATCCTTTAAGAATACTATTAGTTGCTCCTACATATAATATACACTACTGGCCATTAAAATTGCTACACCACGAAGACAACGTGCTACAGACGCGAAATTTAATCGACAGGAAGAATATGTTGTGATATGCAAATTATTAGTTTTTCAGAGCATTCACACAAGCTTGGCGTCGGTGGCGACCCCTACAACGTGCTGACATGAGGAAAGTTTCAAACCGATTCCTCATACACGAACAGCAGTTGACCGGCGTTACCTGGTGAAATGTTGTTGTGATGCCTCGTGTAAGGAGGAGAAATGCGTACCATCACGTTTCCGACTTTGATAAAGGTCAGATTGTAGCCTATTGCGATTACGGTTTATCGTATCGTGACATTGCTGCTCGCGTTGGTCGAGATCCAATGACTGTTAGCAGAATATGGAATCGGATGGTTCAGGAGGGTAATGCGGAACGCCGTGCTGGATCCCAACGGCCTCGTATCACTAGCAGTCGAGATGACAGACATCTTATCCGCATGGCTGTAACGGATCGTGCAGCTACGTCTCGATCCCTGAGTCAACACATGAGGACGTTTGCAAGACAACAACCATCTGCACGAACAGTTCGACGACGTTTGCAGCAGCATGGACTACCAGCTCGGAGACCATGACTTCGGTTACCCATGACGCTGCATCACAGGCAGAAGTGCCTGCGATGGTGTACTCAACGACGAACCTGGGTGCACGAATGGCAAAACGTCATTTTTTCGGATGAATTCAGGTTCTGTTTACAGCATCACGATGGTCGCATCCGTGATTGGCGACATCGCGGTGAACGCACATTGGAAGCGTGTATCCGTCATCGCCATACTGACGTATCACCCGGTGTGATGGAATGGGGTGCCATTGGTTACACGTCTCGGTCACCACTTGTTCGCATTGACAGCACTTTGAAGAAGTTACATTTCAGATGTGTTACGATCCGTGGCTCTACCCTCCATTCGATCCCTGCGAAACCCTACATTTCAGCAAGATAATGCACGACCGCATGTTGCAGGTCCTGTACGGGCCTTTCTGGATACATAAAATGTTCGAGTGCTGTCCTGGCCAGCACTTTCTCCAGATCTCTCACCAACTGAAAACGTCTGGTCAATGGCGGCCGAGCAACTAGCTCGACACAATACGCCAGTCACTATTCTTGATGAACTGTGGTATCGTGTTGAAGCTGCATGGGCAGGTGTACCTGTACACGCCATCCAAGCTCTGTTTGACTTAATGCCTTGGCGTATCAAGGCCGTTATTACGGCCAGAGGTGGTAGTTGTGGGCACTGATTTCTCAGGATCTATGCACCCAAAGTGCGTGAAAATGTAATCACATGTCAGTTATATTATAATATATTTGTCCAATGAATACCCATTTATCATCTGCATTTCTTCTTGGTGTAGCAATTTTAATGGGCAGTAGTGTAACTAGTACACAGTTTATATTTGTTTATACATCAACAATAGAATTAAAGTTACGAAAAAATTAATGATTTCATCCCATAACAAAAGATACTAACTAGGCATAATCGCAGTAAATTACGAAACCTACTACATACATAAAAATAAGCACGAAATTAGATCTGGTGTAATATTCTTTAAGACTAAGGGCTAGCCTTTCTCGAGCAGATTTTACTCGTGTGTGTTAATGGTAATTAGTTAAAATTGGAGAAACAAATTTAAGTAGGCAGATGGCAAAACAGGAGGAATAGTAAAAATACACTGGTATCGAAATGGTCTGCAGCATAGCAGACAGGAAAGTAAGTAACCCCATCCCATTCCGCGAACAGGGAACCCAGATCTCTCTAGTGATGCTCAAAAGCAATACTGATCCAGTAAATTTTATTCGAAACATGATTCCCTATGCATAGTCTTAATGATATCTGGATTGCTAGTAGTTCTTTGGAAATCACGAGTGATTCTTTCCGCTGACTTCATGCGATTTTTTGCATTCACCTTCCGCGATACACGGCGGTCCGAGTCGGCCTGGTCTTCTTTCATCTGCGGTTGTTCCTTCACGTTTCCACTTCAGATCACCGTGAGCCGACGTGTGCTGCTTTTGAAGAGTGTAGTTGTCCGTGACGGATCCGTCCTCTGGTAACATTCAGTGACTCGTCCACATTGAAATGCATGGGGACTCCTGAGCGATCCATTCTGACTGTGTAAGTCCATCATAGTAGAAGATAGTCGAGTGAAGTCGGCTGTTTAATAATTTTGAACGTAATTTATTTACGCCACCAGTTTTGGATTTTTACTACACCGTCTCCAGGCACTCGGACCTGTGTGTAGCAGGAATCCAATCTCACGTGCAGTCGAAACAGGGACCAGCATTAAGTAAAATGGAATACGCAGACTTCTAGTTTCAACAAGGCGATCCCATCGTCCGTCATATGAAGGCTTCCAAACTGATAGCATACATAAATTACATTCAAAATATGTACGGCTGAAGGTGATTTTAATTTTACAGTTTAGATCCATTCTGCTGTTGCTGCTTCTCGCTCACAAAACAATACAGTACGCCTTCTTTTATACTGGCGGTGCAACCCCTCGCGACAAAGTTGTCGGTATTGCATAGAAGAGACCCAATTCTTTTGACCAGATAGTGTACAGTTCGGTAAGGTTTCGCTGCGACACGCACTTGAATATATCGACAAATATACGTCGACTTCACGATTCATTATCATACCTTGTAGCTCGTCTCGAATGTGTCACTAATATTGTAATTATCATCATTGCCGATATAGTTTTTTTCTGAAGAAACATCATTCAGCATTGTTTCGAGGGCGAAGGGAAACAATAGGAAAATACACTGTACGATCCATCAAGACAAAAAAGAAGAAGGAAATGAGACGCACCACGAAGGAATTATGCGAATGGGACGGAAATCGGTAGATGTGGTGTACATGAACAGACAATTAAATGATTACTTTTATATGAAAGAACAACACCACGAGGAATGTCCAGGTATGATACGTACTATGTGAATTAAAGGTGGGAGGAGGGGAAAGGAAAGGACGGGAAGGAATTAATGATGTCAGCCGCATCGGGACTTCATGCGGAATTAGCGGCAACAAGTCAAAGTGCGCGCTGGACCGCAACTCGAAGCCGAGATCTCCTGCTTTCTAGGTAGTTACGTTAACTAATGCGCCACCTGGACACACGGTATATAGCAAATGCGTGGACAATTTTGACACGCTCACCAGTAGGATTGCTGGTAAAATATCGATGTATCGATGTTCTTTCCGAAATGTATAGACATATGTCTGTGGTATTGCTTTCACCCATACGTCTATATACTGATATCGAGATGGCAATATCGAGTGCCAATATTTTTATTTTATATTATATTTTTTCACAATTCTGGATAAGTATTTGAACTTGTTCTTTTGAAATTGTAGTAGAACATGTGATTCTTGAGTTTCTCCCGGCGTATTTGATAATCAACATATCCACGGGTGTACTGCCGGTCTACAGTGTCCAACGGGCACAATATTTCGGCGATCATACATGTCGCCATCATCAGGTGAACTGACGGACAGAGCTCCTGTGAACGTGCCGGCACGGAGATCCGTACGCTATGGCTGCTCTGAGGGAACTGGGTTCGGTCGCAGCGGCGGCCGATTTAAATACCCTCCGCCCGCGGCGCGCTCCCTCCGCTGTCCGCGCCCCGCGCCACGGTCGCGCGGTGGAACATTGCGACGGCGTCTGAGATGACGTCGGTATGATGGCTCTGTGCGCCGTGGTCGTCACGACTATACGTTTGCTCGATTTACTCTTGATTAACCCAATCGCTGGTTCCCAAGCCTTGCTAAGATTATAGCCACAGTCACGGTTTATGAGGTCGTCATTGGTGCGAATTTCGATGGCCTCTCTAACAACGCTGTCCCAGTATCTCGATATGTGTACCACAATCCTCGTGCGTTCATACTCCATAGCGTGATTTTCCGACAAACAATGTTCAGCGACCGCCGACTTGATCGGATACATCAGTCGAGTGTGCCTCTGGTGTTCACGGCATCGATCCTCGACGGTACGCATCGTCTGACCAATATACGACTTGCCACACTGACACGGAATCTGGTACACGCCGGCCTTCCTCAGACCAAGGTCATCTTTGGCGCTCCCCACCAGTGCACGAGTTTTATTCGGAGGACAAAACACAGTTCCAACCCGGCGTTTCTTCAAAATGCGGGCGATTTTCCCCGAGAGTGCGCCTGTATATGGAATAAACGCAGTGCCTACCTCCTCCCTCGTGATTTCATCCATCTCCACAGTTTGTGCTGTAGCGGTTGGGCGGAGAGCACATTGAATTTTACTTTCATTGTGTGAAGGAGTCTTACTACTTTTTGAGCTTGCATCATTTCCAGTCTTTCTCTTTCACTGTGTGGAGCAATTACAGATGGCCCAAAGAAGAAGGCTAATTGCACTAGGGGGTGGTGGTGTGACTGGAATAACAAGGTAGCCGATGTAAAGAAATAGCACATCAGTTGCGTTCAAAAACAATTTTTACGCAACTAGTGTGCTATTTCTTCACATCGGCAGTCTTCAAAAATAGTTGCTGATACTAATGAACAAAAATCTGAACGACAAGATTGATCTTTGCGGTTGGCGGAGACATGTGACGGGATATGATGACGTAATAGGCGCTCGCTGCTACCAACAGAAACGGCAACGTTTAACTTCACCACGCAAGCGTTTGCGTTTGCAGAAATTAAAAGAACATGGAAGTCGACATGAAGTGTTCCAGACAAATTCGATATGTGACGGAACCGAACTACGGACCCAGCGGGCATCTTTTATTGTGCCACTTACCTGCAGTTATCGTCAAGCGTGAACGTGCATCGTTCTCCTTTGAATTCTCGCTCCAATGGGGATAAGCAGGCTGCTAGCTTGTTGATGTACGAAATATCTAATAATAAATCAATATTTCAATACACAGCTCTAAACCTGGAAGTATATTTACAATGCGTAGCCGATATTTTTTTGGCCGTTATGTCGATGTTCCTTCCGCCGATACGTCGATATATATAGACAACTTTGATCTATGTGTAAAGGATCGATAAGCTTTTTTAAAAATATGGATATATTAGACTCCCGATATTTTTAAAAATATCAATACTCCTAATATCCGGCCGCCTCACATTCCCATCTGGGGGGAACCCATCCGCAGCCCTCGTCCATGTCCTCCATGCTCACTAACTTTATTTTCCACCTGGAGGTCCGCTCTGAAGGTTGTGGATTTATTGCCCATCGAAGTGACTCGATTATATGAATGCTGGTATCTCTTATTTCCGACGTTTTGTTGCCCTTCATGGCAAGCGATCCTGAGTTTACATTTCAGTAAGATAATGCCTGCACGCACACTGCGACAGTTTCTGCTGCTTGCCTTCGTACTTGTCAAACCCTAGCTTGAACAGCAATGTCGCCGGATCTCTTTCTGGTTGGGAAAGTTTGGTGCAATATGGACAGTCCTCCCATCCAGCTCGGGATTCACGATAGGCAGTGCATTTGTTATTCCGAATTACAATGCAATGTTCCTTCGGACATGCTTGTATTACCGAAGGAACATTGCATCGTAATTCGGAATAACGCAGGCAATGAATACAGGGTGTTACAAAAAGGTACGGCCAAACTCTCAGGAAACATTCCTCACACACAAATAAAGAAAAGATGTTACATGTGTCCGGAAACGCTTTATTTCCATGTTAGAGCTAATTTTAGTTTCTTCCACCTACGCTCAATGGAGCACGTTATCATGATCTCATACGGGATACTCTACCTGTGCTGCTAGAACATGTGTCTTTACAAGTACGACACAACATGTGGTTCATGCACGGTGGAGCTCCTGCACATTTCAGTCGAAGCGTTCGTACGCTTCTCAACAACAGATTCGGTGACCGATGGATTGGTAGAGGCGGACCAATTCCATGGCCTCCACGCTCTCCTGACCTCAACCCTCTTGACTTTCATTTATGGGGGCATTTGAAAGCTCTTGTCTACGCAACCCCGGTACCAAATGTAGAGACTCTTCGTGCTCGTATTGTGGACGACTGTGATCCAATACGCCATTCTCCAGGGCTGCATCAGCGAATCAGGGATTCCATGCGACGGAGAATGGATGCATGTATCCTCGCTAACGGAGGACATTTTGAACATTTCCTGTAACAGTGTTTGCAGTCACGCTGGTACGTTCTGTTGCTGTGTGTTTCCATTCCATGATTAATGTGATTTGAAGAGAAGTAATAAAATGAGCTCTAACATGGAAAGTAAGCGTTTCCGGACACATGTCCACATAACATATTTTCTTTCTTTGTGTGTGAGGAATGTTTCCTGAAAGTTTGGCCGTACCTTTTTGTAACACCCTGTATGTCGTATTTACCGCCGAAACCAGGCAAATGTCTCCCCTGCACGGTAATATACATAACGGATGTACGAGTACAGGTTGTAGACATATGAGGACGAAGTCTTTCACCACGGCCCTTATATGTAAAACATTCTTGGTTTTCTTGCCGCGTCAGTTCGGAAGAAAAATCTCAAGCTTTCCGCGATAGCCTCCATCGTCATCGTCAGGAGCAACTGTCTTTACTGTTTTTTTTTCCTTTATTGATTTTCAATTCCCCCCGAAGGGGGCGGGCTGGCAGCAGCTTAGTACGCTGCTCTACAGCCTACAGACTTTTATTTTAAAAAACTGAAGAAGAAAAGAATCAAGAAAAACAGGTGATAAAACGGTGACGTCAAGTGTAAAATGGCGGAAATATGCGGAAAGTTAAAACAGAAAGCAAAAGGGGTTGGCAACGTTAATAAAAGACACAGGAATCAGACAAGTAACATAGCACACACACAATTAAAAAAAAACACGGCGACAGTCTGGTTTCTGTACGCAACAGATAAAAGGCACACTAAGCGACAGTATGATGGCCGTTCGCAACACTTCCCAAAAAACACAACACAGAACATCCACTGTAAAACACTCACTGTAGAACACTCAATGTAGAACCCTGCACGAAAGTGGCGGCACAAAGATGACACTCCTGAGCCGAAGGCAGATTGGGGGGGGGGGGGGAGCACCTGGAGAAGGGGGAGAACAAGGTGGGAGGAAGGAAAAAAAAACGAAAAAGGGGGGGGGAACCAAGGAGGGAGAGGGCTAATAAAGGGGAAGAAGGGCAGACGTGAGAGGGAATGAGAGGAGGCAGAGGAGGGAAATGTAAAAGGACTAGGGGGAGAGAAGGGGGCAAAGAGAGGGGAGGTGGGGAAGAAAGAGGATGGAAGGGGGGGCGAGGGAGCCCGGGAAAAGGACAGAGGAAAGGAGGGGGAGTGAGGATCAGAGTTGATAGGAGGGATAAATGGAGGGAGAGAGGGCATCATCCGGGAGGGGGAGTTGATGGAAGCCACCTTGGGAAAGGAGATGTAGGGTGTAGAGATGGAGGGTAGGGGGGACACAACAGTGAAATGGGAGGGGGTGGGGATGGGAAAGGAGAGGAGCAACCAGGGGGTGAGGGGGTTCAAGGCGGCGGGAGGTGCAGAGGATGCGGATATGTTCGAGGAATAGGAGCAGATGGGGGAAAGGAATGAGATCATAGAGGATCCGCGTGGGGGACGGGAGGCGTACACGGAAGGCGAGGCGGAGTGCATGACGCTCAAGGATCTGAAGGGACTCATAGAATTTAGGGGGGGGGGTGTCTTTACTGCTGCTGTGGTGGCCTTATATAGCCCGTGGACGGCTTTTGATTGGTCGGCTTGTAATTGGTCGGCGATTACGTACTGCTGTCGCAGACAGTATCAATGTGTGCGCTGGTGGCGCCACCGCTTCCTTTGGAACGTAAACCTTGGAAGGAATGTCTCTGCTGCTTCTCTGAATCGAGCGCCCGTTTACCATGCATCGCTCAGATAGTATCCGCTATCACTGTTAAAGTTCTTATCGCTCATTCTTATTTCAACAGACTCCTTAATAACAGAATCCCAGTATGTGACGCCGGCCGCGGTGGCCGAGCGGTTCTAGGAGCTACAGTCTGGAACCGTGCGAACGCTACGGTCGCAGGTTCGAATCCTGCCTCGGGCATGGATGTGTGTGATGTCCTTAGGTTAGTTAGGTTCAAGTAGTTCTAAGTTCTAGCGGATTGATGACCTCAGCGGTTAAGTCCCATAGTGCTCAGAGCCATTTGAAAGATTTTTGAACCAGTATGTGGCGGCATGGAACAAAATTTTTGTTACATCGAACAGGATTTTATGTTTGTTGGTGAGGCTGTGCTCAGCAATTGCAGATTTCTCCAGTTCTCTATTTTTAATATGCTGTTGGTGTTCTGCACAGCGGTCGGAAACGGTACGAATGTCTGACCTATATGATTGCTTCCAGAGTCAAAGGGGATTTTATAAATTCCAGAGACCCTGAGGCCGATACTATCCTTAAGAGGGCGCATCATCTCCTTCATTTTCTTAGGAGGACGAAAAATTGGTCTTAAACCCTATCTACCTAGGACTCTTCCTATTTTGCTGAATATAGCGCCACAAAAAGGAAGAACTGCAATCGGTGTTTCATCCTGTGAGTGTGCAGGATTTTCACGTTTCCTTTTCTTGGAGAACGCTGCCTTTACATCGCCTGCACCGTAGCCATTCCTTCGAACCACGTGCTTCAGAAGGTTAATTTCGGACTTCAAGTGGTCCTCGTCAGAAATCGGTTTTTCTCTATATATCAACGTGTTTGAAACGGCTCTCTTCTAAACGGGGTGGTGGAAACTCTGTGCATTAAGGTATAAGTCGGTATGCGTCGGCTTACGGTACACACAGTGGCCGAGACGCCCGTCCCCCTGTCGTTGTACTAAAACGTCTAAGAATGTACCTTCCTCCCTTCTCCATCTCGACAGCGAACCGAATGTTCGGGTGTATGCTCTTCATGTGTTCTATGAATGATAGTCGACGTATGGTAATTTGCCTCTGTCAGTGAATCGTGTTCGGATAGCCTTAAGAGTCAGGCAACCGATCGCGATAAGCGGATATCCAGGTTCGAGTACCAGTCCGGCACAAATTTTCGCTGGCATTCAGTTACAAAATGGTTCAAATGGCTCTGAGCACTATGGGACTTAACATCTGAGGTCATCAGTCCCCTAGACTTCGAACTACTTAAACCTAACCAACCTAAGGTCTTCACACACATCCATGCCCGAGGCAGGCTTCGAACCTGCAAGCGTAGCAGCAGCGAGGTTCCAGACGGAAGCGCCTAGAACCGCTCGGCCACAGCGGTCGGCCATTCAGTTACACAGCTGACATTTACCCATATTCGCAACTGCGAATAGATTTCAAGCAGCTCGGGACTCTGCCGATCTAATGCGCCTATTGGGCAGAATTTGGCACGATATCCCTCAGAAAGACATTCAGCCAGTATATCAATCAGTGCCAAGCCGAATAAGGGTCAGAGGCGGACCAACGCGTTATTGACTCGCACAGCTTGTGAAGCACTCTCTTGAATAAATCGTCCAGTTTCTCTGAAACTGTAATGATTTGCTTGTCTGCACATGTAAATCTCATCCATCGATTTCCGTCCCTGCCACCTTGGCTATTTGCGCTACCGCAACTGCTCAGTGGTAGGTGGTCTCATATTATACTAGCTCGCGGAAATTTGAACCTCGATTTCTCGAAAGCGCTTGAGCTTTACATCGTAAAGCTTTACATCTTAAGTATGTATTACAACAGTGGGAGAGATGAGCAAAATGAGTGACCGTTTGGGTGTACGATACGTTGAATCGCCGATTTTTCCGATTACTGCCATGTAGTCTTTACGCCACTTGACCTCCAAACGCGAGGCGTACACGAGTAGGTGGCGGCTGTTCTTCTTAACACAGGCTGCCTCTGTGATGACCCTTCATAATTTCGTGGGTCGCATTGCCACCGACGCCACTCTCTGTGACTTGAGAACAGTTGCGAATAGTCTCGTGATCAAACAGACTCCACAGAGCCAGCTCGTTGCTCCCGTGCCTCGGTCTTTACGAACGCCGAGGCGTCTGAAGAGCGGCCACGTACGGCTGTAAATATACACCGGAAGTCACAAAGGCGACACGCAGCGTGCAGCACCGCTCCGGTAGAGCTGCCCTCCTCATACACTGGACTCCTCTGCACGAGAAATATTCCCTGATTTATGCGCGTTTTCAAATACGAGCTGCTGCGGGATTGCCGGCTGGCGTTGTGCAGGGCGAACCGTAAAGTCTTTATGAGCGCCGTATACGGGGGGCAGTAAAGCTACGCTGACTTTAAGTGCTCCGCGGCGTGAGATCGCGTCGCGGATAGCCGGCCGGCTGGGGTGCTGCGCTGATGCCCACCGAGCACCGGGCACCGAGCGCTGGTCACGATCCTCACCCCCTCTCCCTCGAACGCCCTCTCCAGTTCCGCCACCCCCCCTCCCCCACACCCCCGGGGCAACTCATCCGGTAAATGGGCTTCTTTAATTAATCGATCGCACTCACACGCGAACCCTCGACCCCGCACGCGGATGAGAAACGCTAACTAGATAACACTGTCGCTCCTATTCACCATTTTTTGACGCGTCGACCACGTTAGTGCTCTAGTTATCCGGAATAAATTATCAGATGCACAGTACCGAGTCAAGTAAAGGTGTTAAACTCCCGAAGATATCTAAAATACGTCTTTGTTTTTGTAAACCCTCGTCGCCAGTTTTGTAAGGGCCTCGTCGCTTCTGCTGGGGAGGCCGAGTTATGGCAGGGCGAGTCTGTGAGTTTTTGAAATGGCTTACGCTGCAGTACACCGCAAAGACAATTTGTTCCTGCCACTATTGCAAAGCTACGCCTCGGGGTCAGGTAACAGGATAGAAGAACGAAGGTTCTACAACACTCCAACAAATTAGTAACAAAGTTACACAAATGAGTTAGAAAGGTTTACATATCTTTATGAAGTCTACAACACTGCATCTAAAATAACACAAAAAGCCCCTCAGTGGCTATGTGCTAATAATAGTGCGTAAACTTCTCAGTACATAGCAAATGCAATTTACAACTGTCTGTTCACTTCTAAGATTTCATTAAAAACGACGTTCCCTGTCTAAGTCAGCCCTGGACGATAATCTATAACCAAGAGGCGAGAGCTGCTCCTCTTCCGAGTAGGCTTCTGTCCGTTGTCGTCCGGTTGTAAGACGTATGCATTGCCGGCGATGGGCGAGGCATGGCAGAGTCTCTCACCAGAGAGTAGTATGTAGTTAGTTGTTGCTTGTCGCTAGTCGGCGTGAGTCGGCAGTAGTCGTCAGTCCGTGCTAGAAAGCAGTAGTCGACAGGAGTCGGCGCGTGCCTGCGCGTGTCGGCAGTCTGCTCTGGTCGGGAATCTGGAGGATGGGTATTGTTGTAGAAGGTAAAGAAGCAGCCTTGCGCATATCTAGTAATGTATATTAAATGTCAATTTGTTTTTTTTTTTTAAATGCCACCAATAATAATTTTTATAATATAAAGTATTTTTTTTTAAAGAAAAGCATTCATTTCAATTTAAAGAAAATTTCCATTGCATGATCATTCCCTCCAACAATATATATATATATATATATATATATATATATATATATATATATATATATATATATATATATATATATATATATATATATGCCAGCATTGCACGAAGCTGTGCAAAAAAAAAAGGGTTCTACATAAGAGCAGATATATGTATTCGCAGTTTTTATTGAGGTAAGAAATTTTCCTTTTTTTATTCAGAATATAGGGCCGAGGCGCAGCGCTGCTGTCGTCATAAAATTTACCAGGTTACTGAAATTTTTATTATTTCCACGTTTAGGAATTGAATTTTGTGGTTACATTAAAATTAATTTTGTTCAGAGGTTACAATATATAAAATTCATTTAATTATTATGATTGTGCGGAGGTTACATTTGGTTCATTTTTATTATTCCCGTGGGAGGTTACATTTGGTTCATGGTTCATTTTCATTTAATTATGATTTTGTGCGGAGGTTACACTTGGTTCGTGGTTCATGATTTATTAGTCAAATATAAAAATTAATTCTGTGGGGAGGTTACACTTGGCGACATCCGGCCGGGATCGTATTTCTTTGTGAATCTTCTGAGAAGTATAGTCATATATCTGCTCTTATTTAGTTAAATGTAGTTTGCATCTGGCGCAACGCATTTACTAATTTGTCACTTTTTCTTTCACAGATCATCGGCAATTTGTTGCTCTTTCTTGTGATTGTGTTTGTTGCATTTTTTGCATTGACTTTGTTTCATTTTTGTGCTTAATTTCGATTTGTGAGAAAATGCCGCGAAACTCTGTTAACAGTACATCGCGATGTACAATGAGTGAAATAGCCGACTCGAATAGTATGACCGATAATACTTGCGACACTCAGTGTCTTAATGATAGTCCTCCATTTACAGACAATCCGTGCCTACCGACCACTAGTAATGACTTTAATGCTAATGAGGAACAAACAAATTCAATTGTGTCCTCTGTTAATTTAACGACACTTGATGACGCGGCACGTTCTGTTACAATGAACGCTGCCCAGTTTAACACACCCAATTTGCAAAATTTGAATTGTGGACAGATAAATTTTTCTAACGAAAATGAACAGTGTACTCAAGGTACGACAGATTTATTTGATTCCGAGATAGTGACCAATAGTGCACATCCGATTGGCAAACCTTTTTGTGAATTACAGCATGACCAAATGGTTACAGAAAACGTGACAAATGCACATACACCATTACACAGCATAGAAAATAGAGTTGCTAATTTTGGCTTGGATCAAATTTTGACAGTATTGCTACAGTCTAAGAAAGAACAAGACGACAATTTCAAACGACTTAATGAAAAATATGACAATCTTAATGAGTCGAACAAACAAATTAATGAATGTCTTAAACAGTCGAAAAAAGAACAAGACTTCAATCATAAACAACTTAGTGAAAGTCTCAAACAACAACATAATGAAAATAATGAAAATCTCAAACAGTTGAATGAAAAACACGACCACCTAATGAACAGATTGCAGCCGTTGCCGCGCAGTGTCATGATACTAAAGAACAATTACGTGAAGAAATTAAGGCTTGTGCTAGTAAAAGTAGTGAAGAAATTAGATCTGTTGCACAAGAATTAAGTAATATACAAGCAGCCACAACAGAATCACTTAGACACGAAATTAGTGCAGTGGCTAAACAATGCTCTGAAAGCACAACACAGTTACGCGACGAGTTTAAATTAATGTCAGCAGAACTTTCGCGCACACTGGATGCAAAAGTAGACGCGAAATTCGACCAACAGAACAGTCAAATTGAAGAACGTTTTAATCACCACCTACAAGACAGTGAAACGCGTTACCGTAAATTCATACAGGAACAAAATAAAGTAAAACGACAAGTCATGGAAACAATTACTGCACAGAGACAGGAAGATAAACGTAAATTGTTTACGAAAGCAAAAACATACGTTGACAACAATATTGCTACTGTATCAGACGAAATTAATACTATCAAACAGTTGAACACCGAATTGCGTGATGAAATTTCCGATGTTAAAACAAAAACAGATACACATACAGTAGACTTTCAGACAGTGACCGACAGACTTGAACAATTAGAATTAATACAGGATCCCAATGCCATCAAAGCAGACGTTAAAAAATTGAACGAAACCACACGTAAGATACAAAAACAAATTAATGCTTGTGATAATAAAAACGATGATCAGGTAAAAATACTGACTGAAAAATATGACGAATTGGCCAGTCGTATTGACGTTATTGAAAGTAATAATGACAGCAAATCAGACGATACTTCACCGATTTCGTTTAATCAGACACCTGAATTTCAAAATTTACAGCAGACAATTAGTAAGATAGGTTCGTCTAATAATACGTTACGTAGAAAATTGTCAACTTTACAGCAAGAAGTGACAGAGATGAAAAATATTTCAGTCAATAACACGTCACAGCATACGGCACATTCCGAACATTTGTCACACTCACACAGCCAGTATAATTTAGGTAATTTACAGAGAGTACGTGACTTAGATTCCGAACAATCACAGACAAATAGATTCTCATACAATCCTGAACCTGTTCAGACGTACAGAGACGATAATTTTGATTACAAACATTTTCTATCCGTGAGAAAATTTAAAGTATTTAAAAATGATAGAACACAGATTCACCCATTGGATTGGATACAACAATTTAGCTTTGCTTTTCCACCGACTTGGCCCGTAACACATAAACTTGAATTTATTTGCAGTTTTTTGGAAGGCGAACCGGCAACTCGTATGAGACCGATCGCGAGACAATGCTATTCGGTAGAAGAATTTCAGAATGCTTTTCTGTCAGCGTATTGGTCGAAGACGACACAGCGCGGAATCAAGGATCAATTAGTTAGTTTACCGAACTATGAGAACTCAAATTTTCCCACTGTCACGCAAGTTTTTGAACACATGGTTCAACAAAACCAGTACTTGAGTGAACCATATAGTGAATCTGCACTTATTCAATTATGTATTTCTAAGTTACCACGATCATTAAGAGTGTCACTTTTAATGGGTCAGCAGAAAGAAAATATTTCGGCATTCAGAGATCTGTTACAGCTTTTGGAAGTGCAGCAATCGGATTATTCCTTCATAAACAAAAATTTTTCATATAATAACCAAGGTCAACAAACATACAGCAATTACGATCAGCCACATAATTTCAATAGCAAAGGTAATAGACGCTTCAGGAACGACAACCACCAGAACTTTAATAACAGACAAAATGTTAATTATCAGTATCGACAAAATTATCAACAACAGGAACCACATTTTGGTAACAATAGAGGTTTTTCACAACAACAGCATGAAAGCCAGCCGGTTAGCATACCTAACCAACAATGTAATGTACAAGGTCATCCAAGCTTTAATGTTTTTCCGCTTACACGTATAGCGTCAGCTTCAACAAATAGTAACGCACATCAACAAGGGAATCAGTACGTACATAAAACACATTTCAATTCCTGTCGCAATGCACCGTATAGAAATGATTATCACGACAGACGTAAAAATAATGAGCACAATTTTCAGCGTACGTTCAATAACAGTCGGTCTTACCAACAGCAAAATCATCCGCAACAACATATTATCATGAATGAACCAGACAGTAGATATCATCCCGAACGTAATACGTCAGGAAGAAATAACAGAACAGTACAAATAGCTGAAATGCCACAGCATCCTCCCGAAAATAATAGCACGTCAGATAGAATTTGACTAAATTCAGTACAGGTTGCATCTTCTAGTAACGCAAGCAATACTTTTGACACAGAGAATCATGTTCACGAAAATGTTATTACTTTTGACGACATCCGAGACACTCTTTTGCAGGAAAAACCAGTTATTCAAAAAACCATTTCACACCCTGTCATCGAAATAAAAATTGGATCATCGAAATTTTCAGCAGTAATCGATTCCGGATCTCCTATGTCATTCATAAATGAGGAAACTTTCAACGAATGTAACAAAGAGAGTACTTATCCTACGCTACCATTAGGCAAAAAGAAAGTAAAAGGAGCAGTATCTGGTAAAGGAGTAGATGTAAAGTTACAGACACATTTATCATTTTGTATTGCAGGTCATACATTTCACTCAAATTTTTGGATTGTTCCCTCATTAACGACAGACGTTATTTTAGGTACGAATTTTCTGGTACAACACGACGCAATTATTGACTCTCAAAATTCCTATTTAATGTTAAAGGATGAAAATGTACAACTGGCTTTAGAATTTCAGCACTCTTTATCTGCAGAAGAACAAACAATTAATCGTACAGAGGTCATTTCCGCATCACGTAACTTAGACTGTCATTCCACATTGTTCACAGATACGTACGTACACAACTATAATACTCCAGACGAAGCCGACTATGACGTTATACAGATGATTTCTCATAAAGTTAAACAGAGCAGTGCAAATACAGATGACGAACGCACACAACTACGCAAAATTCTTTTACAGCAAGCTCCAGTTTTTGACAACGTTCCTGGTACTATGTCCGGTTTTATGTATGAATTTCAAGTTAAACAGCACGACACATTTAAAGCCAAGCATTATCCCATTCCGTATATTCACAGAGAACAAGTTAAGAAAGAATTGCAAGCTATGCTTGACCAAGGAATCATTGAACCGGCAGTTAGTCCGTACATAAACCTGCTCCATATTGTTAAGATAAAGGATGGTTCACGGTCATTGGCGGATTGTACTCGGCCGGGAATTGGCAGGGGCGCAGTCGATTTCTTCATCCTCAACGTCACCAGTGGCGCTTGTGGAACTCGGGCAAGTGGCGAGTCTCTGTGGCACTCGCATGTTTGCGCCTGTGGTGCTTTTGCCCTGGCTGTGTCTTGTTTGGTCGACACAGCAGTTGCACCTACTAAAATTGCGAATTTCTTATTATTTATGTCTGTCGCATTTTAGTCATTTGGAGAATTTTCATCTGGCATGCGGACGAGACTTTCGGATGCAAGCAGAATTCAGAGGAAATCGCCACCACTGACGTTTTAAATGGCTACAGAAAAACGCTTTTGTTAGTATGCACCCCGTCTTCAGGTCACAAGTGGCCCATCGGGACCATCTGACCGCCGTGTCATCCTCAGATAAGGTGAAACGTCCCCTTAGAACAATTTATACAAGACTTTGCTTAACCTGACACACAATAATTTTAGCGCAACGCAATCTGACTTTCAATAATCCCTACAAAAGAATGGCCCTGAGTAACATTAAACTATACCTTTCAGAAATCACTTACCTCACAAAAAGCTTCGTTACTCGAACTACTGCAATACAGCGAGCGCCACTACTGCCAGCTAAATAAAAGATTCAAACTACTGCAGGCACTAACTACTGATAGGGATAGTTAGCAAATGAAAGATATTAATAGAGAACAAACAATGTATTTACCTTAATATTCATAATTGACATCCAGTATTACAAATTATCAAAACTCCACCATCTCTCTCCCCACATCCACCACTGCTAGCGGCTCACCTCCAACTGTGCAACGCTATGCGCTGTTAACATCCAGCTGCCCAACAATACAATGGCAGACAACAATGCAAACTAGCCACAGACTGCACACAGCACAGCCAGTAATTTTCATATAGAGCGCTACGTAACGTTGCCAATAAGAAAACATAAACAGCCTACTTACATAAAGAAAACATAAACAGCCTACTTACATAGCCCCCATGCTCCCCACAAAAAATTGTACAAATTGTTTTGGGCAGTGGCTAATAATGATTTGATAAAATTTTTCATAATTGTAATTACAATAACTAAGAAATCAAATGCATGCACTTATTGATACAATGTTGGTCAAAAGCTAAAATTTTCTCACAGTCCATAAAGATAGTCCTGATCATTCATCATAATAGTAATTACAGTTTTTTTCACAAAGTCTCATTAGTAAAAGAAATTGCACACAGAAGTAGTGGATTTTCATGCAGTCTTGAAGAAGTAGTGTTGTCCTTCCAACGGAAAGACAGTGCTGACTCTTGACATGCTGACAGGTAATGGGCCACAACAGAGCAAACCCACAGCAGAGTCATTCGACGTTTTGAAGAAGATTGGTAGGTAGGTCATCACAGAGTAGACCCACTGCAGTCCTGGTAGAGAGTATTGGTGGGCCACCCGAGGTGCAGACCCACTGCAGTCCTTGTAGAAATAATGGTATTGGTGAGTCAGCAAAGGTGTAGACCCACTGCAGTCCTTGTAGAGATGGCCAGCAGCCATCTGTTGTGACTGTGCAGGTGCACAATCACCATTGAAGAGTCTTGCGGACAATATGGCAAGTCCATGAACCACCACTTGTGCACTCACAAAATTTTTGGGAATGGTCCTTAGAACCAGCAATGCTGTTATCCAGTCCCTTGCTGAATTATTAACACACGTGCAAACACTAACAGTCCCTACTACTCACATATTGTCCATATAGTATGACCAACAGAAAAATGTGCAGTGAAATGAATGCTTACAAGTTACTTAAATTGATGAACTGGTGTCAATTACAATATTATAACATTAGAATACAATTACAAAGGTACAAAATACATCATTAAAAACATAACAATACAGATAACATTTGTAGTAATATGGGCTTTACAAAAGAATTGAACTAACATATACATCAGTGTTACAGGAATTATGACATAAGTAAATACATAAAAGATCAGAAGCACATTTGAAACATCACCTTCACATGTGAGCAACCAAACAGTATAAATAATATCTAAACATCTTTACAAAGTAAATAACAGAGTATTAGAAAATGTCTACAACATAGCTCTCATCAGCTAAACACATAAAGACAGGAAAAACACAAATACACAAGCGTACACAAACATATAGTGGGATAACACCAAAGGAAAGGACAGGGTTTGTGTTACTGCAGTATTCTGCAAACAGAACTTTCTTTACTTCTCGGAGATCTCCCTTCATTCATCATTATTCCCAAAAAGTCCTATCTATACCTCCTTCCTGTATTCTATTCATATTTCTTTCAAAATAATTATTTCTGATTGTACAATACTCATTTGGGCCCAAATCTTTTTCATATAACTTCGCAATGCATTCTTTACCTATTCTCCATAGTCAGTTTCTTATATAGTCTACCCCCTCTTAAGCTAACTTAAATCTACTGAGCTCAGATGCTAAACTAAGGGACGAGGCAATGCAGCATCACATAAAACAATTAACGCAAACAGCAATGACAAAAAAAATGGAAAATCGCAAAGCAAGCTACAGTAAATCTAAATTACCAAGCAATGCAACATTACAAATAATATGAGCCAATGTGCTCAACAATAAAAATAAATCAATAGTAAAACTAGCTTAACAGAGTAATACAAAGTGAAATTTAGTAGCACTATGCCTGGCAAATGGCAGCAGAAATAACTTATATCTAAACATGACATAGCTCAAGCAGAAAAAACATTACACTAAAGACAACAATGCAGATAAGGGAAATGTATATTCACATCTTAATGTCTATGTAATTAAAGTGGTCATCTTAATGTCTATGTAATTAAAGTGGTCATCTTAATGTCTATGTAATTAAAGTGGTCATCTTAATGTCTATGTAATTAAAGTGGTCATCTTAATGTCTATGTAATTAAAGTGGTGCACCACAACAACTTATTGTAAAAAGAAATATTACCATGTACTTGAAAAGAAAATTATATGTTACTGTTACTAGTTCCTTCTTATTGTTCTTTCCTTTCCAAGTGCTCCCTTTTTAAAGAATGTGGATCATAAAATAATTATTTAATAGATCTGTTGACAGAAAGTGTTCACATTAGCAAATGCATTTTATTTTATAAAAGCAATGCTGCAACACAGCTGGAAACCAGATATCAAATGAAATAAGCAATTACGCAAACCAAAGCATAAAAATATCATTCAATAGTCATGTGGCATTTCGTAAGTCAGTAGCTCTCAACTCTCGTAGAAAGACACTTGTCATAATCAGGTGTGCAGATGTACGAATATTTCCCATAAATTCATAAGCATTTCAGTAATTAGCACAAAGTACGAGTAATCATATGTTTTCAGGTAATGAGCGTGTAATATTTGCGATGCTTTCTACAAAGGAATGTCAATAGCAAGGTTAATGGAAGTAATGAGGGTGTCGCATTTGCAATATTTTCTCTAAAGGAATGTCAATGGGGAGGATAAAGGCCTGCCTTTTTTTTTTTTTTTTTTCTACCTGTGCTTCCGGAAAGGCACACCCTAATGGCTTGTTCTCCAGGTGTCTGACACAGCTGTGTGCCGACGACGCACGTGCAGGTGGTCACTTAACTTTCTTACGGAAATATTTACGACAGCAGCTTCCGCTACAGTGACAGTCTCATATAAAAATATTTCACAGGTCAAGAATTTGCGTTTCAAATGTGTAGAAACAAAATCCTATGAATATAACAGTGTCCAAAAAATTTTCGCCGGCATTGTGATACATTCACGCATCTACACACACATTTCATAGCTCTTAAAGTACGATTCTTGGTTTCCAATATCCTTTTTCACAAGTCAAGAGTCCCTAACTTCTATTCATTATTCATAAACATATAAACACGTAATCACATTCCTCATACATGGTAGCATCATCTTATTGACATAAACATACCTCAACAGCATAATACACATCGTCGTCGTAATAATAACATCATAACACCTCAGTCAAATCTCAAAAAAGTCGTAGCTTTCTGCAATAATTTCAAACCATAAAAAATATTCTCTGCACATTTCAATAGTGTCATCTGCCTCAAACGTACTTTAAAATCATGCTCCCTTACCAAATACATCATTCAAAGCTCTCATAGTATCACAATGGTTCCAAAAAAATATGAAGAGTTCACACAGTACAGACAAAATACAATTTCGTAAATGTGAAGTTATCCAACGGTGTAATCACGTAAACATCTGTCACTGACGTAGTAAAAAACATGTTTATCTCTCAGTTAAATGATCAGATAGCTGTGTAATTTATGTTTTAGAGAAATATGGTACCGATGTGTAAAGTTGTATAAGCAAATACCATATTAGCTAGGGTTCCTTGTGCTTGCCAAACACATGGTACACAAAGTAAGCGTGTACCCCCCTGAGGATTATTGTAATTATACCCTCAGGTGTTACAGATTACAGCAATGGAATGAAATGTATCACGGAAAACTTTCTTTGTAATTCAAAAATCTTTAAAAATAAATGTTTTAAGTACAAAATTAATCACTCAAATACGTGTTCTGTAGCGCTAAATGTGCATCTTGCTGTAAGATAATCTCTGGGAAGTGTCGTAGTTACTGTCCTCCGAAAGCTAAGTTCTGCAGAAGTCAATGTACTTACCTCATGATAAACAAAAGTGAAATGCTTTGCGTATAGATATCTTACTTATTACGCTTATTGCCGTGATGAAGAAAGTACTGTGCTGTAACGTATTGTTGTGCTACAGAAAAGGCTGTCTCCTTGTAGCTATACCACAAAAGTTACTACTAAAACATGTTTTACTTTCCAGAATAATTCAGAAAAACAGTGCAGATATAAAACAGAAGCACCGCAAAAGCAACATTGTAAATTGTCACTCGTTAGTAACGTCATGATATAATCGTGTAGCTGTCACATAAACTAACCACTGTGTCATCTGGTATCTCAAAGAAAGTACTTTAAATCCAGAATCCACTCTCAAGCAAACCAAAATGTTGCATGAAAATTTCATTAGCAGTGCCGGTATATGTTCCAAGTATGTGAACCTTATAGTCGTTACATAATTGTGCAACTAGCAAGCAAGAATTCACACACATAATAACACTGTGTCGCCTGTTCACAATAACAATGCATTCGTAATTTCTGTTTGAATAAGTTCTCATGGTTCTTGACTGGATATTTAACTTTAAACATTGTTGCATGGTAACAGTTTCTAAAGCATACTAGTAACGTGAAGTGAAACGTTTTATGGCAAAGACAAAGTTAAAAGGCAGATTATCTTTCAATAAACGGTTTTACATGTGAAATGTGGTGAAAACCTTTTCCTCTTCTCAGTACACAGAGTTTCAACTTGAATGCAATTATCATGCGGTATTCGTCCGTAAAGAATACGGGAATTTTGCTCAAGGTTAGCATCAATGTTATTTTTCCCTGAGCCAGCCGGCGCACGCGGCTGCCTGCGGTGCGAGTCATTGTCTGTTTCTTTGTTGGCGCGCATCGTTACTGGGATTAGGAGGCCTAATTTCCACAAATTCGCCTTGCCGAGAGGGCCCAGCTCTGTTTAAAGCTCGCCAGTTCTGATGGAATTCAGGTCTGTCGTTTTGTCGGTAGTTTCCATAGTTTCTTTCTTGTCGGTCACGTGGTGGAGAATTTCTCCCTGAGTCGTAGCTGCACGCTGGACCGTTGCGTCTAAAATTATTCTGTTTCCCTTGATAATAATAGTTCTGATTACCATATTGTCTGTTTCTATGGTTATCTCTGTCATATTCATTACTACGAAAATGCGATCTTTCTCTGTAACTATTATTACTCTGCCAGTGGTTGTCATATGGGTGGTGTCTGTTTTGATCACGATTTGCGTTGTAAGAATAGAATTGTCGTGTCCTGTTATTGTTTCTGTCGTCACGGAATTGTGACAGATGTGACCTGTAATTGCTGTACTCCTGTTTTCGCGTTCTGCGACTGTCTGTGTCAATTTCTAATTCTTGTAAGAGTCCCTGAAAAGCTTCAATGTCGTCTTTGCAACGTCCTGCCAAAATAATATGTCGTAAATGTTCAGGTAATTTGATTAAGCAAATGCGGATGAGTTCTGAGGGGCTGTATGGGTTTGACAGGTACTGATTATTGTGCAACATGTCTTCAAAATATTTGACAAGACTGGTAAATTCAGATTGTTCGAAACGTTTCATCATTATGATGCTATGTTTTACTCGGTCTTGTGTAGCTTGAGACCAATACGCTGAGAGGAAGGCATGATAAAATTCTCCTTCACTGTGACAATCGTGAATGACCGATCGCATTCTTACAGCTGGTTCATTCTCCAAGTAGCCACACATAAATTCTAACCTGTGTTCCAATGACCAGTTGGGAGGGAAACAATGAGAGAATTGATGGAGCCACGCTTGTGGATGAATGTCGTTGGCAGAATTCTTAAACGTTTTGAATTTACGTGTAGTAATGAACAGCTTATAGTCAAAATCATCATGTCGGCGAGTAGCATGTCGGTCATTGTTACGTCGTGTCGGCGGTTCCATCTCAAAATTCGGTGTACCTTGCCAATTTCTTTCATAATTACCGAAATGCCCTGTGTTATTATTTTGTGGCTTTTCCGTATTTCTAAGTTCCTCTTCCCGTGTTGGAGCGCGAGTGTCCTCTGAAATATGTAATTCTTGTATTACCTGTGTCAGCTGATCTTGTACTTCCCGGATTTCTCTTTGGTGTTGCGTATTAATTTGATTCAGATTTTGTTTCAGTTTCCTAATTTGTTCGCACTCTTCTGTGTCATTAAAGACTACCGGTTTTGTGTCATTCAGATTATCATCTACCTTCGCAGATAAATTATTTAGCTGATCCGAAAGTTCAACTACTTTCTCTGATAATGAACTAATTTCCTCCATGTGTCTTTCTGAACCAATTTTCAGAGTATCTACTGTGTCCTTTAAGTTTTCCTGAGTTTTTGCAAGTTGCGTAACCGAATCGGTAGATGCAACTGAGTCCATTTTAGCTTGCAAGGTCTCATGATTTTCATGAACAATAGTTTGCAGTTCTTTTATGGCTGCTTCGTGATTCTGTAATGCATTTTCATGCCATGAAAAAATAGGCTGAAAATGCTCACAAATTTGTGTTTTTACTTCATTACAGACTTTTTGACATTTCGATTCAATGTTATGTAACTCAGTAGTTAAATCTTCACGTGTTTGTTCAAGTGTGGTGTCTAACTTCCGAAGATTTTGTTCCATTGTGTCTAACTTTTGCAGCTTTTGCTGTGTTTATCTCTGATTTTGTTCCATTGTGTCTAACTTCTGAAGATTTTGTTCCATTGTGTCTAACATTTGAAGATTTTGTCCCATTTGTTTCTGATTTTGTTCAAGCGTTGTGTCTAACTTTTGTAGCCTTTGTCCCATTTGTTGCATTAACTGTAATAACAATGCACTGGTGTCTGAAACATGTTCCTCAGTGCTTTTCAGCAGTGAATTTGCACCGGCAACATTCACATTTTGACAAGCGGAAAATGTGTCTTGACTCATTTGAGAAAATGAATCTACAGTATTTGCAAAATTGTGTCCTATCATTTCGGATTCCTGAGGCGAGCTGTTGCCGACCGATCGATCGATAATGCTTCCCTGTTCACTACCTGTTTCACTGCCTACGCCATTGTTTGACGCCCGCTCCATTTCCCTATGCACAGTTACCAAATTACTACTTTGAATATTAGTTAATTCATTACATGGTGGGGCCAACACACTATTTCGTCTTCACTGTCATTTCTCAGTTTACTTTGGAGCCGAGTGTTACGTTTTTCACACGCCATTATTGTCACAATATTTCACACGATAACACAGAAAAGCACAATTTGAATAGCAAAAATAAGAGAACACATTAACATAGCACTGAAAATAATATGTAGTTAATTACAAGCGCAGCTGCGAAATACTTGGTGCAATGAAACGTCCCCTTAGAACAATTTATACAAGACTGTGCTTAACCTGACACATAATAATTTAAGCGCAACGCAATCTGACTATCAAAAATCCCTGCAAAAGAATGGCCCTGAGTAACATTAAACTATACCTTTCAGAAATCACTTACCTCACAAAAATCTTCGTTACTCGAACTACTGCAATACAGCGAGCGCCACTACTGCCAGCTAAATAAAAGATTCAAACTACTGCAGGCACTAACTACTGATAGGGATAGTTAGCAAATGAAAGATATTAATAGAGAACAAACAATGTATTTACCTTAATATTCATAATTGACATCCAGTATTACAAATTATCAAAACTCCGCCATCTCTCTCCCCACATCCACCACTGCTGGCGGCTCACCTCCAACTGTGCAACGCTATGCGCTGTTAACATCCAGCTGCCCAACAATACAATGGCAGACAACAATGCAAACTAGCCACAGACTGCACACAGCAGAGCCAGTAATTTTCATATAGAGCGCTACGTAACGTTGCCAATAGGAAAACATAAACAGCCTACTTACATAAAGAAAACATAAACAGCCTACTTACAGAGGAAGCGGATAGGAGGGGCATGTGGTCAACACACCGCTCTCCCGGTCGTTACGATGGTTTTCTTTGAGCGGAGCCGATACTATTCGGTCGAGTAGCTCCACAATTGGCATCACGAGGCTGAGTGCACCCCGAAAAATGGCAACAGTGCATGGCGGCCCGGATGGTCACCCATCCAAGTTCTGGCCAAGTCAGACAGCACTTAACTTTGGTGATCTGACGGGAACCGGTGTATCGACTGCGGCAAGATCGTTCCCCTCTTGTTAGTGTAAATACCCATTTTTAGCGGTTGCATGGAAACATTTTTAAATATCTTAAATAATTTCAAGCTGAGGTGACAAAAGTCATAGGATACATTCTAATATTGTCTCGGGCCTTCTTTAGCCCGCTGTAGTGGAGCAACTCGACGTGCTGTTACTTAACAAGTCATTGAAAATCTCCTGCAGAAATACTGAACCATGCTGCCTCTATAGCCGTCCATAATTGCGAAAGTGTTGCCAGGTCGGAATTTTGTGCACGAACTGACCTCTCGATTACGTCCCATGAATTGTCGATGCGATTCGTGTCGGGCCTTCGAATTGTCCAGAATGTTCTTCAGACCAGTTGCGAAGAGTTGAGGCCTGGTGACATGTCACACTGTCATCCATAAAGATTCCATTGCTGTTTAGGAACATGAAGTCCTTGAATGGCTGCAAATGGTCTCCAAGTAGCCGAACATAATCATTTCCAGTCAATTATCGCCGGACGGAGTGGCCGAGCGGTTCTAGGCGCTAGAGTCTGGAACCGCGTGACCGCTACGGTCGCAGGTTCGAATCCAGCCTCGGGCATGGATGTGTCTGATGGCCTTAGGTTAGTTAGGTTTAAGTAGTTCTAAGCTCTAGGGGACTGATCACTTCAGAAGTTAAGTCCCATAGTGCTCAGAGCCATTTTTGAACCAGTCAGTTATCATTTTAATTGCACTAGAGGAGCCAGTTCATTCCATGTAAACACAGCCCACGGGATCATGAAGCCACTGCTAGCTTGCACAGTACCTTCTTGACAACCTAGGTCCATGACGTTGTGGCTTCTGCATTATATTCTAACGCAACCATCAGCTCTAACTAATTGAAATCGGGACTCATCTGACCAGGCCACTGTTCTCCAATCGTCCAGGGCCAACCGATATGGTCACGAGTCCAGTAGACGCGCTGCATGCGATATCGTGCTATTAACAAAGGCTCTCGCTTCGGTCGTCTGCTGCCATTGCCCATTAACGCCACATCTCGCTGCACTGTCCTAACAGAATTCTTCGTCGTCCGTCGCACATTGATTTCTACGCTTGTTTAGCGCAGTGTTGCTTGCCTGTTTGTATCGACAGTTCCATGCAAACGCCGTTGCCCTCTGTTGTCAAGTAGAGGTCAATGACCACTGCATTGCCCGTGGTGAGAGGTAATGCCTGAAGTTTGGTATTCTCGGTACACTCTTAACTCTGTGGATAACGGAATATTCAATTTCCTTACTACACACATCAAAAAATGTTTTGCGTTACCTCGGTTCCGAGAGTTCCGGAACCTGTACAGAAAATTTGACTAGAGATGAACGTAAACATCATTTCCGCCCTTTTTATTGATCATAAAAACCGCACATTGCATGTTGCACCACCATACAGTGAAATCTTCAGAGGTGGTGGTCCAGATTTTATGCACACACCTCTAATACCCTGTAGCACGTCCTCTTGCGCTCGTGCATGCCTCTATTCGTCGTGGCATACTATCCACAAGTTCATCAAGGCACTGTTGGTCCACATTGTCGCTTTCCTCAACGGTGATTCAGCGTAGATCCCTCAGAGTGGTTGGAGGGTCACGTCGTCCATAAACAGCCCTTTTCATGTTCGATGGGGTTCATGTCTGAAGAACTTGCTGGCCACTCTAGTCGAGCGATGTCGTTATTCTGAAGGAAGTCATTCACAAGATGTGCACGATGGGGGGCGAATTGTCGTCGTCCACGAAGACGAATGCCTCGGTGTGACTGCACTATCGGTCGGAGGATGGCATTCACGTATCGCTCAGCCATTACGGCGCCTTCCATGACCACCAGTGGCGTACGTAGGCCCCACGCTATGCCACCAGAAAACAGCAGGGAAGCTCCACCTTGATGCACTCGCTGGACAGTGGGTCTAAGGTTTTTAGTCTGAGCGGGTTGCCTCCAAACACGTCTCCGACGATTGCCTGGTTGAAGGCATATGCGACGCTCATAGGTGAAGAGAACGTGATGCCAATCCTGAGCGGTCCATTCGGCATGTTGTTGGGCCCATCTGTACCGCGCTGCATGGTGTCGTGGTTGCAAAGATGGACCTCGCCATGGACGTCGGGAGTGAAGTTGCGCATCATGCAGCCTGTTGCGCACAGTTTGAGTCGTAACACGACGTTCTGTGGCTGCACGAAAAGCATTATTCAACATGGTGGCGTTGCTGTCAGGGTTCCTCCGAGCCATAATCCATAGGTAGCGGTCATCCACTGCAGTAGTAGCCCTTGGCCAGCCTGAGCGAGGCATATCGTTGACAGTTCCTGTCTCTCTGTATCTCCTCCATGTCCGAACAACATCGCTTTGGTTCACCCCGAGACGCCTGAACACTTGCCTTGTTTAGAGCCCTTCCTGGCACAAAATAACAATGCAATCGTGATCAAACCGCCGTATTGGCCGTCTAGGCATGGTTGAACTACAGACAACACGAGCCGTGACGGGAACTGATCGGCTCTCGGACCCCCTCCGACTTATAGGCGCTGCTCATGCATGGTTGTTTACGCCTTTGGGCGGGTTTAGTGATATCTCTGAACAGTCAAAGGTACTGTGTTTATGGTACAATATCCACAGTCAACGCCTATCTTCCGGCGTTCTGGGAGCCGGAGTGACGCAAAACTTCTTTTGTTGTATTTCCGAAATGGGATGTACCATGCGTCTGGCTCCAATTACCACTCTTCGTTCAAAGCCCGTTAATTCCCGCCGTGTGGCCATAATCACGCCGAAAAACTTTTCACATGAATCACCTGAGTAGGTACAAATGATAGCTCCGCCAAGCACTGCTCTATTATACATTGTGTACGCAATACTACCGCCATCATTAAATAAATGTGCATATCGCTATTCCATGACTTCCGTCACATTAGTGTAAATATCCAGCTTAAGTGATTGCAACGATATAGTTTGAGTAGTTATACAGCAGCTACCATGCGCGGCAACGATAGGACGTAAGAACAAGTGCAGTCGTACCACTGTTATCCGCTACATTTTGGGTGATATTTCTTATGATGAAAGGAGAAATTTGTCGTATATGCAATATGGGCATGTGCACACTTTCATGTGGCTGCTTGGCAATGCGTAGCACGTGTCATCGACAACGAATAGTGTTTAGAATATCCGCCAGTTTATACAATGGCCTTCCGGGCGAACCTGACTAGAACCTGTTATATGTATTGTGTTGGGATATTTAAAGCTTTGTTGGTTCCATCTCTCTCTATTAGTGTCCCTGAACTCCGGTAACGCGTTGTTCATGGTTGTTGGTGTGTTCGAAATAAGCCTGGGACTTGTGAACGTAAACAGGCATCGATGAGGGGACGTGCTGTAGCCTGCCCTCACATGAACGGTGACCATGTGGAAAATGGGAGACCGGGGCGGAATAAACTACTTGAGCAGAACGGTCTCGATACTCTAATTTCGGCTACAGGCGCTAGGGTGTGCTCAGACTGACAAGTGTTCCAATGTGTGTCATCGATTGGTAAGGTTGCAACTGTTGTCGCGTGCGGTTTGTATAGTCTGCCCATAAAAGTGAACGAATTCGGTGCTCTGACTTCCTGGACCATTTCCGCCTAAAGAATGTTCTTAGCTATCTTCGTACGTAATGCGGTGGTTACTGAGTATTCTCTCAATAGATACACGTTTTAGGTGGAATGGTCTACTGGTACAGTCCATTCCTCCCCGGTCGTGTTTTATTCTTCCTTTGACGATTTGTACCACATGTCTTGCCTGTCTAGTTTGCGATGTACGGAAAATGGAGAGGCAAAACTCCTCCACGGGAAACGTAGCACCAGCTGTTGAATCGGTTTTTGTATGACCATGAAAGAACTGCGCAGATTAACGTATTAACTCGCAGAACGAAACGGATGCTCGCACCAATCCCAAAAGAAAATGAAAATGGCTGGAGAAACTAGGTCGTTGGATTTCTAGCTCGCCATCCTGAGTTAAGTTTAAGGAAGTAGTGCCAACAGTGGGGTCATAACTCGTGTGCTCACATTGAGGACGATGAAGCTGTGCCTACTTGTAAAGATGTGTCATCGAAAAAAAAAATCTGTTCCACATCTAGCAATTACTTAGTTTATTGATATAAAAAACGAAATATTATTCTATGTTATTTCATTAGTAAATTTTATTACAAAAATATTTTTAATAAGCGATCCTAATTTTTCTAATTTTTTAAAATTTTTGGTCACTGAGACCTCCAAAATTTGCTTCAAATATTAGGCGGACCGTTCTGCCTCGGTCTCCCCGGCTTGTTGATGTGTTTGTCCTCTAGTACATACCTGCAGTTTCCACCGTCATTCACTCTATTACATTGTGTTCAAGTATTCAGTCATTACACGTTTTGTAGATATTGGTTTCCGGACTGGTGATTATTTGTATCTTTCATTGTCCTTTCGTCTATACATTCAATGCTCAAACACCTCGTGTATCAGTTTCCAGGTTACTCAGTTTACTTCCAAATAACGTAGCAGAACGAAAACTAAGTCTTGAGAGCGGCAAAACATTCTATGAGATATGTTTTAGTTGCTTGCCAGAGGGCTTGCCCGCTTGTACGAGCCTGTGACCTGACCATGTAGCTGCAGAACATTTTCCAGTCAGAAAGAGGGGCTGACTCACAGACTGATTATACATTTTGTCAACAATAAATTCGAAAGTCCAGAGGTAAAACTGGAAAATCACTGGGAGTTGAGTAAAGTAGATAGAAACTTTTCCGAACAGAAGCATAAACAAGTGAAAGAAAAATCATTTCTCTCATTTACGCGTTCGCATGTTGATAATTTCCAGACCTGTGAGCATAGTGATAATTGTCACAATTGTTCAAATGGTTCAAATGGCTCTGAGCACTGTGGGATTTAACTTCTGAGGTCATCAGCCGCCTAGAACTTACAACTCCTTAAACCTAACGAACCTAAGGACATCACACACATCCATGCCCGAGACAGGATTCGAACCTGCGACCGTAGCGGTCGCGCGGTTCCAGACTGTAGCGCCTAGAGCCGCTCGGCCAACCCGGCCGGCTGTCCACGATCGTTCTGATAAACAAATTACTAGTATTCGTGTACACTTAAATGTCATATCGTCTAAATTATTTCGTTATTATAGTGACGTGGGTTTGTTGCTATTACGGTTTTTACCCTTTAAGTCGACTGTATTTCACATGAACTTTTCAAATTTAAAGTGATGTTTTTTTCTCAATTGCAGCTTCCTGCAAGTTATGCTAAATGGATGTTATAAGTGTTATTGGAAACAAATTATTATTTTTATTATTATATTAATATCTTTTGTATTTTATTGCAATATTTACTAAAATCCTAAAAATTTGTGGCATGTTAAAAGTGCGGGTGACCATATTTGGGAGAGTAACAAGTTGTGACTTCCCCATCAAAAAAAGAACAGCCGTGGGTCTACAGCAAGTAACGATAAGAATGAAAAAAGAAAGTGCAGCTGATGGCAAACCATATATGGGAAAGCAACAAATTGTGAGTGCAGCTCTCCCACAAAAAACCCGGGTTGTCGGCTAGTAACGGAAGGCACCACGATAAAAAACGCATAAAAGTTGTTTTCGGTAGTGCAATGTTCGGTTAGGACACAATTTATTGTCCCACGAGATGCTTTGATTACATTTTCATTATGTTCTTTTAGAGCCCATCTATGGTTTTTGGATGTTACTCTGGTCTCACACACCTAAAATCCGAGGGAAAACCATGAAAAGGCCGAGTGATGATATTAGTTCTCTACTGAATTTTGAAATCTTTTGCTGGTTTAAGGTATAGGTTAGATATCTTACAGAAGTTTATGATGATACAAAAAAATTTTTCCTTCTTTCCTTTCGGCCTTATCCGCTTCAACACGGGGTCGGCCGTGTTACTACGGATTTGGTAGTGTTAGTTGCGGAGGGTGGTCGGATTCCCTCCCTGCCGCCACCCTGAAACGCTCTGGGGCGGATTCAATGTACCCCAGCTGTCTGCGTCTGCTAAGCCATGAAATAGCGCGAAAGTTTTGTAATGCCTGCGAGTCGTGTAACAGAGGCAGAACGTGGGAACCAGCCCGGTATTCACATAGCGGGATGTGGAAAACCGCCTGGAAACCACATCCAGGCTGGCTGGCATACCGGCCCTCGTCGTTAATCTGCCGGGTGGATTCGATCCGGGACCGGTGCGCCTACCCCAGTCCCGGGTAAAATGGTGATACAAAATACACTCTAAGAAAAAAAAAAAAACAACGGGGAACCATCAAGGAATTACCCTAATGGGACGAGAAGCGATAGATGTCTTGTATAAATTATTATAATTTCGAAAAAAATGGATCATTTATTCCAGAGAACGAGCTTCACAAATGGAGATTGTCAATAACGCGTTGGTCCACCTCTGGCCATAATGTCTGCTGCTGGCCGGTACTCGGGAAATCGGACAGGTCTGCGTGACGTTGCTACGATACTGAGACACACCTCGCCCAACGACTGACCGTGCTTTTGTTCAGTGACATGTCTCCGTAGACATCCTGCAAACGCGCAAGAATATCTCCGATGCTCTGGTTTTCCACCAAAAGAAACTCAATGGCAGTTCTCTGCTTGGAACTCATTTCCTTTACAGACGCCATTTTGAAAGCCACATATAGATCCGCCACCTATCGGAACTTCATGAAACTGTAGGGGCTGAGCAGGAAAACTCCACAATATCCCGCAACAAATTCCGTATTTTTTCAACTGAAACAGCACAACTTATTGAAGCACCTCGTACAAGGTATTTCAAAAAGATTCATCCAGTTTCACAAGGCTGTTTCTCTTAAATGTCATGTGATAGAACCTGGGGCGGACTTTAACTTAGACGATGAAACTAAAAGATAACCTTGGCGCCAGCTGTAAGATGTTGTTTCATGTGGTTCTCCATGGTGCAGCTATCTTGCTCACTCGCTGGTTCAACACACAATCTGCGTCGTGTCGAGATGCTGATAACAAAAAAATGGTTCAAATGGCTCTGAGCACTATGGACTAGAACTTAGAACTACTTAAACCTAACTAACCTAAGGATATCAAACACATCCATGCCCGAGGCAGGATTCGAACATGCGACCGTAGCGGTCGCGCGGTTCCAGACTGTTGCGCCTAGAACCGCATGGCCACTGCGGCCGGCTGATAACAAAACCAAAGTCATTTTCCGCATCAGCAGGTGGGTTTAGGTTCAACTGTGCGGCGTGATGTTAGTTGAGAGTACGGCACTGCACCTCCTCCAGCCCTTAGCCTTCGACCATAGCACCAGACAGGCCATAGCAGGCAGTATTTGATCATGTAAGGGGAAATCTACCTACCGCCCTCATATGCTTGTTCGAGGCCTAGAGTGGCCCCAGCAGCGTTCGGCTCGTAGTTCATATACGTGTACTCTGCGTGAGAGCCTAAGATAAGTCATTCCTCATGAGACGGACGTGAGAATTATGGCGACGTTTGTATTTCAAACCACGCAGGATTCAGTTGCGACAAGTCCTTCATGAAACGTGCAATGTCTTGTGAATTCAATCTGGGCGTGCTGAGGGAAAAAAACAATTTTCTTTTGCAGTGATGTTCGTTGATGAGGCCGCTCTCAGTATAAGTGGAATCGTATTAATTTGAAGAAAACAACAGACACATACCATAGTCGAACACGTGAGAGACTCTCCAAAACTTCGTGTACACTAGGCAAAAGCATGAAAGGGTTACTTCTTTCAAACCCTGTAATTGTCTCCAATAGCGATGCTTAAGTTTGAAATTTACCTCAAAGCTGCCTACGAGCCCTGTATTGATTCAAACGAGTGGCGTCCTGTGACGTCACCCATGTGCTCGGCTACCAACGAAACAGCAAGGTGTCGACACTTGCAAAAGCTAGGCCACAGCTCAGAAATTCATGTGAAGTATAAGGTGTGTTAATGAGAACAAGTTCGCACCAAATTTCACCACAATCCGCTCCAGGATGCCGTGGACGTGTCACACGATGGGTAGGTCGCAACACATCTCGTTAACCACATCTCAGTCATTCTGTTGACGTCTGTGCAGTGGAGATCCGAACTCCGACAGCCAGCGTTGAAATCCCGCGGTTTTCTTACGGGTTACATAGTGATGCTCAGAACAGACTCAAAACTGTCTCAGGAGGTGGCACAAACGGAGTCAATGAAACCACTCTACCTCTTGGGCCGTTCATTTGCACACATTTCGCGGCCGAAAAGAACGATCTGCAGTCAGATGTGCAACAGAACGACATTCTTGACAACCACCGACACTGCTGCCACCCCCAGATAACTAGACCCTTCTCTAAAGTCATTGAGCCGTGTGCGTCTCGCGTTGATGCCGTTCATAGCTTGGCATCTTGTAATAGAGCTAGTGGCGTCTCGTTTTTTTAGTGTGTTCACTGGCGCCACTACGTTTGCTCGCCTTGTCTGTCCGTGAGTGACAGCAGCAGCGCTTACCGATAGCACGTACTGTGGTACCATCTTTGGAACGCCCTCTAGTATTTCCGGGTCGTCGTGTGTCGAGATAGTGAGTTTGGACAGTTTCTCTAAAATGAACATTGGTCGTACGTGTACGTACCAGCCCTGTGTAAATAAGCCTTACGAAACAGAGTGGTCTTTTCTACCTGTAAGGAATTCATGTTGTGTCTTAGTATTTAAATAAAGATAACAGTAACAGGAAGAAATACACAAGATACCGCATTGTGAAGGTGTAAATCGGATATAATTTGATGCTTTAACTGAAAAAAAAAATGTTCGGCGAGAACGTGACTCGAGCATTGACGAGTCTGGCACAGCGCAGAGTTCATGCTATTTGTTCTTGGCCACGCTGGACGCAGTTACAACGTTGCAGAGCCTCGTTTTTTTAAATCGCATGTCTGTTTGAGCCGTGTGCTGCTCGCGTTGATGCCGTTCATAGCTTGGAATCTTGTAATAGCCATAGTGGCGTCTCGTTTTCTTAGTATGTTCACTGGCGCCACTACGTTTGCTCGCCTTGTCTGTCCGTGAGTGGCAGCAGCAGCGCTTATCGATAACGCGTACTGTGGTACCATCTTTGGAGCGGCCTCTAGTATTTCCGGGTCGTCATGTGTCGAGCTGCTTGTGTTGGGACGGAGCAGCAGTGAGGTCCGGACAGCCAGTACTCGCCCGACCGCCGGCGACACACATGCACTGTCCGACGGAAGGATTTATTAGCGAGACTGCACGACCACGTCAAGGACTGGATACCCCGAGTTTTAGATGAGTGGACAGTGATATTCGAGTAGTGCCAATTTCAGCTGTGTGTGTGTGTGTGTGTGTGTGTGTGTGTGTGTGTGTGTGTTTCCGCCCGTCGAAGTGCCCTCAAGGTAATAAGTTGTCAGTCGACGATTTATACTGGGATCTTTCCCGTGCCCGACTTGAGTGGGGACGACCGTTGGTTGGTCGTTCGGTCGGTCGTCGCAGCGGACGACACGTATTTGTTCTTCCAACTGCTTCTGGCTTTTCTGTGTTTGTGCCAACTTGTATTTCGTCCGTGTTATTTTAATGCTGTCTGCATACTCGATTTGGTGGGGGTCGGTTGGGGGGGCGCAGCAGTGAGCTGGACCGTGCAGTGCCATGGCAAGCCGGGGAGGAGTCGTAGCTGCGAGAGCGACGACTTCGTTGCACACCGAAACCTGGACGTTTAAGTAGAGTGAAGAGTTAACTGCTAATGCAGCCTCGATTATTCTTAGATCTCACCTTTGGTCGGCGGGCTGTTGCTCCCAGGGCCACTGAGCCTGGCGGCAACGAGTGAAGTTTTTCAAGGCAGTGATATATTGCAGCCGTCTTTCTCTATTTGTTATTCATCATTGAATTTAATATTTTTCTTATTGGTGAAGTGCAACCAGCGGCATTTTCTGCCTTGTGGCCGCTAACGCCCTGGTTAGCATACTTTTCCGGCAGGGTACCTTTCCTCGTCGTGTTGATGTTGTCCAACATGGCGCGTAGTTCGACAGCCTCTTGTGTTGTACTGTGCATATTTTTGGGAGGTCTACCTCGGTTCTAGTGTTTCCTTCAGCCTTGGGTTTTTTTCTGAAGACGTGGTGCTGTCTGTCTCTTCGCCCTTGCCTAAAAATATTCCATCGTTGTACCGGTGATCGGACGTTAGGCGGATTGGTTAGTTGGTCGGTCGGCGCTTAAGCTGCCCCTAGTTTGAGTTGCCATCCTGTTATGTGAGTGCAACTCTTGGCTGCCTGTCTCACCTTACCTTATGTTTGAGTTACCTTCCCAGGCCAACCCTTGGAACACTTGCTGAGAACCGCTTGTCCTGATTCCTTAGATTGTGATGTTTGTTTTAAGGATATTTGTAATTTTCTAATTATTGTTGGTGTGGCCTTCAGTCGAGCAACAATTTCACTTCTTTCATAACAAGGCCTTCAGCCGCGTTACAGTTTGTTTTAAAAGGAAGTATTTATCTTAATATGTGCTATTTGGAATTGTTCTTCTGACTTCTAATTCAGGCCTTCAGCCGTTTGTTGTTTGAGGTTATTGTTGGTGGCCTTCGGTCCTAAAATTGTGCAATTTTTATTTTGTGATAAGGCTTTCAGCCGTCATATAGTCAATTGTGCTTTTTTAAGAGATTGTTTTTAAAATTTTAATTTCTTTAAATAAAGTTTACGTATTTGTTGTGCAACAAAGAGTAACTGATTACGGCCCCATCCACAACCGTAACCTTATCCTGCCCCCTCCTGAGCAACCAGCTTTCAGTCATCAAGGGGTTGAAACCCCATTGGACGTGAACCAACCCCTTCAAATTGTACTGCGCCCGCAAGTTTCGCCTTTATGTACAAGATGGAATCAACAGGAAGCGTTTAAAAACATTAAAAGAAATTTGAAAGTGGTCCGCAGCAGCAAAACGTATTTATGCTTTATCGGCCCTTGTACTTCACTCCTTCCTGTGACGTCATCACAGGGGTATACGAAATTGTCACATGTATGAATAAAATCGGTAAAGGGTCTCTGAAAGGTCCCCAGGTTCAGCAAACACCTTCGGTGCCACCAGCTCATCCTTGTTGAGCGCTTGAAAGCTGCCTGCGCCACTCGGCTCAGGTTGTTGAAGAGGTTGCCAGCCTGCAGGCGCCTAGGATTGGTCAAGGGTTGTCACCGTACAGATACTTTTTTAAAGTTCTCAACGAAGCAACGAATGTGCTTGGGTCCATACCCCACTCCTCTAATCACAGTACGTGATGGGGCGAAACATGAGAGCTAGAAAAGCATAAACAATCTTAGCACTTTTGATCACGTTCAGATTTCGCAAAATAATTTTGAACGGTCTGCAGTGGTTCCACCATACAAGCCGGAGCTAAATTTTTGGTCGCGTTGCGTTGCACATCCAATGGTTTTGCAGCCCCACGATGTCCTTAAAAAAAGGGGTGAATCGCACAGGGGGTATCGGCATGTCAAAGGTTGCCAAGACCGTCGTTCTGTTGCACATCGCATTGATAACTCGTTTTCGATCGCGAAATGTTTGTAAATCAATGCCCCAAGGGAAAGAGTGGTTTCACTGACTCTATTTACGCCACCTCCCGGTGCCTTTACGAGCGGCGGTGTGTCTGAAATGTTTTCCTCGTCCACTCATAAGGAAACAGCATGATTTCAACACTTGGCGTCGCGGTTCTGACCTCCACCCCAGAGGCTTCAAGAGAATGAGTGAGCTGTGGTTAAGTAGGTGTTTGATGACCTTCCCAACGTGTGATACGTCCACCTTGGCTTTGGGCAGAATAGTGATGCAGTTTAGTGCCACTGTGTCCTTACATGCACTTCTGAGCTCTGCCCTCTTCTTTGGATGTGTTGATACCTTGCTGTTTGAATGATCGCCGGACCCGAGGGTGACGTCGAAGGGCACCAAGCTTTTACAACATTACAGAGGAAGCTTGTAGGTACGTTCCTGCCAAATTTCAAAGTTATGCGTCGCAACTGAGACAGTTACAGGGTTTAAAAAAGTGGACGTTATAATTCTTTTGCGCAGCGCACTTTGCGTTCTTTCGTGAAAAGATGGTTACAGAAACCACGTATTTAGTTCTTTCTGACAGTTGCGAGAACAAGCCAAAAAGATCATTTTTGAACTGGACGGAGCACCACTGCCTGGAAACTGCGTATAATAGCGTTTCGTAACAACGGTATGCCTCAACGTCGGATCGGCCGGAAGGGGCGTATGGTTTTCGACTGATTTCACTATAAGTGATCTTTTGTGAAACAATCCGGCTATTTGCCTTCACTAGCAGCAACTTTAAGTTAACTGCGAGAGGCGGAATAGCTGCAGCAGTGACTGCAACAACTCAAGACATGCTCGCAAAAATATGGAAGATTTGAACTGTTATGTTGATGTGTGTTGTGCGTCTAGTGAAGGGGACACTGAACATTGCAGAAATATAAATGAAACCATGTCCCTAAACGTCTTTCTATAAAGTGCCCCAAGCTTTCAGTTGTATCCGTGTAATAGATGTATACTTGTAAAACCGGACCGTTATTTTGAAAATAAAACCACTGTAGTGTGAAACGGAACGAAACTTTTGAAACACCCGTGCGTCCTCCTCGCTTTCAGAGATCCTCGCGGATGGTATACGGAAACCACGCTCCAGTTAAGCACGAATCTTTCGTAATTTAAGGCCGTGGTCATCAAGCGAGATGAGGCAGGAAGTAATATTTTTCATGGCACGTCTTGGAATGTCCGTTCCTGGAATTTTACGATTGCCGCGCAGAGTGGCCGCCCGGTTTAAGGCTCCATGTCACGGATTGTGCGGTCCCACCCGCCGGAGGTTCGAGTCCTCTCTCGGGCATGAGTGTGTGTGTGCGTTGTTCTTAGCATAAGTTAGATTAAGTAGTGTGTAAGTTTAGGGACATTTGCTTAATGTAGGTAGTATGAGTGCATGATATGCAGGAAGAGCAGTCTCGAAACAGCTGTGTTTTTAAATTGTCACGTCACATCATACATCATGTGCTAGCGAAGGACAGCAGTCAGCAGTGCACGCAACCACACACACACACACACACACACGCGCACACACGCACACATACACACACACACAATCTTCTGCAATGCATTTCAAAATTTTTCCGGTCAAATAAGTACTCGTGTATCAAAGACATGCTGCATAGAATCTTCGCTCGAATCATCAAATTAGATTGTGTGGAGACAAAATCGTTGGCGCTCCCTTGCTGAACTGATAATTTTGAAGTGAGAAGTTACAAAATGCCCTGTCTTGTGGGCAACTGAGTTGGTACTTCTGATGACTTCTGCCTCTGAATGTCTCTAAACCACAGAAGCACCCTTTAGGTGGTGTCATAGTCTTTGATGCAGCTCTACATGCTACTCTGTCCTTTGCAAACCTCTTCATCTCCTACATCCTTCTCAATCTGCTTACTCTATTCATCTCTTAGTCTCCCTCTACGCTTTTTGCCCCCAGATTTCCCTCCTATACTAAACTGGTGATTCCCTGATGTCTCAGAATGTCCCATCAACCGATCCCTCCTTTTGGTCGAGTTATGTCACAAATTTCTTGTCTCCCAAATTCTATTCAGAGTCTCCTCATTAGTTACGTGATCTACCCATCTAATCTTCACCATTCTTCTGTAGCACCACATTTAGAAAGCCTCTGTTCTCTTTGTGTTTATACTGTTTATTGTCCATGTTCCACTTCCATACTTGGCTACAATCCAGAGGTGCATAGTGCTTAGAGCCATTTGAACCTATCCTCTAAGATAAGTTGGAGGGTCAGCATCGCGTCCCGTGTTCCTGCATTTCTCCTGAATTCAAACTGATCTTCCTCGAGGTCGGCTTCTACCACTTTTGCCATTTTTCTGTAGAGAATTCGAGTTAGTATTTTGCAAACATGATTTATTGAACTGATAGCTCGGTCATTTTCACACCTGTGAGCAACTGCTTTCTTTGGAATTTCAGTTCTTACATTCTTCTTCAAGTCTGAGGATATACATACATCTTGCATACCAGATAGATGAGTTTTGTCATGGGTGACTCTCCAAAGACTATCAGTAGTTCTGACGAAATATCATTTACTCCCTGTGCCTTGTTTCAGTTTAAGTCTTTCACAGCTCTGTCAAATTCTTCTCGCGATATCTTGTCTCCCACATCATCTTTTACTACATCTACTTCCCTTTCCCTAGTACTGCCTTTAATTTCATCTCTGATGCATACGACTTCCATATTTTAGCTTCTTTGCTTCGAACTGGTTTCTCATTTCAGCCCTTATATTCATACAGCTGCTCTCTTTTTCCTCAAAGGCCTCTTTAATTTTCCTGTAGGTGGTATTTATCTTTCCCCTTAAGAAATATGCTTCCAAATCCTTATATTTGTCCTGTAGACATTCCTGCTAAGCCATTTTGCACTTCCTGTCAATCTCATTTTTTAAACATTTGTGTTCCCTGCTTCATTCGCAGCATTTTTATATTTTCTCCTTTCATCAGTTAAATTCAATATCTCTTGCGTTATGCAAGGGTTCCTACAAGGTCTTGCCTTTTTACCTATTTGTTCCTCTGCTGCCTTCACTATTATTCTTAAAGCCACTCATTCGTTTTCTATTGTATTCCTTTATCGTGTTCTAGTCAACCGTTGCCTAATGCTCCTTCTGAAACTCTCAGCAACCTCTGGCTCTTTCAACTAATTCAGATCCCATCTCCTTAATTTCCTACCATTTCCAGTTTCTACAGTTTTACTCTGCAGTTCATGACCAATAAATTGTGGTCAGAGTCCACATCTGCCCCCTAGAAATGTTTTACAATTAAAAAACTGGTTTCTAAATTTCTGTCTTACCGTTATACAATCAATCTGAAACCTCCGATGTCTCCAGGTCTCTTCCACGTATACAATATTCTTTTATGATTCTTAAACTAGGCGCTACCGGTGATAAAATTATGCTCTTTGGAAATCTTTACCTGGCGGCTTCCTCTTTTATTTATTTCCCCTAGTCCATATTCACCTGCTATTTTTCTTTCCCTTATTTTTCCTGCTACCGAATTCTAGTCCCCCATCACTTAAATTTTCGTTTCCCTTAATAATCTGAAGAATTTCTTTTATCTGGTCATACATTTCTTCAATCTATTCGTCATCTGCGGAGTTAGTTGACATATAAACTTGTACTACTGTGATAGGTGCGGGCTTCTTGTCCATCTTGGCTAAAATAATGCCTTCACAATGCAGTTCGTAGTAGGTTAACCAAATTCCTATTTTCTTATTCATTATTAAACCTACTCCTGCATTATTCCTACTTGACTTTGTATTTATAATCGTATATTGGCCTGACCAGAAGTTCTGTTTCTTCTGCCACCGAACTTCACTAATTCTCACTATATCTAACTTCACCCGACCCATTTTCCTTTTAAATTTTCTAATGTATCTGCTCGATTAAGGGATCTAACTTCCAGTCCGTAGAAGGCCAATTTTATTTCTCCTGATAATGACATAAGCCTGGGTAGTCCCAGAGCGGAGGTCCGAACGGGGGAATATTTTACCTCGGAATATATTACCCAAGACAAAGCCATCATTATTTAACCATACAGTAGAGCTGCATGCTTTCGGCTGTAGTTTCTCCTTGCTTTCAGCCGTTGACAGTACCGGCACAGCAAGGCCGCTTCAGTGATGTTACAAGGCCAGATCAGTCAGTCATCTAGACTGTTGCCCCTGCAACTACTGAAAAGGCTGTTGCCCCTCTTCAGGAACCACACGTTTCTCTGGTCTCTGAACAGACACCCCTCTGTTGTAGTTGCACTTACGACGGTACGGCTGTGTGTATCTCTGAGGCACGCAAGCTTCCCCACCGACGAAAAGGCCCATGGTTCATGGGATGGGGGACTTTTCAGTTACACTACCATAAAATTTATATGCAACGGACTTCAAACATAAATGAAAAGATATTTGTCACGGTTTAGTGAAATTGAAGATGGCAGTGTATTTAATTGCAACACTATACTTGTTGTTCCCTACACAGATAGATAAAGTTAATAAAGGTCAATAACAAATAGAATTCAGTACAAAAACAGATTTATTTCCAAAAGATATGAATGACCTGGAACACAGCTCAACACAACACATCGTTTGTATTTATGTTCGTGTTCACAAACTGAAGTGTACTGACGTATCGATTATATTTATGTTCGTGTTCATAAATTGAAGGTTACTGATGTGCAGTTGGCAAAGTTTAACAGAGGGCGGTAATTTGACTCTGAAACTGACTGTAACAATGCAATGTGATCTGACAGTAACTTATACGATTTGAGAGTGATTGTGAACTGCTGACTGGAACCAACTACCATAGTGTACATAAACTGGACAGCGACAAATGCTGCTGCGAGCGTGCGATGCTGTGAGTGAAATTTACGCTAGACTCTCCCCTAGCGGCTAGAGTTGGCGGTGCGTGAGGCGTAGGCCTACTTGCTTGTGTGTGTGTGAATGGTTCGTCTGCGTGTCTCTTGACTAAAGAAGGCTGTGGCCGAGAGCTATATATGAGTGTCTTGTAATTGTGTCTGTCTGAAACTTGACGTGTCTTCTTTACGGTAAGCAGCAATCTGTCTTTTCCTACATTGTTGATATTCCTACCTGGATTTCCCATTGTTTGATTTAATGATCACATAGGTACCCTCGTGGGTAAAGCAGGTGGTAGACTCGGTTTGTTGATAGAATACTGGGGAAGTCCTATCAATCTGCAGAGGAGATTGTTTGCAAATCACTCTTGCAACTGATTCTAGACTACTTCTCAAGTGTGTGGAACCTGTAACGGACAGGACTAACGAGGGATATTGAACGAATCCAGAGAAGGGCAACACGAATGGTCAGAGGTTTGTTTAATCCATGGGAGAGCGTCACAGAGATACTGAAGGAACTGAACTGGATGACTCTTGAAGATGGATGTCAACTATCCAGAGAAAAGCTGTTAACGAACTTTCAAGAACTAGCTATAAGTGATTACTCTAGAAATATACTGCAACTCCCTGCGTATCTCTCACATAGGGATTGTGAATATAAGGTTAGAATAATTACTACACGTACAGAGACATTCAAACAATCATTATTCCAACGCTCCATACGTGCACGGAACAACAAGAAACCGTAGTAACTGGTACAATGGGATGTAGCCTCTGCCATTCACCTCGCGATGGTTTGCCGAGAACAGATGTAGATGTAGAAGTGACGTGGCATTGTGGAATGTTTTAATGTGACGTGACGGCCCGTGTCAGTCTCTGTTCAACTTATTACACAAGATGTTTCAACCATGTATCACAAGACTGTATCTTCTGCCTACAGAAGACAGAAACTGAGGGTAACTTTTATCTTACCCACCGAAGCTAGAAGTCCGTCTGGGCCCCAGTTGTAAGTAACCAATTCATTTTATTGCCGGTACGTGACTCCCTCATACTGTATCGTTTATCGAATTGAGACACTGATGACACAACAACAAAACGCGTTTTGTGTACTAAGTTTCAACAGACAACATTCAGTTAGAAACAAGAGGCGAATTTTTTGTCGAGAACATGGGAATACATCTTCTAAAGTTCAAAGCATTTCATGATGGCTTCAGCAGTTTCAAAACAGTGGTTGTTTAAGCAACAAGAAATTTCCAACATAATGGAACTCCTTAACAATGAGCTCCGACAGTACAAGATCGTGAAGGACATACGGACCTTGCTTTGCACTATCTACCTCCAAAGTCGTCTAATATCACGATATGTGCTTTATTCTTTGTGGAGATTTGAAAAGGACACGGTCTATGTGATGTTACTTCGCTTCCAACAATTCTGGGAGAACTTCGGCACCGCAGGGCAACAGCATTGAATGTAGGTAGCCACAGAAATGCCCGCAACAGTACGACCAATGTTTGGATTGTTATCGTGCATTTTCAGAGGAGGGACACTGAACATTTGTGAAAAACAAATGAAAACTTTGGTTAGAAACGTATCTGTGTTAAGTTCTCAATACTTTCGTGAGCATTCATGCAAAACATATAATCTTACAAAATTTAATATAAATGTGACATACAGCAAATGATTCTTTCTAAAATAAAACTCTGTAGCCCTATGTGTAAGTTAAAATTCACCCTATGTTTCTCTCCTTTGTAAGTTAAAGCATTCCGTCTTCAGGCCACAAGTGGCCCATCGGGGACCATCCGACCGCCGTGTCATGGGTGCGGATCGGAGGGGCGTGTGGTCAGCACACCACTCTCCTGGTCGTTGTGATGGTTTTTCTGTGACAGGAGCCGCTACTATTCGGTCGAGTAGCTCCTCAATTGGCATCAAGAGGGTGAGTGCACCCAGAAAAATGGCAACAACGCATGGCGGCCCGGATGGTCACCCATCCAAGTGCCGGCCATGACCGGCGGCTCTTAACTTCGATGATCTGACGGGAACGGGTGTATCCACTGCGGTAAGGCCGTCGCTTTGTAAGTTTGAATACCTGCTAAATATCCTTGAGACATACATGCTTCTGTCCGTAAATCAGAACGGATTTAGAAATCATCGCTCGTGTGAAACACGGCTTGCCCTTTTCTCGCAACATATCCTGCGAAGCACGTACGGAAACCAATAGACTAGATTTCCGGAAAACGTTTGACACAGTCCAACACTGCAAACAGTTAACAAAGATCGGATTATACAGAATGGGTTCCCAAATATGTATCTGCCTCGAAGACTTCTTAAGTAATAAAATCCAGTACTTTGCCCTGGACTCCATATGTTAATCAGAGACTATAGTGAGAAGTATCCCAGGAAGTGTGATAGAGCAAACCTCGTTCTCTGACTGATAGGTTGATTGCAAAATGTTCAAAAGTGTTCAAATGTGTGTGAAATCTTATGGGACGTAACTGCTAAGGTCATCAGTCCCTAAGCTTACACACTACTTAACCTAAATTATCCTAAGGACAAACACACACACCCATGCCCGAGGGAGGACTCGAACCTCCGCCGGGACCAGCCGCACAGTCCATGACTACTTGATTGCAAATGACGCTGTTGTGTGTGGGGCGGAGTTGTCGTCGAGTGGCTGTAAGAAAATACATAATGACTTAGACAGAATTTCTAGTTGGTGTGATGAATGGTAGTATGTTCTAAATGAAGAAAAATGTAACTTAAGACAGGTGAGTAGGAAAAACAATCACGTAACGTTCGACTACGTATTAGTGTTGTGTTGGCTGACACACACACGTCGATTAAATATCTATGCGTAACGTCGCAAACTGGTATCAAATGGAAAGAGCATATGCGGATTGTGGTAGGGAAGGCGAGTGTTCGGCTTCGGTTTATTGGGAGAATTTTAGTAAAGTGTATCTCATCTATAAAGCAGACCGCTCGTAGAATACTTGTGCGACCCATTCTTGAGTACTGTTCGAGGTTTTGGATCCCCACCAGGTCGCATTAAAGGAAGACCACAAACGCAATTCAGAAGAGTGCTGTTAGAATTGTTAGCGGTATCTTTGATGAACACGTGAGTGTTACAGATATGCTTCGTGAACTCAAATTCGAAACCCAGGACGGAAGACGACGTCCTTTCCGCAAAACACTATTAAGAAAATTTAGAGAACCGGCATTTGCGGCTGACCGGAGAATGATTCTGCAACGTCAACATATATTTCGCGTAAAGATCGTGAAGACTAGATAAGAGGAATTAGGATTCGTACGGAGGCAAAGAGACTGTCGTTGAAACTTCCTGACAGATTACAGCTGTGTGCCGGACCGAGAGCCGAACTCGGGACCTTTGCCTTTCACGGCTCAGTTGGTAGAATACTTGCCCGCGAAAGGCAAAGGTCCCGAGTTCGACTCTCGGTCCGGCACACAGTTGTAATCTGTCAGGAAGTTTCATATCAGCGCACACTCCGCTGCAGAGTGAAAATCTCATTCGAGACTCGTTTTTCCCTCGCTCTCTTTGCGGGTGGAACGGGAAGTATTAGTAGAGGTAGAAGGTAGCCTACGTTGTGCACCACTGTCATTTTTCGCCTTTCTTGTTGTAGTAGCGATTGGTGCGCGGGAAGAACAACTGTTGGTGAACCACACAGTGGGCGACAAGGCTTCCGTCACGGACTGTTTGGACCCATGTATCGCGCTTTTTAAAAAACAAATTAAAAAAGAAATAAAACAATTGAAAAACAAATAAATAATTAAATTCTCTACTTCCTCCATTAGTTCTGTCTCGTAAGAACCGAGTGCGGTGGCGCAATGGTTAGCACACTGGACTCGCATTCGGGAGGACCACGGTTCAAACCCGTCTCCGGCCATCCTGATTCAGGTTCTCCGTGATTTCCCTAAACCGTTTCAGGCAAACGCGGGGATGTTTTCTTTGAAAGGGCACGGGCGATTTTCTTCCCCATTCCTCCCTCATCCGAGCTTGTGCTTCTTCTCTAATGACCACGTTGTCGACCGGACGTTAAACACCAATCTCCTCCCCCTGTCTCGTAAGAGTCCCAGACTGATGAGAACTATCCAAGTACGGGTCGAATCAGTGTTTTATACGCTGCCTTCGTCCATTCTGCCGTGTACCCGGTGGTTATAGTTAAATGCAGCTACTCACAGAAGTCTAGTGTGGGCTGTAATTACCGCATGGCAGCGAAACTTGGCACATTGCTAATGCGTTAACTCGGAACCGATTTTAACTGAAGAAAAACCTGTATAATTTTGGCCATCGAATGCAAGTCTGGTGATGTATACTGTCTCTAGGACGGCATGACGTCCACACTGTCATCTGACAACCCATAACGGTCAATAATAAAATCAACATTATGCTTTTCTTATTTCTTCGACCTTTTCTGCTCACATCCCGTTCCTAATGCATTACATATGGATAATTTCTATACGTCTTTCCTGCATTCACAGCGCCTGATCCGCACCTGGTGGCCAAAATTGGTACTAATTTCTGCCAGCGTAAATCGGTTCTGCATTAACGTATCTGCATATCTACCATGTTTCACTGCTGTGCGATAATTACAGCGCACACTGGACTTCTGTCAGTAGTTGCACTTTGTTTATAACCACCTGGTATCTCTCATCTGCTTTATTGTAGCTGCTTTTTTGTGATCACTTTACTTTAATTATGTCCGTAAACATACTCCCAGATATGTAATGGATGTGACTGCTTCCAGTGCACGCACAGTACTTATGTATTCGTACAATAACGGGTCCTTCCGCCAATAAGTTGAGGGTCAACTGGCAGTCACTGCGCTATGCACCGATCCTCTCCAAGAGTTACTGCAGCTCTTTATACAACAGCATAATCCATTAACAGACTTCCGGCGTTATCCACTGGGTCATTCTATATATAGTTAATAGTATTGGTCCTAGCACACTCTCGTGGGGTTTCCCCCAAAGATACTTTTAAATCTGAAGATTTCTCTCTCTTAAGATTGTGCTCAACTTAAAGCTCTGCAACCCAAGTATGATGTACAACAGGCTCTAGATACCGGCTCCCAGGTTGATGCCGTCTTTCTCGACTTTCGAAAGGCGTTCGACTCAGTTCCGCTCTCTCGCTTGCTACAAAAAGTGCTCACTGACGGTCTATCCAATGACATATGCGGTTGGATAGAAAGTTTTCTAACAGACAGGGATCAGTATGTCGTCCTGAATGGGGTAACTTCAACAGAAACAAGAGTAACTTCAGGTGTGCTCCAGGGCAGCGTAATAAGTCCTCTGCTTTTTAAGATTTACATAAACGATCTGGTTGATGGTTCAAATGGTTCAAATGGCTCTGAGCACTATGGGACTTAACATCTATGGTCATCAGTCTCCTAGAACTTAGAACTACTTAAACCTAACTAACCTAAGGACATCACACAACACTCAGTCATCACAAGGCAGAGAACTGGTTGATGGTATGCGACTGTTTGCCGATGATGCTGTAGTCTACAGGAAAGTAGTATCACATGAAAGTTGTGACCAAATCAATGAGGATTTGCTGAAAATAAATGCGTGGTGTAGCGACTGGCAGTTATCTCTCAATATTAGTAAGTGTAACCTACTGCGTATAACAAGGCGAAAATCCCCATTAATGTACGAGTACAAAATAAATGATCAGTCTTTGGTAGCGGTAACATCAGTCAAGTATCTGGGTGTGACTATTCGAAATGATCTCAAATGGAATGATCAGATTACATAAGTAAGGGGTAAGGCGAACTCTAGATTGCGGTTTATTCGTAGCATCCTGAAGCGATGCAGTCCTTCAACAAAGGAAATAGCTTACAATACGTTAGTTCGTCCAGAATTGTTCGTCTGTATGGGACCCTTACCAGTTTGGTCTGATTCAAGAGATTGAGAAGGTCCAAAGAAGAGCGGCAAGATTCGTGACTGGTACATTTAGCCATCGCGAGACCGTTACAAATCTCATAGAAAGTTTGAAGTGGGACACACTTGTAGAAAGACGCACGCTAAACGGAAAGGGCTGCTCACTAAATTCCGGAATACATTCTTCACCGAGGATGTAGAGCATATATTATTACCACCAACTTTCAAATCGCGTAATAATCATCATTCAAAGATAAGGGAAATAAGAGCTCGTACTGAGGCGTTCAGACAGTCGTTTTTCCCTCGCGCTATCCGCGAGTGGAATAGAGGGGGGTAAATATGACTTTGGCGCGAATTGTGCCCTCCACCACACGCCGCTTGGTGGCTAGCGGAGTATATATGTAGATGTATATAGAAGTATGAGACTGGTCTGATATTACGTACGTTCACACTTTGTTCATTAGAAGACAGTGTGGGACTATATGCACACATTCCGGAAGTCAACACGGTATCAGTCGAGTCGAGGCGCCGGTATCTGGCTCTCATGGACCAACAGAGCGAGCTGATTTTCCTACGACCGTTGTTTGCGGAATCCGTGTTTATTCGTTTAGAGGAGATTTTTGTCTGGAGGAAGGCCAGAAGGATCGGTTTGTAGGGCGCGCCTTGACTGGCGGACTTCCTTCACCCTGCGCTGGCGACCCAGATGCCGCAGGCAGCGGGGCCTGTCGTCCAGGGGTCGCCGCCTCGCCGGGCGGTCCACTTCGCGGCGCCTTTGAGCAGAAGAGACGCCGGCGCCCGGCGCCGCCTTGCCCCAGTTGCGGGGACGCGCCGGCCACGTGACGTCACAGAGGCGGCACGCCGGCCGTTGCGTAACAGGTGTCCCAGTCCCAGGCACCGACACAGAGCCACCCACTCCATCCCGGCGACGTGGCTTCCACGCTGACCTATACTACTTCATTCGAGAATCGTATGAGTCCAGGGGCAAGAATTCAGCAATTCCTGATTTGTTAACATGGAGAATTAGCCTCGGAGTATTTGTTACTTTTCGTTTAATGTGTATTTGTTCATATATCTTTTGATCATCATATTTCTTATTGTGCACAGTTTTTTTCTTTTTTTCTTTACGTCATCAGTCGTTTGACTGGTTTGATGCGATGTAACAGTTACTGAAGTCCTAAAGTACTCGGTCAATGTACGGAGGCGTGCTGAAAATAATGCACTTCATTTTATTATGTGTTGTTGTTGTGGTCTTCAGTCCAGAGACTGCTTTGATGCCGCTCTCCATGCTATTCTATCCTGTGCAAGCTTCTTCATCTCCCAGTACCTACTGCAACCTACATCCTTCTGAATCTGTTTAGTGTACTCATACCTTGGTCTCTCTCTACGATTTTTACCCTCCACGCTGCCATCCATTGCTAAATTGGGATCCCTTGATTCCTCAGAATATGCCCTACCAACCGATCCCTTCTTCTAGTCAAGTTGTGCCACAATTTTTTCTTCTCTCCAATTCTATTCAATACCTCCTCATTAGTTATGTGATCTACCGATCTAATCTTCAGTATTCTTCTGTAGCACCAGATTTCGAAAGCTTCTATTCTCTTCTTGTCTAAACTATTTATCGTCCACGTTTCACTTCCATACGTGGGTACACTCCATACAAATACTTTCAGAAACGACTTCCTGACATTTAATTCTAAACTCGATGTTAACAAATTTCTCTTCTTCAGAAACGCTTTCCTTGCCATTGCCAATCTACATTTTATATCCTCTCAACTTCGACCATCATCAGTTATTTTGCTACTCAAATAGCAAAACTCCTTTACTACTTTAAGTGTCTCATTTTCTAATCTAATTCCCTCAGCATCGCCTGATGTAATTCGACTACATTCCATTACCCTCGTTTCGCTTTTGTTGATGTTCATCTTATATACTCCTTTACAGACACTGTCCATTCCGTTCAACTGCTCTTCCAACTCCTTTGCTGTCTCTGCCAGAATTACAATGTCATCGTCGAACCTCAACGTTTTTATTTCTTCTCCATGGATTTTAATGCCTACTCCGAATTTTTATTTTGTTTCCTTTACTGCTTGCTCAATATACAGATTGAATAACATCGGGGATAGGCTACAACCCTGTCTCGCTCCCATCCCAACCACTGCTTCCCTTTCGTGCCCGACGACTCTTATAACTGCCATCTGATTTCTGTACACTACTGGCCATTAAAATTGCTACACCACGAAGATAACGTGCTACAGACGCGAAATTTAACCGACAGGAATAAGATGCTGTGACATGCAAATGATTAGCTTTCAGAGCATTCACACAAGGTTGGCACCGGTGGCGACACCTACAACGTGCTGACATGAGAAAAGTTTCTAACCGATTTCTCATACACAAACAGCAGTTGACCGGCGTTGCCTGGTGAAACGTTGTTATGATGCCTTGTGTAAGGAGGAGAAATGCGTAGCACCATGTATCCGAGTTTGATAAAGGTCGGATTGTAGCCTATCGCGATTGCGGTTTATCGTATCACGACATTGCTGCTCGCGTTGGTCGAGATCCAATGACTGTTCGCAGAATATGGAACCGGTGGATTCAGGAGGGTAATACGGAACGCCGTGCTGGATACCAACGGCCTCGTATCACTAGCAGTCGAGATGACAGGCATCTTATCCGCATGGCTGTAACGGATTGTGCAGCCACGTCTCGATCCCCGAGTCAACAGATGGGGACGTTTTGCAAGACAACAACCATCTGCACGAACAGTTCGACGACGTTTGCAGCAGCATGGACTATCAGCTCGGAGACCATGACTGCGGTTACCCACGACGCTGCATCACAGACAGGAACGCATGCGATGGTGTACTCAACGACGAACCTGGGTGAACGAATGGGAAAACGTCATTTTTTTCGGATGAATCCAGGTTCTGTTTACAGCATCATGATGGTCGCATCCATGTTTGGCGACATCGCGGTGAATGCACATTGGAAGCGTGTATTCGCCATCGTTATACTGGCGTATCACCCGGCGTGATGGTATGGGGTGCCACTGGTTACACGTCTCGGTCACCTCTTGTTCGCATTGACAGCACTTTGAACAGTGGACGTTACATTTCAGATGTGTTACGACCCGTGGCTCTACCCTTCATTCGATCACTGCGAAACCCTACACTTCAGCAGGATAATAAACGATCGCATGTTGCAGGTCCTGTACGGGCCTTTCTGGATACGGAAAATGTTCGACTGCTGCCCTGGCCAGCACATTCTCGAGATCTCTCACCAATTGGAAACGTCTGGTCAATGGTGGCCGAGCAACTGGCTCGTCACAATACGCCAGTCACTACTCTTGATGAACTGTGGTATCGTGTTGAAGCTGCATGGGCAGTTGTACCTGTACACGCCATCAAAGCTCTGTCTGACTCAATGCCCAGGCTTATCAAGGCCAGAGGTGGTTGTTCTGGGTACTGATTTCTCAGGATCTATTCACGCAAATTGAGTGAAAATGTAATCATATGTCAGTTCTAGTAAAATATATTTGTCCAATGAATACTGGTTTATCATCTAAATTTCTTCTTGGTGTAGCAATTTTAATGGCCAGTAGTGTACTTGTCCGATTTTTATATCCTTGCGCAGTCCGTCATGTGTACAAATATAATGAAGAAAGCCGTCGTCTTGGCATGGTGTATTAAGACTGCTGGCGTCGAATATTAATACGGGTCTATTCGGAGTGGTGCGATAGTAAAAAGCTGGTCGTCAGTAGGGCGAATATTCAATTGAAACTACGGATTTTAGAACTGGAACCATAAGGAAAGTTACGTACATGTTTTCTTAGTCGGTGACACCATACTCTTGCGACCTCATATAGTAAAAGCCATTCTCATTCTAATTTAAAATTCTATAGTAGAAGCCTAAACAAATTGAAGATTACAGACACATATATTTACAACTGGCTGAGAAACACAAGCATTCCCTGGGTATTCATTTGCCAATTTTATGTTAGAAATGAAAGCAAAAACGATTTGTGTTTGTAGTCAAGTATCGAAAAAATATCATTTCCATGTATTTATGAAAACACAATTGAAATTATGAAACAGTCGCAAAAAGAAATAAGCATAATGTACAAATGTGTAAGTACAGTATACAAATTAACAAACATGATCTCGGAGAGTTTCTGTGCGCTGGGTGCAACTGCTTCGCGTGTATGCCACGAGACTTTGTAAATGTCTCCATGGCAACGCTTTCTTCAAAGCTTTATTGATATCTACCGTTTTCGCCTAAAGCCTCTTGCGCTTTGCAGTTGTAAGCTGTCAAATGTGTTGCCAGATGTCGCGGATTTCCTTAACCTGATTCGAGTATATGCCACATTTATTCTCGTATCTCAGTGTTTATTACATCATATCCCCAGAATTATGTGTCATAGAATGACTTGTTACATTCAGCGGCATATGCGGATATTGTCAGTGAAATATGTGAATAGCAAAGAAGTGTGTGTGAGTGAAATCTTATGGGATTTAACTGCTAAGGTCATCAGTCTCTCAGCTTACACACTACTTAACCTAAATTATCCTAAGGACAAAGACACACATCCACCTCCGCCGGGACCAGCCGCACAGTCCATGACTGCAGCGCTCCAGACCGCTCGGCTAATCCTGCGCGGCAGCAAAGAAGTAATAAATTTAAACGCCATGGATGATGCGGATGTTTTTCACGCATCAGTGTTTATGACGCCTTATCTCCTGATATATCTCCTGATGTATCGTTCAGCGGTATATCTGGATACTGCCTGCGAAATTTATTGCGAATACAGTTAGTAGCACCGAAGTAATACATCTGAAAGCTACGCACTATGCGGAAGTTTTTCACTCACCTCATCATTTATGACGTCATATCTCCTGAACTATGATAGTTAGGTGGTTCTTACCCGCACAGTAACTGTTGCCTGCCAGTACGATATAGATGGTATCTGTACCAATATTGGTTGAAATCAGTCGAGCATTTTAGAAGGAAATGTGGAAAAAACACACATACATTTTATAATATACGGGGTGAGTCACCTAACGTTACTACTGGAAACACCTCCCAAACCACAACAAAAACTGAATAACCAATACCACAGACCGAAAGTGAGGCGAGGGGTTGGTGGAACTGGTGAATACAAACCAGTGAGAACTTATGCTTTTTAAAATGGAAACCTGTTATTATTCTTGGCACAATTGAAAATAGAGCCGGCCGGAGTGGCCGTGCGGTTCTAGGCGCTACAGTCTGGAACCGAGCGACCGCTACGGTCGCAGGTTCGAATCTGCCTCGGGCATGGATGTATGTGATGTCCTTAGGTAGTTAGGTTTAATTAATTCTAAGTTCTAGGCGACTGATGACCTCAGAAGTTAAGTCGCATAGTGCTCAGAGCCATTTTTTTGAAAATAGAAACAAATACTTAATCAATGCCGTTTGTTACATTGTAAAATGTTAAGTACATCCGGAGTAATTTGTAACGTAAGGTTGACGCTTGAAACCTCAGACGTTCAGTCGCGTGTTGTAACAAACAAGATATGTAGGGGTATGTTTACTAAGACTATTGTGTTTACGAATTTTGCTGTCTCAGTGTCTGCATGTAGCGCTTGCTGAATTAATCCTAGTACTCAAAATAGCTGTAGTACACCGTGTTACCGGATATCTGTGATAGCGTACTGCGACCGAACCGCCGAATCTTCCCATCAGTAAATGGGGTATGTTCTCAACTGACTCGGTTGTTTTAACCCCCTCCACTGACGGAATGACCCGCTTCCTAATTCCGTATGTATAAAACCAATACGGACTTGTAGCTGTCACGCCTTTGCGCTTACTGCTACGTATTTTAACTGTGAATAGCTCAGTCCTAATGGTAAGAGGTAGTAGTGAATTCACGTTGTTAATATTTGGATACAGCACAGCTGCCACAAGCTCAGCTCACTTTTACTCCACTCCTACCCTCGCCATTGCACCACATTAACTAGGTGCTACGTGGACCTTGCTAAATTCACTTGCGTATACATTTTTGACCGTTACTCGCCAGTATTTACCTAATGATTAGTGCACTCCTAACCGGACTATTTCCCTAAGAGCTGTGATGATTGAACGGGTTCGATCCATGGCCTACAGTGCCCTACAGTTCACACGGTAACACTGCATACCTGACCCACTTAACTTGGTAGTGAGCTTATGTATCCAATCACCACTGCTAGCAGCAGTGGATAATCCTATCAGCACGACGAGAGCAGCAGACTTACCGTCGAATCCTCCTGAAAATACTTATAACTACGGTCGCCAGCTCTGAAGGAGCAAAAGAATAAATCAATTTTTGGCTCGTTTCAAAGTGAAATGGCTTGAGTTGAATTTAAACTTAATTCTGAATATTACTATTTCTGATCATTCTAGATGATTCTACAAAGCAAATACTCTCTCAATTTCTGTGAGTTGGCTTGGTAATTACTACCAAGACAATTTGTGCAACGTGGGTTAACAAAATTCTATCCTTCAACTTATTTAATGATTTTGGATATTACTCTTTGGACAATTGATACAGAATTAGTTAAGTGACTTTACTTGAAAGGTTACTCAGAAAAATTTAAGTAACTATAAATAGGCGACTCATTCTGGTGTGACCATTGCTCTTTTCAACATTCTTATACGCTAAAGTATTCTACAACCAAAAGAATTGTAAATGAAAGAGGCGATGGTGGCCTCAGTCTGATTTCACTATACTATGTTTGAGGTTACTACACTTTACAATGAACAACATGCGTCGTAATTTTACTCATTACTATATTCTGTCCTCTGCACTTGCATAAAAGAAAACTGGTATTCTCCTTTTACATGTATACAAAGTTCGACTTAACAATTGCAAGCAGTCTTGCCTTGGGTAGACGTGTCGGTGCTGGTGGTGAGATGCATGTGGCTAACGCAGCTCTTCACGCCTCATGCCCTTAATGGCGGCTGGAACTACGAGCTGTAGCACTCGTATAAGCTACTGCACGTCCGCCATAAAATCTGGGCGCAGGAACTCTTACAATCAGCCCCAGTGGCATAGAGGCGGCTTCAACAACCATTCGTCGCGTTTTACTCCAAAAACGGCGACGATATTCGCCTCTTCTCTGTTGCACAATCACTTTTGCGTGAGCACAGTTACGCACGCCCGATCACGTCAACACTCCCCAGGCCATTCCATTGTTCAGTCCCTGTGTCTCCAGCTACCCCTAGCTACACTCGTATCACCAAGAGTGGGGGCGTTCCCCTATCACCTTTTTACCGAAATCATTTAGTATTTATGAATATTTATATTTATTACCCTGGAGTTCATACCAGTCATAATGATTTACTACTAGCGCTTTACAACATTAAATTATACAGTAATAACTTATAATTACCAAGAAAAAGAATACATTTGACTCCGAGAGCTTAGTGCATTGTCTGACAGGTAGCGCTAATTCCCAGTTTCGCCTGGCAGTCTCACACAAGCGCGCCCGTTTCCGACGCGCGGGCTCCAAATTACTGTCAGCCCACCATCATTCCAGTTCCGTTACAGTACCGTACAAAAGTAAGAACAGAAGTACGCACAGTAGGAACGTGAGAAGGTCGCAAGTACAACAGTGTGTGGTGTATTGTAAGAACTGTGAAAATGGTTTATTCTGCCTCTGAAAAGGCAGAGATGATACTCATTTATGGCGAGTGTAGACAAAATGCAGCTGCAGCCTGCAGCTTGTATGCAAAAAGATACCCGTACAGAGATCATCCAACACGCCACACATTTGAAAACATCTATAAACAGTTGTATGCAACAGATATGGTCGTAATACGCAAACGGGTCCGTAACAAATCTAACACAGATGAAGGAGGTGTAGTTGGTGTGTTAACTGCTGTTGCCGTGAACCCGCACATGAATTCATGTGACATCGCTAGAGGCAGTGCAATGACTCAAAGTAGCGTAATGCGCATACTCCATCGTCACAAATTTCACACGTATCATGTGTCGCTGCATCAGCAATTACATGCAGATGACTTCAATAATCCAGTGAATTTCCGTCAATGGGCACTAACAGTGAATGCGTTACAGTTCTACCTATTTACCGATGAAGCGGATTTCACAGCCACGGTGCAGTGAATTTACGAAACATGCATTACTGGTCCGCCGGCCGGGGTGGCCGAGCGGTTCTAAGCGCTACAGTCTGGAACCGCGCGACCGCTACGGTCGCAGGTTCGAATCCTGCCTCGGGCATGGATGTGTGTGATGTCCTTAGGTTAGTTAGGTTTAAGTAGTTCTAAGTTCTAGGGGACTGGTGACCTTAGACGTTAAGTCCCATAGTGCTCAGAGCCATTTGAACCATTACTGGTCCGTGGACAACCCTCGCTAGCTTCGACAGATAGAGCGACAGCGACTGTGGAATATAAATTTATGTTGCGAAGTAATTGGCGACCATCTCATTGGTCCTCACTTCATTGAAGACATCCAAACAGTTGCAAACTACATCGAAGTTCTACAAAATGATCTGCGAAAATTAATAGAAAATGTCCCGCTGGAAACGCGTAGACATGTTTGGTATCAACATGATTATGCTCTTGCACATTCTGCAGTGAACACTAGGCTGACCCGTGACAGAATGTTCGACGGGCGTTTCAAAGGACATGGCGGACGCATAAATTGGCCAGCCCGTTCCCCTGATCTTACACCTTTAGACTTCTTTCTGTGGGGTACGTTAAAGGAGAATGTGTACCGTGATGTGCCTACAACCCCAGAGGTTGTGAAATATCGTACTGAGGCAACCTGTGGCAACGTTACACCAAATGTACTTCGTCGTGTAAGACATTCATTACGCGGTAGATTGCAGATGTGTGTAGCAAATGATGGGCACCACTTTGAACATTTATTGGCCTGAAATGTCAGGACACACTCTTTTACATTCTGTAATTGAAAACAAAAAACAAATTTGTAAGTTTAACTACATTGTCATGTTAATGTACATTTTCTTCTAACAAATCAGTGTCGACAATATTCTTCAGAGAAAATAACTAATAAAAATGTTAGCATGTGGACATAAGGTGCTGTGCATGTCTCTTCTGTATCTACGTTACATCACTGTTCTTTTTGTATCCCTAATTAATTCGGTTCTCTCCGATACACACGACTGAAATGCTGAGGAGTTACTCAAGCCTCAACCTTACGTTACAATTTACTCTGGATGTAATTAACATTTTACAGTGTAAGAAACGGCATTGATTAAGAATTTTTTCCATTTTCAGTTGTGCTAAAAATAATAACAGGTTTCCATTTGAAAAAACATAAGTATGTGTTGCAAGTTATACTTTCGTGTATTTCTCAGTGGTTTGTGTTAACCATTTACACAAGCCCCTCTCCTCACTTTCGGTCTGCGGAACTGGTCATTCAGTGTTTGCTGTGGTTTGGGAGGTGTTTACAATGGCAATGTTAGGTGACTCCCTCTGTATTTGGTTTAAGGGGCACCACCTGCAGTAGCTTTAGAGTCGACTGTGGCACCGGTGTGTATTCATGCACGCTGCAACCTGCCGGTCGCGTAGAGTACTATCGAGGTGATGTCCGATATCAGCCAACGAAACAAAACAGTCATAAGGAGGATTACCAACATTCGTCTTTCCATTTGCGAACAATAAAGGGGAAAGTGGTACCATAAAGTGTATTCTACATCTACATCTACATTTATACTCCGCAAGCCACCCAACGGTGTGTGGCGGAGCGCACTTTACGTGCCACTGTCATTACCTCCCTTTCCTGTTCCAGTCGCGTATGGTTCGCGGGAAGAACTACTGTCTTAAAGCCTCCGTGCGCGCTCTAATCTCCCTAATTTTACATTCGTGATCTCCTCGGGAGGTATAAGAAGGGGGAAGCAATATATTCAATACCTCATCCAGAAACGCACCCTCTCGAAACCTGGCGAGCAAGCTACACCGCGATGCAGAGCGCCTCTCTTGCAGAGTCTGCCACTTGAGTTTGTTAAACATCTCCGTAACGCTATCACGGTTACCAAATAACCCTGTGACGAAACGCGCCGCTTTTCTTTGGATCTTCTCTATCTCCTCCGTCAACCCGATCTGGTACGGATCCTACACTGATGAGCAATACTCAAGTATAGGTCGAACGAGTGTTTTCTAAGGACTCTCCCAATGAATCTCAACCTGGTACCCGCCTTACCAACAATTAATTTTATATGATCATTCCACTTCAAATCGTTCCGCACGCATACTCCCAGATATTTTACAGAAGTAACTGCTACCAGTGTTTGTTCCGCTATCATATAATCATACAACAAAGGATGTATTCGCAATACATTACATTTGTCTATGTTAAGGGTCAGTTGCCACTCCCTGCACCAAGTGCCTATCCGCTGCAGATCTTCCTGCATTTCGCTACAATTTTCTAATGCTGCAACTTCTCTGTATACTACAGCATCATCCGCGAAAAGCCGCATGGAACTTCCGACACTATCTACTAGGTCATTTATATATATTGTGAAAAGCAATGGTCCCATAACACTCCCCTGTGGCACGCCAGAGGTTACTTTAACGTCTGTAGACGTCTCTCCATTGATAGCAAGATGCTGTGTTCTGTTTGCTAAAAACTCTTCAATCCAGCCACACAGCTGGTCTGATATTCCGTAGGCTCTTACTTTGTTTATCAGGTGACAGTGCGGAACTGTATCGAACGCCTTCCGGAAGTCAAGAAAAATAGCATCTACCTGGGAGCCTGTATCTAATATTTTCTGGGTCTCATGAACAAATAAAGCGAGTTGGGTCTCACACGATCGCTGTTTCCGGAATCCATGTTGATTCCTAGATAGTAGATTCCGGGTTCCAAAAACGACATGATACTCGAGCAAAAAACATGTTCTAAAATTCTACAACAGATCGACGTCAGAGATATAGGTCTATAGTTTTGCGCATCTGATCGACGACCCTTCTTGAAGACTGGGACTATCTGTGCTCTTTTCCAATCATTTGGAACCTTCCGTTCCTCTAGAGACTTGCGGTACACGGCTGTTAGAAGGGGGGCAAGTTCTTTCGCGTACTCTGTGTAGAATCGAATTGGTATCCCGTCAGGTCCAGTGGACTTTCCTCTGTTGAGTGATTCCAGTTGCTTTTCTATTCCTTGGACACTTATTTCGATGTCAGCCATTTTTTCGTTTGTGCGAGGATTTAGAGAAGGAACTGCAGTGCGGCCTTCCTCTGTGAAACAGCTTTGGAAAAAGGTGTTTAGTATTTCAGCTTTACGCGTCTCATCCTCTGTTTCAATGCCTTCATCATCCCGGAGTGTCTGGATATGCTGTTTCGAGCCACTTACTGATTTAACTTAAGACCAGAACTTCCTAGGATTTTCTGTCAAGTCGGTACATAGAATTTTACTTTCGAATTCACTGAACGCTTCACGCATAGCCCTCCTTACGCTAACTTTGACATCGTTTAGCTTCTGTTTGTCTGAGAGGTTTTGGCTGCGTTTAAACTTGGAGTGAAGCTCTCTTTGCTTTCGCAGTAGTTTCCTAACTTTGTTGTTGTACCACGGTGGGTTTTTCCCGTCCCTCACAGTTTTACTCGGCACATACCTGTCTAAAACGCATTTTACGATTGCCTTGAACTTTTTCCATAAACACTCAACATTTTAAGTGTCGGAACAGAAATTTTTGTTTTGATTAGTGTATAGTGTCGATGTGAATGTACACTATCTAATTAAAGGCGTCCAGGCAGTTATTTGTGGACGTTAATATGGAGTGTGCCCATCCTTCGCCTTTATGACGGTTCGAACTCTGCTGGTGTCAGTTTTCTGGAGAAGTCTGAATGTACGAGTATGTGCAGAAGTGGCAACCCATTGTTCCTCAAGAGCTGAAACCAATGAAAGGAATGATGTTGGACGTTGGAGTCTGGAGAGAAGTCGACGTTGTAACTCATCCCAAAGGTGTTCCATTGTGTCCAGGTCGGAATTCTGAACAGGGCAGTCCATTTCAGGCATTTTCTTATTCGCAAACCATTCGTTCATAGACGCTGCTTTATGACAGGGTGCACCTCATACAAACAATCATTACCTGTGAACAGTTCCAGTACTGCAAGCAGTAAATACTTCTGTAAAATGTATTCGTATCCTTCAACACTTAGAGTGTTTTCAAGCGCGGTGGAAGGACCACACCAAAACCACGAGGAAGCCCCCATAGCGTAACATTACCTCCTTTGTAGGTCATCGTTGGGACTACACTTTATGGCAGGTAACATTCTTCAGGAGTTAGCGAAACTCAAGCCGTTCTCACTGGATTGCCACAGGTTAGTGTGTTTCATCGCTCCAAGTCGCTCACTTTCAGTTATAAAGTGCCCAGTGGTGTCTCTCTTTTCACCACCTCAAACATCGCTTAACACTGATTACAGAAATACTCGGCTTATTTGGAATTGTTCGACCGTTGTGCGCCATTCGTTTCAACTCACTACGCTCACTCATTGTGATATCTGGACTGCTGATAGCACTTTGGAAAGCACGAATGATTCCTTCCGCTGATTTCATGCAATTTTTACAACCACCCTCGTCAATCTTTGACGGTCCTTGTCTGTCAGTAGATGAGGCCTCTCTATTCTTGGTTTAGCTGTGGTTATTGCTTCGCGGTTTCCACATCACAGTCATGTAACCAAAGTCGACATCAGCATCTTTAGAAGCATGGAAGAGTGTCTGATGGATTTGTTACTCAGATGACATCTAGCGACTAGTCCATGTTCGAAGTCACTGAGTTCTCCTAATCGACCCATTCTGCTGTTACTGCTTCCCTACAGACCCAGTATACTGATGTGTCTGTTTGTCGTGATACATACTAGTCAATTCCACACTACTTACGAGTGATCCGATACTTTTGAACAGATAGTGTAGACGTAGATTCATGGTTTTTCATGGCATTATAGAGGGTTTACCGACTCAGTGCTGGCCAAACGTATCATGAAAAAACTCTTCCTCCCCCACCCATTCAGTCTCCCTCCTCACTGCTATCGACTGGCGACCCTCCCAATTTTAGCCCCACCCACATTTCACCCCTGTTCCCTTCCTCCCCCCCCCCCAAGTTTACCTCCTCTTATCTATACTGACTATAATGATTTGTTCTTGTCTTCCCTCCCTTCATTTCTTGCGGACGTGAACACAGCTGTGTACAAAAATAACCTTAGAGATTTATGCAACACCCGTTGTGTACATGCATCTTGTAGTGTTTTTTTTTTATATTTTAAATGGATTATATACACACATCAAAAACGTTTTGCATCACCCTGGTTCCCAGAACTCATAACGCTAGACGTAGACTGTGGATATTGTATCACAGACACGGTCTCTTGGATTGCTCAGAGATGTCACTAAACCCACCCAAAGATGTAAACAACCATGCATGAGCAGCGCCTATTAGACGGAGGGAGTCCGACAGACGATCAGTTCCAGTCATTCCATCAGGGAGCAGGTACACCGCTCGTGTTGTCTGTAGTTCAACCATGCCTAGACGGTCAGTACCGCCGTTCGCTCGCGTCCGCATTGTTACTTTGTGCCAGGAAGGGATCTCAACACAGGAAGTGTCCAGGCGTCTCAGAGTGAACCAAAGCGATGTTTTTCGGACATGGAGGAGATACGGAGGCACAGGAACTGTCGGTGAAATGTCTCGCTCAGGCCGCCCAAGGGCTACTACTGCAGTGGATGTCCGCTACCTACGGATTATGGCTCGCAGGAACCCTGACACCAACGCCACCATGTTGAATAATGCTTTTCGTGGAGCCACAGGACGTCTTGTTGCGACTAAAACTGTGCGGAATAGGCTGCATGATACGCAACTTCATTCCCGATATCCATGGCGAGGTCCATCTTTGCAACCACAACAACATTTAGCGCGGTACAGATGGGCCCAACAACATGCTGACAGGACCGCTCAGGATTGGCATCATGTTCTCTTCACCGATGAGTGTCGCATATGCCTTCAACCAGACAATAGTCGGAGACGTGTTAGGAGGCAACCCAGTTTGGCTGAACGCCTTAGACACACTGTCGAGCAAGTGCAGCAAGGTGGACGTTCCCTGTTGTTTTGGGGTGGCATTATGTAGGCCAACGTACGCCGATGATGGTAATGGAAGGCACCGTAACGGCTGTGTGATACGTGAATGCCATCCTCCGATCGATAGTGCAACCATATCGACAGATTATTGGCGAGGCATTCGTCTTCATGGACGATAATTCGCGCCCCCATCGAGGAATTCGTCTTCAGAATAACGACGTCGCTCGACTAGAGTGGCCAGCATGTTCTCCAGACATGAACCCTATCGAACATGCCTAGAATAGATTGAAAAGGGCTGTTTATGGACGACGTGACCCATCAGCCACTCAGATATTTAAGCCGAATCGCCGTTGAGGAGTTGGACAGTCTGGAACAACAATGCCTTGATGAATGTGTGGATAGTATGCCACGACGAATACAGGCATGCATCAATGCTACTGGGTATGAGAGGTACTGGTATGTACAACAGTCTGGACCACCACCTGTGAAGGTCTCGCTGTATGGTGGTACAACATGCAATGTGTGGTTTTCATGAGCAATAAAAAGGGCGGAAATAATGTTTATGTTGATCTTCTATTCCAATTTTCTATATATGTTCCGGAACTCTTGGAACCGAGATGATGCAGAACTTTTTTGATATGTGAACAATTCAGTTATGTTAATGTTGTCTCAATGAGAAGCCCCAAGCTGTAGACATTGTTTGTAATGAGGCTGTGGCCACGTGACTCATGAACAGTCACCAAGTTTCTACCTGCACTACTTTCTGATACCCATGTACGTCGTATGAAGATCTCTGCGATCTGTTAATTAACATTGTACAGTAATTTTACTGCACTACCCTTTTTTGCAATTGCAGTCTGCCACATGCCTTGTAAATAATTTTAAATGTGGAATGTACACTGGTGTCCAAAATTAAAGCAACAAACTACTATTTCCCCTCCTGTGTTTAATTCACGATATATCATACAAACTGTCAACAGATGTCAGTGCGACCGTGTTCTGCACGGAATATGGCACGAGCAACCACGTCAACGATAACCTCAGGGCACTATCAAACGGGGTAATGTTTGCCGTGTCGTCCAAATTCACAGTTTATGTATACATAGTAATAGATTGTGCTGTATGGAACAGTGGAGACGCCTACCAGACTTTCTGGGGTGGGGCGACATAGGAAGAATGGAAGCAGGACAGTGACAAACTGACATAGCCTGGTAACTTAACGTGAATCGTTCTGTTGTTTTTCGGATGTCGTGACAGTTCATAGAGACCGGAACTGTATCCGAAGACCAGATAAAGGCCGACCGCGTGTGACATCAGAAAGAGAGGAGTGTTATTTGGCTGCCTTAGTACTGCACGACAACTGGCATCAGTCTTCGCAGCACCCACTGAACGTGTTGTAGCGAGGCAAACGTCGTGCAGAAGGCTTCAGTAGTGCGGCCTTTATTGTCGGAGACCTGCTGCATGTGTATCTCTGACGCGTCTTCACAGACGGATACGTCTAGAGTGGAATCGTCAACATGCCACCTGGACGCCCGAAAGTGGGCCAATTTTCTTTTCACAAATGAGTCCCGATTTGGTCTGGAGAGTGATTTTCGACGGATCGGCATCCGGAGGGAACGTGGAGCACGATTTCGGGACACAAAAATTTGTGGAAACAGACCGATATCGAGGAGGGTCCCTAATGGTGTGAGCAGAGATTATGCTGATCATTAGAACACCTCTTAATGAACTTAAACGGTTGAATCGGCAAGGTTTAACTGCTGTCAGGTATTCTGACGATGTCTTGGGCGCTCATGTGGGGTTGTTGCGAGGTTCTGAGGGCTCCGACTTCTTATTGATGGACGATAATGCTCTACCGCTATCCAAGACTTGCGAGCAGCTCTGCAGGCAGAATGGGCGTTATTGCCTCAGCATGAGATTGATGACATCATTTATCGCGTGTCCCATCGTTGTCAGGCCCGTACTGCTGCCAGAGGTGGTGACACCATACTGAGCACATTAACCAGTTGTTGAAATGTGTGTCTAAATCTGTTAAGTTGGAAAAACGATGAATACAGTTGTCTTCCGTTATGCATGTTGCATACTGTTTATACTGTTTTATGGCAAAATAAAAACAACTTGGCAAAATTTCTGTTTGTTGCTTTAATTTTGGAAAGCAGCGTATTATGAGCTTGGTATTGACTATATATGTCATATTGAATGTTTCGCCATAAGTAGAGCCATCTATGGTTTGTGATGTAACTGTGTTTAGCAATTTTCTTCATAATCAAAGCGCTTTGTCGATTTGTATTGTAAATCTACTTTATTTTTATAATGCAAATACTTGTAAGACATATGTAAAGATAGTTTATCAGTCTTACGATCACTTCTTTTATATTTTATATATTTTCTATGCGCAGGTGTACAGGTATTTGACAGATGTATCGCTGCCCAAGCTCCCTCTTGTGAATGACTTGAATTAATACCATGTAACATTACGATTAGTTAGCAGTTGGCAGTGGCACACAGTTTTGTCAACAGTACTTTAGCATGAAGATTATTTATATTTTTAAAATTTGGAAAGATTTGTATAATTTCTGCAGTGTCATTGTAACATTAGAGTAACCATTACCTGTTTATGATACCTTGTATATATTTCTTTGTAGCCTTCGAAATTGATGCACTCGAAATGCGTAAGACAGTTTTCACCCAATAAAAAAAAAAGCTGAGACAAGCCAAGTTTCAAGTCAAAAAATCGCCACGACATCTAATACTGCGCCTCTGCAGACTGTAAGGAATGATACTTCTAAGTCCTACAGCGTCAAAATTACGACATTTCCACCAATAATTTCCTTTTTAAAAACGAAAAATTTGTCATCTATCACAAAGCATTATCGACGCTACCTACACATTCTGTATGGGGTGCTACTTTGATACATCCTGTAGGGAGATCTGTACTGGCACTAATTAGTAGTAGACAAGGTCACTGTTATAAAACTCATCTTCCAGGCTAATCCGGAAGCTCATCTACGAGGCTAATCCGGAAAGTAAAGTTCAAGAATTTTTTGGAGTGCAAAAAAAAAGGAATTTATTTTAATAAAATTTACATGCACTGTACTATAAAGCTCGCATTAGTTTTCCGCACGATCACCATTTACTTCAACAGATTTTGTCATCCAAGGGACGAGTTTTTCGATTCCTGTGTCACAGACGTCTCCCACCGCCTTTTTCAGCCAGTTCTTCACCTCGATTTTCACCTGGTCGTGCGTCGGAAAAGTGTTTCCCACGAATGTGTTCCTTCACTAGGTGCGAGATCGGGTCTGTGAGGGGGTGGCTTAAAACATCCTAACCAAACGAGGTCAACAACGCTTATGTTGCATGAGCGGAGTGCGGATGTACGTTGTCGTAAAGGAGACAGTCTCCAGCTGCCAGCATCCCACGACGTCTGTTTTGTAAGACTCTGCAAAGTTTCTTCATGGCCTCAAAATATCTTGCGGCATTTGCTGTTTCACCTCCTTCCAAAAAATCAACGAACAGGTCCCCTCTTCTGTCCCAAATCACTGCCACCATGATTTTCCTCGCTGCTTGCCTGAGTTTTGAATTTTTTGGCTGAAGGAGAATGCGTATGGCGCCACTGCACTGATTGTCGTTTGCTCTGTGGAGTATGCTGATAAGCCCAAGTTTCATCTCCTGTCACTGTAGAATCGAGAAAAACTTCGCCTTCAGTCTCAATACGGTCAAGAAATTCGCGAACGCCGCTGACTCTGTTCATTTTGTGTGCTTCGGTAAGCATCGTGGGAACCCATCGAGCACAAAACTCGCGATAATTTAGTCGATCAGCTACAATTTCATGAACGATAGTTCTTGAAATGTTTGCACAAACTGCACGCTGGTTATCACCTGTCGAACGGCGATCAGAGAGATATTCTTCAATTTTCTGCCCCACATCATCAGTCAGAACAGACAGCAATCCGCGTCTTCATCGTGCGTTTCCGTCCTTCTCAATTTTCGTCCTTCCAGAATTGAAATTCCGTACCCATTTCGTCCTCTTCATAAACGGAAACATTTTCGCGATGAATTGCGGCGGCGTTCATGCCCTTATGATTTAGGTAGGGAGTTACAGCGCGCACTTCGCACTTGGCACGATTCGGAGTGAGAACGCTAATTCCTCTCAGTCACCACAACATTAATCAACAAACTACTGTCCAGCCATCCTGATTTAGGTTTTCCGTGATTTCCCTAAATCGCTCCAGGCAGATTCTGGGATGGTTCCTTTGAAAGGGCGCGGCCGACTTCCTTCTCTGATCCGATGAGACCGATGACCTCGCTGTTTGGTCTCCTCCCCCAAACAAGCCAACCCAAACCACCCAAACCAACAAGCTACTGATTCTGGGGAATGCTTGTTCCTTCCGCTGGCTTCCCGCTATACGGCAGTGGTACGACTTCCTCCACGGACTTCCATCACTGTCTCGTAACCTTAAGCCGTCGGTACACGGACCGTGCTGTCGAACGTTAACGTTGAGCGTGCCAAGTTCAACGTGCTGCTGAACGCTCAGGAACGCTGCGACTTGTGCATACGGTACGTGGGCCCCAACGTGGCATACGCAATCGCAACGCACTCCAGCATAAATCTCACTGTTTACTCAACGGGACAGCGTAAAATTCCCACGTTAGCTCTATTAAAACGCACATTTCCTCCATCGTCCACGAAAAGGAAAGTACTATGTCCAATCAATAAGGACACAGGCTTATAAAACTTCCATTACAAACAGTGCGGTACAAATTTGGAATACTTCTCCGCATAAGAATAATAAATAATGTTTATTATTTCATCATTTCCAGATTTTAGTAAAACCCCAAGTCAGTCTTACTTGATCACTGTTTCTACCCAGTAGCAGAATCTTTGCAACATATGAATTACGAAGCGTAAAAGAAAAGGAGCAAAATACTTTTATACAATAGCGCAAGCTGTCTAGTAGATTAAGCCAATCGAACAGTCACCCCTCAAAAAAAGGTGGACTTATATTTGCATAACATCAAATATTATAGTGTATACATATATTAAACTAATAATAAAGTATCAGAACCGAATAAAAACGCGAATGTTGGGGAAAAAAATCTGGAAGTATCTAGACACGAACCACCGTCCCGACAGTCATTTCATTACTCGTCAGTGATTCTACTCATTAAGCTCAACCAACAGCAAATCCTTGGCTCCAATGATAGTAGTATCTTATTCCACGCTGGGAATCTTAATCGTAGATAATCACTAATTGAAATTTAATTTTAACAAATTGTACCAAGAACAATGCGTTTTGGGTGCATCTTCAGTGTGCCGGTGCCTTCAAATAGACTACTGTCATAGTACGCAAGTTACAATAACTCTTTTGCCACGAATATGATGATTCTCATTTTTTATTGGAACGGATCATACAGTTAACAATGGGTTTTCCAGTGATTCTCAATTTGCTGATGCCCATAAACGGCATATATACATGTAGGCTTGAAATGAATGCCAATATGGCGGCTCACAACTCTGTACTGAAGAGAGACGGCGTGCGTGTGATGTAACGGGCGTTGTGCCATCTCATTGGTCAACGCTCAGACGCACGCTCAGAATATCTGACATACCAGATATTGCTCTACACGTTCGGAAAGACTCCCGAACGTGCTATTCCACTCTATGACGTCAGAAACTCGGCACGCTCAACGCTCAACGTTCGGAAGCACGGTCCGTGTGCCGACGGCTTTAGTTTCGGGATAACCCTCGTACATTAGCACACAAACCAATATTTTACACCACGGCATAGTCACATATTTTAAAGACAGTTACTGCAATATTCCTGAGCATTGCCCTTTCTTCGCGTAGGAAAGGTAGTACTAAAGAGGAGCCTGGAAGTGGCGCTGCCGAGGCGAACGCTGGAGTGACGCCGTCGCCCGCGTGCCGTATCTTTCCGGCCGCGTTACAAATGCGCGCCGGCCTGCTCGGGGCAGATAAATATGACAGCAGGAATCCCCATTTCTCGGCACATAACCGGCGCGGTGGCGCCTGCCCCGCCTTCCGAGAAGCGGCCGTGGCGAATATCTGATACGGCGCGCCGCGGCGGCCGAGGTCCGCTTTTTCCCGCGTCCGCACACAGTCGCCTCTGTCGGCGCCCTCGGCCAGCGCGCCGGCTTTCCGGCACCGTGCTTGCCCGAGGCGCCAGCAAGCGGACCGGGGCTCTCAGGGGTCGCCTCGGTAAAGCGTTGACGCCACCCAAAGTGATCCGTAATTTAAAAAATTACTAGATACGAGCAGTACTGCCGCTCGGAGAGTTCCGTACAATCCAATCATGCATATAGACAGTCATCCAATCCGGGAATCGAGTGTGTTGGTCGTTTTCGCCTATTACTGGCTTTGACGCTGGCAAAATATCGGCACCATGCAATCCCGGATTGTCGAGAATATGTAAATCGAAGGGGGATCATTGTGTCAGCTGCAGCGGGACATTAAGGGGCTCCGGAAAGGCTCAAAATCATGAAAAGTTCAATTTTTACTTTTTTGCGTTTTCTGAATCTGCAGACTATTACCTTTTAATAGATATATAATTCATTCAATTCCGAAGACTACAACTATTTTTAAATTTTTTTTGAAATGTGTTCTACGTGGGCGTGACCCACTGTGGCGCTGTTAAACTGCTGTCAAATGGTGTTATTATTAACGTCCGTGTTCATCAGGTACATTTTAGTGATGTGAGATAAAGTATGTGTTGTGGCTAACCTGTGATGGCTCAATATATATCGCTGCTGTGATTGTCGATTGTTTCATGTTTACTTACTCTGTCGTTATCTCGAAAATATTCGTAATTAATTCTGTTTCTTGAGTCTCTGTTTTGTTGAAGTATAATAATGAGTAAAAGTAAAGTTATTAGAAATCCTCTGAAGGCTTTTAAGAAAATGAGAAATGTTGGAAAACCAAAGGTATGTGTTATTACTGTAAATAATAACATTCTAACATGGTACGAGCGATGCTTGCTTTAGACAAGGAACGCCTTCGGGCTGCAGACAGGGCTGTAAAGACTCTAGAAATACAAGCAAGAGTAAACAGGAGGAGGAACAAGAGGAAGCTGGAGGAGGAGTTTGCAGAGGATGAAGATAATCCATCATATGGACCTGGAATGCACTAAAAAGTTAATCCAATCTTTGTCGCTCGATTCCCAAAACTTTTATTTTCTCATACTACTTACATGTTTTCTAAGGATCTTCCAAACATATTTGTTTCAAACTTTCAGTAAATGTTACACAGTACCTTCTGCATAATTTAACACAGCATTTTTCCAAAAAACTGTATATTTTTGAATATATAAATAAAAAATTGCAAAAAAATGTTGTGAATTTTCATTACAATTGAAAAAAATCATCTTTAATAACTGAACTAAAATTTTGTAAAATCCTTGTGTTAAGTTGTAGCCCATATTCCAATAAATAATCTGTAAAAAGTTCAACTTCCTACCTCAAATACTTTGTGAGGAAAGATGTAATTTATAAGCGTTATTTTAACATTGCAAGTATAGGGCGTTCCGAAGCCCCTTAAACGGAGTCAGCGGCGACGAGTGACAATGTGTACCGGACCGGGTTTCGAACCCGGGACCTCCTGTTTACTAGGCAGGTGCGGTTGCCACTGCGCCATTCGGGACACAGCGTTATCGTAGCTGCACGGCCTATCTCGACACACCTCAGGGCCGATCCACACTTCGACGGAGCGTCACCTATACGCAGTACCTGTCCATTACACTCCCGTTCGCCACTCAGGGATTCTCACCTAAGATAGGTGGCGCTTGGTGGGAATGGATCGGCGGTGAGCCCTGCCGAGATAATCAGTGCAGCTACGATAGCGCTGTGCCCCGGATGGCGCTGTGGTTACCGCACCTGCCCAGTAAGCAGGAGGTCCCGGGTTCGAAACCCGGTCCGGTACACATTGTCACTCGTCGCCGCTGACTCCGTTTAATGTCCCGCTGCAGTTGACAGCAGTGATCCGCTTCAATTTATACATAATATTTCGCTCATGCGGATTCTGCGTGCTGTCTGTTCTTTCGGACAGACGGCACGCATTCACGTGTTTTATCGTCTAGAATGCTTTTATTTTAATAATATGCGACATAAAATCGTACAGAAGGCAGGTGACCATTATTATAATAATCAGGATTTGTCCATTCAGGCTGACTGGGTCGCAATGGTGAAACTCAAACAGCAGGAACGGTTTCACTGTTCATATGATGGGTTTCGGAATGTATCCGTAATTAGATTTCGAGGAGCGAATTCTGCATGTAGATACGGCGTTTCGAGTTGTATGGCCGAGCGGAGTGGTCGCGCGGTTTAGGGCGTCCTGTCACGGACTGCGCGGTCCCTCCCCCCGGAGGTTCGATTCACCCTCGGGCATGGGTGTGTGTGTTGTTCTTAGCATAAGTTAGTTTAAGTAGTGTGTAAGTCTAGGGACCGATGACCTCAGAAGTTTGATCCCTTCAGGAATTCACACACATTTGAACATTTGATTTGAACACGTTGTATGTGGAACAAACATTCACAGACTAGTCCGATAACAAATGGCAAAATAAATATAAATGTGTGATAAAAGTACAAATTAACAATTGTCGCATTTTTTTCCTTTGGCTGTTCTGCGAGTCCGTGCTTTTTGCTAAATTTCATGATTCAAGGCCAACAGGAAGTATCATACAGGTTTTGACGGGTGAGTTTCCGAGTATCAAACCATGTGACAATAATGGCCGTTATCTTTTGACTGCATTGTCTTACAGAGGCTGCAACATTTTACACTGCTAAGGGACCGTAGGCCTTAGTTTATGATGTAAATTTCTACAAGATACCTCTGCCCGTTCCTCAAAAAAGGGTTTTGAAACGCCTGCGCTAGCAGGACGGTGGAAGCGTGCTGGGTTGGCAGGACAGAGCGGATTAGGTTGTGGAAAGTGGCCAAAATATGTTGCTGTTAGTTTCACTCAACATACAAACTTTATTCAACACATAATATTACAACAAGGATGCAAAACACTCAAAACTTTAATCGACGTCCTTTGATTAACCTTAGATCGGCTGGAGGCCACAGTCAAAATTCAAGACACAAGCAAAAAAATGAAATACAAAGTTCTTCTGGAGGTTTCACCCAAGAATATTTTCTAATTATTCAATCTAAACAGGCTGAAGGCCTTAGCAACTCAATTTTAATGGAAATTGGCTGGAGGCCGCATATTAGGCAATAAGAAGAGTTTCAATCAAAAGGCAGAAGGCCTTATCTTAAAACAAAGCACACCAATCTTATGCCTTAAGGGCAAGACAAGAACATTAATTTAAGAGACATTAAAACTCGGCTGAAGGCCACACATCAACCAAATAACTAAAATCCAAACAGGAAAATTACTACATAACACACAAGAAACGGCGCTCAGAAGTTTCCAAGGCTGGGCCTGGGACTGTAACACTAACGCCCGTTCAGGTGGGACAGGCAGCCTGCCCGATGACTTCTTAATCTGATGGCAACCCAACCGATAGATAGCTTACCGACCAATCAACAAGATCAGTTCCGCTCCACGCATCCAGCAAAACGACCACAAGATTTCAATAAGCGACACACAGAATATTGGCGTCCACAACGACCAGCAACACCTCAGCTGTGGAACTACACGCCGCGCTGGACAGCAACAACACGAGGAGAAAAATACACTGTCACAAGACAGAAGATACCGCCGGTAAACTTCAATAACAGGGAATAAATCAAGTTACGTTAAACTCCGCAGGAAGACGGCTGGAATCTCAGCCCGACACGTTGTTGCTCGCGGGAATGTCCCAAATGCGACAACCAGGATCAAACGAAAAAATGTCAACAGTTGAGGCTCGATAGTAGGTTAAGTGAGGACTCAACTTTCATGTCCAAGATCGGTGGGCGACGAACTTCGTAGCACTCGCAAACAGCACCTCACATTACGACCGCGCGTGCAGGCGCTCCGGCCCGAATCCGCGCGACGCGGACTTCCTTGCTGCTCAAAGCCAACCGACCGCCTGCCCAGGCCAGGAAACGGTGAAAGGACCGAATATGCGTTGGCCGATGAGACGACCAACCGAACGACCAGCCAACGGTCGTCCCGCTCCAATCTCCCTCCGTCGGACAGTTCTTGTGTGTCGCCAGCGGTCGGCGAGCACTGGCTGTCGGCGCCTCACCGGCTCTCCGTCCCCGACTTCACTGCTGCTCCGTCCCGACTGCACTGCTGGTCCGTCTCCAACGGACAGACACATGACGATCCGGAAATACTATCGGTAGCTCCAGAGATGGTACGACAGTGCACTTATCGATACGAGCTGCTGCTGCCGCTCATAGGTAAGTAAGGCAGGTAGTTAGTGACGCCAGTAGATGGAATAAGAAAACGAGGCGGCAGTGCCGTAAGAGAAGATGACAAACAATAAAAGGTATGAACACGAGCAGTGTACAGCTTAGGTTTTTGACAGTCGGACGGTTTAACAGACAGACAGACAGACAGACAATAAAGTGATCCTGTAGGGTTCCGTTTCTACCGACTGAGATACGAAACATTAATAAGCACTCATCCAATATTATTGTGACTGCTCTAGTAAAATTACGTGAAGCAGACCATATTGGGCAATAGGGTAAGCAGGGGATAAATGAACATTTCAACTTTTTGGGCCCCAGAGGGACAGTAAATATTTTACTTTTTTTTTTTTTTGGTCATCAGTCTACTGACTGGTTTGATGTGACCCGCCACGAATTCCTTTCCTGTGCTAACCTCTTCATCTCAGAATAGCACTTGCAACCTACGTCCTCAATTATTTGCTTGACGTATTCCAATCTCTGCCTTCCTCTACAGTTTTTGCCCTCTACAGCTCCCTCTAGCACCATTGAAGTCATTCCCTCATGTCTTAGCAGATGTCCTATCATCCTGTCCCTTCTCCTTATCAGTGTTTTCCACATATTCCTTTCCTCTCCGATTCTGCGTAGAACCTCCTCATTCCTTACCTTATCAGTCCACCTAATTTTCAACATTCGTCTATAGCACCACATCTCAAATGCTTCGATTCTCTTCTGTTCCGGTTTTCCCACAGTCCATGTTTCACTACCATACAATGCTGTACTCCAGACGTACATCCTCAGAAATTCCTTCCTCAAATTAAGGTCGGTATTTGATATGAGTAGACTTCTCTTGGCCAGAAATGCCTTTTTTGCCATAGCGAGTCTGCTTTTGACGTCCTCCTTGCTCCGTCCGTCATTGGTTATTTTACTGCCTAGGTAGCAGAATTACTTAACTTCATCTGCTTCGTGACCATCAATCCTGATGTTAAGTTTCTCGCTGTTCTCATTTCTACTACTTCTCATTACCTTCGTCTTTCTCCGGTTTACTCTCAAACCATACTGTGTACTCATTAGACTGTTCAGTCCGTTCAGCAGATCATTTAATTCTTCTTCACTTTCACTCAGGATAGCAATGTCATCAGCGAATCGTATCATTGATATCCTTTCACCTTGTATTTTAATTCCACTCCTGAACCTTTCTTTTATTTCCATCATTGCTTCCTCGATGTACAGATTGAAGAGTAGGGGCGAAAGGCTACAGCCTTATCTTACACCCTTCTTAATACGAGCACTTCGTTCTTCATCGTCCACTCTTATTATTCCCTCTTGGTTGTTGTACATGTTGTATATGACCCGTCTCTCCCTATAGCTTACCCCTACTTTTTTCAGAATCTCGAACAGCTTGCACCATTTTATATTGTCGAACGCTTTTTCCAGGTCGACAAACCCTATGAAAGTGTCTTGATTTTTCTTTAGCCTTGCTTCCATTATTAGCCGTAATGTCAGAATTGCCTCTCTCGTCCCTTTACTTTTCCTAAAGCCAAACTGATCGTCACCTGGCGCATTCTCAATTTTCTTTTCCATTCTTCTGTATATTATTCTTGTAAGCAGCTTCGATGCATGAGCTGTTAAGCTGATTGTGCGATAATTCTCGCACTTGTCAGCTCTTGCCGTCTTCGGAATTGTGTGGATGATGCTTTTCCGAAAGTTAGATGGTATATCGCCAGACTCATATATTCTACACACCAACGTGAATAGTCGTTTTGTTGCCACTTCGCCCAATGATTTTAGAAATTCTGATGGATTGTTATCTATCCCTTCTGCCTTATTTGACCGTAAGTCCTCCAAAGCTCTTTTAAATTCCGATTCTTATACTGGATCCCCTGTCTCTTCTAAATCGACTCCTGTTTCTTCTTCTATCACATCAGACAAATCTTCACCCTCATAGAGGCTTTCAATGTATTCTTTCCACCTATCTGCTCTCTCCTCTGCATTTAACAGTGGAATTCCCGTTGCACTCTTAATGTTACCACCGTTGCTTTTAATGTCACCAAAGGTTGTTTTGACTTTTCTGTATGCTGAGTCTGTCCTTCCGACAATCATATCTTTTTCGATGTCTTCACATTTTTCCTGCAGCCATTTCGTCTTAGCTTCGCTGCACTTCCTATTAATTTCATTCCTCAGCGACTTGTATTTCTGTATTCCTGATTTTCCCGGAACATATTTGTACTTCCTCCTTTCATCAATCAACTGAAGTATTTCTTCTGTTACCCATGGTTTCTTCACAGCTACCTTCTTTGTACCTATGTTTTCCTTCCCAACTTCTGTGATGGCCCTTTTACTACGCTTGTTAAACTGTGGCGACATGTCACGGACTGCGCGGCCACTCCCGCCGGAGGTTCGAATCCTCCCTCGAGCATGGGTGTGTGTGTATTGTTATTAGCATAGTTTAAGTAGTGTGTAAGTCTAGGGACCGATGACCTAAGCAGTTTGGTCCCTTAGGAATTCACACACATTTGAACATTTTTTTTTTTTGTTACATTCTGATGGTGAAGAGATTACAAGTTTTCTATGATAAAGATATACTGCTTCTAGATCTGCACTAGAGTGGCATAAGTCATGGAAGCTGTATGCACAAATAGAGATGACGGTGGGAACGCTTAAAAGGGCAGTGCATTAGCAGCGCTGTCATTTGTAGCCAGGTGATGTCAAAAGGTTTACGATATGATAACGGACACATGACGGGAATTAATAGACATTGAACGCGGAGTGTTAGTTGGAGTTACAGGCACGGGGCATTCCATTTTGGAAATCTCCGGGGATTCAGTATTCAGCGATCCATCAGCATCAAGAGTGTGCTGAGAATACCAGATTTCGGGCGTTACTTCTCACCGCAGACAAATCACTGGCCGACGACCTTCACTTAACAACCGAGAGGCCCGGCCGCTTAGCCGTGCGGTCTAATGCACTGCTTTCCAGGCGGGAAGGAGCACCTGGTCCCCGGCACGAATCCGCCCGGCGCACTTGTGTCGAGGTCCGGTGAGCCGGCCAGTCTGTGGATGGTTTTTAGGCGGTTTTCCATCTGCCTCGGCGAATGCGGCCTGGTTGCCCTTATTCCGCCTCAGCTACACTATGTCGGCGATTGCTGCGCAAACTAGTTCTCCACGTACGCGTACACCACCATTACGCTGCAAACATAATGATTACACTCGTCTGGTATGAGACGTTCCCTGGGGGGGAGGGGGGGGGGGTCCAACGGGCGGCGGAGGGGTGGACTGCGGTAGTCGTCGTGGGGTTGTGGACCACTGCGGCTGTGGCGTGGCGGGGACGGAGCCTCTCCATCGTTTCTAGGCCCCCGGTTAACATGCAACACATACAATAACAACCGAGAGGAGCGGCGTTTGCGTAGATTTGACAGTGCTAACAAATAAGCAACACTGCGTGAAATAACCGCAGAAATCAATGTTAGACGAACGACAATCGTATCCGTTAGGAAATGTCGGTGAAGTTTTTTGTTAATGGGCTATGGCAGCAGACGACCGCCGCGAGTGCCTTTGCTAACAGCACAACTTCGCGTGTGTCACCTGACTGGGCTCGTGACCTTAACGGTTGGACCCTAGAGACTGGAAAACCGTGGCCTCGTCACGTGAGCGCCGATTTCAGCTGGTAAGCGCTGATGGAAGGATCCCAGTCCGGTGCAGACCCCAAGAAGACATGGACCCAAGTTGTCAACACGGCACTGCGCAAGCTGGTGTTGGCTCCATAATGGTGTGGACTGTGTATAGATGGAATGGACCGGGCCCTCTGGTCAAATTGAACCGATCACTGACTGGAAGTGGATATGTTCGGCCACTCGCGGAGACCACTTGAGCCGTTCATGGACTTCACTTTCCCAAACAATTTTTATGGATGACAATGTGCCATGTCACTGGGTTGCAATTGATCATGATTGGTTTAAAGAACATCTTGGACAACTCGAGTGGATGATTTCGCCACCCAGATTGTCCGATATGAATCCCATAGAACATTTATGGTACGTAATCGAAGGGTCAGTTGGTGCAGAAAATCCTGCACCGGCAATACTTTTGCGATTATGGATGGCTATAAAGGCATTAAGGCTCGATGTTTCTGCACGGGGCTTCCAGCGACTTGAGTCCATTCCACTTCGAGTTGCTGCAGTACTCCGAGTAAAAGAAGGTCCGACATGTTATTAGAAGGTATCTTATGACTTTTATCACTTCAGGCCATTCTTCGTCGTTTCAAACATCAAAATTTAAAATATTGGTACGATGGAAGAATTAAAAACTTGTGGGGCTACTTGAGTCTTCAATGACGCAGTGCGAATCTTTGTAGACTCTCATACAATTACAAACATAGCGGAAGATTTTATACTTTCTAACTGTTCCCGTACTTGTTACGTTCATTTCCCACAGCGGATTTGTTTACACCTAGCAACCAGTTGCATACAATGATGATGATGATGATGTTTGGTTTGTGGGGCGCTCAACTGCGCGGTTATCAGCGACCGTACGAAGTCCCAACCTTTGCTCGGCCAGATTTCGCCACTTTCATGTATGATGATGAAATGATGAGGACAACACAAACACCAAATCATCTCGAGGCAGGTGAAAATCCCTGACCCCGCCGAGAATCGAGCCCGGGATCCCGTGCTCGGGAAGCGAAAACGCGACCGCGAGACCACGAGCTGCGGACTTTATACAAAGAGGTCCCCTACAAATTTCGTGAAACCACACCTTGCACTTATCACACCTGATCCATTCCCCTTATATTTGATGTTTCAGAAACCACAAGGTATGTTTCCTTCCTCGATTCAGCTTCAGGTGATGTTGAGGATGATTCCTCTTCTGGATTTGAAGGTTTCTCTCGAACATCCAGCGCATTTCTGCTACCCCTGACCTTCTTTCTTTGGGAGTTTTCGAAAAGCAATTTTCTATTCCCTCTTGTGAGACTGAGATGAACTGGTGTATTCCCGTGGCAAACCGAATTTTTCTCTCTCATCGCAATTGTGGTACTAGTGGTTTTCGTTGGGGTTAGCAAAACAGAAGACAATGATGAAGACTGATATTACTGAGCTCTGACTTCACGAATTTCTTGGAGGATTAGAAAGTGCTGAAGGGCCTGGGTTTACTTCTGATTCTGTGGTAACAAAACGGAACTCGTCACTCAGGACAGTGGATAAAGAAAGGAACTTCTATGTTGGTATTTTGTTTGTACCGAAGGGGAAAATTTCCGTATATTCGAGTCTATTCACACATTTCCTACATTAGCACTACGTCTCCAGGTGAAGTCGAAAATTTTACCAAAAACAAATTTTGTAGTTGAGGCCGAGGGATTATTGGGTATAATTAGGCTACATGGATAGTTCAAGAAAGAAGAAGTAATACATACTCCGATACAGAAAGATCCACGAAGACGGATTTACATAGCTCGATTACCTTATTACTTTTTAAGTGTAAACATTTGCTCAAATTTATAGAATAGCAGACCGACATGCTTGTTCCTGTACATCTGGTAGCGGGAAGGTTTACCACTAGCAGTCAAGCATTTAAACAATAGACCTTATTTTAAACGGACAATATTGCGAGACGGATTGTTACAAGCAGTTGCCTTCTCCATTATTACTGTTTAGATGAAATATACACTAAAGTGCCAAAGAAACTGGTACAGGTATTCAAATACAGGCAAAATAAGGTGCTGGGGTCGGCAACGCCTATATAAGACAAAAAGTGTCTGGCGCAGTTGTTAGATCGGTTACTGCTGCTACAGTGGCAGGCCATCAAGATTTAAGTGAGTCTGAACGTGGTGCTATAGTCGGCGCTCGAGCAATGGGACACAGCATCTTCGCGGTAGCGATAAAGTGCGGATTTTCCCATACGATTATTTCGGGAGTGGTCTTGGGGTGGCGTCTTTCATTAGTAATCAAAACGTCTTGGGTCACGGGTTTGAATCCCGCCGCTGCTTAAATTTTGATTAATAATCAGCATTGACGGCCAAAGACTTCCGGCCTTGTCAAAGAGGGTGGAGCAGTGGCCTGAGGTTCAGCTAACTCTCTTGTCCCGTCCCTATAGGTGGAGGAATCAACAAAGATCAACGCAATGAGGATGTAGAAGGCAATGGAAACCACTGCATTAAAGTCACGTAACATGTGTCCACAGGACACCTCCCTCCCTCCGGGAGGGGATTACCAAAAGGAAGGTGACCATGAGAAAAAGAGTGAATAATCAACGAAAGGATAACGCTCTAGCGAGATGGGGCGTGGAATTTCAGAAGCTTGAACTTGATAGGGAAACTAGAAAATCTGGAAAGGGAAATGAAAAGGCTTAATCTACATATAGTAGGGGTCAGTGAAGTGGAAAGAAGACAAGTATTTGTGGTCAGATGAGTACAGGGTAATGTCAACAGCAGCAGAAAATGGTATAACGGGAGTAGGATTTGTTATGAGTAGGAAGGTAGGGCAGAGAGTGTGTTATTGTGAACAGTTCAACGATAGGGTTGTTCTTGACAGAATCGACAGCAAACCAACAGTGACAATGATAGTTCAGGTGTACATGCCGACGTCGCAAGCTGAAGATGAAGAGATAGAGAAAATGTATGAGGATATTTAATGGGTAAAACAGTATGTAAACGGAGATAAAAATCTAATAGTCATGGGGGACTGGAATACAGTTGTGGGGGAAGGACTAGAAGGAAAGGTTACAGGAGAATATGGGCTTGGGACAAGGAATGAGAGAGGAGAACGATTAATTGAGTTCTTTAATAAACTTCAGTTAGTAATAGCAAACACTCTGTTCAGGAGTCACAAGAGGAGGATAAATACTTGGTACAGGCCGGATGCCACCGGAAGATTTCAGTTAGATTGCATCATGGTCCGACAGAGATCCCGAAATCAGATACTGGGTTGTAAGGCGTACCCAGGAGTAGATATAGACTCACATCACAACATAGTAGTGATGAAGACTAGGCTGAAGTTTAAGACATTAGTCAGGAAGAATCAACACGCGGGATATAGAAGTACAAAGAATAACGAGATATCCTTGAAGTTCTCTAAGGGTATACTTACAGCAGTAAGGAATAGCTTTTTAGGCAGGGCAGTTGAAGAGGAATGAACCTCCCTAAAAAGGGCGATAACAGAATTTGGGAAGGAAAACAAAGATACAAAGAAGGTAACTGCGAAGAAACCATGGGTAACAGAATAAATACTTCAATTGATCGATGAAATGAGGACGTACAAAAATGTCCCGGGAGACTCAGGAATATAGAAATTCAAGTCGCTGAGGAATGAAATAAATAGGAAGTGCAGGGAAGCTAAGACGAAATGGCTGCATGAAAAATGTAAAGAAATCGAAAAAGAAATGGTTGTCGGTAGGACTGACTCAGCATACAGAAAAGTCAAATCAACCTTCGGCGACTTTAAAAGCAAGGGTGATAACATTAACAGTGCAACGGAAATTCCACTGTTAAATGCAGACGAGAGAACGGGTAGGTGGAAAGAATTCATTGAAAGCCTCTATGAGGGGGAAGATTTGTCTAATGTGATAGAAGAAAAAACAGGAGTCTATTTAGAAGACATAGGGGACCCAGTATTTGACTCAGAATTTGAAAGAGGTTTAGAGGACTTAAGATCAAATAAGGCAGAAGGGATGGATAACATTCCATCAGAATTTCTTTAATCGTTGAGGGAAGTGGCAACAAAACGTCTATTCACGTTGGTGTGTAGAATGTATGAGTCTGGTGACATACCATCTGACTTTCGGAAAAACATCGTCCACAGAATTCCGAAGACAGCAAGAGCTGACAAGGGCGAGAATTATCTCATAATCAACTTAACAGCTCATGCATAGAAGTTGCTGACACGAATAATATACAGAAGAATGGAAAAGAAAATTGAGGATGCTCTAGACGACGATCAGTTTGGCTTTAGGAAAGTTAAAGGCACAAGAGAGACAATGCTGACGTTTCGGTTAACAACGGAAGCAAGACTAAAGAAAAATCAGAACACATCCATAGGTTTGTCGACCTGGAAAAAGCGCTCGATAACGTAAAACAGTGCAAGATGTTCGAAATTCTGAGAAAAATAGGGGTAAGCTGTAGGGAGAGACGGATGATATACAATATGTACAACAGCCAAGAAAGAAGTGCTCGTATTAAAAGGGGTGTAAGACAAGAATGTAGTCTTTCGCCCCTACTGTTCGAACTGTACATCGAGGAAGCAATGATGAAAATAAAAGAAAGGTTCAGGAGTGGAATTAAAATTCATGGTGAAAAGATATCTGTGGTACAATTCGCTGATGACATTGCTATCCTGAGTGAAAGTGAGGAAGAATTACATGATCTGCTGAATGGAATGAACAGTCTAATGAGTACAGAGTATGGATTGAGAGTAAATCGAAGAAAGAGGAAGGTAATGAGAAGTAGTAGAAATGAGAACAGCGAGAATCTTAACATCATTATCGATGGTAACGAAGTGGATGAAGTTAAAGAATTCTACTACCTAGGCAGTAAAATAACCAGTAATGGACGGAGCAAGGAGGACATCAAAAGCAGACTATCAATGGCAAAAAGGGCATTCCTGGCCAAGAGAAGTCTACTAACATCAAATATCGGTCTTAATTTGAGGAAGAAATTTCTGAGAATGTTCATCTGGAATACAGCAATGTATGGCAGTAAAACATTGACCGTAGGAAAACCGGAACAGAATAGAATCGGAGTATTTGAGATATGGTGCTACAGAAGAATGTGGAAAATTAGGTAGGAAAGGAATGAGGTGGTTTTCCGCAGAATCGGCGAAGGGAGAACATACGGAAAACACTGCGAAGAAAAAAGTGACAGGATCGTAGGACATGCGTTAAGACATCAGGAAACATCTATTGTACTAAAGGGAGGCGTAAAAAAAGGTACGCTATCTTCAATGTCTGTTTTCTTACCTTTCGAAAAAATAATGCGAGGCCACATTTGGCCCATGTAATAGCAGAACGCCTTTGTCTGTTGCTTTGCCAAGCACAGTCTTTACGTCTATCATGCACTGAAAATATGTGCTCATGGACTGCCGAGAAGTTGGCGCTCCCACTCATTAGTCACTACGATCGATGATCTCTGCCATAGAGTTGGAGCAACCGGGAATGACGTATCCGTACTTTTCGTCCAAGCGCAGTTCGAATCGATGTCAAGCGTTGTTGCTGCTAGAGGCGGCAGATCAGCATACTAAATTTCGCATCCTGCACATCCCAAAATCGCCTACAAATATAATCATTTATTTTTTCTAGTATACTACATTTGCGCAGCAAGTAAATTTGCTATTGGCCTTATGGCAGCTCTTTGGCGCACAGTGTGTGTGTGTGTGTGTGTGTGTGTGTGTCCATCGAGAGCATGACCCCAGCTGGCGGCCAGGCGGCGGTGTGCAGCCGCGACCCGTTTCGCGAGCGTGGGCTGGACATGTGTGTGTGTGTGTGTGTGTGTGTGTGTGTGTGTGTGTGTGCTCGTGCGTGCGTGCGCTACTTGGCGCTAGGCTGCGGGGGCGGCTGACTTCTCACGAGTGTAACGGGACCACCACAGGCCGTACGTCTCACTCAACAAGCTCGCGCCTGTATCCACTGTGCAGTACAGGGATCCCAATACAAAAGTTAACGAAGGATGTTGATGGAGAACACAAACAGGCACAAACACTTTTAAGAACTTTTATGTTACTGGCATTACCATTTCTGGAGCACTATGCTAATCTCTACATGGCTACACTTGTAGTATTACATTACCAAATTCGTCAGCAGCCCGAACTCTGTTCCTGTAATTTCTTATAGTAAATGGAGTTTTGCCTCGTCTTTGTTTTTGCATTCTTCACGACAGGTGGGTGGTGTAAACAAACATGTTACGTCTTTAACGCGTATCTAAGGCTGCAACAGTGGCGAAGAATGTTATGTAATATCTGTGTGCCACATTTCACCGCGTAAAATGCGAGTTCTGTTTACACTTCAACTCTTGACGCTTCCTTCCAGAAGTACATAAGAACCAAAACAAGACAAAAAAAAAAAGGTTTACTGGGTCAAACTGCACAAGCAGACGACATGCTGCTAAAAATTCTGATACTGCAATAAAACAAGTGCAGCCATCTGAAGGTAGGCATAATTGATAGAAAACCGGTAATGTCAGTAAAATTAAGCTCCTTAAAAGTTTTCCTGGCCGGCTGTGTTCTCCATCAACAATCCTTAATTCAATATAAGCCAGTAAGGTCAACAACATGTAGTTTGAAGAAACAGCATCAAAATTTAACTGTTCTATCCCTACACTTGGCGAGAGAATTATTCTTAATGAGACATCGTAAAATGATTCTTGGCAGCTGATGACACACCTGAATTTTGTCTCAGCTTTACGTTTTTTGAGTGGTGCAAGAACACACTGAGTGGGTCACTGAACAAAATCATGAAATTATAATGATTTCAGTATTGCATAAGAGTCCTATGAGGACTTATCTCTTAATTAAAAACAGTACAGCATTTCCTCTGAGATTATAAGATCAGCACAAGCAAAAGTAAATCGTGGAAAATTGAGAGTAGTCCAGTTTAATCAGGCAATATTTATACTAGAAAACGAGACGCTGAAAGAGCTAGATGAGTTTTACTCTACGTTCATTGAAATGATTGATGGTAGCAGAAGTAAAGAAGTGCATCAGCTATGGAAAGAAAATACTTAACTAAGAAGTATGTTAATAAGTAATGTAAATTTCAATGTTACAAAGCTTTATATGAAAGTATGTAGTAGAGTTTTGGCCTTATATGGAAGAGAAACGTTGACAGTAAACAGTACAAACAAGTAAAAAACAGAAACTTTTCAATCGTGTTGCTGTAGAAAAATGCTGAACAATGAGTGGACGGTAACTAATGAGGACTAAATAAAAACTAAAAAAACGGCAGGTTAACTGAACATATCCTGAGGCATCAAAATATATGGGGCTATAAAGAGTTAAGTAGAACTCAAAATGGAAGTAGAAATAGCTTATGAAATTGTAGGTCTACCGGGAGTATTAACAGGAGGTGAAAAATGGACTGCAGACAATCGTAAAGATACAACCATAAGGAATACGATCTGTTAGAATTTTAAAACTTAGAAATCGATCGAAATGAGATACAAATAACGGTTTACTAAAGAGAAATTGGAATGAATTTCAAGATAACAAAGGAAGCAGTGCTAAGCACTGTTCACCAACGGATACCGACTAACTATCAAAATTAATCCTGTCATACAAGAAGGTGGAGTCCCCTAGGTATGGAAAAAAAAGAAATCTACGTCACCGCATCTGTTAAAGAAGAGAGCAGTTGATAACACTCACCTTGAGGCATCAAAGAATTATCAATATAGCAGTGACAGGAGTTATGGGGGAAAAGAATGTTTCAATACAGAAAGGTGACTGAAATGGATATAGGTTGCAGTAATTATGCACAGAAGAAAAGGCTTGGATAGCATGGAGTAGCATGAAGAGCTGCATGAAGCCAGGCTTCGGACTGAAGATCACAGCAACATGATGGTAATGTCGCTGCAAATCAAAGCATTTATGAGTGCCAAAAGCTCATAATTCTCCGTGGCAGACTGCCATGCTTCAACACTACAAAGTCATGTAAGCAGAGCAAAGTGTGTAGAATTTTGTGAAGACCACCCAAGAACTGCTGTTATCGGTGAAAATATTGCTGCTGTTCTAGCACCGCTTGAGGAAGGTCGACGAAGATCTTATGAATTTATCTGGGCAGCACCATCCGTTGGTATGGGTAAAATCCAAAATAATTTACAACAACAGCTAGATGGGAGAAAATGTTGTTGTCTGTGGATTCCACACAAATTAACTCGTGATCAAAAAGAACAATACAATGGTTGGTGAAGAAAATTTGGAAAAAATTCCAAAGTGGCACTTGAAATTTGATTTTGAATATTGATACTAGTAATGAATCTTAGCTTAATTGTTATGACCCTGAAAAGAAAAGTCAGTCGTCTCTGTGGGCCTTTCGAAGTAAATTTAAGCCTGCAAAAGTTTAAGGAATTCACAGTGCTGCTGAGAAGATGGTGCCTTGTTATTTTTTTCCCTTGAAATGGGACATATTGTTACAGTTACACTGGAAGACAGTCATGCTGCAACTGCCAATTGGTAAAGAAATGTCTGTTTGCCACATCTTTTTGAAAAAGTTCGTGAAAAATAGTTTTCCATTATGACAACACCTTATCGCATACAGCAAGGCTAATAACTACGTTCATTACTACACAGCTCTGGCCTACCGCCTCGTGATTTCACTTAGTTTCCAAAAATTAAAGATAAAATGCATGATATCATTTTTTCGTTATCAGGTTAAGCAATGAACCTTTAGAAAATCGTGTTTTCTGAAGTGCTCCAGGATGACTGGCACAATGCTTTCACGACTAGTTTCATAGAGTGCAAAACATTAGCTCATGTTAAAGGAGATTGTTTTGAAAAACCATAAAATTATTTAAATTTTTCAAAGTAATATTTATTTGATTTTCTAAAAGTTTTTTGAGTATAGCAACTCAAGTATGCACTGTTACTCTCATAAGTATGCACTCATAAAAAAAGAAGGTTTCAGGAACAGAATATTGGTCTATGAATTACTGTGGGTTTCTGTTCTTAATTTGCTCTATACTGACAAGACAGAAGTCCTGGGAAAGCGATATGCACATATACAGATGGCTGTAGTATACTGTACACAAGGTTCAAAAGGGCATTGCTTTGACTGAGCTGTCATTTGTACTCAGCTGATTCATGTGATAAGGTTTCGACGTGATTATGGCCGCATGATGAGAATGAACAGACTTTGAACGCGGAATGATAGATGGAACTATAGCCATGGGACATACCATTTTGGAAATCGTTAGGGAATTCATTATTCCGAGATCCACAGCGTCAAGAGTGTGCCGAGAATAGCAAATCTCAAGCATTACTCCCACCACAGAGAACACAGTAGCCGGTGGCCCTCACTTAACTACCGAAAGCAGCGGCGTATACGTAGTCATTGTTAACAATACTGTGTGAAATAAGGGCAGAAATCAATGTGGAACGTACGAAGCAAATATCCGTTAGGGCAGTGCGTCGAAACTTGCAGCAGACGGCCGATGTGAGGTTCCTTGCTAACAGCACGACATCGCCTGCAGCGCCTCTCCTGAGCTGACGACTGGAATACCGATTTCAGTTGGTAAGTGCTAACAGCAGGGTTCGAGAATGGTGGTGTCAGGAATCAACAAATTTCATTGTTTTAGAACGATGGAATTCAAAAATTTTCCAGTTTTTCCCTCATATAAGAATTTTCTTAACAAATGAAAAACACAATCTCAACAAGTGCTGCATGAACGTGGGCAAAATAGCCAACACCAAAGCATACGCCCAAAAATAAAATTTTCTATGTTGAGGGTTACTTAAATTTTCCTATGTTGAGGGTTGTAAACCACGGAGCCAAGCTGTAAACAAGACATTGTGCAAGCTGGTGGTGGCTCTATAATGGTGTGAGCTGTGTTTGAATGGAATGTGGTGAGTCTTCTGGTCCAGCTGAACCGGCCGATGACTTGACGTGGTTGTGTTCCACTATTTGGAGACCATTTGCAGCCATTCATGGACTTCATGTTTCCGAACAACGATGGAATTTTTATGGATGACAATGTGCGATGTCAGAACATTCTGGACAATTTGGGCGGCTGATCGGTCGACATGAATCCCATCGGACCTTATGAGACATAATCGAGAGGTCTGTTTGAGCCATGCTGACCTCGGCTTATGCATTGCTTTAAAACTTGGCTGTTACTCTGTGTTGGGTTTCACGCGGTTATTGCTGTTATGCCGTGGTTCCTCCTCTTTCTGCGTGTGGCAGCAGCGGTGTGTATCGATATTTGCACCGTATACCATCTTTGGTGTGGTGCTTATAGTTCCGGCAGCCAGTCGGTCGGCTGGAGCGGATCAGCAAGCAGGTCTCCGCTAGGCGCAGTCAGCCGGGGCCGCTGGCAGTCTCTATGCAGTGTCGGAGCGAGTGGGGGCTGTTCCGAGAGATTCGTGGCTCACCAACCCAGGACGTGAAAGTTGAGTGGTGATTTAATTACCAAAGCCACTTCTGTTCACGTTGTGGCCTTGGTTGGTGGTTCGCTGTTGATGGTATTCCTGGAAGCAACAGCGAGTGTTTGAGTTGGTGAAGACTTAGCCGCCGTGTGGTGGAATTAACTATATTTGTCGGTTTGAAATTCAAGTGCACCATTTCTCTGCCTCGTGAAGACTGGGTGTTGTGTGATGTCCTTAGGTTAGTTAGGTTTAAGTAGTTCTAAGTTCTAGGGGACTGATGACCATAGATGTTAAGTCCCATTGTGCTCAGAGCCATTTGAACCAAGTGCACCAGCGGAATTTTCTGCCTTGTGGCCGTTAGTGTTCTGGTTAGCTGCCCTGGTGGCTGGCGTAAATTCAGGCAGTGTCCTTTCCTCACCTGTTGTCGCTGTCCAACATGGTGTGTAGTTTTTGACAGCTTAATGTAGTTTTGGTTGTGGGCGACTATGTCTGTCACGTTTTGGCTTTGGAATTCTCGTATAGTGGTCAGTGGTTACAAAGTCGTCTTGTCGGTGGGTTCCTGACTGTCTCTTGGTTGTGTTGCCGGTGGATCGAGTATAGTTGGGCCGACTTCTTGTCTCACCTAAGCGAACGTTAAGATTTTAAGGGCAGACCGAGCCCACTGGAAACTTCTGAGGGCCGTTGCCTATACTGCCTTCCTTGTTGGCGTTTAATTGTGTATTTTTAATGTCTCATAGCCGATGGTTGGAATTTTTAGGCTTGTAATTATGTTTTTTAAATTCAGGCAAGTCTTATATTGTCTGAAGATAAAGCACGGGCCTTCTGCCTGTTGAAAATTTATTGTATTGTTTTAAAGCATCGGCCTTCAGCAGCTTTAAGTTTTAAGGATCTTACTTATCAAGTATTACATTCTTTGAAGATGAAGCTGTGGGCCTTCTGCCTGATAAAAATTTATCGTAGTTGCATTGTTCTTAAAATGATGGCCTTCAGCTGCTTTAAAATTTTGCATTCTTATTTATCAAGTCTTACATCACTTGGGCTTAAATACTATTTAAGGTCAAAAGCTTTGGGCCTTCTGTCCTGGAAAATTGGTTGCAGTTCTTTTTTATTTTATTTTTTTTAAAGAAAGGCTTTCAGCCGTTTTGAAGTAAGGTTTCTTATTAGTCATAAAGCTTGGGCCTTCTGCCTACTGAAAGGTTATTGTAGTTATGTTGTTTTAAATTTATCGGCCTTCAGCCGTTTTAAAAATCTTAATTTATCTGACTAGTCAAATCTTTCATCGCTTGGCCTTAAATACTATTTAAGGTTAAAGCCTAGAGCCTTCTGTCTCAAAAAAATAAATAAATAAATAAATAAATAAATAAATAAATAAATAAATAAATAAATAAATGCCTTCAGCCGTTTTAGAATTAAGGACGTTTTCTGTTGATAGTCAAGCCTAGAAGTTGCGCTGTAATGTTTGGGCAACAAAATAAAGTGTTATGTTTGGAGTGTAATTGACAGCCGCTCTTTCTGGCCCCCTTCCACAATTCCTACTACTTGTCATGTCCTGCGGGTTTAGCAGGGCGTCTCACCGTTCATGCACAAAATCCTGCTCCGGAAACACTTTCGCAATTATGAACGGCTATAGAGGCAGCATGGCTCAATATTTCTACAGAGGGATTTTTGAGTCCATGCCACGTCGGGCCGGGGAAAAGGGGGTCCGATGCGATACTAGGAGATACACGTTTCTTCATCTCGGTGTAAAGTCAAATCCACACGGACTTACTCCTGTGGTCTTCATATGAGAGAGAGAGAGATAGAGAGAGAGAGAGAGATAGAGAGAGAGAGAGAGAGAGAGCGCACGTGGTGTTGATCTCTGTTTGCGAGACGTGCGCCCACAGATAGGTAACCCGAGAGCAGCGCCCTCCATATGAGGAAAAAAACGCCGGCGCGATTTACGCGAATGCCGGCGCTGCAGGCGGGGTCGCGTGTGACGCAGTAAAATTGCGCACCAGACGGCCCGCCCACGCTTCCTAGACGACACGGCGCGTCTCAGCCGCCGCTGCCGCTGCAGATAAATGCTACGGCGCGGCGCCGCAATCAAGAAGCCATTCATAAGAGGCGGACCAGTCGGGCAGCACGCGCCGGCCTGGCCGCTATTACGGCCGTCAGGACGACATAAATCTCCCTGCTGCAGCTGCGGAAAGCATTCGCCGAGAGATAGGCTGCGGCGTCTCTCGGCCACTTTGCGCTCGCACTACTTTATATACAGCATTCCTGAGCAGTGGAGGCGGCGTGCGAATCCAGCAGATATTTTACCTCCTTGCCTGAGGTCGCTCCTGGAGACACCACGCCGTAGTCGTAGAGTGGAGCGATTCGTCGATGGCTTTACGCCGGTGATTAAAACTCAGGATGTAAGGATAACAGTCATAAGATCTGACTGCGGAAGATGGAATAAACAGTTTACTGATCACAGACTAAGGATTGAGGAAACACTAAAGAAAGGTTAAATTAGCAGAAACGAGATTACAGGAGTAAATGAGTCTTCAGTGAAAATTAAAATTCCACTAAACACAAAAAAGTGAAGTCAGCTTATAGTGCACAGCACGGTAGTGGGCTATGGCCCGATTGCATTTATCGCGAATCTCTTGCCCAACGTAAAGTCCCGAGCGACTGAAAAAAAGCGCAGGTAATGCCTATATACAAGAAGGGTAGAAGAACGGATTCTCAAAATGACAGACCAATATCCTTAACATCGGTTAGTTGCAGGATTCTCGAACATATTCTCAGTTCGAATATAATGTATTTCCTTGAGACAGAGAAATTGCTGTCCATGCATCAGCACGGCTTTAGAAAGCATCGCTCCTGCGAGATGCAACTCGCCCTTTTTTCACATATCTTGCGAACCATGGATGAAGGGTATCAGACGGATGCCATATTCCTTGACTTCCGGAAAGCGTTTGACTCGGTGCCCCACTGCAGACTCCTAACTAAGGTACGAGCATATGGGATTGGTTCCCAAGTATGTGAGTGGCTCGAAGACTTCTTAAGTAATAGAACCCTGTACGTTGTCCTCGATGGTGAGTCTTCATCGGAGGTGAGGCTATCATCTGGAGTGCCTCAGGGAAGTGTGGTAGATCCGCTGTTGTTTTCTATCTACAAATACAGATAAATGTAAATTAATGCAGATGAATAGGAAAAAGAATCCCGTAATGTTTGAATACTCCATTAGTAGTGTAGCGCTTGACACAGCCACGTCGATTAAATATTTGGGCGTGACATTACAGAGCGATATGAAGTGGGACAAGCATGTAATGGCAGTTGTGGGCAAGGCGGATAGTTGTCTTCGGTTCATTGACAGAATTTTGGGAAGATGTGGTTCATCTGTAAAGGAGACCGCTTATAAAACACTAATACGACCTGTTGTTGAGTACTGCTCGAGCGTTTGGGATCCCTATCAGGTTGGATTGAGGGAGGACATAGAAGCAATTCAGAGGCGGGCTGCTAGATTTGTTACTGGTAGGTTTGATCATCACGCGAGTGTTACGGAAATGCTTCAGGAAATCGGGTTGGAGTCTCTGGAGGAAAGGAGGCGTTCTTTTCGTGAATCGCTAATGAGGAAATTTAGAGAACCAGCATTTGAGGCTGACTGCAGTACAATTTTACTGCCGCCAACTTATATTTCGCGGAAAGACCACAAAGATAAGATAAGAGATATTAGAGCTCGTACAGAGGTATATAGGCAGTCATTTTTCCCTCGTTCTGTTTGGGAGTGGAACAGGGAGAGAAGATGCTAGTTGTGGTACGAGGTACCCTCCGCCACGCACCGTATTGTGGACTGCGGAGTATGTATGTCTGTAGATTTAGTGTAAGGCGCTCCTTCACCGCGGCAGTATGAGAGGGAAGGTAGCGAGCCAATCTCATAGCAGCCTCAGTGGACCTGGGACTCAAACTACGAAAGATTCCTGGAACCTCCACTGCTGTAGCGTAGTGCCCTACCCGATAGGCCACCATGGCTACATTAAACTAAAACTTCACTTGTAACTACACTGAAGAGCTTCCTAATATTGTGTAGGGCCCCAAAGAGCACTCAGAAGTGCCGCAACGCGACTTGGCATGAACTCGACTAACGTCTGAAGTAGTGCTAGGGGGAACTGACACCATAAATCCTGTATGGCTATACATAAATCCGTAAGAGTACAAGGGGAAGGAGACTTTTGAACAGCCCGTTGCAAGGCATCCCAGATATGATCAATAATGTTCATGTCTGGGGAATTTGGTGGTCAGCGAAAGTGTTTAAACTCAGAAGAATGTTTCTATAGTCACTTCGTAGCAATTCTGGACGTGTGGGGCGTCGCATTGTCCTGCTGGAATTGCCCAAGTCCGTCGGAACGCACAGTGGACATGAATGCATGCAGGTGATCAGACAGGATGTTTAAGAACGTGTCACATGCCAGAGTCGTATCTAGATGTATCTAGACTGCACAAACCCCACACCACTGCAGAGCCTCCACCAGCTTGAACAGTCCCCTGCTGACAACCATTGGGTACAATCTCAAACGATACTCATCTGAACAGCCAACATGTTTCCAGTCATCAACAGTCCAACGTCGGTGTTGACGGGCTCAGGAGAGGTGTAAAGCTTTGTGCCGTGTAGTCATCAAGGGTACACGAGTGGGCCTTCGGCTCCGAAAGCCCATATCGATGATGTTTCGTTGAATCGGTCGCACGCTGACACTTGTTGATGACCCAGTTCTGAAATCTGCAGCAATTTGCGAAAGGGTTGCACTTCTCTGACGCTCAACGTGTCCCTTCAGTCGTCGTTGGTGCCTTTCTTGCAGGATCTTTCTCCGGCCGCAGCGATGTCGGAGATTTGTTGTTTTACCGGATTCAAAATGGTTCAAATGGCTCTGAGCACTATGCGACTTAACTTCTGAGGTCATTAGTCGCCTAGAACTCAGAACTAATTATACCTAACTAACCTAAGGACATCACACACATCCATGCCAGAGACAGGATTCGAACCTGCGACCGCAGCGGTCGCTCGGCTCCAGACTGTAGCGCCTAGAACCACACGGCCACTCCAGCCGGCTTTACCGGATTCCTGATAGTCACAGTACACTTGTGAAAATGGTCGTAATTAAAATCCCCTCTTCATCGCTACCTCGGAGATGCTGTGTCCCATCGCTCGAGCGTCGACTATAACACCACGTTCAAACTCATTTGAATCTTGATAACCTGCCATTGCAGCAGCAGTAACCGATCTAACAACTGCATCAGACACTTGTCTTATATAGGCGTTGGCGACCGCAGCGCCTTGTTCTTCCTATTTACATACACTCCTGGAAATTGAAATAAGAACACCGTGAATTCATTGTCCCAGGAAGGGGAAACTTTATTGACACATTCCTGGGGTCAGGTACATCACATGATCACACTGACAGAACCACAGGCACATAGACACAGGCAACAGAGCATGCACAATGTCGGCACTAGTACAGTGTATATCCACCTTTCGCAGCAATGCAGGCTGCTATTCTCCCATGGAGACGATCGTAGAGATGCTGGATGTAGTCCTGTGGAACGGCTTGCCATGCCATTTCCACCTGGCGCCTCAGTTGGACCAGCGTTCGTGCTGGACGTGCAGACCGCGTGAGACGACGCTTCATCCAGTCCCAAACATGCTCAATGGGGGACAGATCGGAGATCTTGCTGGCCAGGGTAGTTGACTTACACCTTCTAGAGCACGTTGGGTGGCACGGGATACATGCGGACGTGCATTGTCCTGTTGGAACAGCAAGTTCCCTTGCCGGTCTAGGAATGATAGAACGATGGGTTCGATGACGGTTTGGATGTACCGTGCACTATTCAGTGTCCCCTCGACGATCACCAGTGGTGTACGGCCAGTGTAGGAGATCGCTCCCCACACCATGATGCCGGGTGTTGGCCCTGTGTGCCTCGGTCGTATACAGTCCTGATTGTGGCGGTCACCTGCACGGCGCCAAACACGCATACGACCATCATTGGCACCAAGGCAGAAGCGACTCTCATCGCTGAAGACGACACGTCTCCATTCGTCCCTCCATTCACACCTGTCGCGACACCACTGGAGGCGGGCTGCACGATGTTGGGGCGTGAGCGGAAGACGGCCTAACGGTGTGCGGGACCGTAGCCCAGCTTCATGGAGACGGTTGCGAATGGTCCTCGCCGATACCCCAGGAGCAACAGTGTCCCTAATTTGCTGGGAAGTGGCGGTGCGGTCCCCTACGGCACTGCGTAGGATCCTACGGTCTTGGCGTGCATCCGTGCGTCGCTGCGGTCCGGTCCCAGGTCGACGGGCACGTGCACCTTCCGCCGACCACTGGCGACAACATCGATGTACTGTGGAGACCTCACGCCCCACGTGTTGAGCAATTCGGCGGTACGTCCACCCGGCCTCCCGCATGCCCACTATACGCCCTCGCTCAAAGTCCGTCAACTGCACATACGGTTCACGTCCACGCTGTCGCGGCATGCTACCAGTGTTAAAGACTGCGATGGAGCTCCGTATGCCCCGGCAAACTGGCTGACACTGACGGCGGCTGTGCACAAATGCTGCGCAGCTAGCGCCATTCGACGGCCAACACCGCGGTTCCTGGTGTGTCCGCTGTGCCGTGCGTGTGATCATTGCTTGTACAGCTCTCTCGCAGTGTCCGGAGTAAGTATGGTGGGTCTGACACACCGGTGTCAATGTGTTCTTTTTTCCATTTCCAGGAGTGTATTTCTGTATTTGAATACGCATGCCTATACCAGCTTCTTTGGCGTTTCACTGAATATTACTTTACTGTACCTGCTTACTAATTTTCTGCCATTACTTTGTTTCTGAGGCAAAATTACATTCACAACGCTCATGTTAGATCCAAGCATATATACAGGGCGAGTCACTAACTATTGCCACCAGGAAGAACTCCGAAAGTATGATAGTAACTGAAACATTTGTTGGAAAAGTGTTGCATGTGACATCGGGGCCCATAATGTGACGTTGGTTTTTTGTTGCCAGGTGGGGTCGCGTCAGAGATATGAAGGTCAACTTTGTTTTTTTAAATGGGATGCTATAGTTTAGTACTTATTTTCTGATAGCAGCTATCGAGACGAATCCAATGATGCGTAACAGTATGGTCTTTGAGGGTCAACGAAGGTCAAAAAGGTGGCATGAACGTCCGTTTACAGAAGGTGTTCGAAGTGATGACCATTGGTATCATTGCAGTGCTGCAATCTTCTTATCATAGATTGAGTGCTCTTCCTTATCACTTCGGCACTTATCGAAGCACATGCTCTGACAATTGTCTCTCGCATACCGTGAAAATAGTGGATATTCGCCGAATACGGCGTATCCATCTAACGTGCCATTGACATGCAAACACCTTTCTACGGTTTGGTAATACAACACTAATAGCAACGGTAATACTAGTATGGTCGAATCAAGCGAATGTGAATGATGTATTCCTTCGAAGGACAAGTCGATATGCTTCTCATTTACGGATAATGCCAAAGAAATTCAGTGAGCTAGAGACTTATACGCTGAAAGATATCCTCAACGTACTCACATTACGCGTCGTACATTTAAATATGGTATGATGAATTGGGAACAGCTGGCTATTTAACGCATCGGAAACATATCCAGCAAAGGAAAGTTACTAACGAGGAAACGGAATGTATGTTTGACGAGGTTGGTTCACCTGCCAAAAAATAAACATTGGGTGGATCTCAATAGCACTGTCGTGACATGATAGTAAACTTATAACCATATTAACGTAAATTTACACCTTTGTCAATATTCTGAAGTGGATGGTTGGAAGTATTTCCCATTGCACGATGTATTAGAATTTATTCCTGAAGTATTCACATATGGTGTGCGGGACAATATCTCAGTGCATACGGTAAGTAGTGTAATATTCTACATCTACGTCTACATCTATACGATTACTCTGCACTTCAGAATTAAGTGCCTGGAAAAAGATTCACGGAACAGAATATAAGTTACTTCTGTACTGTTCCACTCTCGAACAGCGCACGGGGAAAACGAATGCTTAAATCTTTTCTCGCGATCTTTCATTTCTCATACTTTGTTATGACGATCGTCTCTCCCTATGTAGGTGAGCGCCAACAAAATATTCTCACATTGACAAAAAAGTTGGTGATTAGATTCCATGAGAAGGTCCCGCCTCAGTGAACAACGCCTTTGTTTTGAAATTTCATACGTAGGTCCTGTCGCAGTGAACAACGCCTTTGTTTTAATGACTGTAACCCAAATTCGTGTATCGAGTCAGCGGCACTCTCTCCCTTATTTCGCGGTAATGAAAAACGAGAAGCCCTTCTTCGAACCACTTCTTTCTCCTCCATCAATCCTATGTGATGCCCATCCCAAGTCGCACAGCAATATTCTAGAAGAGGGCGGACATGCATAGTGTAAGCAGTTTTCTTAGTAGACCTGTTACATTTTCTAACAAGGGAACCTCCCCATCGCACCCGCCTTAGATTTAGTTATAATTTGGCACAGTGGATAGGCCTTGAAAAACTGAACACAGATCAATCGAGAAAAGAGGAAGAAGTTGTGTGGAACTATGAAAAAATAAGCAAAATATACAAACTGAGTAGTCCATGGGCAACATAGGCAACATCAAGGACGATATGGGCACAGGAGCGCTGTGGTCCCGTGGTTAGCGTGAGCAGCTGCGGAACAAGAGGTACTTGGTTCAAGTCTTCCCTCCCGTAAAATGTTTAAATTTTTATTTTCAGACACTTATCAGAGTTCAGGCACTCACACATAATCAATTTCACTCTCCAAAATTCCAGGACATGTTCAGGTTTGCTTGGACATATGCAAGATTTGACGGTCTACACACGGAAAAATTTGAAAACGTTAAAAACATATGTTTTGACAGAGCACAGAGAAAACTGTGCGTCTGTGAAACTCGCATTCATTTGTTGCAGTTTATGTGACACACTCTTATGTTTTCATCACTTTTTTGGGAGTGATTATCACATCCACAAGAAAACCTAAATCGGGCAAGGTAGAAGAATCTTTTTACCCATTCGCCAAGTGTGCAAGTTAGGTGGGTCGACAACATATGCTTGTCATGTGACGCACATGCCGTCACCAGTGTCGTATAGAATATATCAGACTTGTTTTCCTGGATCAAATGTTTTCGGTTCCCATTGGAGAGGCACGTCCTTTCGTCTACTAATCGCACGGTTTTGCGGTGCGGTCGCAAAACACAGACACTAAACTTATTACAATGAACAGAGGCGTCAATGAACGAACGGACAGATCATAACTTGCAAAAATAAATAAACTTTTCACTCGAGGATAGACTTGAACCAAGGACCTCTCGCTCCGCAGTTGCTCACGCTAACCACGAGACCACGACGCTCCAGTACCCACATCTCCTTGATATTGCATATGTTGACCGTGGACTACTCAGTTTGTATATTTTGCTTATTTTTTAATAGTTCCACACAACTTCTTCCTGTTTTCTCGACTGATCTGTGTTCAGTTTTTCAAGGCCTATCCACTGTGCCAAATTATAACTAAATCTGAGGGGGGTGCGATGGGGAGGTTCCCTGTAAGTGTTCTACCTGTAAATCGCAGTATTTGGTTTCCTTTTCCCACAATATTACCTATGTGATCGAACAAATTTCAGTTATTCGTAACTGTAATTCCTAAGTATTTAGTTGAGTTTACAGTCTTTAAATTTGTGTGACTAATAGTATAACAGATATTTGGCGTATTCTCTGTAGTGATCATGTGGATGACTTCACACTTCTCGTGTTTTAGAGTCAACTGCTACTTTTTCACCATACAGGTATCTTGTCTAAGTCATTTTGAAATTCGTTTTGATGATCTGATGACTTTACACGACGGTAAATGACGGAATCACCTGCAAACAATCTAAGAGGACTGCTCAGATTGTCTCCTAAATCGTTTATGTCGATGGAGAACAACAGAGGCGCTATGGTAATTGCTTGGGGAACGCCAGATACTACTGTTTTACTCGATGACTTTCCCTCAGTTGTTACAATATGTAACGTTTTTGACAGGAAATCAAGAATCCAGTCACACAGCTGGGACGATACTCCATAGACACGCAATTTAATTAGAAGTCGCTTGTGAAAACGGTGTCAAAAGCCTTCTGGAAATCTAAATTATGGAATATATTTGACGTCCCCTGTCGACAGCACTCATTACTTTGTGAGAATGACGAGTTAACTGTGTTTCACGAGAGCGATGTTTACTGAATCCGTCTTGGCTCTTTATCAATAAATGGTATTCTTCGAGGTGCTTCATAATGTTCCAGCACAGTATATGTTCCCAAATGCTGCTGCAAATCGACTTTAATGATATGGCTCTGTAATCTAGTTGATTACTCCTATTGCCTTTCTTGGATGTTGTTATTACCTGTGCAACTTTCCAGTCTTTGGGTTCGTCGAGCGAGCGGTTGTATATGATTGCTAAGTACGGAGCTGCTGTATTAGCATACTCAGAAAGAAACCTGACTGGTATACAATCTGTACCGGAAGACTTGCCTTTCTTAAGGGTTTTAAGCTGCTTCGGTACACCGAGGGTAACTACTTCTTAGTTATTCATGTCGTCAGTTGTTCTTGATTCGAATTCTGGAGTGCTTACCTTCATGAACACGGCAGCAACCATACATAGCGATCGGTAGTACATTCTAGATTCTTTACTTAGTAACGGTTCTTCAAATTTAGTATGTATGCTGCCAGTTCAAGTGTCTCAGCATTTCTGTGACACTCTGCTGTGGCCAATCGTGCTGCCATTCTTTGAATCCAAACTGTAACTCCTGTTAGTCCTATTTTGTATTGGTCCCATAAGTTTGAGAAATATTCTATTGTGGGTTGCACCAGTGATTTATAAGTAACCTACTTTGTAGACTTACTGCGTTTTCCCAATACCCTACTAATTAATTGGGGTGTAGCACCTACGGTTGCGGCATTTCATATTCTCATGAATGTTAGATGCAGGTATTTGTATCGGATGGCTGATTCCAGTGACTCACTAATTCTGAAGAATTGGTATCAGTTGATTGATTCCAGTGACTCATTAATATTGAAGCCGTTATACAAAAGTTTCTACGTTTCGTGAAGTGCCTTATTTTACGTCCTTGAGTCTTTAGAGCCAGTTGCCAACCTTTCCATCACTTCGTAATATTCTTAAGATCTGACTGAAATTTTCTGCGGTGTTTTTACTTAGTACAGGTAACTGCATCTGCAGAAGGTCTGAGGTTGCTATTAAAATTTTTGAGAGATGATTAATATAAAATATACACAGCTAGGATCGAACACAGTTCCATGTAGAGCATTTGATTAGGCTTTCAGGATGTCGTGCATGGAAAAGCGTGAGTCGGACTTCGCGCGATACATACTTATGGGATTCATACTGGTTAGCACAGCTCATTCTATTAGAAAGCGCTCATTATGTTGGGCCTCAGACAGAATGTGTTCTCAGATTGTCAATATATTGATATCAAGGATATTTAACGATGGTGTTGTGGATAACTTGTGCTTTATTGTGGACGAGTGTAACTTGTGCCATCTTACAACCGCTGGACACAATATTTTGTTGGAGGGTTTGTTAAGGCAAGGTCAAATGTAGCTGCTATTTCTGTACGAAATCTCACAAGGACTTTATTGGGCCATGGACCTTGTTAAGTTTTGCCTGTTTCAACTGTTTTTCAAGACAACTGACATTAATATCTGTAATACTCATCTTCACAGTGGTGCGAAAATTAGACTGATGCTGTACCCCTGTACCATCCGTTCTATAGGAATATTTGGAAATGAGTTAAGCTTTCCTGCTTTCTTTTCTATCCCAAATATCCGTTGCTGTGTCATCGATGAGCATCTGCACACTATTCTTGTGCCACTAAGAACTAAACACAACTACAATGGTGGAAAAATTAATTGCCCCCAGGAGACACTATGTTAAACAGTTTCTAGCCTTGGCAGTGGTCTCAGTTCGGCAAGAATGGGAGTCAAACAGTTTCTTCAGATACGCCATATCCAGCTGAACCGACTCAATGATGATTAGATTCCGCAGAGCTACCAGATTTCGGGGATCTTGAGTGCTGCGTTTCAGGCACTGTTCCGAATAACCAAAGACATTTTTAAGGGATTAATATCGATTGATTCAGTGCGTTAAACGCGTCAGAGGGCATGAGTGTTCGTCTTATGAGGAGCGTATCCGGGCAGCCCTGCGAACACATCTTTTATCATCTTGGGTTTTCCACAGCATGTCTATCACGAAGAAGTAGAAGAAAGAGCGACACTTGATCACACAGAATGCTGATATGGACATCCTGGATTATGATGACGGTAATCCGAATAAAACTGCCCCAGTCATAGTGCGAAAAGCTCCCTGAAACCCTCACCAAACCAACCCGAACTGCACCTTACACGTATTGCAAGTGTAACGCTTCATTTAGTCGTCGGTGCATTCGGCGCCTTGTTAAATTGAAAAAAAAGGACAAATTTTCAACCCAACGGCCAACTTTCCATCTACTTCCAGTTTCTGTGTTGTTTGGGCAATTGGAGAAGTGCAGCTTTATATGCCGTGGTAACGGCCTTTTGCGAGATACTTGACATCAAACAGCCCATTATGTGCATACCTCTTCGTAATGTTCGTACGGATACTGGTTAATATAGACCTGCTTTGAGTGGTAACAATAATGCCTGGTACATCGGAGACAATGCGTGACAACCGTCTTTGATTCCTGTCGGTTAGGATCTTTTTATGGGCACCGTTCATACTCCGTATTACATGGCAACGAATGGTACACCATTCGTACACGTTGGTCAGTCCGCGTTGATGTACGAGCAGATCGGCCAACTTCATTGGCATTATGACCATCGGCTCTTCCAAACTTGATAGCTGCTTCCTGAACATTCAGTCACACTTCGACATTGACATATATCACTATGCTGATTCCGTTCAACTGATTGGCCTATACACACCACTTCACTGCCATGGCTTGCGTGAACGGTTCATATGACTGGCTGCTATCATATACAACAGAGGTCACTGAACGTATTTTCACAGATGGCCGGGTATTTGAAAAAATGAAGAGAGCGGGCTCATCATCATTATGTACAATACTTGCAAGCCAGAACGCAAGGCCTGTAAAAAAAGAGGAAAAACTAAACTAATCTTTTCGTGTTAATGTTCTACAGCCAACGTCGTTCGATGTGCTGACTTCACATTCTTTGAAAACATTTGCTCATAGACATAAATTGTTCCAAACACCGGTTCCATAGCAGGCGCAAATTTGTTCAGTTGCGGAAACTTAACGTCAGGTAAGCAGCGGCAATATTGAACAGGCTTTTCTTCTCTGTGCGTCTCTTTCAACGAGGTATGTGAAGGACTGAAAATCTCTCCAAAACCTGATTTTTCAAGTCATGAATAATTTTTTCCCGCAAAATCGAGGTTGACATCTTGGGGTATTAAAAAAAAGAATCACCGTCAGCCCTCTATATTCCCAATTTCATTTTATTTTTGCTGGCAGTTTCGGCTTTACATTACGCCATCTTCAGGCCTCCTAACCGACTTGTAGAAAGAATCTCACCTCTTGTGCAATCCAAACAGGAGCCGGCATACAGTCACTGGTGTCCGTAGCTTTTTTTTTAACAATGCGACCTCTTTGTTCATCAACTGCAGACTCCAGTTGCAATTACAACTGATGAACGAAGTGATCGCATTGTTAAAAAAAATATCTACTGATACCGATGACTTTATGCTGGCCCCTATTTGGATTGCACAAGAGATGGGATTCTTCTTACAGGTCGGTCAGGAGGCCTGAAGATGGCTTGATGTAATGCTGAAAAAAAAAAAAACAGAAAATTGGGAATAAAGAAGGTGTTTTTGGTTTGACATTTCATACGGCATAGCAGAGGTCGCGCAACCACCGTGTATAAGATGGAGCTGCAGAGACCCATTGGGGGTTGTACTACAAATCTCTCTGAAACAGTGAAAATAAGATGGTTCAAACGGCTCTAAGCACTATTGGACTCAACATCTGAGGTCATCAGTCCCGTAGACTTACAACTACTTAAACCTAACTAACCTAAGGACATCACACACATCAATGCTCGAGGCAGGATTCGAACCTGCGACCGTAGCAGTCACGTGGTTAGGGACTGAAGCGCCTAGAACCGCTCGACTGCAGCGGCCGGCTGAAAATAGGAAACGTTTTCTTCCTCGGCCGTGTTTAAAACAATAAAAGCGTTTTCCGGAATCCTGTCATGATTCTGTAGAGATTACAGACGATATTTTCCTACTTCTGCCTGGCCTAGTGCAGCAGCAGTTCGCTCGAATTGTTCAAAATGTTATTCAAGCCAATCGCGGACCTTCGTGCCCATGTGACAAGGCGCATTGTCATCCATAAAAATTCAACCGTTGTTTGGGAACATGAAGTCCACGAATGTCTGCAAATGGTCTCCAGGTAGCCGAACATCCACAGGAGCTACTCCATTCCACATAAACACAGCCACTACCTACTTGCACAGTGGCTTGTTGACAACTTTGGTCCATGGCTTCGTGGAGACTGCGCCACATTCGAATCATACCACCAGCTGAAATCGGGACTCATCGGATCAGGCCACGGTTTTCCAGTCGTCTGGAGTTCAGCCAGTATGGTGAAGAGCCCAGGAGAGGTGCTGCAGGCGATCAAGCTGTTAGCAAAGTCACTCGCGTCGGTCGTCCTAACGCTTACGTCCCATGTTGATTTCTGCGATTATTTCACGCAGTGTTGCTTTCTGTTAGCACTGACAACTGTATGCAGACGTCACTGCTCTCGTCGTTAAGTGAAGGCCGCCGTCGGCCTCGTGTTGTCCGTGGTGAGAGTTAATGCTTGAAATGTGGCATTCCTGGCAGTCTCTTGACACTGTGGATCGCGGAATATTGAATTCCCTAACGATTTCCGATATGGAATGTCCCTTGCGTCTGGCTCCGACTACTATTCCGCTTTCAAAGTTTGCTAATAATCATGTCGGAAGCCTTACCACACGAATCACAAATGACAGCTCCGGCAAATGCAATGCCTACCTTCTGTATGCGATAGGGTGATCAACTCTCCCGTATTTCCCGGGATCTCTCGTACTTACGAGACATTTTTTCATAATCTCCCGGCTCCCGTATTTTCAGGCTCAATGGCCGTTTATCTCCCATTCTTAACTTTATTTTTCTTATCACGTACTGGTATGTAAAAATATTTTTCAATCATTTAAATTTTGCACGCACTGTCAGGATTCATTCGTAGACTGCAGAGACAACTGATTCTATATCGACCTTCCACCATAGATATCAACATTATGTCTATTGAATATCTTTGGAATGATCGACCGACTCTTGGCGGTTAGATGTGATTTTGTTTCTGTGTCAGTGCTTCCTGTGAATCGTCGTTAACTTGTTCAAGATTTTATGATGGGCAGCGAAGACGAAGCTAAAACGCCACCAAAAAAGAAAACAAAGTATGTGTGTACATATCTTACAAAATGGGAAGCTTTATATTCCTGTATTGGATCAGTACGGTCAAATGCTTATAAAGGAAACTGCTCAATTTAATGATGATAATGAACGTATTGGCCCCAAGAAGTGCGAACGATTTTCTGGAAGTCTTAAATGACCCTAAGAAGTGTTTCAGGTTCTTTTCTTTAGCAACAGATGCCTCCAATCACCCAAACAGTAAAATGTTTCCAATTGTCATACGATATTTTGACCCCTTTAGCGGAATTCAAAACTAATTGCTGGATTTCGTAGAACAGGCAGATGAAAGTGCAATTGATGTCCGTAGGTTGTTAAAAAACTCACTGAAATCAAATAATTTGAATATCAGTAATATATCGTCATACTGAGCTGATGGTGCCAATATAAATTATAGCAAGCATATTTCAGTCACGAAACTAAAATCCTTAAAGCAAGTTGTTTTAACCAGGTACTTCATAATTCAATGAAACGTGCTTGCAACTGTTTATAATATGTAGATGTTGAAGTGTTGGTGTTAAAAATATATAGTCACTTTTCCTGTTCTGAGAAACGAAGGGAACCGTTAAAATCATTTTTTGAATTTGTTGATGTGGAATGGGCTGAAATCTTGCGACATGTGAATACTAGATGGTTATCTGTCACTCCTGCTGTAGAAAGGCTTTTAAAAAATTGAAAAAATTGGGAGCCTGTAATAAGCTATTTTAAAAGCATGGATGAATCAGACTGTCATAAGTTCTGAATAAGTATTTTTGCAATGAAAATACTGAAGTAGAAACAATTGTTCATGCTTATATTAGTTTTTTTGTGAATATTGGAAATGTTTTCATTCAAAAAGTAAAGTATTTGGAGAATTCCGACCTTAGTATTATGGAATGTCATGAAGATGTAAACTTACTAATTAGTAAAATTAGACAGAGAAAGGAAGATAGGTTTTTTGGTAGTGGTACTCATAAATTATTAGCCTCTGTTCTTGATTTAAATTTGAAATCTAGTAGTGAGAACAACTTCATTGAATTTTATGATTGTTTATATTCTTAGTTAGGTAGTAAATTTGATAATAGTTTAAAGAGTTTAATTCTACTATGTGTAAAAAGGGAACTGATATTCAATGACATGCATCAAGTTGTAGAATATCTTAAGCTGGATAGTATTAATGAAGATGAATAATATGAGGAGTTTTGTAGTTCTAATGATGCAATTAAATGTGCTGTCTCTTTAGATGGTAACGTTAGCCAGCAATGGATACAGGTTCTTACAACTTTGAAATCAAATAATATTAATTTTGAAAACTTGGGTAAGCTGCTTTGTTTTGTGAATAATAAGTGGACTGATGTAAGGAACAGAAGTAGCACAAACTTAATCAAATCTGAACTACAAGTTGCCATGAATTTTCCTTATTCGTGTAGTGAATTCTTTGAATTTGCTAAAAATGATGTAGAACTACTGACTGAGGCAAAAATCTGTTACAAAATATGTATAAGTAATTGTGATGTGTAAATAAATAGTCTACTTTTACAAATACTGCTTTGATTTTTGGCGAAATTTTGCCTCAGCGTAGTGCTCTATCCACTGAACAACCGCCGTCTTTTAAAGGGATGACTAACTTATTTTCGTTTAGAAAAGTTGGTCACCCTAACATGCGATACTATCGTTATTTGTGTATGTGTGTGTGTGTGTGTGTGTGTGTGTATGTATGTCGCCCTCCCACGACTTTTGGCACCTCAGCGTAGTGCTCTATCCACTGAACAACCGCCGTCTTTTAAAGGGATGACTAACTTTTTGGTCTACATCTACATCTACATCTACATGATTACTCTGCAATTCACATTTAAGTGCTTGGCAGAGGGTTCATCGAACCACAATCTCCCTACCATTCCACTCCCGAACAGCGCGCGGGAAAAACGAACACTGAAACCTTTCTGTTCGAGCTCTGATTTCTCTTATTTTATTTTGATGATCATTCCTACCTATGTAGGTTGGGCTCAACAAAATATTTTCGCATTCGGAAGAGAAAGTTGGTGACTGAAATTTCGTAAATAGATCTCGCCGCGACGAAAAACGTCTTTGCTGTAATGACTTCTATCCCAATTCGCGTATCATATCTGCCACACCCTCTCCCCTACTACGTGATAATACAAAACGAGCTGCCCTTTTCTACACCCTTTCAATGTCCTCCGTCAATCCCACCTGGTAAGGATCCCACACCGCGCAGCAATATTCTAACAGAGGACGAACGAGTGTAGTGTAAGCTGTCTCTTTAGTGGACTTGTTGCATCTTCTAAGTGTCCTGCCAATGAAAGGCAACCTTTGGCTCACCTTCCCCACAATATTATCTATGTGGTCTTTCCAACTGAAGTTGTTCGTAATTTTAACACCCAGGTAGTTAGTTGAATTGACAGCCTTGAGAATTGTACTATTTATCGAGTAATCGAATTCCAACGGATTTCTTTTGGAACTCGTGTTATTTAGCGTCAACTGCCACCTGCCACACCATACAGCAATCTTCGCTAAATCGCTTTGCAACTGATACTGGTCTTCGGATGACCTTACTAGACGGTAAATTACAGCATCATCTGCGAACAACCTAAGAGAACTGCTCAGATTGTCACCCAGGTCATTTATATAGATCAGGAACAGCAGAGGTCCCAGGACGCTTCCCTGGGGAACACCCGATATCACTTCAGTTTTACTCGATGATTTGCCATCTGTTACTACGAACTGCGACCTTCCTGGCAGGAAATCACGGTTCCAGTCGCACAACTGAGACGATACCCCATACGCCCGCAGCTTGATTAGAAGTCGCTTGTGAGGAACGGTGTCAAAAACTTTCCGGAAATCTAGAAATACGGAATAAACTTGAGATCCCCTGTCGATAGCGGCCATTACTTCGTGCGAATAAAGAGCTAGCTGCGTTGCACAAGAACGAGGTTTTCTGAAACCGTGCTGATTACGTATCAGTGGATCGTTCCCTTCGAGGCGATTCATAATGTTTGAATACAGTATATGCTCCAAAACCCTACTGCAAACCGACGTCAATGATATAGGTCTGCCGGCCGGAGTGGCCGTGCGGTTCTGGGCGCTACAGTCTGGAACGGAGCGACCGCTACGGTCGCAGGTTCGAATCCTGCCTCGGGCATGGATGTGTGTGATGTCCTTAGGTTAGTTAGGTTTAATTAGTTCTAATTTCTAGGCGAGTGATGACCTCAGAAGTTAAGTCGCATAGTGCTCAGAGCCATTGGATATAGGTCTATAGTTCGATGGATTACTCCTACTACCCTTCTTAAAGACTGGTGCGACCTGCGCAATTTTCCAGTCTGCAGGTACACAGATCTATCGGTGAGCGAGCGGTTGTGTATGATTGCTAAGTAGGGAGCTATTGTATCAGCGTAATCTGAAAGGAACCTAATCGGTATACAATCTGGACCTGAAGACTTGCCCGTATCAAGCGATTTGAGTTGCTTCGCAACCCCTAAGGTATCTACTTCTAAGAAACTCATTGCGGTTACAACCAGAATTTCTTACGTGCCAGTTGCGTCCTGTTTCCCCGAGCTGTTGATGTTTTTACGTTTCCCGTCAAGTACGGAAATCAGGGTGTTTCCGGCGTTAATCGGCCAGTTAGCGCGACAGTGACACACAGAGCGGACAGTCTTGACCCAGAAATCGCGCCGTGTGTGCTGGGTATACACGCGACGCCGCTGCCGTGACCCGGTGCGCGCGGCAGCACGTGGTGGACCGTGGACGGGCCGTCGCGGTCCGGAGAAAGCGGCGATTGGCGGTGATCCGGATTCCTGGCGCCTGGCGCCAGCGACCGCCTGCGTAATGCGGAGAAAGCCCGCGCCGCCGTTGCGTAACACGATATACGCGTGGCCCCTGTGCGTGTGCGTGTTCGTGTGCTTGTGGCGGAGCCCGTGCTGGACCGTCCCGACCGACATGTTTACGAGGCTCCCGGACCCCAACGCGGCCCTGTTGACGTCTGCACGAGTTATTGTCGGGTTACGACTCGGTGCAGGCTTGCAGCCACACATCACTCTAGCCTCCTCCCCCCCCCCCCTTTTCCATCCCGCGCTCACCCGTCCCTCCCCACCCCCTTCCTCCCTCCTCCCTGCTGAGCGCTGACCACATGGCCAGCTTGTAGCGACATAGCACTCGAGTTGTGACTTTCCTGTCACACTACCTTTGTCTCCGTTCCACGTCTGCATTACGACGTTGGTAGTACATCGACTACTTTTCGTATTTAACTTCATCTCATTAACCTATGTGGGACTGCAGGTAACATACAGGGTGACAATTACAGAAATACATGGAATAAAATCCTCATAAATTCTGAACTGTTTGCGTTAGGACGTTCGAAATGCACGCTTGGCCGCATGGCTTGATGGGAATTAGTATGCGCATGCATGGTGTAAGTAGGTTGTTTAGGTTTTCATGTTGGTAATGCCACGTAACGCTCTGTATGAAAAATCACTGACTGTGCTGTGTGCAGTCTGTGGGTGGTTGGCATTGTTGGAATATTCGCTATTGTAGTGTTAGGCAGTTGGATGTGAACAGCGCGTAGAGTTGTGCAGTTGGAGGTCACCCGCCAGTAGTGGTGGATGTGGGGAGAGAGAAGCCAGAGATTTCAGACGTTAATATGAGCGGACGATCTGGACGTGTGTCCGTCAGAGAAAGGAAATTTGCCAAACTGGATGTCTGAAATTATATATATATATATATATATATATATATATATATATATAGTAGAGCGTCGATTATCCGAAGTAATTGGGGGACATGGGTCTTCGGAAAACTGGTTTGTTCGGATAATCGAACTGTACATGTTTATTTGCCAAAAAGAAGTACTGTACAGTAAATTTATTCATAAAAACAGGCATCTCTTTTAGTATTACAAAGTAACATACAAAGGCCACTTCAGTAGGAATATATAGTAATAATCTCGTACTTGTCCGTCATAGAAAGGACAACACGTTTACGTTTAAGCATTTTGTATCGTCAAGTTCACTTCTTCACGCAGCAGCACACAAGTGGTCGTAACAGAGAACAGAAGGTGACTGCACCTTGAGAAGCTCTTATTGGAGGCGCGCAATCCTTCAAACTGCGCGGAGCGGCACGCCACAACTCTAAGCTGGCGCAGCTGTTGCTGTGAACAGCTTTGATGCTGCCGCTACTTCTATTGCCAGTGCCGAGCCCACAGAAGTGTGCTGATTGTTGAAACACAGCGACTGGCGGCTTGGGCGGTCAGCAGCGCGTTGTGAAGGCCCCATTAGAAGTAATGGCTGGTTCAAATGGCTCTGAGCACTATGGGACTTAACATCTGTGGTCATCAGTCCCCTAGAACTTAGAACTACTTAAACCTAACTAACCTAAGGACATCACACACATCCATGCCCGAGGCAGGATTCGAACCTGCGACCGCAGTAGTCGCGCGGTCATTAGAAGCAATGTTCCGCCAGCTGTGGCCCAGTGCGGCGACTACCGTGGGAAACTTGGTTTGGGACGGTAGGGTGGGAGAGTTAACAAGTGCGAGCGAGTACACGGTTCGGTTAAGCGGTCGTTCGGTTGACCGACGTTCGGATAATCGACACTCTAATAACTTTTGAATACTATTGAGGTAAATACATTGTTTGTTCTCCATCAAAATCTTTCATTTGCCAACTATATGCCTATCAGTAGTTAGTGCCTCCAGTAGTTAGAATCCTTTATTTAGCTGGCAGTAGTGGCGCTCGCTGTATTGCAGTAGTTCGAGTAACCAAGATTTTTGTGAGGTAACTGATTCATGAAAGGTGTAGGTTACTGTTAGTCAGGCCCATTTCTTTGTAGGGAGTATTGAAAGTCAGACTGCGTTGCGCTAAAAATATTGTGTGTCAGTTTACTGATAATCAGAATAAGTAAAGAGAGAAATGTCTGAGCACGTACAGTTTTGCTCAGCTGTTCGAAAATCAAATAACGTAAGAAGTTTACCAGCGCAGTAATTCATAATTTTTCTAAGAGGACGTTTCAATGGTTTGGTTCAGCGACGAAGTCCACTTTCATTTGGATGGGCTCCTCAGTAAGCAAAATCGGCACGTTTGGGGGACCGAGAATCCGCATTTCGCCATCGAGAAGTCTTTTTACACTGAACGGGTGTCGGTGTGGTGTGCAACGCCCAGTCACGGGATTATCAGTGCGATGGTACGTTGACTAACGAAAGGTACGTGAAGGTTTTGGAAGGTGATTTCATCGCCATTATCCAGAGCGGCTCTGATTTCGGCAAGATGTGGTTCATGCAAGACGGAGATCGATCCCATCGGAGAAGGCGAATGTTTAATGTCCTGGAGGTGCACTTTGGGGACCGCATTCTGCTGGTTCTGGGGTACCCAGAGAACACTGGCATGGGCTTCGATTGGCCGCCATATTCTCCGGATCTGAGCACATGCGACGCCTTTTGTGGAGCTATAGTAAAGTCCAGATGTACAGCAATAACCCCAAAATCATTGCTGAGTTGAAAACAGCCATTCAGCAGGCCACCGACATCATCGATTTTCCGACACGTCAGCGGGTCATGCAGGATTTCGCTATTCGTCTGCGCTACAACATCGCCAATGGTGGTAGGCATATTGAATATGTCATAACCTAAATCTGACTATCTCTAATGACGTTTACCTGTTGAATAAAATGTGTGCAAACAGTAGTTTGTAACTAATTTACCTTTTTTTAAAAATATAGTTCAATAGTTGTCTCCATGTATGTGTGGAGTGGAACATGGACAAAAGTTTCTCCATGTCGAAGAATGGCAACAGAAGCGACCCAAAAAACCATAGAAGATATAACCTCGTTAACATAGGCTATAAAGAATACACCACTATATTATAATAGGATCTAACTCTGATGCACTTTTATTTGAGCACACAGTATTTTTAATGTGAAAACACAGGTAGAGAAAAGAACAAAATTTACAAATAAAAGCACAATATTTTGTTTCAGAGTCAATTTATTTAGTTAACTGGCTTTCGGCTTATAAGGCCACCATCACACATTAACTGACTACCGCCTGAAAGAAGTTACAATATTTGTAAATAACACTGGAAAATATGTTACTCACTTAGACTGTTGCACCAATACACAATACTGTATGTTTCTGCCACAGTGTAGGCGAACAACATCTTAACGCTTTTCCAACGTTGAAACTTCTTTGACGACCAGAATGAGATTTTCACTCTGCAGCGGAGTGTGCGCTGATATGAAACTTCCTGGCAGATTAAAACTGTGCGCCCGACCGAGACTCGAACTCGGGACCTTTGCCTTTCGCGGGCAAGTGCTCGATAGATACTGGCAGAAGTAAATCTGTGAGTACTGGGCGTGAGTAGTGCTTCGGTAGCTTAGATGGTAGAGCACTTGCCCGCGAAAGGCAAAGGTCCCGAGTTCGAGTCTCGGTCGGGTCACAGTTTTAATCTGCCAGGAAGTTTCTTTGACGACGATAGTTGAAGGCGGACGATGCACTTGTACACCAAAAACCGGTTAACTATGTAAATTAATCAGGGAGAATTTACAAAATACTCTGCTTCACGTTTGTAAAGCCGAGAAGCTACGGAAGAATCAGTTAACAGGAAAAGATATGATTTAGAGACGCACACATCGTTTGTGGACTATGAAAAAGTTTTTGACAACGTTAATAGACAACTACTGTGACAATTATGGACACATGAGGCTTCCAAACGTATTTAATTAACTCTGTGAAAGCTCTTTACAAAGAGACAAAAATTACAAGACACAGCGAGTCAGGCAAGGATGTGACCTATCTTCAACTTTATTCACTATCTACAAAGATGACCTAATCAGGGCTTGGAGACAAAATGTCACCTACGGCATAAGCATCAATGTAGAGAAATGTTTCAATTCTCCACTATACGCAGGTCATCAAACAAAATCCAAGAAAATGAAGATAATCTTCGAAGAACCATTTATCACCTTAATTACACATTTACTCTAACATTTACACTACAAGGGCCATGGCATTCAACGAAAAATTGTCTATAACACATAAAATTATTATAAATAATCTACATCTACATCCATACTTTGCAAATCACACTTCAGTACCTCGCAGAGGCTTGACCGAACTACCTTCACAATAATTCTCTATTATTCCAGTCTTGAACAGCGCCTGGATAGAAACGAACATCTGTATGTTTTCGTAGGGTCTCTGATTTCCCTTATTTTATTATCGTGATCGTTTCTCCTTAAATACGTCGGCATCACCCAAATTTTTTTTGCCTTTGAAGGGGAGTTGGTCATTGAAATTTCGTGAGAGAATCACGCCGGTGCGAGAAAAGGCTTTGTTTTAATGATGCTCCCATCAAATCCTGTATCATGTCCGTGACACTCTCTCCCCTATTTGTCGATAATATAAAACGTGCCGCCCTTCTTTGAATTTTCTCGATGTGCTCCGTTAATCCTATCTGGTAAGGAGCACACACCGCGCGGCAGTACTCCAAAAGAGGATGGACAAGCGTAGTGTAGGCAGCCCCTTTAGTAGATCTGCAGCTTCTTCTAAGTGTTCTGTCAACAAAACGCAGTCTTTGGTTTGCCTTCCTCACACCATTTTCTGTGTGTTCTTTCCAATTTAAGTTGTTCGTAATTGTAATTCCTAGGTATTTAGTTGAATTTATAGCCGTTAGATTTGATTAATTTATCGCTTAACCCAAGTTTAATGGATAATTTTAACGCTTGTGAGGATACTGCTAATTTTAGCACAATACATATATATTTTCTAAATAGTTTTGCAATTGGTTTTGATCTTCTGATAACTTTACTAGGCTGTGAACGACAGCGTCATGTGCAAAAAAATCTAAGACTGCTGCTCAGATTGCCTCATAAATCGTTTATATAGATAAGTAACAGCAGAGGGCCTATAACACTACCTTGGGGAACGTCAAAAATCACTTCTGCTTTACTCGATGACTTTCCGTCTGGCATCTCTGATAGGAAATCACGAATCCAGTTGCATAACGGAGACGATATTCCATAAGCACATAATTGGATTACAAGCCGCTTGTGAAGTACGGGGTTGAAGGGCTTTTGGAAATCTAGAAATATGGAATCAACGTGAAATAACTCATCGATAGCACACATCACTTCGTGAGGGTAGAGAGCTAATTGCGTTTCACAATAACGATGTTTCCTAAATCCATGTTGACTGTATGTCAATAGACCGTTCTCTTCGAGGTAATTATTTATAATGTCAGAACACAGTACATGTTCCCAAAATCCTGCTGCATATCGACGTTAATGATATGGGAATGTAATTTAATGGATTACTCCTATTGCCTTTCTTAAATATTGGTGTGACCAGTGCAATTTTGCAGTCTTTTGATACGGATCTTCCGTCGAAACGAGCGATTGTATATGACTGTTAACTGTTGAGCTATTGCATCTTCATACTCTGAAGGAAGCCTAATTGGTATACAGTCTGGACCGGAAGACGTGCTTTTATTAAGTGATTTAGGTTTCTTCACTGCTCCGAGAATACTTTACTTATACGTTATTCATATTGGCAGCAGTTCCTGATTCAAATTGTCGGACATTTACTTCTTTTCTTTGGTGAAGGAATTTCGGAAGGCTGTGCTTTAGCAGCACTGTCATCGGTAGTATTACCATTGCTATCGCTCAGGCTAAGTAATGAGCGTGTTTTGCCGCTGGCACACTTTGCATACGACCATAGTCCTTTTTGGATTTCTTGTCAGGTTTCGAGACATAGTTTCGTTGTGGAAACTATTACACTACTGGCCATTAAAACTGCTACAGCAAGAAGAAATGCAGATCATAAACGGATATTCATTGGACATACATACTGTACTAGAACTGACATGTGATTACATTTGCACGCAATCTGGGTGCATAGATCCTGAGAAATCAGTACCCAGAACAACCACCTCTGGCCGTAATAACGGCCTTGATACGCCTGGGCATTGAGTCAAACAGAGCTTGGATGGCGTGTACAGTTACAGCTGCCAATGCATCTTCAACACAATACCACAGTTCATCAAGAGTAGTGACTGGCGTATTGTGACGAGCTATCTGCTCGGCCACCATTGACCAGACGTTTTCAGTTGGTGAGAGATCTGGAGAATGTGATGGCCAGGGCAGCAGTCGAACATTATCTGTAACCAGAAAGGCCCGTACAGGACCTGCAACATGCGGTGATGCATTATCCTGCTGAAATGTAGGGTTTCGCAGGGATCGAATGAAGGGTAGAGCCACAAATCTGAAATGTAACGTCCACTGTTCAAAGAGCCGTCAATGCGAACAAGCGGTGACCGAGACTTGTAACCTATGGCGATGACGAATACACGCTTTCAGTGTGCGTTCACAGCGATGTCGCCAAACACGGATGCGACCATCATGATGCTGTAAACAGAACCTGGGTTCATCCGAAAAAATGACGTTTTGCCATTCGTGCACCCAGAATCGTCGTTGAGTACACCATCGCAGGCGTTCCTGTCTGTGATGCAGCGTCAAGGGTAACCACAGCCATGGTCTCCGAGCTGATAGTCCATGCTGCTGCAAACGTCGTCGAACTGTTCGTGCAGATGGTTGTTGTCTTGCAAACGTTCCCATCTGTTGACTCAGGGATCGAGACGTGGCTGCACGATCCGTTACAGCCATGCGGATAAGATGCCTGTCATCTCGACTGCTAGTGATACGAGGCCGTTGGGATCCAGCACGGCGTTCCGTATTACCCTCCTGAACCCCCCGATTCCATATTCTGTTAACAGTCATTGGATCTCGACCAACGCGAGCAGCAATGTCACGATACGATAAACCGCAATCGCGATAGGCTACAATCCGACCTTTATCAAAGTCGGAAACGTGATGGTACGCATTTCTCCTCCTTGCACGAGGCATCACAAGAACGTTTCACCAGGCAACGCCGTCCACTGCTGTTTGTGTATGAGAAATCGGTTGGAAACTTTCCGCATGTGGGTGTCGCCACCGGCGCCAACCTTGTGTGAATGCTCTGAAAAGCTAATCATTTGCATATCACAGCATCTTCTTCCTGTCGGTTAAATTTCGCGTCTGTAGCACGTCATTTTCGTGGTGTAGCAAATTCTAATGACCAGTAGTGCATAAGCATCTCGCATTGAAGCCCGCACTGAATTTCGAGCTTCTGTAAAACATCGCCAGTTTTGGGGATTTTGCGTTCGTTTCAATTTGGTATGTTTTTTCGTTGTTTCGACAATGTGATTGCATATTGGAGCAGGTAACCCACTTTCAGTATCTCGGCTGTGATATAGCAAGAGATTTCGACAATGAAACTGATAACAAGATCCTAAAATTAACGCAGTCTGTGAAAGAATTAGAGGCCGGCCTGATTGGCTGAGCGGTTATAGGCGCTTCAGTCTGGAACCACGTGACCGCTACGGTCGCAGGTTCGAATCCTGCCTCGGGCATGGATGTGTGTGATGTCCTTAGGTTAGTTAGGTTAAGTAGTTCTACGTTCTAGGGTACTCATGACCTCAGATGTTAAGTCCCATAGTACTCAGAGCCATTTGAACCATTTGAATTTTGAAAGAATTAGAAATACGGCACAAAAAAGACTCGAAAAAGATACAGGTGATGTTTTACAAAGTCACGGCAGTACTTACTGCTTTCTGTGGATCAAAAACCTGTGTTCCCATGCAAAAGGGTATGAGAAGGAGCCATGCTGCAGGAGTGAGAGTCCTCCCTAGTCTTAAGGGATGCACCAAAGATAATCTCTTCAGAAATGAAGGCATTAGTAACGAATTACAAGTTTATTCAGTGCACATGGAAACAGATCAAAATATAAACAGATCATGGGAACTGCATTGTTAGTAATCAGATGCGCAAATGAACTTCTATTTTGTACTGGTTTACGTCTTTCAGACAATCGTTAGAGGAAGACTGTCAAAAGAAAAGTAAAAGTAAATAAATAAATAAATGCAATCTACAAAATGTGTGCAGCAAATAACACTAACACAAAGATTAGAAGGAAGTATAAAAGTCCTTACTAAGGCACAAATATCAGGCGGAAGAGCAATTCATGTTTCTATTAGCTTGTTCGGAAGTCCACAACGTTACAGTAAGTGTACATGAACATCTATCATATACCACGATCTTAAAAAGCACCAGATTTGGATTATAATAATAATACGGCCGAATGTGAAGGACCTAGCGTGGAAAATGATTGTAATTGTTTTAATACAGATCACATGTTCAATCAGAACGCGAAAGAACATGTAGGTTACATATCAAGAAATACACTGATTACTGGCTGAATTATATTACCCCTAAATACTTACACATTGTAATGTGCCCAAAATGTTCACTACTAATCTTGTAACTTTACTTCCTCTTTGCTACAGGCATTATCTTACGTTTATCCTCATTCATTACACCAAGAGGAATTTTGTCCAAGTCTTTCCGCAATCATCTAAAGACTATATATATTCCTTTAGAAAACTGCACCGTCAGCTATATGTTTGCTTGTCATATCTGATAAATCGTTTATATAAGTGCCGTGCAACAACATTAAATTGTCAGTGTTGCGAAATCCCGTATTATTTCCCATTTACAGTTTATAAGATGGAAATTTGCCTAAAAGATGCTACAACGTTCGTCTGTAATGGTGAACTGGTCGGACTTCGATGGACACTTTGTCGCCTTATTTTTCATACATTTGTCATTGTTGCACCCTCTCCTCCATGATCATGTCACAGAAGAGCACGAAACTGGAAGTTTGGAAAATCATAAGCACCTTGTGCTACTTCGATTCACGTTCAAATTTCGGCGAATGGTTATGAACGGCCACTAGTAGTTCCATCTAGTACAGGGAGCAAAAATTGCGGTCAGATTCCACTCCAAAGAAGCTGACAACGTTCAGTGTGGTTGGCGGCCCACCTTGTCCTTGGAGAATAGCTGAAGCATCCGGAGGGTGTCAACAGTGCCAGTCAAGAACGTTGTCCGGTTGTCCATAAAACTGCGAACTGTCGTTTACGATCGCGAAATGTGGGGGAATCAATGCTCCGAGGAAATGAGTGGTTTCATTGACGCCCTTTATTTCGCGTCCTAGGCCTTTTCTTGTCGATTCTGAGCGGCGATGTGCCTGAAATGCCGTTCCTCACAAGCGTCTGCTAACCAAACTGCGTGCCTACGGAGTATCGCCTCAGTTGTGCGACTGGATTCGCGATTTCCTGTCAGAAAGGTCACAAATCGTAGTAATAGACGGAAAATCATCGAGTAAAACAGAAATAATATCCGGCGTTCCCTTAGTAAGTGTTATAGGCCCTCTATTGTTCCTGATCTATATTAACGACGTAGGAGACAATCTGAGTAGCCTTCTTAGATTGTTTGCAGATGATGCTGTCATTTACCGTCTTGTAAAGTCATCATATGTCAAAACGACTTGCGAAATGATTTAGATGAGATATCTGTATGGTACGAAAAGTGGCAATCGACCTTGAATAAAGTAAAGTGTGAAGTTATTCACATGAGTACTAAAAGAAATCAGCTAAATTTCGATTACGCGATAAGTCACACAGATCTGAAGGCTGTAAATTCAGCTAAATACTTACCGATTACAATTACAAATAATCTAAATTGCAACAATCACATAGATAATATTGTGGGTAGAGCAAACGAAAGACTGCGATTCATTGGCAGAACACTTAGAGGGTGCAACAGCTCTACTAAAGAGACTGGTTACACTACGCTTGTCCGCCCCATTCTGGAGTATTGCTGTGCGGTGTGGGATCCGCATCAGGTGGAACTGACGGATGACATCGAAAAAGTACAAAGAGGGACAGCTCGTTTTGTATTATCGCGAAATAGGGGAGATAGTGTCACAGACATGATATGTGAATTGGAGTGGCAATCATTAAAACAAAGGCGTTTTTCGTTGCGACGGGATCTTCTCATGAAATTTCAATCACCAGTTTTCTCCTCCGATTGCGAAAACATTCTGTTGGCACCCACCTACATAGGGAGAAATGATCATCACGATAAAATAAGACGCTCAGTCCGGAACAGCGCGACTGCTACGGTCGCAGGTTCGAATCCTGTCTCGGGCATGGATGTGTGTGATGTCCTTAGGTTAGTTAGGTTTAAGTAGTTCTAAGTTCTAGGGGACTGATGACCACAGATGTTAAGTCCCATAGTGCTCAGAGCCATTTGAACCATTTTTTTGATAAAATAAGAGAAATCAGGGCTCTCACGGAAAAATTTAAGTGCTCGTTTTTCCCGTGTGCCGTTCGAGAGTGGAACTGTAGAGAGACAGCCTGAAGGTGGTTCATTGAACCCTCTGCCAGGCACTTTATTGTGAATAGCATAGTAATCACGTAGGTATAGATGTAGACGTCCCGACCACCCATAAGAAAACCGCTTGACGCTGGGTGCCGCGGTTCTGATCTCTATCGCGGAGGCATAAATAATGGCGAAATGTGTGTAAGAGGGGATGCGAACTACATTCACATCGTGTGTCACGTCCACGGTGGCGTTGAGAATAATTGTGGTAAAATTTCGTGCCAATGTAACATCATTAGCGCAGCTTAGACATCACATGAATTTTTGAGCTGTAATATTTTTTTTTTCTCGTGTGTCGACAGTTTGCTTTTCGAAGCGTCGAATGGCGCCACGTTATCACTTCGTTACACAGGAAAGTTGCAGGCACCAAACTTCATCCTTCTACGTCGCAGAGCGAGACAATTACGCGTTTCGAGAAAGTGATCATTTAACTGTGTTCAGCTGCATATGTATTAAAATCATGAGAAGACCTGTTGCGCTTTCTTGGCTCACAGCCGATGTTACTTTTGCTTCTGTAGAGCATTCTCAATCATTTGTAACGTACTGACTTCTATTACTGAAATATTCCTCCAAACAGTCACATATTTGCAAAGATACTCCCTATTACCGTAAGTTGGTTAGTAGCCGACGATGTGGTACAGTTTCCCGCGCCTTACGGAAATCTGGGAAGACGTGTCTGTTTTACTAGCCAGACTGTAAGTTAGTGTCTAAAGCTCATGAACAACAAGTTCCCTTGATCATGACAACATCTCTGTTAAAAATATAAATCAACTACACCTGCTACAATAACCCGCCAGAGCGTAATTTATAACCAATTACGAGATCGTGCTGAAAAGTAATGTCTTCTAAATTTTTATGTGGAAACTGTTAAATATTTTTAAATAAAACAAACGGTATTAAAATTCTACATCATTATTCTACGAAGTCATTTCTCCCAACGAGGGACCAATTTGTTGATATCGTCACTGTAGAGTGATTGACTTTATCGTTGGAGCCGCATCCTCTGCTTGCACCACTTCATCGCTATCAAATTAAAGACCTCGAAGATGGTCTTTAAGTTCGGGAAACAGTTGGAAATCGGATAGGACCAAGTCGGGACCGCTGGAAGGATGACAAATGGCATGAAGCAAAGGCATCAGATTGCTGCAGATGTCGCAGCGCTCGCATATGGCCTGATAGGGTGTTCCATGTGTAGACGAACTCTTCGAAACTCGTTTACGGAACACCCTTTCTCTCGCACCGACATAGGTATATTACACTGCGCAATGTTAAAGGCTGCAAATCGGAGCCCTCTAGCTGCAGAGGGCTGTAAATATGTAGACACGAAGGATACAGGTGTAAAATATTACTAACGTTTGTGTTATTTAAAAAACTTTAAGTCTTTTCACGTAGAAAATTTGGAGACATTACTTCTCAGAGCTCTCTTGTAGCTGACTGCTCCGCGCTGTTCGGTTACCTGTATTTCCCAGTTTCATGTTAGACAGGGAACGGAATGAACTGTCGTTTTCGATAATATTTGCTTGCCACATTGCTACGTACCTTGGTATAATCGGGGCCTTTATGCTTTCTTTAATTAGGTGCTTTTTGTTACTAAGACTCAGACATTGACATAATTTATCGAGCAGTAGCTTATAGAGCTACACAGCGCAAGACTATCTGCGCAGCCAGAGAAGTATCACAATAAAGACTATCCTTGTACTTTTTTTATCGCGTACATAATAGTTGTACATACATGAAAGGCCGACGAGTGTCTGTATTTCGGTTTCAGCTTTTTTAATAATTTCCGAGGAAAAGCTGTATCCTCATGCTTTTCGAGATGTATATGAGGCTTTTTTTCATAACCTGCTGAAGCAGTTGCTCCTGCGTATTACGCTATTGTGCTGGTGTTTATTCTCAAGGTTATCAACTTCTGTTTATTGACGACATATGTCTAATGTAAACCAAACGAGCAAGAGGAATTTCGCTGTGGGCCACCAGTGAAGTATATTTTCGTAGTACGCAGATGAAAGTCAGCGTCGTGGATCGGCGCCGTCTGCTCCATGGAAGTCCATCTGCCGTTCTGGATATATGTAGTTTGTAATCTTATTTCAGTGTGTATACGTTACTGTAAGGATCCCTCTATCTGTACGTGTGTTATTTCAGAGTCTGAAGATGATCCTTAAGGATTGAAACGGGTCATTCCGACTAAAAGAAATTTGCGATCAAGACTGTTTTTTAATTATCACTGTCAATAGTGATTCATATCGATTTATCGTTTCCGCGAGCTTTCACCACCGGTGTGCTGTTGTGCATGTCGCTAGAGGACAGTTATTTTCGCGCACGTGCGGTGGATCCACGATCAGTGTATAAAGGAGCCGCCGCAGAGTGTTTGATATCAGTTCCGGCGAGGTAGTGCGACGGCCTACGCATCTGAAGATGGCGGCCAGGTGGACCGCTGAAATATTGTGTCCAGATGAGATGTTCTGGCTAGAGACCCGATATGAATACAAGGCATTAAGGTATTTTATTCACATATGAAAAGAAATACTGATACGACATATAGACAACTATCATTCATCTACAACATTGTCATCATCTTCCTTTCAAGGGTTAAGCCGTTGCCTGTTCCGAACTTACAAAAAAAATCTTTCCCATCTTTCATAAAGTCTTCCAATACCTCTTTTCCAATTCGACTTGTAGTTCATGATCTTCTGCGGAATTCTATGGCCTGGCATTCTCATGAGGTGCTTTCTCCAAGCTTCATAATATTTTTGAATGTTTTCATTCATATTGCACATATTTAATTCTGTTCTAATTTCTTCGTTTCTAGTCATGTCTGTTCTTGTGCAGCCCCTTTTTTCTTAGAGATCTCCTCTCTGCTGTTTGATTTTTATTTATTTATTTATTTTTATTTTGCGGTAACCCTACTTTCGCTTCCATGGGATAACACAGGAACCGCCAGTACTTAATACAATTGCATTATTACGTTTTTTTTGTACTTTATGGCTCAATGTTCTGCTAATGGTACCACAGACAGCTTGAATTTGTGTACTTTGTTTTCAATATCAGAGTTAAAATGAAAACTTAATGCACAATCTAAATAAGAGATCTGAGACACTTGTTATAAAACTAAAATTTCCAAAATAGTTTTTGGTATGACTGGATATTTTTCTCGGAATACCGTTATTATTGTTTTATTGCTGGAAATCGTAAAATGCTTGGAAATTTCGTTCAGCTGGTCTACTGATCTTCGGAGGTAGTCTTCAGCCTTTAATGGTGTTAAAGGCAACCAAAAGCACATTCAGGTATTCCTCATTCGTTATCTTAATTCCCTTGTTTACTTTACATTTCCATTTGTGAAGAACGAAGTCATTGTAAATATTAAAAATGGTAGGGCTAACACTTAAGTAAATGTCGTATCAGTATTTATTTTCTTTGGTGAATGAAGTAACTTCATGTCCTATAACTCAGTAGTCTTATTTGTCGCGAGATTGTTCTGATACTGCTTTGTGCAGATCATCTGATGACAGGATACGCTCGAAACGCGTTATGAAAGTAAAGGAGTTCCGTTAGCATCTAGTGACTACTATTCGCGACCTCTCAGCTAGAATCCTAATTAGAATCATTAGAATCGGTCGCACGCTTGACTCATGACTTCCAGTCGTACTTATAATAGTAATTGGTTTACGTTTTTGATTTAGGTCGTTAGTTGCTAGATGCGTATTAGTATACAAGGTGCGTCTGAAACGTTCGATGAATGATCTCAAAAATAAGAGAAAACGAGAGTTAGAAGCCAAAATACCTTTACTGACCTCCAAAGTAATCACTGTTAGGTACAACACAGATCACTGTTGCAAACTGTCAGCAAGCGCTTCTTGTGGAATCACTCGAAGCACCGTGGTCACGCGTGGTTATCCATCCGCAACGTCTGCGTTCTCAAATTCCTCGCAAGGTGACTGGTCGTTAACACACTACTTAATCTTCAGATTTGGCGGCAGCAGATTTCTTTTTGCCCTCCCCCCCCCCTCCCCTTAAATTAGCCCCGAAAGACTTAACGCTTCCCAAACGTTCCGCGTAACGACGGTGCTTCGAGCGATTCTATAAGAAGCGTTTGCTGATAGCTTCCAATAGCTTTACAACCGAAGTCGGAAGAAGCGTGTTGTAGCTAATGGTGATTGCTTTGGACGCCAGTAAATACACTGTTTTTGTAACTCTTATTTCCTTTGTTTTCTGAGACAATCCATCGAACTTTTTAGACGCACGGCTCCGAAACGCTGACCACGCGAATAATTGATTCGGGCCGCAGTTTGATGACCATTGGACTACGGTATGTTCTAATTTGGCAGACCGCGCGTATCTGAGCGGGCTGTGCCCCTTCGCTCGTCAGACTACTTGCAACGCGGTGCCGCTCGGCGTATTGCCTGAGGACAGGGGTTCGTTAGGCAACCTTCCCTGCGCAGTAACTTACTGCGTCCTCTTTAGTAGTAAGTAACTAAATTCCTATAATTTAAATGCAGGCTTTCTGAAACAATTTCTTTAATTGTCGTCTTCTTCTTCTTCTTTGTGCGAGTATTCTACACCATGCAGCGTTGTCGCATCCAAGTTTCCATCTCCTGTCCTGCCAGTCCTCTTCTTGCATGGCACTGTACTACATCGCACGCCTCACCCCATCGTTCCAATGCGGCCGGGGTCTTCCTCTTTTTCTGTGTCGTGGAGGTCTCCAGTGCCAAATTTTAGAGGACCATATTTCCTCTGGCGTTCTTCTAATATGTCCGCACCATGTTAACCGTTTATTTTCATCTGTGTCTACAATATCTTTTGTGGCTCCCATCAGTATCTTTTGTAACTCCCATGTGTTATCGTAGCACTTCATTTCTTATTTTGTCTCTTCTCGTAACTTCATCTCCAAAACTCCATTTCAATCGCCTTTAATTTATTTTCTTTGACCATGGAGACTTCCCACAGTTCAGAAACATACAAAGTGTCGCGTAATCCCCACCGCACACCCTTTTTACTTTATATGCAGTTTATATGGGATAATATTTTAATTAATTTTATGTTGCTTATTGTTGCGAGCACGACAGATAAAATACGATTTTCACTATTAGTTTCTGCAGTTGAAAATATTTTAACTTTATGCACTTTGACCAATGAAAGATTTCCTGCTTTGGGCGTACGATCTTTAATTTGCAAACTATTTTTATATAACACTGATCTGGATTGTTAGATATGGAACATGGTATCATTACTGCAACTAATTATGAAAAAGATCCCTTCGCTACATTCATCTCTTGAATGCACAGAAAATTACTCTTATTGCCTGTACGAAAGTTACAGTATGTTATGTTCACTAAGCATAAAAGCTGAAGTGGATTTTTAAAAAAAATATATGAACACTTATTAACTGCCACGACTAACATGAGAGCATGAAACTAAAAAAAATGAAATGTAATTATTATGTTATTAGCCAGAACTGGTTTTGCACAGCAGTCTTTGATCACACACAAGTAAAGCTTTATCACTCATGAATTATTTACGAAACTGATAACATAATAGCAGCTGCCCATGTCCACCTGAAAATGACATAATAAAATCCACAATTTTCCTCTAACGTCTCCAAGAAGCTGAAAGGGATAATTTTAATGTACCGTTAACTACCCGCTATATTGCGGGAAAACTGCTTTCATTCAATTTAATTTGAATTTGCCGCGGCAGCGGTTCCACAATCGCCGCACGGCTCTGCATCATGAAAAATTCCTAATATGCTGAAAACGGCTAAGAATGTGGAATGAAATCTTGGGCAAGCTAGCAGTAAATTATTACAGGTAATAATTTAAACAATTTCTATATTCAAAAACTCAACATAAATTGAAAGTACACACCTTTTACAAATATCAACCTCCAATGGCGTCTTTCTCGATCAAAGGACAAACGAACGCTACCTACGCCTTCCAGCGAGCGTCACACGCTCTTACAACTTTAACGGCTACAAGAAGACACAGAGAGAGTAATATTTTAACCTCCACTATTTACAGGCAATTTAATAAGCATCTTTGTAATTATTTTTCATTATTACCGTTGATACATACATTCGCCGACCACAGACGTTATTTGTGAAATATAGATACATAAATACTGCACAAACATAAAAAATGAAAAATTATTTCCTTTTATACATAGTCTACAACCATTCAGACAGTAATGAAACAATAATAATAATACTAATAATACAAATAAATGTTTATTTTTATTATTTTTTTATATCCTACCAATTTTGTAAATGTCTTGCCAGGAGACGTCACAAGAGCAAAGCTTTCAACTATAGTTTCGTACATCCTCCTTTTCAATTTTTTTTACGTCGGTTTATTCCACATAATGGAGTGTAACTACTTAATTGCCACCTTACCCTTTCCTATCCTGTTATGTATATCCTCGTTGCATTCACCTTTATCCGAAATGGTTGTCCCTAAATATTTGTATGAACAGCTACACTTTGCTATAGATCCATCATCCATAACAAGATTCCTTCATACACCTCCGACAACCAAGTATTCAGTCTCTGTAAAGATAATTTCGATGCCCCACTGCTCACATTCTTCTTTAAGCTTTCTTAACACGACAACCTTCTTCTTCCTCAGCGAAGATGACCTGATCGTCGGCGAAATTTAGGGAGAGCAGGGTGTCATCAGCTACTCTAATTCCCAAGTTTTTGCACTTCTTTTCCGTTTTTCAGTACCTGCTTCAAAAGTATTTTAAAGAGCGTGGGCTCTAAACAGCATCCTTGCCTCAGTCTTTAGGTAACCTTAAGTTTCTGAAATAGTAACTTCCCAGCTTTAACACTGTCTGAATACAGGTTACTAATACATTGTACATAACATGCACGAATGTTATGATTTTTCATTGCTTTCGACATCCTAGAAAGTGGTACACTGTCATATGCCTTCTGCAAGTCTACAAAAACCATGCGTGTCTCCAAATTCTGTGTTAGTATATCGTGAGTCACCTGTCTAATGCTGTAGATGCTTTAATTGCCTTTATTAAACACATTTGAAATCTGTTGAAACACTCCGCATCTCAAATCATTAACTTTAAAACATTTGCACTTCAGAGAACCATTTTCCTAAATAAATAATTATTTCACACAATAGTGTTCAGTGACTTCATATTTAAAACTAAGTACTAACCTATACAGGAAAATGGTTTTATTTTATCCTGAACGTGTTTTCATATCTACGCTTATTGTAGATATCAGATAAAAATGTCAACAGTTGTAAAGCTATACGCACTAAGTGTATTGCAGAGTTGGCAACATTTAAAAAGCATGAATTTTACTGATGTGGATGAAAATTCTCCGTATTTTACGTTCACCATGCAAAATGGTGAAACAATTAACAAAAATTAGTACAAGTGTAGATGTAGTTGATTTCCGGTATACTTGATCTATTTCCTTATTTGGTCTTCAGTGTATTTGTATCTTCCTTTACTAGAATGGGGCTGCTGCAGGCTGTATTCTCTGGTATCTTTTTGTCCTGTGAACTGAGACTAATACACGCGAGACTACAGTTGGGATTGCAACTGTGGCGCTTCTTTGCCTTATTCGCATACCAAAAGCCTACCTGAGATGAAAGCAATGACAACCCACAAGGTGTAGTACCTCCATAAAGAGGACCACGGGAACTGCTTTAAAATTAAAGCATATGAATCTCTGGTAGAGCAATACGGCAAGCAGACTACATTGCGCACGGGCAGTTCCTTACCCGAGAATTGTGCTCGTGCGAATGATATTTAGAGGACGATTTCCACTGCTCGTACAGATTAAAGAGACTCGTCACCAATGTGCATTTCACCCTGATCGTAATAGCACAGTGTAGAAATGTGTTCTCATTTTGTTTTTAGCATAAGACAGTAGAATGTTGTCTTTTACAGCGAACTGATCTGCAATTCAGGACTTCCTTCGCGATGTGGGAGAACGTAGAACTAAGTGAGTCTGCCTCTACTATTGTGAACTTAAGTGAAGAGGAACGCAGCAGGTGAGAAGTTCGACGATTCCCAATTCCAGACAACCATTACACCCTCTGTAGCAATCGTTTCTAACTAGAATCGCACATTACAAACCAGTTATGATTAACAAACTAATGAAGACTAAAGACAACAAGAAGGAACCCCATATACTGGTATGGACCAGAAACAGGCGTGGCACCGATATTGCCTCTCATTAAGAATTTCCTTCTGTCATGTTCCGGCAGTTTCCCTACGCCAATTACTTTTTCATTTGGCTTAGGCGTTATCTGCGAGGCACAATCAAGATGGTGATGACAATATGGGTCTAGTCGGCTTGTTTGTCAACCTTTATGACTAAGATGAGAGGGAGGAACTCCAGCCGGCCGCGGTGGTCTAGCGGTTCTGGCGCTGCAGTCCGGAACCGCGGGACTGCTACGGTCGCAGGTTCGAATCCTGCCTCGGGCATGGGTGTGTGTGATGTCCTTAGGTTAGTTAGGTTTAAGTAGTTCTAAGTTCTAGGGGACTTATGACCTAAGATGTTGAGTCCCATAGTGCTCAGAGCCATTTTTGGAGGAACTCCAATTGGTTGAGATAAGTGTTCGATTACAAGAGGTCAGTAATTCTCATGGTGACGATAGGATTGATCCGCTGAAGTAGAAAGTCATTACTTTTAGTGAATTATTTTATTGTTCCAAGCAACACATTTTTTAATTGAAATGCCAGATCAAAACCATTTTACAGACTGTCAGATGCTTTAATTAATCACTAGGAAGATCTTTATCAGAGGCGGGTGCTTTCACTGCCACTCGGTCTGCTAACTACCGGCCACTTGGCCTACATCATTAATCACAAACACTCTGAAACAATTCATTATCAATCAAGGGCCACTTGCCCTATAGTACAAGAGACGAGTACCAATAAGTAACTCGCTACTACTGTTCATGTTCACTGACATTCCTCTAACTTAATTCTTTGAGGAAGAGACAGACGATATGTGCTCAATGCAATTCCAATAAATATTGAAAATCAGGTTTCAGGTGCCGTGTGTCCACCAGAGTCCATCGCCCTCTTGTCGTAGGTCACTTGCTAGTGAATCTGCTTCAAAAATTCGATTATTTCCCTCTTAAATCAATATTTAGAGTTTTGTGAACAAAGTGGTAGTTAAATGAATCGATTCGGACATCGGGAGCATCTTTAAAAACAAATTTAAATATATGTCGGTATGCGACAACGACCGTATTTCAGCTGCGGTCGAATGTCAAATGGCGTCATTATTATTTGCGTTGGCCTAGAACCGCGAGACGCGGAAACAAACAAGGTTTCCCAGTACAACTGAAGGAAAGTAACAGAAAGTGTTTAATTTGTAATTACATAAGACGAAAAAACAGCTTTTCTCTGAGTTCCTTTAATCCATTTTTCGGTTTGTATTTCCGTCTTTGAGAGTGTTTTCCCCTGGGAAAGTAAGCGTGTATCAAGTTGAAATTGATGTCACGACTAAGGTCGGTGGTCGCTTGGCGGTCCCAAAGTGAGTAACAGACGACATGTACCTTTAAACTGAATTTCTCAAGGATCAAATTTTCTGACATATTTGTCTTATGCAAAAAAAATCTATTTTGAGCTAGAGGTCTGAATTTTTTTGTGATATTTCAGGCTACCATTTGGAGAAAAGTAGACTACAGACACCAGCTTACTATCACCAAGAGAAAACATATACCCTTATTAATTATAAAAAAAGTACCTTATTTTGATTGTCTAATTTATGTATTTATGGTATAAAAACTACTGATTGAAGTTATTTGATTGTAGTCTACTTTTTAGATAACAATGTCATAAATATGTGCACAAAGTTTTTAGCATCTAGGAAAAGTAGTTAATAAGTCTATAGAATACAAACTTAGACTGGCAGGAAAAATTTTAAATTACTTACCGAAATAAATGTTTATATAATAAAGTTTATATCGAAGCTATTCTGATTGTTCTTATACCAAAATCTTCATCCTCAAAATACTTTCATTGCCTGAAATTTCTTTGTACTCACAGTTCAGATTAGACCCTCATAAACTTTATGAAAATTATTACTGTTTTTCCTGACGTTCACTGGCAAGTTACCTTAAGCGTCTATTGCTCTAACAGGTGCTGCACACCGGCTGCTCGGATTGCTAGCTGAATCTCTATTCTCCTTTAATTTGCCCCTCTCTGAGCTTTTATTCCGTTCTACATTGATTGTAGAAGTTCACAGTCCTCTGCAATATCTGTCGGTAATATTATCTTGGAAGAGTACCACTGACGTCTATGACATTGATGCTCGTCTTCTTGACGAACCATCAAGAATAATCCTCACTGGCGCGTTTGGTTAGCTGCTTAGAATCAAACATCTTTCAGTTGCCTCAGGACTCGTTACGTCATCTTATTTGTTGCCCGTATGTTCCACGGGCCTGTAAGCCTATGTCTGCTTCAAGTTATGATCTAACATGTATTTCAACTTATTAAAATTTCCTGATCTGAGATATAATTAAAATTATAAACATTTTCTACGGCCGTGGCACTTCAGATTAATGAAAGCAATCACAATTCCAACGTTAGAGTAGTGCGTTAACACCAGCGACAGAGGACGGCTCCCGGAAAAATGGGTGAAACTCGATGAGCTGACGGCTAAAAAGCTCAATGAACACAATATTACTCTCTCATTTAGAAGAGCCCACCAGTTTGGAGCGCTGTTGACGCTGTATAACTACTGTCGTAAATCTTGACAGTGAAGGACTTTGTGTGGGCCAGTACATTGTATGGAATCAGCGCAGTAAGTTGAGGGTTGAGGTGGATACGTGACGCAGTGGCAGGAAGGTGTTAACGTATCAAGACGTGAAAGTTGCCTGTTTCGAATACGTTTGCAGAGGATAGTGTACCACTTGTAGCCACGTAAGATGGCGTAAGAAGTGTATTAGTGAAAAGATCCTAGCCGCCACTTGTAGCCACGTAAGATGGCGTAAGAAGTGTATTAGTGAAAAGATCCTAGCCGACGGCGACCAGAGACGAGTTTGACGCTTTTGCCAACGGTAGTCGGTTTGAAACCCGACTAGAATTAGTTGGGTATTTTGTGAGAGGACATTGCTCTCAGTGACATATAAAACAACACGGCTACAACTGAGCAAACTACACATGAACAGTAGCTGAATGTAGACATGTAGAATGGTCAGATGCGTCGCAGTTTTGCCTAATTTCGAATGCTGAAGGCGTAGAGTCCATCGGTGACCCAATGAAGCGTCTAATCCGCAGTTGGGAAGGATTATGTTAAAGACGGAGGTGGTTCTGTCACTTTTGAGAGTTTTTATCGCACCATTACCTGTGCCCACTCATTCAGGCTACCGTAACATCAGTCAGCGTGCTTATTTCAGTATTCGGGGAGACATAGTGTTGCAGTTTCTTATAAATATCCACAATGAGTAGGCTGTGGGCACTCCAGCCTTCCCACACAACGACAGCCGTGTTATTCATAGGGCTGCAAGCATACGTTCCTGATTTGGCGAACACTCGTGAGCCCTATAGCACCTCCGTTGGCCGGTTAAATCACTCGATCTTAATCCCGCAAAAGAGGTTTCGGACGAAGATGTTTCAGACTATTTGGAACAGTCTGTTAAACGTTGCAGTCAACATCTATGCAGTTTGGCCGCCGTACGGTATCTAATCATCAGTGAGTCGTTTCAGCTGGATATCGTATACAAGAAGAAACTTACTCTCTTCCTCGCCGAACTGAGACCGTTCTCTACGCTACAGATGGTGTTTCAAGGCGTACACGTGATGTCTCCTGGGTTGTCCAATTCATTCCTTCGATGTGTATTTACCGCATGCAGACAGGAAAAATAATTATTCACGTCAATTCCCTTTCTGTACGAGTACGTTTGCCCAAGGTGACTTTTTCAAAAACATCGTTCACAGAACAAGTTTACCGTGAGATAAGCTACGTAGTTAGTATTAGTTGTAAAGTGACAGAAAAATCCTAATTGAATTGTATCGCCTAAATCGTCACCTCCCTACCAACCCCGTCGTCTACTCTCTGTATGAATTTTGAGCCCTTTTAATTGTTTATCTAGAGCAAGTAAAGCAAAAACTAAGGTTACCCAAAATAAAATCTTTAATATTGACAAAACTTTTATTTCAGCCCAGCAACAAGGCTACAGTCGGAATCTTTTAAGTGTGTAAAGCTTTCGTAGACACAGAAACTTGTATGTATTGGAAGTATAAAGTAATTTGCGAACAGTTTAGGCAAATGCAAGAGTCTTCAGAAACGAGATTTTCAGCAAGTTAAAATCGACTATAAGAGCTAAGATATGAAAGTTTGCTTGCTCAATATCGAGTCCGCCTGTGAAGATTGGAGTAACACCAAACCCATGTCAGGAAGCTTAATTTGAGCCGTGGCTGCTGAAGATGTCCCTGAGGGCGTTGGAGTCCATCCTTTAGCTTGCATAAGCACGCTGTCAAACGAGATGTTTGGAACAGCTCCGGTGGAACTGGACCACAGCCATTATTTTTGGTGAGAATCTCTATTTGAAGCTCATAACGGTGTTGGCCGGTGATTCCTAGTTAACACCTGGTCGTGCTGGTATCATAGTGACATAACTACCGGTGTGTCTGTGAGCCTTTCGGATTAATGATTATTGATTAACTTGAAGCAAACTTACGTTGCGTATGTGGACGCTAATTTCGAAGTACGTTTAAATTTTTTGTCCGGTTTCACAGAGCTCTGCTTGATTGTACTTATTAGTTCTGAAAGTCCTAATTGAAGTGTTGTTGGAAGTTATTATCTTCAAATGCTATGTTGCAGAGGCCTGCTCACTGTGTGTTTATAATTAGAACGTCATTGTTTATCAGTGTCAAGCTGCTGTTCCCTTGAACTGAGACACGGTGATTGATGTGGTACCGGCGAGAAGCAGCTTGCATTCTATCCTATAGTGGTTGATTCTGCCTTCGATTATTTGTTTTCCTTTTAAGAGTTCTTCAAAACACATAATTTTGGTGTAGTGTACTGCTCAGATTTTAAGTTTCTCCTTTTCTTTATACTGACTGAATTTAACGTAGACAATAAAATTTGTTTTGAAATACTATCATATGAGTGCTATTTTCTGAAACTTCCTAGTTTATAGTTGCTGTGGCAAGATTCCATTTAAAATCAAATCCTAATATGGCGTCAGGTCATCCGGGACTTTGAGTGACTCGAATTTACGTGCACTGAACTTGAAGTTTGAGATAAACGATATGGATTTGAGACGTATTTTCTCCTTAAAGATTACTTTACTGAAAGTGCATCTAATTTAAAAGAAAAGTGAAATATTTATTATATTGTTAAAAATGTATACATAGAGCTTTCTATGTTTCAATTTTAGTAGTGTTTAAGTGCCAAATTTCCTTACATCTTATACGATTGAACTGTCAGCCGTACCTTATACGCCATTTAAAATGGATTCGCACTGATTAGAATTTGTCCAGCATATGTAAACAGTTGTACTATTGTGTACCGTGTCTGTATGATGCAACAAGAATCTGTGAGCAATATGTATATGGACATAGCCTCTTGCCAAGGTGCTTAATGTTTTTAAATATTTTAGCGATGACAGACCTTTCATGATGTTTTATTTTTATCCACTTGACATGTTGTGCGTGAAGTCAGTGTAAAATGAACATGTTCTACAACGAAAGATTTTAAGACCTGAAGCTGACTGCAAAATCTGTTGAACCCGGTTGTCTTAAATAAAAAAGTATTTTAAGCGATCTTGGCTGTTGAATTGTTTTTAACAATTAAACATATCGTCCTTCAGTTCTCTCAAAATGAGAAAAATCTATCTAGTTGTTGATATTCGATACTATGAAACACACTTCTTTTGATTTGTAACATCATCAGGGAATCGTCCTGTATAACGGAGTTTTTGACTGCCGTAAAGATAATTCCACAGGAACACTGGTAACTGGAGTAACGAACGTAATTAATCGTAGTTGCATTATTACTTTGTAAAGAGTCATTGGAGATCTAGGGTCCCTTACACCAAAATAAAGTATCCCTGAAGGACCAACGGAGTTTTGTCGGTGGATTTTGGTTTCACACATTAGATCTTGTGGTATGAAGAAACTTGCTCCGAACTTGAAATAGAATGTGTAGACGATTCACGTATGAAAGAATTAAGAGAAGCCCTCAACTCAACAGAAAACAGAAAAGGTGCTCGTATGGATGGTAAAACGCTGGACTGCTAAAATGTTCAAAAATGGTTCAAATGGCTCTGAGCACTATGGGACTTAACTGCTGAGTGCCTAGAACCGCTCGGCCACTCCGGCCGGCTGCTAAAATGTGGAGTCACCCTTACTTAATATGTGCTGGAGAGGGGGAGTTGTTCGAAAAGCATGCTCACAGGCAAAGGTGATATCACTATTTAAAAAAAGAGATGCAGCAGCTGCGAGAACTATAGAGGGATCAGCGTACTTGACATCGCATATAAAATTCATGCAAGAATAATGGAAATAATGGAAGAGATTCAAGGTTATAGCTGAGAATTTATAAAAACAAATATCGAAGAACAGAGATAAACCCATTTAGCGTTCACTGATTTTGTTAAGGCGTTCGACAAAGCTTGTACGGAGAAAACAGTGGAGTATTATGAGGAAATGAGGACATCGACAACACCTAATAAACGTTTTAAAAAGTGTGTAAAAAGACGCGACTGTAACAGAACCTACAGCGACAGACAAAGGAGTGAGACTTAGTGCAGCAGTTCACCCACACTTTTTAACATGTATTCAGATGACGCTATTATGAAATGGAAGGAGATTTTTAACGGGGGAACTAAGGTCAATAGTAATTTCCGCTCGAATTGTCTTTTATATGCAGACGACGCCACAGTGCTAGCGGATAATTTAACGTATATTTCGATGTCGCGATTCGGAAATGGAAGGAGATTTTTAACGCGAGAACTAAGGCCAATAGTAATTTCCGCTTGAATTGTCTTTTATATGCAGACGACGCCACACTGCTAGCGGATAATTTAACATGTATTTCGATGTCGTGATTCGAAAATGGAAGGAGATTTTTAACAGGAGAACTAAGGTCAATAGTAATTTCGGCCTGAATTGTCTTTTATATGCAGCGACACCTCACTGCTAGCGGATAATGAAGATGATCTGTAAAAGGGGAATATATTTATTAGGTAATGTTTGTGAGGAGTACCATTTGAAGATTTCAGAAATAAGGACAATATCAATGGCTTTCAAAGAGAAATATTCCTGTATGGACAAAAATTGTTATTAATAATAGAACAGGTGAAACATTTCAACTATGTAGATTGTGACGTCACGAATGAGTATGACCAAGACATAGAAAAGAAATTAGCAAAAGTTTGGGAATATCCGTAGAACAATAAACAGATGTCTAAAAACTAACAAGAGGGAAGAAACAATATTGAAATTGTACAAGACAATGGCTGTTCCAGTGCTTGTTTACGGAAGTGAATCGCGGCTTGTAAGAAAGCGTCAAGGAAGTCTCAGACAAGCAACGGAGATGAGGTTTTTAAGAGCTGTAAAGGGATGCACAAGAGCCGACAGATTTAGAAATTCGGATGTATTTAACATCCTCAATTAAAAAACAAGAAAATATAAGAAATTGGAATGAATATCTTGAAAGAATGAGTGGAGAAGCCTCTCAATATTGAAGCCAGTTGGGAGAAGAAGTCGCGGAACACAGAGGAAGCGATGGGTACTGCAACAGACGAAACAAGATTAGGCCACAAGCATGAAGTGAAGATGATGGTAACTGTGGATCCAAACGCTCAAGGACGACCGCAAGATCGACATTTGTGTTGGATTAGTGCGTAATATTACCACAGCGTGTGCTAAGAAGGCGTGTGACACCAGAGGGTATTGCCTCACGCGCTACCCTGCAAAAACAGCACGTGCGGTCTGTTGTCGGGACCCTTTGCGCTTGCCTTTGTGTAGGTCGCGGTGCGGCAGTTGGGACACGGCCGTTTCGCAGGGGCCGCCCAGGTGGTCGCGCGTCCAACGCCGCGCAGTTGCGTCGCCGACATTCCGCCGCGAACGGCCGGCCTGGCCTTTCACCCCGTTTGACTCCACGCGCGACAAGCCGGCGGACAAATTACGCAAATCGCCTGGCGACACCCGGGCGCCGTGTCGCCGGAGAGGAGTCGGAGGCAGTGGAAAGCATCGCCGGAGCAGGAAGGCCGCGCCGGCCGCCTCGTGTCGTAAGCGGCCGGGGAGGCGAGAAGCAGGCGCCAGGCGGGCCCCGGCGTATCGGGGATCGGGTGGCGACTGGTTGCTCCGCGGCCGCAGGCGCAGCCGCCACTCGCCATCCTTGGCGCTTGCGGTAACTCGGTGAATTAGGGTCAGACCGAGGAAAGACACCCCGGCGGCGACCTTACACATCCCCGTAAATCGAGCGCGAATATAGCGCCAACGAAGAACAACGCTCACGTTACTCGTCGCTGAGGCTCTGGATTTCTATTAACACGCACTTAAACCGCGTGCGTCTGAGGCAGACACCTACATGCACATGCGGGGAAGCAGGTTCCCCAGAACACGCTGTCTTTTTCTGCGGGCAATACGCGAACAATAGGCATACACTACACTTAGACTACACAGATGCAGACATAGATATACAGGGTGTTACAAAAAGGTACGGCTAAACTTTCAGGAAACATTCCTCACACACAATTGAAAAGATGTTATGTGGACATGTGTCCGGAAACGCTTAATTTCCGTGGTAGAGCTCATTTTAGTTTCGTCAGTATGTACTGTACTTCCTCGATTCATCGCCAGTTGGCCCAATTGAAGGAAGGTAATGTTGACTTCGGTGCTTGTGTTGACATGCGACTCATTGCTCTGCAGTACTAGCATCAAGCACATCAGTACGTAGCATCAACAGGTTAGTGTTCATCACCAACGTGGTTTTGCAGTCAGTGCAATGTTTACAAATGCGGAGTTGGCAGATGCCCATTTGATGTATGGATTAGCACGGGGCAATAGCCGTGGCGCGGTACGTTTGTATCGAGACAGATTTCCAGAACGAAGGTGTCCCGACAGGAAGACGTTCGAAACAATTGATCGGCGTCTTAGGGAGCACGGAACATTCCAGCCTATGACTCGCTACTGGGGAAGACCTAGAACGACGAGGACACCTGCAATGGACGAGGCAATTTTTCGTACAGTTGACGATAACCCTAATGTCAGCGTCAGAGAAGTTGCTGCTGTACAAGGTAACGTTGACCATGTCACTGTATGGAGATGGAGAGTGCTACGGGAGAACCAGTTGTTTCCGTACCAAGTACAGCGTGTGCAGGCGCTATCAACAGCTGATTGGCCTCCACGGATACACTTCTGCGAATGGTTCATCCAACAATGTGTCAACCCTCATTTCAGTGCAAATGTTCTCTTTACGGATGAGGCTTCATTCCAACGTGATCAAATTGTAAATTTTCACAACCAACATGCGTGGGCTGACGATTATCCGCACGCAATTGTGCAATCACGTACTCAACACAGATTTTCTGTGAACGTTTGGGCAGGCACTGTTGGTGATGTCTTGATTGGGCCCCATGTTCTTCCACCTACGCTCAATGGAACACGTTATGATGATTTCATACGGGATACTCGACCTGTGCTGCTAGAACATGTGCCTTTACAAGTACGACACAACATGCATGGAGCTCATGCACATTTCAGTCAAAGTGTTCGTACGCTTCTCAACAACAGATTTGGTGACAGATGGATTGGTAGAGGCGGACCAATTCCATGGCCTCCACGCTCTCCTGACCTCAACCCTCTTGACTTTCATTTACGGGGGCATTTGAAAGCTTTTGTCTACGCAACCCCGGTACCAAATGTAGAGACTCTTCGTGCTCGTATTGTGGACGGCTGTGATACAATACGCCATTCTACAGGGCTGCATCAGCGCATCAGGGATTCCATGCGACGGAGGGTGGATGCGTGTATCCTCGCTAACGGAGGACATTTTGAACATTTCCTGTAACAAAGTGTTTGAAGTCACGCTGGTACGTTCTGCTGCTGTGTGTTTCCATTCCATGATTAATGTGATTTGAAGAGAAGTAATAAAATGAGCTCTAACATGGAAAGTAAGCGTTTCCGGACACATGTCCACATAACATATTTTCTTTCTTTGTGTGTGAGGAATGTTTCCTGAAAGTTTGTCCGTACCTTTTTGTAACACCCTGTACAGACAGCAATAAGAGACGAAGAACAATGGGCACAATTAAACGCACTGACAAACAGTATTTCAAAAACAACACATTAAGAGTACATGCGGACACGACATTACAGTATGCCTATGTGCAGCGTAACAGAAATCTCCAGAGGATGGACAGCGATACCCATAGTGACAGCGAAGATAGTGACAATGAGGAGGAACAGGACGAGGCAGCTGTGATGTGACAGTAAATAAGCAAAAGTGCTGGCGATCTAGCCAAGAAAACACCAAATACTGTACATGGATGGGCACCTACAGTAGTTAACACGTAGGATTAGTAACAAATTATTTCTCTACTAATAACCATTTGTGTGCGTGTGTGTGACTGGCGGCTCGAAGAAACCATTCCGAGGTATTCACCGTCAGTCACATTCGCTGATGGTGCTAACAGATCTCTCCTCCATCCTATTTTCTTTCTATATTCTTCTTAGAAAACAACAAAATTTTATTTATATTTCAACCTTAAATTATTGTTATTTTGGAAAGTATCATTTTTGTAAATGTTGAAGATAAAACAAAAGAAAACTGTAAAAAGATGAAAAACGAAAATTGTATGATGTACGACCTGTTTTAAACATCAGCTAACAGGTCTTTAATTTGGCAATAAATAAATAAATAAATAAAATTTCTATTAGCAGTGATTAGGTATTAATAGTTGAGTAATTGAGTATATTTTCTTAACTTAATTTTTGTAGTGGTAGAGAATAATTGTAGTAGTTGGATTTACGTAGAATTTGCATACTTCTTTGTAAATATTTGTAAGTACCGGAAACAAATACGAGGGTCGTCCAATAACTAATACAACACCTTTTTCTCGGACAATCTCGGTTGAAAAAGTGTGGAATTTGTTGTGGGATGCCGTGCAATATTCTCGCTTCAGTCCGTATAATTTCCTGGAATTCCAACAGTTGGCGGCACTATACGCAGCCATCAAAATGGCGTCTGTAACGGAGATACGTTCTAAGCAGACAGCTGTCACTGAGTGTCTTTTCGTTGAAAACCAAAGCAACACTTCGCACCGGAAGCAAAACGGCAGTCCATGGGAGTGCTGCCACATGACCTCTCGTCTGATGAAAAAGTTCAAAGCCACATCCTCATCCGTCGTCAGTAAATTCATGGGGACGGCCTTCTAGGACTCTGAGAGGTTGTTTTGATTGATGTCCTCCTTCAAGGTGCAACGATCAGCTCTGAAGTGTATTGGAAATTAAAGTAACCATTTCAACCTGTTCATCGCTACAGAAATGCAGCCGAACTTCTCCTCGCAAGACCTCACACTAGTGTGTGCACCCGCGAGGACGCAAGTGTTCAGTGTTCTGTTCATTCTCATCCACCGCGCGATCCGGATCTCGCGCCTTCCATGTGTTTGATCCAATGAAGAATGCCCTCCGCGGGAAGCAGCACTTGGATGATGGGGAGGTTACGGATGCAGCAACACGTTAGCCCCGACATCGACCAGTAGAGTCATATCATGCAGTCTTATTGAACGGAGGTTATGTTGAAAAATAAGGTTTTGTAGCCAAAAGAGTGGGAAAAATATGGTGCATTGGAATCCTGAATAAAACCAAGCTTCTTTCAGAAAAAATTGTTGCCCTAATTACCGAATGTCCCTCGTAATTAATACATATCCACAAAAATTTGACTTTGTGGCCTATGTTAGATTTCTAGACAATGGGCTGCAATGTGAAGAGAAAATAAAATAAATAAATAAATTCCCATTCTCCGCGAAGCCTATCGGCTGCTGCCGAAATTAATTAAAGTTTTTCTAAGAATTTTCATTTGTTTGTAAAACAAGCCCAGTGGGAAATTCTTTAGCATACAATATTAATATCGCAGCTGAAACCCTCTCCGCTTGTGTATTTCCATCACTGGATTACAACAAAGTTTTGCCACCTAATGTCGTTGCACAACTTAAGATAAGGTCATAGCAGAAACAAGTAATTTTGTCTGCCGGTAATCCCCCAGCTACTAGGATCACACTTAACATCCTTGTTTCGACTCTAGCACGCTCACAAAAGGTGAGATATACACCTCCGGCCAATAAAATCCAACACAAAGAAGCACAAAGAACAACGAAATCTTACTTCTTGTGCGTATCCAACTTGCTAGTGAAACTACGTTCGTCGGTGCCTCCAAGCATTCGTTACATCGTGCGAAACCAATCTCGCGTTAGCGACCTAAATTCACACACTCTTCGTGATGTGGTGGTCACGAAACAAACTATGCCACTTGCTGGTCCTTGGATTCAATTGGAAACGTTTACTGTCGGAACCGGATTAATTCTCTGCTCCCCTACAGTATAAAATTCTAAGTTACAACCACAAAGTCAATAATTAACAGCTTGTGTAACAAGATCCGACAGGTTTAGCGCCAACAGCTCATACACCGCCTCCAGCTGGTCCCTAACCGCTGCCGCTGATAATATACGCATAACATATTAGCAATACAGTTCAAAGTCAATAAGAAAAAAGTCACACCAAAGCATTTCTTTAAAATTTGTACGCAACAAGAAATTTATTTTGTATCAATTAACCCTCGAGAGGTCTGTCACTGTTATCCGACACTGTTTCCCGCTAGGTAGTGGCTCCACGCTCTGAAACCCCATTTTCACCATTAAACAGCAATACTAGGAGAGAAAAACAGGAAATTGTCAACCAGAATTCGATGCCCACGCAGTGGAATGCACTTTGGGATGCTTTTTAAGCTTCTCGTACCGGAAAAGTAACCTCGTTTACTACAAAGGGTCATTACCTTCAGGCTTACAAAATAATAACCACACAAAAAATAAATCTGACCCAAAGGATCTACGAGTCTGCCTCGGTAGCTGGGCGGTCAGAGCAGCAGATTGCCGACCGAAAGGGCCCGGGTTCGATTTCTGACCAGGTCGAAGATTTTCTCCCTTCAGGGACTGGGTGATGTGTTGTCCTCAAGTTCGTATCGTCATAACTGACATGCCACTGTCGAAATGGCTGTATGGACACAACCCGAAGCCAATAAACGAAAAAACGGACACACACCTTGCGCCTGCAGCTACACGAGAGCTGACGGCCGACTCCTAGATTTCGCGAACTCCATACCGCTCCACGAAATTACGTGTATTTAATGTTTTTATTTTCTAGACAGTCCGAATAAGGAGCATAAAATCGGCGTTTTAGTTGGCAATACCCTGTTAATATTCCTGTGCGGTTGACAGTGGAATCTAGACTAAAGAAAAATCGAATCACATTCATAGGATCCGTCGACCTGGAAAAAGCATTCGACAAAGTCAAATGGTGCAAGATGTTTGAAATTCTGAGGAAAATAGGTGTAGGGAGAGGCGGGTAATACACATGTGCAAGATCAAAGAGGGAATAATAAGAGTGGAAGACAAAGAACGATGTGCCCGGATTAAAAAGGGTGTAAGACAGGGATGTAGTCTTTCGACCCCACTGTTCAATCAGTACGTTGAAGCAGCAGTGATGAAAATAAAAGAAAGCTTCAAAAGAGGAATTAAAATTCAGTCTGAAAGGATATCAATGATACTATTCCGTGCTGTCATTGCTATCCTGAGTGAAAGTGAAGAAGAATTACGTGATCTGCTGAATGGAATGAACAGTCTATGAGTACAGAATATGGATTAAGAGTAAATCGAAGAAAGTCGAAAGTAATGAGAAGTAGCAGAGGTGAGAACAGTGGGAAACTTGGCATCACAATTGGCGGTCACTAAGTAGATTAAATTAAGGAATTCTTCTAACTAGGCAGCAAAATATCCAGTGACAGATGAAGCAAGGAGGACATCAAAAGCAGACTAGCATAGGCAAAAATGGCCTTCGTGACCAAGAGAAGTCTGCTAGTATCAAACACAGACCCTAATTTGAAGAAGAAATTTCTGAGAATGTATGTTTGGAGCACAGAATTGTATGGTGTGAAACATGGACTGTGTGAAAACCGGAACAAAAGAGAATCGAAGTATCTGAGATGTGGTGTTACAGACCTATGTTGGAAATTAGGTGGACTGATAAGGAATGAGGAGACTGTGCGCAGAAAAATCGGAGAGGAAAGGAGTATATGGAAGACACTGAAAAGAAGAAGGGACAAGATGGTAGGACGTCTGTTAGGCATCGGGAAATAACTTCCATGGTACTACACTAAAGCTTTAGAGGGTAAAAACTGTAGAGGAAGACAGAGACTGGAATGCATCCAGCAAATAACTGAGAACGTAGGTCGTAACTGCCACTCTGAGATGAAGTGGTTGTCACAGGAGAGAACCAGAAGACTGACGACTCAAAGAAAGAAAAGAAAAAGGAAAAGGTGCTGAAAGCTGGTAGGACTTTAGGAACTTCTTATGCGATGGATGTTCGAAACATCGGCCGTGGCCAAGAGGAAACTACGCTCTCTGTATTCCAGTGACTTAGGCTCCGGTCACAACCCACCTATGAGGATTAGGGAAAGACCGGCCTATTGAAACTTTTTAATAAGTTTTTACTCAAACTGAAATAACTGAGAAGGTGAAACTCCTACGTTTTTACTTAAACTGCTGAATTCAACTGAACCTTCTTGAACTGCTGGGTGAAACTGAACCTACAGTCTCTTTGCTTGTTTTTATCATTTCACTGACCTACAGAATTCTCCATGACAAATATAACACAAACTTATTCTATTCTTTTATTGTCCACAAAATACAAACGCAACGCAATCTGACTGCAAATAGTTAACACAAAAGAATAGCTTTGAATTAGAAGAACCCTAACAATAACCCGTACTTTTCATAAGTCACTTACCTCACAGAAAAGTTTCATGATACGAACTACAGCAAATACAGCAAGCATACAGCCAGCTAAATAAAAAGATTCTAAATACTGTAAGCTCCAACTACTAATAACCGTGTAGTTAGCAAAGGGAAGATTTTGTTGCAGAGCAAACAATGTATTTAGAAGATTTTACCTTAATCATGTGACACCCAGTTGCAAAAGTTATATAATCATCAATAATTCCATTATCCAAACACTAGCAGATACATCAATCCTCATTTTACAAGCCATGTCCAACCAATACTAAATCTCCATGAAGGACACACGTCCAAATCGTCCGCTCGCGCTAACACTGCAAACCTCCATCACTGCTAACTATTAATTTCTAACTGCGAGTCCGTCCAACCACAGAATCTCTTAGCGAGGAGACACAGCGCAGTCAGTAATATTAATGCAGTCTATAGCGCTACCAACATACAAACAGGCTACTTACACTACCACCTTCAGCCTGAAGAAAAACCCCCTTCCCCTGCAGCCGGATACTGGCCCAGGCGACTACCAACCGATCAAGGCTAGCACATGTGGAAACTAAGAAAAACTATGCAACACAGAGGAAGATTAGAGTTTAACGTTCCGTCAACACCGACGCCATTAGAGGAGGGACATAAGCTCTGAATGTTTCAAGGATGCGGAAGGCAATTAGCCGTGCCCTTTGTTCGCCTGCTACGATTAATGGAAACCTACAAATACGTGCTGTAAGGTGATGCCTCCGAATTTTTTATTTGAAAACTCTTACAGCACTTTAAATAAAACAAACATTACTAACATTCTACATATTTATTCTTCATGTCTACGTATTTATTTCGTAGCATAGCCGTACTAGTGACGAATGCATTGGTTCAAATGGCTCTGAGCACTATGGGACTTAACTTCTCAGGTCATCAGTCCCCTAGAACTTAGAACTACTTAAACCTAACTAACCTAAGGACATCACACACAACCATGCCCGAGGCAGGATTCGAACCCGCGATCGTAGCGGTCGCGCGTTCCAGACTGTAGCGCCTAGAGCTGCTCGGCCACCGCGGCCGCCACGAAGGCATTTCTCCCAACGAGAGACCCGTTTGTTGTCACCGTAGATTGACTTTGTTGACGGAGCGACAACCTCACCTTTGCAAAAACAGACATAATGTCTTATGGGATAACAGCAATCAGTGATTTTATAATGTTACTTAAAATCCGTCTTGATTGCAAAATTTTTTTTTATTATTCATATGACCTGTTTCGGTTCATTCAGAACCATCTTCAGATCTGATATTTCAGTTACAGGAGTAACCCGTCCAAATCCAGCAACTTTCACATATGACGTAGCATGTGAAAGTTGCTGGATTTGGACGGGTTACTCCAGTAACTGAAATATCAGATCTGAAGATGGTTCTGAATGAACCGAAACCGGTCATATGAATAATAAAAAAATGTTTTGCAATCAAGACGGATTTTAAGTAACATTATAACCTCACATTTGTTTGCACAGTTTCATAGCTTCATCACCATCACAATGAAGTCCTCTAAAGTATTCTTTAGGTTTTGGAAACTGTTTCAAAGACGATCGATGGTAGTGAATCAAAGACGTCGCGCCGGCCAGAGTGGCTGAGCGGTTCTAGGCGCTACAGTCTGGAACCACGCGACCGCTACGCTCGCACGTTCGAATCCTCCTTCGGGCATGGATGTGTGTGATGTCCTTAGGTTAGTTAGGTTTAAGTAGTTGTAAATTCTAGGGGACTGATGACCTGAGAAGTTAAGTCCCATAGTGCTAAGAGCCATTTGAACCAATACTTCGCACTGTTGGAGACGTCACGCGCTGGTGTGTGGTATGGTGTTGTCATGTTGAAGTAGAGGATGCTGCGTGTGTGGACGAACTCATCGAATTCGTGCTTTCAGTTTTTCTGAGGGTCTCACAGTGCCATGCAGCGTTTGTGGTTGTTCCTTTTGGCATGAATTCCAAATTCACCACACTTCGAACATTCCAGGATAGTGTGAGCATGATTTTGCCTGCTGATGGCATGGTCTTCAACATTTTTGGTGTCGGTGATCCCTTTGGGCAGAAACCCATTGATGCTCTCTTGTTTTCGGTATCAAAGTGGTGAACACAGCTCTCATCACCTGTCACAATGTTGTTAAGGAACCCATCACCCACACGCTCCAAAAGACAAAAGAAATTTTTAACAGCTGTCCAACAGTGCGCTGTTCCTCATGCACCAATGTAGCTACGTTACTCACAACCATGTTATACGCTTCGAAGCGCAAGTCACCGTAGCTGCGTCAAATCTGAAGAATTCCACCCGGCGAACGGTCTACAAGGAAGGCCGTAGTCACATGACATTTACATTTTATGTTATACGCTATAGTTCGGGGCACTCTGGCGGCAGAGCGTTGCAAAATGCACCAGCGGGAAAAGTCGACAAAGTAGAATGCATGAAAACAAGATCGTAGCAATGCTTTTCATTATTTATCGAAAAAGTTTTTGCTTGGACTGTGTAATTTAAATGTTCTTTGCAAAGAACTGAAAATTAAAATGTAACTTAACCGCGCAGAAGTAGGAGTTCAGTTAATGTGATTACTGTTTATATGACCCAAAAAAGTGCGTAATTTATCTGAACTCCTGGGTTTAAGTAGCCTCTACATACGGTAAATTCATAATACTTGAATATCACAATCGTCATAGATTCGTAGAGATGAAAGCAAAAAATTTTGGAACTCGAGGAGCTGCTCAGCGCCGTCAATTGCTGTTAAACTCTATAGATATCTATAACTTAAACTCTTGTTATTCAAGATTTGCGCTAGACAAGCCGGAGACCACTTAGCTAAGTGCAGTGTAGTGTCCTCAAGTGAATATTGGAAGCTGGCTTCCGATTGAGCAAAAGCTTTACTATTTAAAGACAGTTCCTTTGAAATGCCATCTAATTAGTTGCAACTGGATCCTGCGCTGTCTAGAACTGGCAATTAGTCTTCACTGAAGCCGAGTGTCTATGCGTCTACGTGTAGATTCTTACACACTCCAGCAGTCTTAAAGAAATTATGTTTTCTTACCTTTTAAGACAAGCTACAGATCTGAACCTTTGACTTCCATCTAACAACATTTACTTTCTTTTTTACTACACAGACTTGCGCCGTAGTGTTTAATTAATAAACTTATAGTCGTGAGAGCTCAGTAATTTTTTCGCATCAGAGGTGAAGTCGAAGAATAATACAAAGTTTATCGCAGTAGATAAAATTCTGCTGACGTTTAATTTCATTTTCTCTTTCTTATTGAACGTATCGTAATCACGCAAATAAATACGTGCCAGACGCATAGCTAATCGCCAGCGACACATCCACACACACACACACACATACACACACACACACACACACAATTGAGCTATTACAGTGACATCTAATACCTCAAGCGATGCTGAGAACAGAATAAAAAATTCAGAGGTATTACTTCTCAACACGCTCACACGTATGTGGATATATTGCAGTAGGAATAATATGTGATAAACTTTGAACGTGATTTGGGGTTTACAGGGTGCGCAACACAGTACAAAAAGTTATCACCTCTGGCTTCGTCAAAAGAACTATCCCAGCTGGACGTAGTCTCAGAAGGAGTTTGTATGACACATTCGGGTACGTGATTCCATGTCGCTTTAGTTCTACGCCAGAGTTCACCAGTGGTAGTGCGGGCCAATGGTGGTGTGCAAGGCTCTCGGCAATACTATAAGCAGAACATCAGATGTTTTCAGTGGGAGACAAACCTGGAGAACATGCTGTTTAGGGCAACAGGAGAACCCTCTATATGAGAAGTTTCACGGCAGCACGAAAGGTGAGCGGTCTTGCATTATCTTGCAAAAAGATAAGATTCTGTAAACATCGAAGGGAGGGGGTAGCCAACGTCCATACCGCGTCAGCAATTTAACGGCTGATTTTAAAATTATCGCCTACGCGAACCAGAGGTGTTCGTGCTAGTGATCACAATGCCACGCCGAACTGTCATTTCAGGTGTAGGACCCCGTGTGACGATGACTAATTCAACCTAGCAACGTTCGCTCCACTTTGAGTCTCCCCACACGGGTAAGTCCCTCCTGATGCCGTGTGCAGAACCGGGAATAGCCTCAAAGGAAGACGTTGTGCCACTCCTATGTCAGGGGGTGTCGTTCGCATGCCTCTAGATTAGATTAGATTAGTGCTTGTTCCATGGATCATGAATATGACACTTCGTAATGATGTGGAACGTGTCAGCTTAATAAAAGGTGTCTATACAAGATATTACATTAAACAAAATATTACATGACACTTAATTTTTTTTTGTGGGGGCTGGGGAAATTACCCACTTACTATATCCAATAATTCATCTAATGAGTAGAAGGAGTTGCCATTAAGAAATTCTTCTAATTTCCTTTTAAATGCTATATGGCTATCTGTCAGACTTTTGATGCTATTAGGTAAGTGACCAAAGACTTTTGTGGCAGCATAATTTACCCCCTTCTGAGCCAAACCTTGAGTAGTGAAGATCATCCTCTCTCCTAGCGTTGTAGCCATGTACACTGCTATTACTTTGAATTCGTTCGGATTGTTAGTAACAAATTTCATAAGTGAATATATATATTGTGAGGCTACAGTGAAGGTCTGCCACCACGTCAAGGGAAGCTATAATCGCTGTGCTGGAAGTCCATCGCGTTCTTATACGGCAGAGAGAACATTATATCAGCCGTCTCGAGCGCTAGTCGTCCTCAGCTTTTGACATTCTGCATGATGTTCAGTATGGCCCTCCTGAAAACATCGGTTCCACATTTGCGTGACACTCGTGGAATCACGACGAATGGGAGCAGCAGTATCGAGATACGATAAAGTGTACATAGGCACAATCCTGCAGCTGTCGAATTTCAACATATGCGGGGAGACGTTTCTCTTCTTTTTTTGGGTGGGGGTGGGGGGGGGGGGGTTCACCAGTCTTGTGACTGGTTTGATGTGGCCCGCCACGAATTCCTCTCCTGTGTCAATGTCTTCATCTCAGAATAGCACTTGCAACCTACGTCTTCAATTATTTTCTGGATGTATTCCAATCTCTGTTTTCCTCTACGGCTCCCTCTAGTACCATGGAAGTCATTCCCTGATGTCTTAACTGATGTCCTGTCCCTTCTCCTTGTCAGTGTTTTCCATATATTCTTTTCCTCTCCATTTCTGCAGAGAACCTCCTGATTCCTCACCTTATCAGTCCACCTCATTTTCAACATCCGTCTGTAGCACCAAGTCTCAAACGCTTCGACTCTCTTCTGTTCTGGTTTACACACAGTCCATGTTTAAATAACATAAAATGCTATTCTCCAGACGTACATTCTCAGAAATTTCTTCCTCAAATTAAGGCCTGTGTTTGATACTAGTAGACTTCTCTCGGCAAGGAAGCTCTTTTTACCAGTGCTGGTCTGCTTTTGATGTCCTCCTTGCCCCGTCTGTCACTGGTTCTTTTACTGCCTTAACTTCGTCTACTTCGTGGCCATCAATCCTATGTTAAAGTTCTCTGTGTTTTCATTTCTGCTACTTCTCAGTACTTTCGTCTTCCTTCGATTTACTCTCAGTCCATGTTCTGTACTCATTAGATTGTACATTCCATTCAGTAGATCATGTGATTCTTTTTCACTTTCACTCAAGATAGCAGTGTCATCAGCGAGTCGTATCATTGATATCTTTCCACGTTGAATATAATTCCACTCCTGAAACTTTATTTTATTTCTGTCATTGCTTCTTCGATGTACAAATTGAGCAGAAGGGGCAAAAAACTACATCCGTATCTTACACCCTGTTCAATACGAGCGCTTCGTTCTTGGTACTCTTATTATTCCCTCCTGGCTCTTGTACATACTGTATATTACCTGTCTATAGCTTACCCTTACTTTTTCAGAATTTCGAACATCTTGCACCATTTTACATTGTCGAACGTTTTTTCCAGGTCGACAAATCCTATGAACGTGTGTTGATTTTTATTTAGTCATGCTTCCATTACTAACAGCAACCTCAGAATTGCTTCTCTCGTGCCTTTACTTTTCCTAAAGCCAAACTGATCGTCATCTAGCGCATCCCGAATTTTCTTTTCCATTCTTCTATATATTAATCTTGTAAGCAACTTGGATATGTGAGCTGTTAAGCTGATTGTGCGATAATTGTCGCACTTGTCAGCTCTTGCCGTCTTCGGAAGAGTGTGGATGATGCTTTTCCGGAAGTCAAATGCTATGTCGCCAGACTCATACATTCTGCACACCAACGGGAATAATCGTTTTGGTGCCACTTCCCCCAATCATTTTAGAAATTCTGATGGAATGTTATGTATCCCTTCTGCCTTATTCGGCCTTAAGTCCTCCAAAGCTCCTTCAAATTCTGATTTTTATACTGGACCCCCTATCTCTTCTAAATCGACTCCTGTTTTTTTCTTCTATCACATCAGACAAATCTTCCCCCTCATAGAGGCTTCCAATGTATTCTTTCCACCTATCCGCTCTCTCCTCTGCATATAACAGTGGAATTCCCGTTGCACTCTTAATGTTACCAGCCTTGCTCTTAATGTCACCGAAGTTTGTTTTGAATTTTCTATATGCTGAGTCTGTCATTCCGACAGTCATTTCTTTTTCGATTTCTTCAGATTTTTCCTGCAGGTATTTCGTCTTAACTTCGCTGTACTTTCTATTTATTTCATTCCTCAGTGACTTATATTTCTGTGTTCCTGAATTTTCGGGAACATTTTTGTACTTCCTCCTTTCATGGACCAACTGATGTATTTCTTCGGTTACCCCTTGTTTCTTCGCAGCTACCTTCTTTGTACCTATGTTTTTCTTTCCAACTTCTGTGATTGCCCTTTTTAGAGACGTCCATTCCTCTTCCGCTGTACTGCCTACTGAGCTATTCCTTATTGCAGTATCTATAGTCTTACAGAGCTTCAAGTGTATCTCGTCATCTCTAGCTGTACTGCCTACTGAGCTATTCCTTATTGCAGTATCTATAGTCTTACAGAGCTTCAAGTGTATCTCGTCATCTCTTAGTAGTCGTACTCTTGTATACCACTTCTTTGTGTATTGATTCTTCCTGACTAATCTCTTGAACTTCAGCCTACACTCTATTATAACTACATTGTGCTCTGAGTCTATATCTGCTCCGGGATACGACTTACAATCCAGTATCTGATTTCGGATTCTCTGTCTGGTCCCTGATGTAATCTAACTGAAATCTTGCCGTGTGGCCCGGTATTTTCTAAGTATACCTGCTCCTCTTGTGATTCTTGAACAGAGTATTCGCTATTACTGGCTGAAATTTATTATAGAACTCAATTAGTCTCTCTCCTTCTCTTCTCAAATTCCTTGTCCCAAGTCCATATTTTCCTGTAACCTTGTCTTCCATTCCTTCCCCTACAACTGCATTCCAGTCCCCCATGACTTAGATTTTCATCTCCCTCTATGTACGGTATAACTCTTTCATTATCCTCGTATACTTTCTGTATCTCTTCATCTTCAGCTTACGTTGTCGATATGTATACCTGAACTATCGTTGTCTATGTTGGTTTGCTGTCGATTCTGATAGAAAATCCGTACACCAAAGTGTTGACAGTAACACACTGTTTGCCCTACCGTCATATTCCTACCTTCCGTTCGTAGTTTGTGGTTTAAAGACTGCTGGTTGATGGTAAGCCCTCGGCACACCCGAACGCCAGGAGCCAGATCTTGTAGCAACTTGTCCCAATATGCAACATTGTTTAACGGTTCAACGTTAACTTCAAGATTACTCAAAACCTCGTACGGTACACTTCTCCTGCTCCCTATACCCTTCGATTTCGTGATCAAAGTCGACAGAAATACTCCTAGACCACGGATGCAACCTTACGTTAGGCGTAACACAATCATCTTACAAACAAGTCAACGTTTAAATGAAATTCTAAATGAGAAACCTTTGCATCATCTTCCCATTCAGATACAATGTACATGGCGTTTCTTGTACCTATTTCGTGGTTTTGCACTAATATGCTAATCATATCCAAGTTTATTGTACAGTTCATTCCACTTTACTGTTTGTTCCTTGGCAGCTTAATAGTATTGCAATTTTAATTGCCAGTGGAGTACAATGAGTACCTCTGTCAGTTCCATACCTAGTTGAAGCTGCAAACAACGCATCCTGCGTTCGACTGTAACTTGAACCAATTACAAGACGAACATATCAGAATATCAGGGAAAAGATAAGGTCAAAGCGTTTCACATCAAAACAGCTTCAACTGAAAAAGTCGAGATTACCGAGATCACATTGCAGGGTCCATTTGTCGTTTACAGGTAACTCAGTTCGTATTAAACTGAATAACACTGAATTGTACTGTTCCGTTGTAGAAAAGTGTAAGGCGAAAATTAAGTTCAGCCATTCAGATGGCACTGTCAGTGAAGAAGTAACTTACGCAGGTCTCGGTATAAGGACAGTAAGTGTGCTTGACCTTCGCTTTGAAAATACAGCCTAAAGATATAAAATAAGTCATTAATCCATATGGTAGTCTAATCTCGAATGACTGCTGAAAAGTGATCACCACCCCTTATGTTTCCAGTTCTGAACGGTGACAGACAAACTAAAACAGAGCATACAAGATCCCACGTAAATATTTACGGTTACCAGCCACTGACAATATTAGACGGTCAACGGAGGACTTATGTCACAAGCAGTCCTACCGAGCGTATTCGTGCAGGGTGTACCAGACGGGTTGCCTAACGCGGAGGCTGGAAGCGCAGCCGTCACATTTGTTCCTAGACTATTAGAGACGAAGACCGCGGATTGGAATTAAACTTCTGTGTTGTAAGTGGTACTCGAACGATAGGAGCGTAGGTCACACTGTAGGCGGTTAAACGACAAGTACAAGGGATATAAATGAGCTAACAACTTATACACTTAACGAAAGACATAAAACTTCCTGCAAATGTGTTTCTAGACCTGTAGAAAGACAAACAGTGATCTGCGGCATTGCTCCTCCAAAGCGATTGTCCGATAATTATCATCATGACAACAAAACAGGAATGTTAAATACTGGAGTCCAAAAAACCCGGAGGCCCAGAAAATGTCAAATTAAGTTCACAGGCACATTAAAGTAAAACAGGAATAAAAGGAAGAAAGCAGCTAAGTGGACAACAACGGTACACAGCCAAGGAAGAAATTCAAAGAAGAAGAAAGCGACAAAGTGACATACGGGAGGAAAGAGCGTCAAGTGCCATTACTTCCCTGGCCTGCAATGTTGCACACAGAACAGCGCATGAAACGTAATGGTTCCGCCGCAGCTTCTCTTCCCACTCCGTCTGCAGCAACAGGTGGTGTTTTTGCGGATTTGTATACGGGTGTTAAAGAAAAGTATTCTGTGTTTTGAAAGGTGGCAGTACGGGGCAATACAAGAAAAAATTGTCCAGAGAACATGGGCTCTAAAATGAGGACCGTAAAAGCTGTGATGACTCGTTCATCTTCACTGTTGTGAGACACACCTCTTCTAGTGTAAGCTCTTTGCTGTTAAAAAATAACTGCAGAATGCGGTAAACAAAGGAGAACACATTATTCTGCGACTGTGAAAAAGCAGAGCTTCTAATGTAATCTGCTTGCTGTTCCATACGACCTGTACTTGTGATCCATCGCTAAAGGAGATGCTTAATATGGTTTTAGTTCATAATAAGGCAAGATTCTGTCCCATGCCTTAGGGAATCACGCGTTCTCTGAAAAATTCCAGGTTGGTCGTGGATGCGTTGATCATGGCACGTTCCTCTAGTGTACAGCATTAAAGTGGCTTGGACACACCAAAGATTTGAGGTGTCCCCATAACGTTATGGCATTAAGATCGGGGGAACTAATTGGACAATGCACTGGGCCTCTCCAGCCAATCCAATATTCTTTACATCTCTGTGTCAGATGTTCTCGGATATTTCGGAGAAAATGGGCTGGTGATCCACCACGTATCAATCACAGCTTCGGCCATTGTTGGAATGGTATGTACGTCCGACAGCCGGACAATAACAGAGGACTGTATCGTCCTTTGTTTACGCATTCTGTAGGTCATTCGAATTAGCAAAGAAGTTGCAGTAGAAGAGATGTCACAGCAGCGAAGATGAACATGTGCTCACAACTCTCAAGATATGCCTTTTTGAAGACCATGTTTTCTGACATTTTTGTCTTGTTTTGGTCCAAACTATTACCTCTCAAAATATGAAATATTTTAATACCCTTCAGATCGTATTGTATAAAGGTTGAGCACAAGTACTACAAGTATTCTTTTCGGTTTAAAAAATTGCGTGTTTTTAGTGACGCTTTTAAAGAATTTACTCAGTTAAGTACAAGAAAAAGACGTTAAGGAAGATCATATCAATACCAAAAATGGTTTAAGCGAACTCTAGCTACAACAGTTGCATTTTTCCTTAACATACATTACTTCTAATTTGTCTCAAGAAGGTGATGATTTAAAGATTTTTAAGCATTTTTGAATAGCCAACATTTGGCACAACAGCTGTAAGTAAGTTTACTTAATTATCGATTTCGGTCAAACAACAGACCACCCACAGGTGCAATGAAAAAGGCCATAATTAGGCACAATGTTCACAAACCAAAAACAGTCTGGAGACAGGTCGGTCCGAAACGGTATGAAAATCCTGTAAGCGTGTTACAGGGTAAGTCGTACTGAGAAACAATTGTCAAGAAAAATTTCGACGCTTTTCGCTGTTTCCGAGTTAATTGGGATTGAAGCTACCCAATCAGACCGTTGCTGGCGCAGATTCAAGGATCCCACAAAATGCAACTGAGGAGTGTTTGTGGGAAACGGTATAAGTGCCAAACGGTATTTTTTCCAGGATGTTATGTAATGTTTGTAATGTTTGTTTGCCATTAATATCGGTTTTACTTGATTATATATATATAAATATACAAAATAGTGAAAAGGAGAACTTCCGAAATAACAGATATGGAGAAAGGGGATAATTAATTACAATTGTCTGCTTAATTCAGTTACCTCACTGACAAATTTTTCTGTAAGACATGTGGTATTTGTTATCCATGTAAGGAATCATAGACAGAAAATATTTCTTTTTTTCGGCAGTTGTTTGAGGTGATGAAATTAACTGAGAAAGATCCTCCAGACGTGTCACGTTTTGCATTGCATAACCTTTTCTGAAGATTGAATAAGCAGCCCATTCCTTAGTTTCAATGAAAGTTTTCTTGATCAGAATTTTGTTGGAATTACTCACTTCGATTGAAGAGATTTGGGTCAGCTTGAGTTTGGATGAATTGATAAACACATCTTCCAGTGCACTCATACAAAAAAGGCTAATAATAACATTTCTTTCTATTCATTCGAGTGTTACTTACATTTATGCTTGCATTTGCATGTTACCTGCAATAAAATAATATAAATATAATACAAAAAATGAAATATTCGTACACATTTTTCACTATTACAACTTTTGAAAGCTTAATTCGTAATAAAAACATGAAGGAATGTGGTTCACAAAAGTATTTTGATGTTATAAAGATGATACATACCTATCGTACTGGAAGTTTTGCTGGTTTGTTTATCCCAGTTGGTGCACTGAAAACCTTTCCATGAAATTTCAAGTCATTCCTAGCAGCTGCTTCCTTCGTAACAATATTACACTCTGTACTTAGGCCCATCTTAATGTAGTAAGGTAATAACTAACGAACTGAAGCAAGTAAATTTATATGTTAATTGGTAAAGCACAGAAAACAGACCTCTGCACTAACAATCAGTGTAGATGGCACTTATATCGATCTCCATGGTTAGTGTAGTGGAGATACTCCAGGTGTCATCTTTGGACAAGCCTTTGAACAAAATGAGAATGGTCTGGCACTTGTATTGTTTCCTACAGTAGTAGCAGCAGTACACAGAACAATTACAGCGCAAAAATCTAAAAATAAGGTATCTTGGCACTTATACCGTGTCCCACAAACAGTCCTCAATTAGTGCGAGTTGTTCTGATAGAGTAGACGATAGCGCACGAGACTATTCAGCCTTTAGCTCGGTTTCTGTGCTTATTACCGTCCCATGCACAATTTTTGTATTGCACTCTTGTTCGGTTTTAGGAAACAATACGGAAAACAGGTTTGGGGACACCGTCTGTGGCGGGCTGCTTAATTTTGAACGCGCTACAACCTGATTAGCTAACTTCAGTGATAATTAACTTGGGAACAGCAAAACGTACAGAATTTTTTCTTAACAGCTATTTCTTAGCACAGCCTAACCTGCAACACCCTTACAAGCTTCTCAGTGTTGCTGACCATCCTGTATATAAGTAAAACATTCGGCACATGGCGTATTCTTACAAAAGGAACATGAACATGAACCCAGTGCCATTTACATTTATAAGAACGTTGTACAGTAATTGTATCAAAATTATAGAATTGAACAATATCTGACTTATACATAAGGCAAAATGATGAAACGGCGAAGTACGGGGCCATATTGAAGTGGTGTACTCCCTTGCGTCACAAAAACACCACAGAAGGTGCGATGACTAGCCTTTCACTAGGCTACTGCAACTGCACGTATATGTATAGGGACCGATGACCTCAGCACTTGGGTTCCATAAGACATTACCACAAATTTCCAAAATTTCCAATTTATATCTATAATTTTGTGCACACCGACTACTAATCGTAGTTAGAAGGAGGCTGTGGTTCAAATGGTTCAAATGGCTCTGAGCACTATGGGACTCAACATCTGAGGTCATAAGTCCCCTAGAACTTAGAACTACTTAAACCTAACTAACCTAAGGACATCACACACACCCATGCCCGAGGCAGGATTCGAACCTGCGACCGTAGCAGAAGGAGGCTGTGCCTCACACTTTGGTAAGACGTAAGCATTCTCCTGATTTGTCCCTCAGCGACGTATTGTATCAACTTTCCAGGATAGATTAATTCGTCGAAAGAACTCCAGTGTTCTCAATTTGATCATAACGTTTTACTACAGAGCTACCTAACTTCTGAAGTTCAAAAATGGTTCAAATGGCTCTGAGCACTATGGGACTCAACATCTGTGGTCATCAGTCCCCTAGAACTTAGAACTACTTAAACCTAACTAACCTAAGGACATCACACACATTCATGCCCGAGGCAGGATTCGAACCTGCGACCGTAGCGGTCACGCGGTTCCAGACTGAGGCGCCTAGTGCAGCACGGCCACACCGGCCGGCCTAACTTCTGAAGTAACTGGAAGTCGAGTATGATACCGTTTTACACAAATAAGACATCCAGGCTGAGGCCTATTTTAGTATATTCAAGTTGTACAGGAATATCAGAATATAGAATCACAAGAACTTAAATCCCATGAACGCCGTGCCCACGGATGAGCCAGAGAAGGAACCTGAGATGTGGGAATAGCAGCTGTGGGGAGTAGAGTCAGTGGAGAATCGTAGCTTATTCTACAATAAGGATCAATAAACTGATAAAATGGCAGGCTCAGCGTTTCTGAATGGTTGGCAGAGGTATTATTTCATATCACTGCATTTTAATGTATTTCATCTTCATAGATTCATTAATTTAATTTCAAGTCATTAAATGTCTCTTAACATATAGGATAATTTAGAATTGTGGCAAGAAAATGTAGGGGGTGATCCAAGGATATTTTCTGAATATTTTGAGGTTAGAGGCCGTGGTCTCCAGGGGTCATTACAGAGGAATAGCATTTCGTTTGGTTTCGTACCTCCATTTGCCATTGTGTGTACACTGTATTGGAAAAATCTACATACTAGCGCGAATGTCAACAGTTTGCGTTTTGTGTCTTGTTTGGAAACAAAGTTATTCCATTCACTTACGGTACCTGCAGCTGGCAAGAGTAATGCCCACTTCACTCTTCGCACTCAAGCATGTTTTCCGTAGGTCTCGGCCCTCTCTTGGATGGTTTTCCGGGAGAGTTAGTTGTTTCTTAGCAATGGTACACAGTATTATTGAGAGGTTTCCCCATGAAGAGTTGACCGATATGCACCTAGTGTATGGGCTCACTGAATGCAATGGAACAACTCTATGCTGAGCCGCTACCACAGCGACGAGAACCACATCGCAGTATAGACGGTGTTGAATTGCTCAGTGTTTTGTAATGTGATTTTCCGTGATAATACACTGTCTGATAAAAAACTGAAACACTCTGGGACCTGATTTCCCAGGACAGAGTGGATGAGGTTCTGGAAACGGGCCAAGATCAATCACTGTTAGTTGCACAAGAACACACACAACTTTATTCCTCGAAAACCAATGCACTGTTTACTCTTTAAAACAACAAGGATCAATTCACGGCTGACGGCCCAAGTAACTTCTCAATAATAAAGTTTAAATTATTACTTTGAAACATAGAGATTTAGAGAAACGGTTCAAGGCCTTACTTATGTAAAATTAAAATATCCTTAAATAATTCCTTTTAAGACACAAGGCTTTAGACAAACGGCTGAAGGCCTTACTTAAGTAAAATAAAAATATCTTCTCGGCTAAAGGCCCGAATAATATTTCAGATCAACAAAGGATATTCTTTATCTTTAAGAGGCAAGCATTTACCGATTTCGGCTAAAAGCCATAAGGACAATTTAAATTAATTTCTCGGGTGAAAGCCTAATAATATTTCAACATAATAAAAGGGAACCTTTAAAGACAAGTATTTACACAGTACAACAGAAAACTGTCTTAAGAAAACTTGAAATATATAGACGGCTGAAGGCCCAAACAATTACTAAAAATAAAGACAAACCTTAAGATAAGCATTTACACAGTACGGCTGAAGGCCATTTTAAGATTTCCAGATAATTAAAGAGAAACATTACAGACAGAAATTTACACATTACGGGCTGAAAGCCACAGATTTTAAAACAAATGCGGCTGAAGGCCTAAATACACAGCAAACAAGAATTTTAAATAAAACACGGCTGAAGGTTCAAATGGCTCTGAGCACTATGGGACTCAACTGCTGTGGTCATAAGTCCCCTAGAACTTAGAACTACTTAAACCTAACTAACCTAAGGACAGCACACAACACCCAGCCATCACGAGGCAGAGAAAATCCCTGACCCCGCCGGGAATCGAACCCGGGAACCCGGGCGTGGGAAGCGAGAACGCTACCGCACGACCACGAGATGCGGGCCACGGCTGAAGACCTAATCTTAAAATCTTCACATAAGGTTCGGCTGAAGGCCATATACTGAACATAGAACAGACAAAATCAATACACGGCTGTAGGCCTGGCACAGTACTTGCGACATAAGAAAATCACAATCACAACCAGCAGAACAGTGGTGCTCAGCAGTGTTCCAAGGGTCGGCCTGGGGAAGAAACTCTAACAACAGTTTAGATGAGACGGGCAGCCAGGCGTAACACTAAATAATAGGGTGGCAGCACGAGCTACGGAAGGCTAAAGAACCAACAAACAACCCAACCAATTCCCTTCCATCCGGCCAACGGCACGACAACCGAAAATATCAGCGAGGACGAAGAGCGCAGCAGCACTACATCTTGATAACTGGCGTCTAAACACAGTCAAGGCCAATAACCACTCAAAGAAAAAGGGAGAACAACATAAAAGTTGTCGAACTACACGTCATGTCGGACAGCATCAAGACGGCGAGGAAACACACACTCGCTGCTCTGTCGCAACCGACCGACAACCCTAGTCCAGTACGCAGACAGCATTCATCCGCTCAGTGGAAATCACAGAAGCTACACACAGTCCCACGTAAACACTTGCACCAAGAACTCCGACAATCCTAAAACCAATCACTATGGAACAATAAGAAGAAATGACAAGTCACACACACACATGTGGTGTCACCGCCAGACACCGCACTTGCTAGGTGGTAGCCTTTAAATCGGCCGCGGTCCGTTAGTATACGTCGGACCCGCGTGTCGCCACTATCAGTGATTGCAGACCGAGCGCCGCCACACGGCAGGTCTAGACAGACTTCCTAGCACTCGCCCCAGTGGTACAACCGACTTTGCTAGCGATGGTTCACTGAAAAAATACGCTCTCATTTGCCGAGACGATAGTTAGCATAGCCTTCAGCTACGTCATTTGCTACGACCTAGCAAGGCGCCATGTTCAGTTACTATTGATATTGTAAATAATGTACAGTCAAGAGCGACGTTCACCAATTATGGATTAAAGTTAAGTATTCCAGCAGCTACGTACGTTTTTTGCTAAAGTCTAATTTCCTTGACCTGTTCCAGACCTCACGCCAGCCTGCGTGAGCTAAAACGCGTGCCTTTCGGCTTCCTATCATACCGGTGTTGGCTCTCCTGCCAACCCACAACAACAACAACACACACACACACACACACACACACAGAGTTTCCATAAGCGGTCGGCGACAAAACACACGTCGTCCTATGAGACGACAGACCGACCGACCAACCACGGTCGTCCCCACTAAAGTCATGTGTGTCAGCAACGGTCGGGCGGGTCTTGGCTGTCCGGACCTCACTGCAGCTCCATCCCGAACCAACTCGATCTCCGTTCGGAGACACGGCAACCTGGGCACACTGGCTCAGACCCAACCATGCAGAGGTAAGACTTGCCCATTGGCCACGACATCTCTGCACAAGGGAGGAGCCGACCCACTTCCGGCAAGATGACTGACTGATGAGACCCAGGAACGACCAACCAACGGTCGTTCCTGCTCCTATCTCCTTCCGTCGGACAGCTCATGTGTGTCTGCGAGTACTAGCTGTCCGGACCTCACTGGCACTGCGTGCCGACTCCCTTCGGACGGACTGCGTCCCGGAGACACTGGCTCGGACCCAACCATGCAGAGGAGACACTTGCTCATTAGCCATGCAACATCTCTGCACGTGGAAGGAACCGACCCAAGTCCCGCAAGATGATCAATTAAGCGGTCGGAAGACCAAATACACGTCGACCGATGAGACGACCGACGAGCGACCAACCAACGGTCGTCCCAGCTCAAGTCTCCTTCCGTCGGACAGTGCATGCGGTCGGGCGAGTACTGGCTAACCGGACCTCACTGGCGCTGCGTCCCGACTGAACTCCCGACAGACGACGACCCGGAAGTAGTAGCGGTCGCTCCAGAGATGGTACGACAGTACACTTATCGATATGAGCTGCTGCTTCCATTCAAGGGCAAGCAAACCAGCATCCTAGTGACGCCAGTAAATCAAATTGAAAGAAAAAAGGGGTTACAGTACCCCAAAAACAAGATGACGAGCAATAAACGGCATGACCGCGAGCCGCGCACGGCTCACACTCAAAGACATGGTTGGATGTTGGGACGGATCCGTCACATGCATCTCATATATGCAGTCGGAAAAAATAATGCACCACCCACAAAGATTATGTTCTGTGGCACCAGTGTATAATGTGTGCTTACTGAGGGGTTGCTGTGTCCACGATTCTTTTTTCACGGCGTTTGGGATCAGATGGCGCTAAGGAGGACTGTCTACCGCACCCTCTGTTTTGTTTCTGCAGGCAGTAAATGTGCTTAGTTTGGAGGCGAACAGTGTTTGCATCATTCATTCTAGGGTACAATCATAGCCGTGCCCCAGTGACGAGTTCGCACTCCTGTTGAACTGCTTGACCCACTTGAACGGCGTCGTTTGCATGTGGGAATACACGCTTGCATTGCCGTCACTAGGGGTTCGTTGCGTATTGTTGGAACTGTTTGGCACCCTTCACTACGATATGACTGTTTCAGTTGATTGTGTTTGTTATTGTATACTCCTACTACCTGTCACCTACCTAGTCAATAAAATGAGACTCTCCTATTACATGACGAAGTCAAATGGAAAGCGAAGATGAGCCAAATTGGATGAAATGGTTCCATTCCAAAGTAATCACCACACGCATTAAGATATTTATCCTACTGGGAGGCGAGACGGTCAATTCCTGTTCCGTAGAACATGGTCGGCCTCCGTCGGATTCACAGCCGCACCCATTCTTGCACTTCCTTGTCCGACTGGAACTGGTGTCCACGCATGTCTTTCTTCAGGTCGTCAAAGATGTGAAACTCACACAGTGAAAAATCCAGGCTGTGCGGAGGATATTGCCTTGTTTCCCAAGCAAATCGCTGAAGAGTAATTTTTGTCCGATTGGCAGTGTGGTGGCTGGCATTATCGTGCTGCAAGATGATTCCGTCCGACAGCATTCCTGAGGGTTTTGATTTTAAGGCGCGTCGCAGTTTCTGCCAAGTATCTTCATAGAGCTGCGCACTGACGGTGGTCCCATGCTGGAGGAACTCGACGAGCAGAGGACCCCTGCAGTCGAAAAACTTTGGATTTCTTTTTGTGAGGGAGATGTGGGATATTTCCACTGTTGGATTTGGCGTTTGCTCTCGAAATGTCAGGATGCTGTCAGACGGAATCATTCTGTATCACGATAAAGCTCGCACCCACATTACCAATCGGACGAAGGCCACACTGCAGCGATTTGTTTGATTCAAATGGCTCTGAGCACTATGGGACTTATCATCTGAGGTCATCAGTCCCCTAGAACTACTTAAACGCAACTAACCTAAGGACATCACACACATCCATGCCAGAGGCAGGTTTACGTAGTTCTAAGTCTAGGGGACTGATGACCTCAGATGTTAAGTCCCATAGTGCTTAGAGCCATTTGAACCATTTGAACCCTTGTGGATCCATCAGATGCCGACCGCTTTCTACGAAACAGAAGTTTATCATCTGGTATCCTAGTGGGATAAATGTCTTAACACGTGTACTTCCATGGTTCTTTTGACTGCCCCTCATATTTAATCCAGTATGTGTAGCTGAGTCAAATAAATGTAAGTTTCGTAAGGGTAGCCAGTACCTGTTGTCTGCTAGTGCAGTTTTACAAGCAGTCGTAGCTTAGGTGCAAAGGTGGAGAGATTTAACTTGATCGCCAGGGCAGGTATCTGCGCAGGTAGTCACTTTTAGTTTGACAAGTGGTTCCCATGGTCATCTCTGATGACTACCCTACTGCGGGTAAGACAGCGACGGTTTCCGCCTTCCATTACAAAGGCAGTTTGTTTCTGGCACTCGGTAAGAAAGACAGTCTGTAAACAGAAGTATCTGAATTTACTTGCCGCGTGAAGTTCATAGTTAACAGTCATTATTTCAGCATTTCGGTTATTAGGGCGAAATCATGAAATTTAGCGTAGTAGTTTTTCGGGTGTGAATTTACCATTATTCTTGTGTTTTAGAGAGAGAGTGCTTAGCCTATAAGTGTGTTGGTTACCAAGTGGTGTTCAGCACAAAGAAACTTTACTCTCCTGTGCAGTTAGTAACGTGAAATTGCTTCCAGTGCTCACAGTATATTCGCGGAGCACAGTTTTGTGAAGTGCCGAAGGTATTTTGTATTCTTCTTAGACTCCAAGGATCAAACGTTAGTGATTTCGTTATGATGCCACAAAAACGGTGGTAGAAATCATTATCTTCCCCCACTACTCATTAGTAAATGTTTTCACCTTCAGGTATAATTTGCGCTAAGTTTCCTTTTTTCTTAGATTAAAGATAATCCTTCTCGTAAAACAGGCAGGGTTACTTTGTATGCTTACCACTGTGTTCCAACACGTGGCACTCAGACAGTGTCAAAATTCATTCAACTGCCAATCATTGGACAGATCTAAATTTGCCGAATAGAATGAATAGTTCATGAGTGGGTTACTTTTCTTCACTTTGGGATGGTTTAATGCAATGAATTTCTCTCACATTGTCATTTCTCTGTGTTGGGCTATGACTCTTCTGGGCCTCATGGTAATTATAAGTGATGATGAATACTTCTGTTTCTGTCTCTTGATAAGTGAACGAGCGGGTGGTTGCTAATTTCCTAGCCTAAATCGGGTGTATCTTTTCTTTGTGAACGTATCCCGATATTTCCTTGTTTATATTCAGTGTAGACGTGAAGGCTAAGTTAATGCTTTTTATGTAGAATAGGAACCATGCCTAAGTGTTACGTTGCCAAATACAGATTATTTACGTACTGAATCAACTAAAATGTATCTGATACATAAATCATCCATCTGTCATGTTTAAACGAAACCTGTACTATATATATGACAACCTATACGAATCATTAATGCATTTGTGAGAATATAAGATAAACTTCACATGAGTAAAGTTAGGCAGGACATTATGATACTATTGCTGAATGATGAAAATTTAAACGAAGTTAACCTTTGTAATTTGAAAAAGAGGACATTTTTAATTGTAGATAAGGATGTCTGGGCCATCAGATTAAATAAGTAGGTCCCAAAATACTTATTTCATTAGCATAAGATCGTGTTATATGGTTCCCTTTTTCGGATTTAATGTAAATCAACTAACAGATACCTTTCAATGTCAGTGTACAAATACATGTAGCGTGCATGTAGAGTAAATTATTAGCGTTGAATTCTCTGTGGCACGTGGAATTGCTTCCAGAATACATTAACGTTGTTCGAGTTTGGTGTCACCAGGGCAGTTAGGGTGACCTGCGTGAGGTGTTGGATGATCGCTAATCTAGGATACGGAGGCGCCGATTTCTCGTCTGAGACAGCGTTACCAGCACCTGTCAGAATTTGGAACAGAGTTCGATGGAACATGAGGGCAGTTAAGTTTCACCACATATGCCAACTTCAAGGGAGGATCGCTATAGTGCGCACAAAGTAATTCGTAACCCCTTCACATCACCTGCCTTCCGACAGCTGTATGCAACATTCCGTATCATCCCGCAACATTGGACGGAGAATAGCAGCAGCAGGATTAGGGAACTATGGTCCTACGCGTAGGCTTGCGTTATTACCACAACACAAACAGCTTCGTTTGAAGTGATGTCATGACCGGGAAGCATGGAATTTCAGATCACGGCTGTTAGTTATTGCGGGGGTCTGAGCACACAACGGTACATCACAGACAGTCTGTGTCCATTTGTGTTACTTCTCATATAGCAGTACCGTAGAGAGTTTTCTTTTTTTTTTTTTTTTTTTTTTTAGGGCACGCTCGTCCGGACGTGGCCCGACTGTATGAACTATCTTCGCGATGCTGAGTGTGTGTGTACTGTGGCCGAAAAGATACCCATACATGTCGTCGGCAGAACATGAGTGGGACCAGCTTGGATGGCTATTTCGCCCCATTGCCAGTATTCAGAATTCGAAGGGCCAGTTACGACAGCTATGGATTAACTTGTCTCAGGACATGATACAACTGCTGTGTGACACCCTTCCCAACCTAAGCAATGCGTGCGTCCAGGCCAGAAGGGTACAACATGATACTGATAAGTCGGTAAGCAATGTAATTTGACTCGACTTCGTTATCACTGTTATCACGTACCCTCTCAATCCATGAAGTTTCACGATAGGTCCTCCTCCTCTGCGCCACGCGGGATCAGCCGAGCTGTCTAAAGGAACTGCAGTCATGGACTGTTTGGCTGGTCACGGCGGAGGTTCGAGTCCTTCCTCGGGCATGGGTGTGTGTGTTTGTCCTTAGGATAATTTAGGTTAAGTAGTGTGTAAGTTTAGGGACTGATGACCTTACCATTTAAGTCCCATAAGATTTCACACATTTTTTCGTCCTCTGCTGGATGCTTCACTTTTTTACCAGCCAGTGCATATTGCAGACTATTTCACTCTTGGGAAGAGAAATGAAATGTCGTGTGGTGAGGGCCTCCCGGTGGCTAGACCTCACCTGGTGCAACTCTTCTGAGGTGATGCCACTTAGGCGACTTGCACGCCGATGAGGATGATTGGTTCAAATGGCTCTGAGCACTATGGGACTTAACTACTGAGGTCATCAGTCCCATAGAACTTAGAACTACTTAAACCTAACGACATCACACACATCCATGCCCGAGGCAGGATTCGAACCTGCGACCGTAGCGGTCACGCGGTTCCAAACTGACGCGCTTAGAACCGCACGGCCACACCGGCCGGCCGATGAGGATGAAATGATGAGGAAGATGACATAAAAACTCAGTCCCTGAGCGGAGAAAATCGCTAACCCAGCCGGGAATCGAACCCCCCCCCCCCCCCCCCCCCCCCCGCAGGACAATCCGGCGCGCCGTCCACTCAGCTACGGTGTGGGGGCACTGTTGGGAAGTGATTTTCATAGAAAGAGATGGTTAGTGTAATAAATGCAGTAAATCATGCTTACGTTATTGCTGTGTAACGATCCACCAGAGATGACGGATCCAAGAATTTTTAGCATATTGCAGCCCCATCAGCAACTGTGATAGACTAATATATAGAAGAAACAGCCTCAGTTGCGCAAATTGTCTGGTCTTTACCAGGTTTCGGCTAAATGAATGTAACCTTCTTCAGAAGTATAAAATTACTATAACATGCCAGAGTAAGGCACAGTCAACGTTAAAATTAAAACCTATAGTACCGTGGTACCATGTCGAATTAAAACTACTTAATTGAAGTCCAGCCCCAGCATCTCTTCACCACGCGGTCGGTTCAGTTAAGTAGTTTTAATTCGACATGGTACCACGTATTATAGGTTTTAATTTAAATATTGACTGTGCCTTACTCTGGCATGTTATAGTAATTTTGTGCTTCTGAAGAAGGCTACATTAATTTAGCGGAAACCTGATAAAGACCAGAAGATTTGCACAACTGAGGCTGTTTCTTCTATATATTGATCACGGATCCCTTACGCCGAGCCGGCCGAGGTGGCCTAGCGGTTCTAGGCGCTACAGTCTGGAACCGCGCGACCGCTACGGTCGAAGGTTCGAATCCTGCCTCGGGCATGGATGTGTGTGATGTCCTTAGGATAGTTAGATTTAAGTAGTTCTAAGTTCTAGGGGACTGATGACCTTAGAAGTTAAGTCCCATAGTGCTCAGAGCCATTTGAACCATTTTGAACCTTACGCCGAAATAAGATATATCCCTGAACAACCTGTGGATTTGGATTCAGCGTATATATTCCTTGAGGCTCGGCGAGCCTCTGCCCTCCAGCAACTAAGCTCCCCATTGGTTCTATTCCCGCATAGTTCTATTCCCGCGTAACTCGTGGGAGGGAGGTTTCGTCTGTTGACATAATGGTTAAGTTGACAGCTGTCAATGTGCATAAATTCCGGGTTCGATTTCCGGTCTAGAACGAATTTTTGTCACGATAAGTTTATTAAGTCGCTTCTTCAGCTAATCAGAACAGTGCGTATGGGCATCATATCGTTGCATCTTCATCAGTTTCTTTATATTTTGTTTCAGCGTATTTCACCGATGTCATTCAGACGGTGCTTGCGCGGTCGTCCTTGAGACGTGGTAGAGGAGGCGACCGCTGTACGCGGAGGCCGCAGAGCGACACTCGCTGGCCGACATGCCACCAGAGGCCGTCCTGTCTCTTCGTGGAAGACGCGGCGCTGCCCGCCGGTGGACACTGCAGTCCCAGCGGCGGAACGGGTTTGGGAGTCTGCGCCACGGGTTCAACAAACCCGCCAGACAGACAGGACGAGCCGGCGCTCCGGCCGCTCGCAAACTGTGCTGCCAGTCCAGAGCCGCGACAGGCCGCACAGAGAGCCGGTGGCCGTCCACGCAGTCTCCTTCCCGCAGTGGTGTTGGTGGGAAGGGCCTATCTGCCGCGACCGCAGAACACTGTGGGCACTGTTCCACGTGATGTGGCGTGAAACGTTGGACTTTCTTCCGAGGACAGCTGGCAATCGACACCTGTCAAAGCCAGCTGAAACTCGTTCAACTCGTAGGCGTTCTTCGTGGGTTTAATGTAACGTCACGAGCTCATGGGGCAGAAGTCTCCCTGCAGGCATGATGTAACAAACACAGGAGGCCATTTTCTAGGATGGCCTTCGGCTGTGCGTCTGAGGTATGACTTCTGAGGTTACTTTATTGAGGTTCCAAGAATTGTACCACAGTGGCCTATAACGACGTTGCCTAAAATCAAAGTACCTGTATGCAACCTTATACCGTTTGGCATAAATACATATTCTCTATAAGCGTCCCTAAACTGACGCACTAATTCATCCAAATTAGGCTTATAGTACCACAGTGTTTCCAAGACAATAACAACTGCGAATAATTAATCCTGTTGCCATAAAAAGTCAATCCTCTGCTGATCATTGGGAACAAGGAAGGCGAGGCTTAGATCGTCCGGGTAATTTCGGATATGGTCCCAGTTGGCATAAAAAAATTCCAACGCAGACATTAGCTGTAAACAAATACGTTTATTCAGAACGTTACATTACCTTTCCTCTTACAAAATGTCATATAAACTCTATTTCTTACAATAAATGTCACATATTTCACTTCCCTTCTGTTGGTGGAAAACAACACTTTGTTAATACTATTCTTTCTGTTTGGTCTTTCTTGGAGTATTGTGTTTCTGACGAACCTTTTGCTCAAGGTAATTTGACGCATTTGCGTTGTTATGTGAAGTTGAGAGTTAAGAAGTATTTAGAAGACGTCCGTTCTGGGTTGGAATTCATGTTTGGTAATATTAATGGTGTGTTTGATGTTCAAAATTGTAGAAGCCGGAAGTCTGCTTTAATTTACATTACTAAACATGATTCAGAACCTCTATCGAACTGCAATGATTCGGCTTTGTCATTTAATGTTCGCTTACGCAGATGGGCTGAGCGAACTACTAGGTTTGATTATACAGATCCATTTCTAGTTAATAACTGGAGTCGTATAAGGTGTGCAAACAGGTACTTTGATTTTAGGCAACGTCGTTATAGGCCACTGTGGTACGATTATTAGAACCTCAATAAAGTAACCTCAGAAGTCATATCTCAGACGCACAGCCGAAGGCCATCCTAGAAAATGGCCTCACGGGTAGTGAGGTCTCCTATTCAGGGTAGAAATAAATATAGGCTTGTACACAAGTTATCTGAAGAAAAATCACGTTGGCAATGTAAATGTTGTTATGAATTTTGTTTGCATTTGAGGTGGTTACTGTTACCACGTCTGTACTATTTGTGGACATTTCAGGATGGCGTACAATCTCCGTTGCGCTGTGGAATTCAGAAGAGCAGACTATGAAAGCCTTACCAATAGTCGTCAACAAGCTCAAGGTCATGAACATAATTAATTCTTCGTCGCAGTACAGGACAGGTGAAGAGTCTTCACAAATCTCAATTTGACGACGGATGAGAAGTGCCGATGTTACATCTTCTCAGAAATGGTTGTGGGACTCGGCTGTTCGAAACAGGAAGTCGAACTAAACACCTTTTCAACCGTCTAGTTAATTTGGCTACCAGTTTCGGCGATTCACTACGCCATCTTCAGGCTCCTGACCGACGTGTAGGAAGATTCCACCTCGGTTCTGGTCAAAACAGAGGCCACATTCGAATACTGGTATCTGTAGATTTCAGCTCGCTGTAGCGATCAGTTTGGAAGATGATGGCTGAATTGATCGCTATAGTAAGCAGAAATCTACATATACCAGTATTCGAACGCTGGTCACCGAAACTGGTAGCCAAATAAAATAAGTTGGGAAACTAGACGGCTGAAAGGTGTTTGATTTGAAGTACTCCACATTAGGTAAGGTTACGATTGTGAAAGAGGAAACATTGAATACGCGTTCTAAATAGTGTTGGCCCACCACGAGGGCACCAGTTACATAACTGACAGATTTGTGACATATAGTCCAGAGACAAAGATAACTAAAGTTCTCGATATAGGGCAGGTCTAATCTGATAACCTGGATGACTAACTATTCCTGCCCGCATCTCGTGATCGTGCGGTAGCGTTCTCGCTTCCCACGCCCGGGTTCCCGGGTTCGATTCCCGGCGGGGTCAGGGATTTTCTCTGCCTCGTGATGGCTGGGTGTTGTGTGCTGTCCTTAAGTTAGTTAGGTTTAAGTAGTTCTAAGTTCTAGGGGACTGATGACCATAGATGTTAAGTCCCATAGTGCTCAGAGCCATTTGAACCATTTGAACTATTCCATCGAGACTGCACTTTCCTCATCCGATATCCTGCGGAGTATGGATGAAAGGCAACAGTCAAATTCCATAGAGATTTCCGGAAAGTGTTTCACAGAGTGGCCCACTGCGCACGGTTCCGACTGGTCTGAGCAAACCAAGTGGGCTGTCAAGCACGTGAGTAGTCCGGTTGGTCGCGACATGGAAAACAACGGTGAAAATTGAAAATGATTGATTTGCAACGGCTAGCTACGCCTTCCAGCCACTTCTCGATATAGTCATGGCTCCGACTTTAAACATTTGTCGTGGCGTTGTATCGACATTCCAACACACTTGTCATAGAGGGCAGCCGCCTGTGCTTTGCCAAATCTCTATGCTGATCTACAGCTCGTTGTCTGTGAAAAAATGTTCTCTTCATAGTCAGCAGTTCGCATGAACAGAGACGAAACACAGCGGGAGAGAATTACTGGCTGTATTATGGGTGATCAAAAACTTCCCATCGAAAACGCTGCAGGATCATCTTCATTGCGGCCGAGAATTGTCACGAAGAAGGAACCGAATGAGAGATGTTATGTGGGCTGCATGAAATCTCTCACCAGGCCCTCATTCTTGACGTGAGACACTATTTTCTAGGCATTTTTATGTGCTGAACGTCCGCTCAGAACTGAAAAGAGCGATGTAACACAATCGACACGCATACTAGGGACACTGCCGAACACACATGTGCAAAGCTTCATCGGATTTTCACAGTGGTTTCCAGTTCGATCAGAACTTACTTTCCGAATAGCCCTCGTAGAAAGCAGTAGTTGTCCTCGACGGCGAGTATTCATCAGAGACAAGAGTACCGTCAGGAGTGGCCGGGTATAGAGTGTCAGGACCGGTCTTGTTCTCTATATAAGTAAACGATTTGTCAGATAGGGTGAGCATAGGTCTATGACGATTTGCTGATGACGCTGTAGTTTACGAAAAAGTGTCGTCATTGAGTGACTGTAGGAGTATTTTGGGTGTTTTAGACGGAACTTCTATTTGGTGTGATGAATGGCAGCTTGCTCCAAATCTACAAAAGAGAAGTTTAATGCAGATGAGTAAAAAAGAAACAATCCTGTAATGTTCGAATATCGAATTAGTGGTGTGCTGCTTGACAAAATCACGTTGATTAAATATCTAGGCATAACGTTGCGAAGCGATATGAAATAGATGGAGCACATGATGTTGGAAGTAGAGAGGGAGAATGGTCGACTTCGGTTTATTGAGAGAATTCTAAGAAAGTACAGTTCATCTCTAAAGAGACTGGATACAGAATGCTTGTCGAACTCATTTCTGAGTAGTGCTAGAGTCTTTGGGATCTCCATCAGGTCGCATTAAGAGAAGAGATAGGAAAAATTCAGAGGCGTGCTGCTACATTTGTTTTCGATCAACACATGTGTTTTGCAGAGATGATGAACTCGGATGAGAATGTCTGGAGAAAATTCGATGTTCTTTTCTCGAAATATTATCGAGAAATTTTAGAGTACTGACATCTGGAGCTTATTTCAGAAAGAGTCTGCTGCCGCAAACTTACATTTCGCGAAGACAAGAGAAGTTCTTGTTTGTACGGAGGCATACGGATAGTCGCTTTTCCCTCCCTCCATTTCCAAGTGAAACATAAAAGAGCATGGCTAGTAGTGGTACAGAGCACTGTCTGCCAAGAACTGTATGGTGGCTTTCGGAGTACGTATATCGATGTAAATGCAGATTGTAGTACAATGTCATAATAGTAGAGGTAAGCAAAAAATGTGTAAATGCCCCTAGTGAATTCATCGACATCGTATTAACAACTTCGGGTACTAGTGATAATATTTAAACTTTATATTAGTGTTAATATTTAAACTTTATACTAGACAAGTAACAGGAGTGTGCAATTCAGATGACTCTGATTACTCACAAAACATCTCGTATATTGAAACAAGCAAATGAAATTACGTATTCGCGTTGACTACCGGGTCAACACGGCTATTTACGAGGTACAAGAAATCCCGATCACTTGTTATAGTTTTGTTTGTATTTAGAAAGCCACTATTGTGCAGTGTAGTGAGCCTTTTGATTAGGCTGGAATACTTAACATACAACTGTTTGCTAGAATATAAATCTTGGTGCTGCTATATGATGGACTGGATTTCTAGTGAACCGTCTTTATACACTGTCACAAGTACCTTTTGGATTCATCAATTGCAATTGAGCAGCGATAAGAAATCGGAGAATAAATGTGATTTAAATTGTGCAACTGCGATTATTTAAAAGTTCTATAATACAATCATGTTCAGAGAAAAAACAGAACATATTGAACGACTGGGTATAGGACGTTCATTACTCACAGGACATGTACGTTAGTATGTTCTGCAGAAATGATTAGCGTTACACTCTACATCTACATCTACATTTATACTCCGCAAGCCAACCAACGATGTGTGGCGGAGGGCACTTTACGTGCCACTGTCATTACCTCGCTTTCCTTTTCCAGTCGCGTATGGTTCGCAGTAAGAAAGACTGCCGGAAAGCCTCCGTGCGCGCTCGAATCTCTCTAATTTTACATTCGTGATCTCCTCGGGAGGTATAAGTAGGGGGAAGCAATATATTCGATACCTCATCCAGAAACTCACCCTCTCGAAACCTGGACAGCAAGCTACACCGCGATGCAGAGCGCCTCTCTTGTAGAGTCTGCCACTTGAGTTTGCTAAACATCTCCGTAACGCTATCATGCTTAGCAGATAATCCTGTGACGAAATGCGCCGCTCTTCTTTGGATCTTCTCTATCTCCTCTGTCAACCCGACCTGGTACGGATCCCACACTGATAAGCAATACTCAAGTATAGGTCGATCGAGTGTTTTGGAAGCCACCTCCTTTGTTGATGGACTACATTTTCTAAGGACTCTCCCAATGAATCTCAACCTGGCACCCGCCTTACCAACAATTAATTTTATATGATCATTCCACTTCAAATCGTTCCGTACGCATACTCCCAGATATTTTACAGAAGTAACTGCTAACAGTGTTTGTTCCGCTATCATATAATCATACAATAAAGGATCCTGGAATGAGATTTTCACTCTGCAGCGGAGTGCGCGCTGATATGAAAATTCCTGGCAAATTAAAACTGTATACCGGACCGAGACTCGAACACGGGACCTTTGCCATGCGCCGGCAAGTGCTCTCCCAAGTGAGCTACCAAAACACGATTCACGCCCTGTCCTCACAGCTTACTTCTGCCAGTACCTCGTTTCCTACCTTCCAAGGTAGAGCAGTTGCCCGCGAAAGGCAAAGGTCTCGAGTTCGAGTCTCGGTCCGGCACACAGTTTTATCTGCCAGGAAGTTTCAATTTCTTCATTGTTTCACTTTGTCTTGTTAATTTGGTGACTGAGGCAATTATAGGAAGATTTCCACATGTCAGGTCGGTACCTCACATGTAATCTCTAAGAACATTCATTTGTCCTGTACTGTAGCCTTCGCATGGAGGTAACTGTAATAAGGGGAAATGACGCTACAGACGTAACGCTGAACTTTGCTTTGAAGCCAGTGTCACCATGTTAGATGCCCCAAAGGGCTTTTTCCGACAATGCTGAGAATATATTTTGCTATGTTTGGTCGGTTTCCAACCGAGTCTTCTCATAGTATTCAGTTAGAGAGATTTTCGAATTGGATTGATGCTAAATACAAAGTCAAATGAGAAATGTAAGCACTACAGTAAAAGCAAGTAGTGAACCAAAATTCATGTATAAGGGACCGATAAAAAAAAATTTCTACTGAGGGCGTTGGTGCAGAATATATGCAACATAGCGAGACTCCGTTGCGGATAAGCACGAACGTGAGGCAAGAAATTAGGAATTCGATCTTTCGAATGTGCTTGCCGTAAATGCCGGAAAGTGAACTGTGGCGACGTTATTACGAAATGCTTTCAAACAGGACCAACGAGCTATTATTCTTTTCTTGGCAGCCGAAGTACAAACGCCGGGAGACATCCATCAGACACTAAAGAAAGTGTATGGTCCAGCAAGATTTTCGAAAACCACCGTTGTGGAATCGTACGCCAAGTTCTGTGCTGCTTCACGATAAAGCATGTCTCTATATCGGAAATGCTCGTAATGCAGAAGTTACGCTAACTCAAGCTGGATTCACTAGAGCCACCGCCCTATAATCCTGATATCTCCCCAAGCGATTATCACGCCTTCGGTACCTTAAAGAAGACCATGAAGGGTCGAGATTTCTGTCGGGCGAGGATGAGCAGCAGGCAGTTACAGACTTCTTCACACAGTAAGACACTGTGTTTTACTAAACGCGTATCTTCAACCTGGTGCACCCGTGTGATGATTGCCTCAATGCTCACGACGATTTTGCCTGATTGGCGTGCAGATTCTGGACTGTACGGAATCCGAAAGGAAACTGTTTGGTCACCCCTTACACCTTTATACTTTAGACCCAGGGGTAGTCAACCCCTTTTACCAGCAGCCCACTTTTGCGTCTCCATTAGTAGTAAAATTTTCTAAGCGCACATTGGTAACTCTGCAATGGTGATGAAGTAGGGAAATACCTTACTTTACAAAATTTTTAAAGCACAGTTTCAAGTTAAAGCATAGAATAACTACTTAACAAGTACTTTATGTTAAAATTTTATGAAAACCTATCGATTTTTTAAAAATCCCTGCCACTTAGCGCCCACTATGGAAGCTTGAATGCCGACTGGTGGGCGGTGGACAAGGTTGACTATACATTGGTTTGGACTGTTATCAGAACGATTACACCCGCGAATAACCTAAGGCTGGCTGCCTTGACCGAGCGGTACTAGGCGCTTCAGCCCGGAACCACGCTGCTGCTACGGTCGCAGGTTCGAATCCTGCCTCGGGCATGATGTGACTGATGTCCTTAGGTTAGTTAGGTTTAAGCAGTTCTAAGTCTAGGGGACTGATGACCTCAAATGTTAAGTCCCACAGTGCTTAGAGCCATTTGAACCATTTCAGTAACCTAATTTGGCGATTTTAATGGAAACACTTCCACCAGAAGCTGATGTTTGGAGCAGCTGATATGGCGGACACCGGGATCAAGTTCTTGACGTTTTAAAAACTCCACTTATTATACTTCTAAGAGCTTTGGTTACGATTCTACCACCATTACCGATGGTTTAAGACGAAGGATCACAATCCAGTTCAGTCCCGCCATGTGCTTCGCCATATTACTTACTGTGTGCTGTGTGTACTCCAGCGTTACTGTGTGGGAACTACACTCCTGGAAATGGAAAAAAGAACACATTGACACCGGTGTGTCAGACCCACCATACTTGCTCCGGACACTGCGAGAGGGCTGTACAAGCAATGATCACACGCACGGCACAGCGGACACACCAGGAACCGCGGTGTTGGCCGTCGAATGGCGCTAGCTGCGCAGCATTTGTGCACCGCCGCCGTCAGTGTCAGCCAGTTTGCCGTGGCATACGGAGCTCCATCGCAGTCTTTAACACTGGTAGCATGCCGCGACAGCGTGGACGTGAACCGTATGTGCAGTTGACGGTCTTTGAGCGAGGGCGTATAGTGGGCATGCGGGAGGCCGGGTGGACGTACCGCCGAATTGCTCAACACGTGGGGCGTGAGGTCTCAACAGTACATCGATGTTGTCGCCAGTGGTCGGCGGAAGGTGCACGTGCCCGTCGACCTGGGACCGGACCGCAGCGACGCACGGATGCACGCCAAGACCGTAGGATCCTACGCAGTGCCGCAGGGGACCGCACCGCCACTTCCCAGCAAATTAGGGACACTGTTGCTCCTGGGGAATCGGCGAGGACCATTCGCAACCGTCTCCATGAAGCTGGGCTACGGTCCCGCACACCGTTAGGCCGTCTTCCGCTCACGCCCCAACATCGTGCAGCCCGCCTCCAGTGGTGTCGCGAAAGGCGTGAATGGAGGGACGAATGGAGTCGTGTCGTCTTCAGCGATGAGAGTCGCTTCTGCCTTGGTGCCAATGATGGTCGTATGCGTGTTTGGCGCCGTGCAGGTGAGCGCCACAATCAGGACTGCATACGACCGAGGCACACAGGGCCAACACCCGGCATCATGGTGTGGGGAGCGATCTCCTACACTGGCCGTACACCACTGGTGATCGTCGAGGGGACACTGAATAGTGCACGGTACATCCCAACCGTCATCGAACCCATCGTTCTACCATTCCTAGACCGGCAAGGGAACTTGCTGTTCCAACAGGACAATGCACGTCCGCATGTATCCCGTGCCACCCAACGTGCTCTAGAAGGTGTAAGTCAACTACCCTGGCCAGCAAGATCTCCGGATCTGTCCCCCATTGAGCATGTTTGGGACTGGATGAAGCGTCGTCTCACGCGGTCTGCACGTACAGCACGAACGCTGGTCCAACTGAGGCGCCAGGTGGAAATGGCATGGCAAGCCGTTCCACAGGACTACATCCAGCATCTCTACGATCGTCTCCATGGGAGAATAGCAGCCTGCATTGCTGCGAAAGGTGGATATACACTGTACTAGTGCCGACATTGTGCATGCTCTGTTGCCTGTGTCTATGTGCCTGTGGTTCTGTCAGTGTGATCATGTGATGTATCTGACCCCAGGAATGTGTCAATAAAGTTTCCCCTTCCTGGGACAATGAATTTACGGTGTTCTTATTTCAATTTCCAGGAGTGTATAACTTGGCATGCGGGCTCCCTAGTTCAGAATCGGAAACTGTTGGCAGCAGTTGGGAGCTGGCGTGGCGTGGCGATTTGTACATGTTGCCAACTGTGTGGCGTAGACCGCATTTGTCGTCTGCTTTGTTGCTTGCTGTCAGTCGCTTAGCTGTGCTGTTGCTGTCAGTGTGTAGCAGCATGACTTTCACTGTTTTCACTGTTTCGAAAATGAGTGATGATCCGGTTGCTGGCCCATCGCGGAAGTTACCATCGACTCCAGTTCGGAAAAAAAAAATCCGGTTATACGGAGCGCTTGTCGTAAAATGATGACGAATGTAGTGAAGTGCTGCGATGATGAAAAAAAACCACCAAAAATCACTGTTACACCCGATTTGGCAGTCCTCCCTCAGAGCTGCAAAGTACATTGGGAAGAGCATGTGTAGTTTTGCGAGAGTTAGAGATTTTGCCAGGAATCACCCAGACGTATCCCCATAAACTTCTGGCGAAGAGAGGTTAGTTTCAGTTATCATTCTATTAGAGAATATTTGTAAATAGCTCCAATTTAAAATGTGTACTCTTTTACTGGCAGTAGAAAGAAGATGCTTATAGTAATGACTAACCTTACACTTTAACCCATTTCTGAAAATACTCGAATGCAATTTCACTTCGTAAACAAAAGCGTTTTATTCTAATCAACTTAGGAGAAAAATCGGGCAAATTGAAGCGGCTGTTGATAACTTCAGCGAACGAGTAATCAGGTACACAATAGAAGAGTTTCACACTCTGCAAAAGGTTGTGCCCACTGTGCGAATACTTCTGCAAGCTCTTGAAAGAAGATTGGTTGGAGTTGGTCATCTCTCTCAGAAAAGGTTTCATGTGGAGGAGGGTTGAAAACAAGAGGACTTTATTATTGGAACGTGGCGACATTGTGCATTGGTGGTCCCGGCTTCCGCGTCGAGTTGAAAAATATCAGGGAGGCTGGCATAAAATGTTTTTATTTGGAAGAATCCTGGATGGACGGTAACCTAAAGTGCGGCAAAATCTGCCAAAAATAAGACGTTGTGGCTGTTACTGCTTGGGGAAGCGTCTTCAGGAGACTAATAGCTGGAAGTTTGGGTTCTAAAAACGGATTCGTTATTCAGAGTGAGCTAAAGTTCTGGGCCAGATCAACCCAGGGAGGTTACCACGGGCAGACGAATTCTGCTAATTTCGAAAAATGATTCGAAGGACTTGTACTCCCAAATCTTCCTCCACACTCTGTAATAATCATGGACAACGCACCTTATCACAGCAGACAACTCAACAAACCGCCACCAAATACGATAGGAAAGTATCTATGATACAGTGGCTGCAGAACCTAAAAACGCAATGTGATGAGAGTTTGACAAAGTAGGCTCTATACTCCCGGATTCGGGAGAACAGAGCGACAGCGAAGTCGTTCGCAGTTGTCATACTGGAAACAAGAAAGGGCCACAGCGTAATTCAAAAATGGTTCAAATGGCTCTGAGCACTAAGGGACTTAACAGCTGAGGTCATCAGTGCCCTAGAACTTAGAACTACTTAAACCTAACTAACCTAAGGACATCACACACAGCCATGCCCGAGGCAGGATTCGAACCTGCGACTGTAGCGCCTAGAACCGCTCGGCCGCTACGGCCGGCACATAGTAATTCGTTTGCCACCACACAATTGCGATTTGAATGCCGTCGAGCCATCGTGTGCAAAAATAAAAAGACTCTTTCGGGAGCATTGACGTCATGTTCAGTCACATTCCAGATGTGTTCGATCGAGTTCAGATCTGCCGTGTTGTGTGTGTATGTGGGGGGGGGGGGGGGCAGCATATCAATTGGAACTCGCCGCTGTGTTCTTCGAACCACTAAATCACGCTCCTGGTCTTGTGACATAGCGCATTATGTTGCTGAAAAATGCCCCTACTTTCAGGAAACTTCATCGTCATGAAGGGGTGTACGTGGTCTACAACAATGTACCATAGGCATTGGCAGCCATAGTGTCTTGCATTTGCTCCACTGGACCCTTGAATGCCCACGTGATCGTTCCCCAGAGCATAATGGAGTCGCCGCCAGCTTGACTCCGTCCAACAGTTCAGGTGTCAAGGAGTTGTGCCTCTGGTAGACGACGGATTCGCGTCCTCCCATCGGCATGGTGAAGAATGTATCGTGATTGATTAGACCGTCCACTGCGCCAACGCCGAGTGTCGATGGTCACGTGGCCATTTTAGTCGTAATTGCCGATGTCGTGGTTTTAACATTGCAACATGCATGGGTCGTCGGGTGTGGAGGCCCGTCTTTAGGAGTGTTCGGTGCACTGTGTGTTCAGACACACATGCACTCTGCCCAGTATTAAAGTCTGATGTTAGAGTCTGATATTAGTTCCGCCATAATTCGCCGCTTGTCTGCCCAACCTACGACACCCGACATCTGTGGCCGCCCAACCGCACGGCATCAGGACGTGGTTTCACCTTGGTTTCGCCACGTGTTGAAGACACTCATCACAGCACTCCTCGAACAACCGACCAGTCGCGCAGTTTCCGAATTGCTCGTGCCGAGCCTCCTGGCCATCACAATCTTCCCTCGGTCAAGCACAGACAGATCGCGAACCTTCCCTATTCTACACTCGGGCAGCACGCTCACTGGTACTACAAGCGTCGTGCAGTTGTCTGGTTAGCAGCCATTCCTCGCCAGGTGACGCTGCCATCGCCTGGACGCGTTTTGTATCGATAGCAGGTACGTGGTCACTATAAGATTCATTCAAGCGAGGCTATTTCTTCATAGCGTCAGAAACCTAAAGAAGAGGTAGCGGTATGTCGGCGCAGGATCAACAGTAGAAAACATATCCATTTTCACTTGTTGTATTTAATGTTTTCTTTGTTGAGTATTTTGTTCTCCCAGCACTGAAAATGGTAAGGGCGGGGGGGGGGGGGGGGAGGGGATTTTAGAATCTATTTGACTGCTCATGTGATGTCGTAACTTCTTTACTACTTCCACAGGACGCTGGGATTAGATTGGAGACCTGATCAAGGGAAATGGTATGAGGGCTATGGGTTTCTGGGTCACGAAAAGGTAACCTGTTAAAGTTTCCTTTGGATAGGACGCGAAGGGTTCAAATGGTTCAAATGACTGTGAGCACTGTGAGACTTAACTTCTGAGGTCATCAGTCCCCTAGAACTTAGAACTACTTAAACCTAACTAACCTAAGGACATCACACACATCCATGCCCGTGGCAGGATTCGAACTTGCGACCGTTGCGGTCACACAGTTCCAGACTGTAGCGCCTAGAACCGCTCGGACATCCCGGTCGGCGATGCGGAGGGTATGTAAACGGAGGGACGATATAACTTCTTGGTATTTGCGCGACAGCAGTCAGGGGTTGGAGAGGATTGGAGAGATAATGAGATTTCGCGTTTAAAGAATGTGCACTACCTGGTCAAAAGTATCATGGCAGCCCTATGTAATGCTCTATTGATCACGATAAAGTATTGCAGCCATGTTTAAAATCTTGAAATCTTGCTCTATTAATCATTAGGTGTCGCAAGGGTCGAATCCGCCAGTGTAAAAGGAGGCGAGGAGTATTATGTTGTCAGCAGAGAAACACTAACAGTACAAGTGGTCGGCCAGGAGAGCTCACCGACTTCGAACACAGATTAGTCATTGGACATCTCACGACTAACACTTCGATCAGGGAGATTTCAACCCTCCTGTCTATCCAAATAGACTGCTGGTGACTTGACTGTGAGGAGGAAATGGGGAGGATCAGCCATAGCTAAAGCAAGACCAGGCATACAGCACTGACGAACAGGGACCGCCGAACATTGCGGAGAATGATTGCAGAAAGTCGCATAAAATGATCGGATCAGATCACTAGTCCAGCTAGTGTAATGGCTCTACGGATGGAGTTGAAATAAATGGGGTACAGTGATTGAGCAGCTTCTCATAAACGATACATTTTTTAAGTGCTAAATGACGTTTGAAGTGGTGTAAAGACCGATAGCTCTGGACAGTGGATGACTAGAAAGATTTGAAATGATGAATGACGCACTGTGGCAATCCGATGAAAAGGGTTTGGGTTTGACGTATTAACAGAGAAAATTATGTATAGTACCAGTAGTGAAGTATAGTGAAGAGGATGTAACGCTATGGGGGTATTTTTCGTTGTTAAGGTGCGAGGAGCAAGCGCCACTCTAGGAGGTTTATAACCACAGCAATGTTTATAATCCACCTTGAGTGGCACTTGCTCCTCGCCAGCTTCAGCGGACTCCCGTGGAGTAAGCGGTCTGACGATCACCAGAACAGTGCTGTTTGGTCTCCTCCCCCTAAATCAACCAACCCGCCAACCACAATAATGGTCGACACCGGGCATCATTAAACAAATAAACATCTTTATGCGGTTGGTACTGTTTTACTACATAAAAAAATATCCAGTGGAGTTCAAGCCTTAGTGAGGGTGTAAGGTGAACCCAACTAAATTAATGTCCACGATACTTTTCTTCAGATAGTGTAGGGGAGAAAATGTTCGAGAAAATTAAGGGAAAACTTTGTGGTGAACTGTAACTTTTGTCGTGAATGGATCGGGAAAGGCGAAGGAACCCTAAGAAGTTAGTCGTGGCTCCTTTTACGGGAACACTCGAGCATGTAGTGAACTGCTGTCTACGTAATGTATGACAAGGCCAGACTGCCTCGATGCCACTGGCCATCAGGACAAGTCGCGAAGGATCGGGCAATGGGGCACGTGGACGCTTGAGCTGGAAAGCGGCGATAAGAGCCTCCGCGGAGGTAACCGGTTATCTACGCAACCGCAGCAGCACCTTAGCGCGGGCCGCGATGCGATGCGACGTGACGGCGTGCTGACAACGTGTTGACACACGGCGCCCCTAGAAAGCGCCGCGGGCCAGCCTAGCCGGCTGGGTCAGGGGTCAGCCGTGTCGCCAGACCGTGCTGCGTCGCCCTGCCCCACGCACGTGGGCTCGCGAAGTCGCTGGAACGACACCAACGAGTTTCTGTGTCTTCCTGTGATGTAACGAGCGATACGTAACCACATCCGCAAAAGGGCTGTGAAGCCGTCGGCCCACGGGACGAGGCGTGCAGACAGGATACCCAGCGTGACGAGATACACTGCCGTCGGCACACGAGCTGCTTAACGTGATTTTGCGCTCTCAGCGCTCTCCAGCGGCAGCTGTCGGATTTATTTGGCTCGGAAACCGCACAGTTTGTTCACAAAAATGGGCACACGTAGAATTCCTGCATTAGCTCTACTAAAACGGACATTTTCTGTATTGACCAAATGCTACTCATGTTGTTCTGTATGTAGTACACAAAAAATAAAAACTTCCATATCCTTGAACATGTAAAAATGTGAAAAAGAAAGATAAATGTCCACTCAGCTTATGAAAGGTCACGAAATCGAACAGATTTACTTCTGACAGCGCAGTTATGTTTACTTAACATCAAATATTACAGAATTATTTGCATTAATTTCATAGGAAAGTTCCACAACCTTTTAGGAGATGCGAAAGAAAAAATATTGTAAACAGCAGGATGTGGGTTATCTGCCTACCTACTCCAGATTCCATAATGCATCGCCTGAACCATTACCAAACGAATCTTATAAATTTTTGCATGTGTATTTCACTGTCAAAGAACAAATGGAAGTCGATCATAGATGCGCACATATAGTATGTAGACTGAGATGGGAGTTCATTGAAGAATTGCAGAGAATTTTACGTTAGTACAATCAGTCCGTTCACATATTCAAAATAGCACACGTTAGAACGGTACATCATGAGCATGTGATTCGACCCGTCAAAAGAGCGGGAGAACACGAACGTCGATTCGATGCTGCTCAAGTCTGCTACTGTTATTGTGAGCAATGAGCACACATGTCCACATCATGAGCATGTGATTCGACCCGTCAAAAGAGCGGGAGAACACGAACGTCGATTCGATGCTGCTCAAGTCAATGAAATTGCTACTGTAATTGTGAGCAATGAGCACACATGTCCGTTCAAAGCAAAAAAGGACTGCGGTGCATCGCAGATACACATCGTTCTTACGATGCATTTCAACACCCTTTAATTTTTATAAGGGGAATAAGTGAACCCAAATACGAGGGTTATCCAGAAAGTAAGTTCCGATCGGTCGCAAAATGGAAACCACTGCGAAACAGTGAGCAATTAAAGATGCGTAAGGAATAGCGTCTGCTGTCAAGTATGAGGGCCTCAGAGATTTCTCCTGTGTCATGCAGCCCACATAACACAACTGTCGAGCGGTTCCTTCTTCATGCCAGTTCTCGGCCGCACACTGCAGGGGCAATGAAGACCGTCCTGCAGTGTTTCCGATGAGAAGTGTTTGATCACCCACAATACAGTCCTTAATTGGCTCCCTCTGAGTCTCATCTCTGCTCACACGAACCACTGGCTATCAGGACAAAATTTTTCCACAGATAACGAGCTGCAGACCAGTGCAGATAATTGGGCGAAAGCACAGGCGGCTGCATTCTATCATGAGGATATTGGAAAGGTAATACAACACTGCGACAAAAATCGAAGTTGGAGCGGCGACTATATAGAGAAGAAGGTGGAATGTGTACCTAACTTCTGCAAATAGAACGTTTCTGGTTTTTCACTGTGGTTTCCATTTCGCGAACGATAGGAACTTACTTTCTGGACAACCCTCGTACAAGCACAGAAACAAACAGGAAAGTATTTTCGTAGGAATTTGATGCATCCTTTATAACGATCAGGATCAGTGACGTATAGAATGATTTTAACAATGCGCGTCCGTTATATCAACGGTTTTTTGGTGGTAAGTAGGCAGAAGCAGAAGAATAACGAATGATATAAACACCGAGCGAGGTGGCGCAGTGGTTAGCACACTGGACTCGCATTCGGGAGGACGACGGTTCAATCCCGTCTCCGGCCATCCTGATTTAGGTTTTCCGTGATTTACCTAAATCGTTTCAGGCAAATGCCGGGATGGTTCCTTTGAAAGGGCACGGCCGATTTCCTTCCCAATCCTTCCCTAACCCGAGCTTGCTCTCCGTCTGTAATGACCTCATTGTTGACGGGACGTTAAACACTAACCACCACCACGAATGATATTCATACGAAGGAACCAAACGAAATTGCATACGGAACAGCGAATTCGTTTAAGAGGTGCTATCATGAATGATGGAAACGTTGACGACATTGCAAGATTGAAGATTTTACAATCACCTTAAGGAGGAAGTCCGCGAAGTATGCACGAGCACACACAAGATGCTACGATCTATGTAAGAAAACGTGTTCTCCCTGATTCGTTCACAATATTCATTTGCAGTTTGTCATAGCTGACGTATGGACAAGCACCCAAGAACCGTTATGAGATAATAGCGCCAGTTCTTCGACAGACACAAATGAGATTCGTGTACGTTCTCAGAAAATAAAGGAAACAGGGAGCAAGCGAAACAGGGTTCTTCTGCTAGAATCGTATGAAAATAGAATTAAAGATGAAGGAAGGCAGCAGATCGAACGAAAGATTCTGCGGCCACGACTTCTGAGGACGGCCGCAGTTATATAATTGATGAAGAATATGTGCTGATACCAGCCCCGGAAATTCGAAGACTGGGCGCCGACTTGAGGCGGAAACGCAAGCAGAGAAGCCGGCCGCGACCACGCCTTTCTCCGCCGCTGGCCGCGCCGTGGTGAGTTATGGGTGGGCGATGGCGCGGCAGAGATGCTTGCACAAATGCGACTTTCGGCGCGTGACAGCGATACTGGCAGATGACAGGCACCGGGGTCGAATCAGAGGGCGTGGGAGGCGGAGCCGGGGGGCGGCAGGGGCGGAACGTGAGCAGGGGTGCGCCCACGACACGCCGCACTGGCTTTCTCTGGATTTGCAGGCCACAGCGATCGTGAGGTCCTAAATGAGAGCAGCTCGCAGCTCAGCTGAATATTGTTGTACGAAGGGTAAGCTTTACACACTGACTGATCGCTTGAGTATGAGTTTCATGTGTTGTGACAAGACGAAGCTACTTTCGTCTTCGCATAACTACGACTTCTTTGATTACTATACAGAAGGCTCATCAAACTAGAAGACACAAAATATTAGTTCACTTTATTACACAAAAGCTTAAAAGATTTACTCACAGTCAGATCCACAAGGAATCGTACGCCGTTATCTGTAGCAAATAAAATACACATAAATATATCTTTACATGAAAATATATATTATTACTAATTGAGCGATTACCTAATAATTAATCCAATCGCTACCATTAGTGATTATAGCTTGGCATCCTAGTCTCTCTCCGGTAAATCATCCACGTTTCCAACCTCTAAATATGGTTTGATCCACTTGCAACAATATCTGTGACATTCTAAGAATTTTAGCAGTAGCTCCATAGGAAAACTGTGGCCCCTCTGGATGATTTACAAGGAACACTGCCTCGTGTCGCTTCAGATATTTTGCACTCATATTAAACTGCAACTGACAAAACAAAACATCCAACTCTCACACTGTTTATCTGTACACTGCGCAGAAGCGCATTGACTATAGATTCGAGACCACTACCAGAGATGTCGCTGCGGAAGTTACATTTAAAATTATGGGGCACACTTCCTTGTGGAACTGACTGTATCTTTGACACACTTCTTTGCCACAGGACTACTGGATAATTTAAAATTGGCATTGATTATGAAAACATCAGTTGATGCACAGAGTAACACACTGATCTCATGAGGTATAATTTGCGACATTTACAACAGTACAAGTTCACCTGAATTTCAGCAACTCGTTGGTGGTATGCTATGATGTTGACTCCTTCAGTTGAGGTCAGGAACTGGGGCAGAATATTTCCATGCTAGGCTCTATAACGACCTCAGTGCGAGTGCGCTGCAGTGCTAAGGGAGGAGGACTGGTATTCAGGAGAGCCTTCCATATGTCGTCGCACACTGCAGCGAGCCCTCTCTGTCGTCTGTGGTACCGCTACGTGTTGCCGACTTCAGTGTGGCACCAGGATCTCTGGACGATATCGCAGTTTGCAAATTCTGTTAGGTGAATATGCATCAGATCTTAGCGCAACACTATATCCTATAATGTTTCAGTGTAGGAAAAGTTTGTTAATACATTTTTCTTTATTCTGTTACAAAACGTCTATTTATTAATATTGTTGTAATTTTGTGCAGTAGTATCAGATGTTTGTGTAAATTATACAACCCAATATACAGGGTTATTACAAATGATTGAAGCGATTTCACAGCTCTACAATAACTTTATTATTTGAGATATTTTCACAATGCTTTGCACACATGTACAAAAACTCAGAAAGTTTTTTTAGGCATTCACAAATGTTCGATACGTGCCCCTTTAGTGATTCGGCAGACATCAAGCCGATAATCAAGTTCCTCCCACACTCGGCGCAGTTTCTTGGTAGAGGAGGTTTAAACACTGAATCTTTCACATAACCCCATCACTTCATCACTGAAAACAAGTTTCGCACTGAACGCATCCTCTTCCAACAGCTGTTGCAACCGCGCCGAAAATTCAAAGCGTTTGACTTTGTCATCGGATGTCAGGGCTTGTAGCAATTGTAAACGGTAAGGCTTCTGCTTTAGCCTTTTCCGTAAGATTTTCCAAACCGTCGGCTGTGGTACGTTTAGCTCCCTGCTTGCTTTATTCGTCGACTTCCGCGGGCTACGCGTGAAACTTGCCCGCACGCGTTCAACCGTTTCTTCGCTCACTGCAGGCCGACCCGCTGATTTCCCCTTACAGAGGCATACAGAAGCTTTAAACTGCGCATACCATCGCCGAATGGAGTTAGCAGTTGGTGGATCTTTGTTGAACTTCGTCCTGAAGTGTCGTTGCACTGTTATGACTGACTGATGTGAGTGCATTTCAAGCACGACATACGCTTTCTCGGCTCCTGTTGCCATTTTGTCTCACTGTGCTCTCGAGCGCTCTGGCGGCAGAAACCTGAAGTGCGGCTTCAGCCGAACAAAACTTTATGAGTTTTTCTACGTATCTGTAGTGTGTCGTGACCGTATGTCACTGAATGGAGCTACAGTGAATTTATGAAATCGCTTCAATCATTTGTAATAGCCCTGTACACTATGTGATCAAAGGTATCCGGAAACCCCCAAAACCATACGTATTTCATTTTAGGTGCATTGTGCTACCACTTACAGCCAGGTACTCCATATCAGCGACGTCAGTAGTCATTAGACATCGTGAGAGAGCAGGATGGGGCGCTCCGTGGAACTCACGGACTTCGAACATGGTCTGATGACTGGGTGTGACTTGTGTCATACGGCTGTAGGCAACATTTCCACACTCCTAAACATACCTAGGTCCACTGTTTCTGATGTGATAGCGAAGTGGAAATGTGAAGGGACTCATACAATACAAAAGCGTATAGGCCGACTTCGTCTGTTGACTGACAGAGACTGCCGACGGTTGAAGAAGGTCATAATGTGTAATAGGCAGACTCTATCCCATCACACAGGAATTCCATACTGCATCAGGATCCACTGCAAGTACTATGACAGTTAGGCGGGAGGTGAGAAAACTTGGATTTCATGGTCGAGCGGCTGCTCCTAAGTAACACACGCCAGTAAATGCCAAACGGCGCCTCGCTTAGTGTAAGGAGCGTAAACATTGGACGATTGAACAGTGGAAAAACGTTGTGTGGAGTGACGAATCACCGTCACAATTTGGCGATCCGATGGCAGGGTGTGGGTATAGCGAATTCCCAGTGAACGTCATCTGCCAGCGTGTGTAATACCAACAGTAAAATTCGGAGGCGATGGTGTTATGATGTGGTCGTGTTTTTCATGGAGGGGGCTAGCACCCCTTGTTGTTTTGCGTGGCACTATCACAGCACTGGTCTACACTGATGTTTTAAGCAGTTTCTTGCTTCCCACTGTTGAAGAGAAATTCGGGGATGGTGATTGCACCTTTCAACACCATCGAGCATCTGTTGATAATGCACGGCTTGTAGCGGAGTGGTTACACGACAATAACATTCCTGTAATGGACTGGCCTGCACAGAGTCGTGACGTGAATCCTATAAAACACCTTTGGGATGTTTGGAAGGCCGACTTCGTGCCAGGACTCACCGACCGACATTGATACCTCTCCGCAGTGCAGAACTCCGTGAAGAACGGGCTGCCATTTCACAAGAAACCTTCCAGCATCTGACTGAACGTATGCCTGCGAGAAGGGAAGCTGTCAAAAGGCTGAGGGTCGTCCAACACCATATTGAATTCCAGCATTACCGATAGAGGGCGCCACGAACTTGTAAGTCATTTTCAGACAGGTGTCCGGATACTTTTGATCACATACTGTATGTTCTTCTGCGAAAATGGACTCGATAAGCAATCTGAGCTATTAGTAATCGAAGTATAACCTTCATAACACTGTGTGCGAGTTGTATGAGTCTCAGGTTCACTGTCATTTAAACCCTCAACAGATTGTTAAATGAAAAACTTAAAACTAACATTTGGATAAGCTATTTGACTGTGTATTTGAATATCAAAAACTGCAGGAACAAATGAATATGTATGGAGATCGCTTGTGTAGAGATAGGGACTGTGTGGGGGACCTGTGAGGCCCACACACAGATTTCCAAGGTTGTTTCGACTATGTTATAAAAGTTTCGCTGGGAAGTCCTTACACTTCTTCAGTACAGCCCGTCCTCTCCCCATGCGATTTCCAGCTATGTGGTGCCCTGAAGAAAGATATCCGCGCTCGTCGATTTGTTTCGTGCAAAGAGGCGCACTCCTGGGTATAATCAGGGTTCCGTAGTGAGAAGATATAGCTGTTTGTGACAGGTAAATGTTTTCCTCTTTTTCTGTAATTTCTTTCGCTGTTTTAGACTAAGTATTCATGTCTTTGATGGTCTAACATATCTGTGTTTGGTAATAATTTTAAAACGTAACTGCAGTTTATTTCCTTTTCTTCAACGTAAAAATATGTTTTTTTATTATTCCTTGAATATGCAAAAACTTTAAATTCTTTTATTTGTTTTATCTCTATTTATAATATTAACTGTGATGTGCATAACTGCTATGTAAATTGCAGACATGGAAGCACAAAGAGTGATATCGAGCGTAACAGCTGAGCAGCGATATACAGGGTGAGTCACTAACTATTGCCGCGTAGGATAACACAAAAAGTCTGATAGTAGCTGAAACGTTTGTGGGACAGATGTTGTATGGGGCAAGGGGGCCCATAAGATGACGTTGGTTTTTTGCTGCTGGGTGGGATCGCGTCAGAGATATGACGGTCAACTTAGTTTTCCTTTTTTTCAATGGGATGCTATAGTTTGCTACTTACTTTCTGATAGCAGCTGTCGGGACGAATCCAATGACGTATAACAGTAAGATCTTGGAAGGCCAATGAAGGTCAAAAAGGTGGCATGAACGTCGATTTATAGGTGTCGAAGTGATGACAATTGGTGTCAATACAGTGCTGCAATCTTCTTATCATGGATTGAGTGGTATTCCGTATCACTTCAGCACTTACCGAAACACATGCTTTGACAATTATCTCATATATCGATCAAATAGTAAATATTCGCTGCCGGACCTATGTAGCCGTGCGGTTCTAAGCGCTTCAGTTTGGAACCGCGTGACCGCTACGGTCGCAGGTTCGAATCCTGCCTCGGGCATGCATGTGTGTGATGTCCTTAGGTTAGTTAGGTTTAAGTAGTTCTAAGTTCTAGGGGACTGAAGACCTCAGAAGTTAAGTCCCATAGCGCTCAGAGCCATTTGAACTAGTAAATATTCGCCTAATACGGAGTATCCATCTAAGTTGCCATTGAGATGTAAACACCATTCGACGGTTTCGCAATACAGCACTAATAGGAACGGTAAGACTAGTATCGTCTAATCAAGCGAATGTGAATTCCTTCGAAGAGCAAGTCGATATGCTTCTCATTTACGGAGAATGTTAACGAAATTCAGTAAATGTAAATGCCGTATGACTAAGGCCTCCGGTCGGGTAGACAGATCGCCGGGTCCAAGTCTTTCGATTTGACGCCGCTTCGGCGACTTGCGCGTCGATGGGGATGAAATGATGATGATGAGGACAACACAATGTCCCTGATCGGAGAAAATCTCCAACCCAGGCGGGAATCGAACCCAGGCGCTTAGGATAGACATTCTATCGTGCTGACCAGTCAGCTACCGGGGGCGGACAACGAAAATCAGTGAGAATTAGAGGCTTATACGCTGAAAAATATCCTCAACGTACTCATCCTACACGTCGTACATTTAAGTATGTGTATGATAAATTGATAACAACTGAATCTATAATGCATCGGAAACATATCCGGCAAAGGAAAGTTACTAACGAGGAAACGGAAAGCGGTACTCTTGCCCCTGTGGTTCGAGATCCTTGTGTTAGTTCGCGTCAAATTGCAAGGGAATCTGGCAAGAGCCAGAGTAGTGTTGTTCGTGGTCTACATCGCCATAAATATCATCCTTACCATATCAGTCTCCACCAAGAATTAACTGGCACGGATTGTATACGTCGCATTGAATTCTGCCGATGGGCTCAACTTCAGATTGAGAGGGATGACACATTTATTAATTTGATTTTATTTACTGGCGTGGCTACATTCAAGAGCTATGGAAACGTTAATTTGCATAACATACATTACTACATTCAAGAGCCATGGAAACGTTAATTTGCATAACATACATTACTGGGCAACTGGCGTCTTGCTTCGCCTGCGTGGTGTTGTGATGCTGTGCTGTGGCTCGGGGATTTGAATGAGGACTGTTGACATGTACCCGAAGACAAACAATAATTTAATTAAATAACTTTATTTCTTCGAGTTGACGAGAATAAAAATTTTTTTGTTTGTCAGTTACACTTCATCCGTGTTAGCGTATGCCACCATGGTTCCTCTTTGGCCGCCTTCTTGTCCAAGTTTCGTTCCTTACATAACACCTCACAGCTTTTTTAACTGAGCAATGAGCAACTAACAGCAAATTCTCGTTGCTTACTAACAAGAGCAAACGTGTTTGCAGACATACATACACACACACACACACACACACACACACACACACACACACACAGAGAGAGAGAGAGAGAGAGAGAGAGAGACAGAGAGAGAGAGAGAGAGAGAGAGAGAGAAGAGAGGGAGGGAGGGAGAAACTACAATTAGTACAAACCAACTTAACATGATTTTCACGGTTTACATGTGGAACACGTGTTTTCGTTAAGTAATCGAGAGCGTCCACGAACTTTTATTTGCAGGATCCTTCAAAGAGCACTAAATAAACAACGAACTCTGGGTTGATCTAATGGAAGGCCTTGCTGGGTGCCTATGAAGTGCTCAGAAAATATTTGAACAAAGGTCAGAAGACACGACTGGGCAATGTGGACAGAGCTGCGGGAGAGATTTGTTGTCATCCTTACAAGCAGGGCGGTCGACCTTCGACGCAGCTGGAACTGGTCCCAGCGATCAGTCTTCCCGCTGCTTATCAGTCTCACCGTAAGACGTTAAGTACATTTAATGAAAAACGAACAGCTTTACGAAAGATCGCACATTGCAGGGTTTCTAGATTTGACGTATCAAGGTAATCTGACATTGGTTGAAAGACATTCTAGTTAACGCAATCTTATTGGGTTATCAGCGGAATCATGGTGTTGTGTTCTTGCAACTTTTCGACAAGTATCCAACTAGTCTTCTTCAGATGAATCTTCGCCAAAAATTTGCTAAACACGACGCCACTACTCGGTTGATAACGGGATCCGAGAAGATTTCATCATTTGCTGAAATAGCTTTCATATCCAGTCTCATGCTACCAAATGGCTGTTGTTTGACAGAAATTCACTTTGCCGTTATTTTCAACATGATTGCCACCATCTGGGAGAGTTCAGACGTTTAAAGTGCTCTACAGCACGCTTCCACAATTTAGCACACAATATTAGTAGCAATTATGGAAACATGGTATATGCCGCTTTAAGTTGTTAAGGACTATTAGATGGCGATATGTCAAAACTAGTTATCGAAATAAACTGAAATTTAACAGTAGTTTTTTGGTGTTGTGTATGATTGGTTAGTTATTTTTTCATTTGTCTACAGACCTGAGGATTTTCATGTGAGACGAAGATGGTCATTTTAAATTATTAAAGCAGTCTAGACGGACAATTAAACGTCTATGTGATTGCCTGAAGATGATGGTACGAAACTCATTGAACGTTGCCACAAGACGACGCCACCACTCAGCTCACCACCTGAGAATGTTTTGTCATCAATAAAATATCTGTTTTACAGCAGGTGACTGCGGGTCTTCTTCAAGGAGGTTAAGTCAGTTTTTCGTATGTTTGTCCGCTGGCTGCATCCTTCCTACATAGAGCCTAGCATTCGTTCATGATTGTTGTATACGTGATCTCTCAAGACTTTTCAACTGATATTTGCACATTTCGTAGTTATTGCTACTATACGGTCTGTAACAATTGTATAAATAGTTTGAAATTTTTGTGTACGAAACGTCAAATATTACGCCCACGGCGCCAGCACGTAACACCTGCATTTTGGTGGCCAACCTCGTGTTCCTTCCCCCTCAGTCTCCCTACGATAGCTAGTAGTCTGTCAGCTTATATTACGTATACACTTAGAACATTCGTATCTTGTGTCGCTCTGTGCACTTGAGACGGTTTCCATGTATCGCATTTTGTAATTTTGTTAATTCCTATTATATTTTTAATATTCAATGTAAAAATATGTTTTCACCTTATATTTTTTTTAGATATCTGAAGGTAATAAATCCGAAACAGCTTGTGTGGGTAATTTGAGTAGTAAAGTCATTTTTCAGCAGCTGTAGGACTGTTTTGAAGCAACATTTCCTGCTCCAACATAGTACTACACTATAATACACTGAAGAGCCAGAGAAACTGGTACACCTGTAAAATATCGTGTAGGGTGCCAGCGAGCACACAGAAGTGCCGCAACACGACGTGGCATGGACTCGACTAATATGTGAAGCAGTGCTGGAGGGAACTGATACCATGAACTCTACAGGGCTGTTCATAAATCCATAAGAGTACGAGGGAGTGGTGTTCTCCTCTTAACAGCACGTTGCAAGGCATACCAGATATACTCAATAATGATGTTCATGTCTGGAGAGTTTGGTGGCCAGCAGAAGTGTTTAAACTAAGAAGAATGTTCCTGGACCCACTCTGTTGCAGTTGTGGACGTATGGGGTGTCGCATTTTCCTGCTGGAATTGCGCAAGTCCGCTTGAATGCACAATGAACATGAATGGATACAGACGATCAGCCAGGATGTCCGGGCCACCAGTTACAGTCGTATCTAGACGTATCAGGGGTCCCATATCACTCCAGCTGCACACGCCGCACACCGTTACAGAGTCTCCATCAGCTTGAACAGTCCCCTGCTGACATGCAGGGTCCATGGATTCACGAGGTTGTCTCCACACGCGTACACGTCCGTCCTCTTTGAAACGAAACCCGCCTACCAGGCAACATGTTTCCAGTCACCAACAGTGGAAAGCCGATGTCGACTGGCCCAGGCAAGGCGCAAAGGCCGGCCGGAGTGGCCGTGCGGTTCTAGGCGATACAGTCTGGAACCAGGCGACCGCTACGGTCCCAGGTTCGAATCCTGTATCGGGCATGGATGTGTGTGATGTCCTTAGGTTAGTTAGGTTTAATTAGTTCTAGGCGACTGATGACCACAGAAGTTAAGCCGCATAGTGCTCAGAGCCATTTGAACCATTTTTTTGAGGCGTAAAGTGGTGTATTGTGCAGTCATCAAGGTTACACGAGTGGGCCTTTGACCTCGAAAGCCCATATCGATTATGTTTCATTGAATAGTTCGCACGCTGATACTTGTTGATGGCCCAGCACTGAAATCTGCAGCAATTTGCGAAAGGGTGGCACTTATGACACGTTGAACGATTCTCTTCAGTCGTCGTTGGTCTCGTTCTTGCAGGATTTTTTCCCGGCCGCACCGATGTCGGAGATTCGATTTTTACCGGGTTGCTGATATGCACGGTGCACTCGTGAAACGGTCGTACGGGAAAATCCCCACTTCATCACTACCTTGGAGATACTGTGTCCCATCGCTCGTACGTTCACTATAACACCACGTTCTAATGCACTTAAATCTTGATAATTTGCCATTGTAGCAGCAGTAACCAACCTGACTACTATAACTGATACTTGTTGTTTTATGTAGGCGTTGCCGACCGCAGCGCCGTGTCCTGCCTGTTCACATATCTCTGTATTTGAATACGAATGTCTATAGCAGTTCCTTTGGCGCTTTAGTGTATAACCATGTTCGACTGCCTCCTAAAAGATTTCATGTCTCAGCTGTATATGACATAGGAAATGTTACCCTCATCTATAGCGCTCTTACCCCAGGCCGCGAAGACCCAAGAGACGTCGACTGGCTGCCGAGCCACCCTCCACCTTGAGGCGTCATGCTGATGCCGCATGCCCCCGGGCGTTTTGACGACTTTCCAGACTTTGGAGCCGCTACAGTAGGTACTGGGAGATGAAGAAGCTTGCACATGATAGAGTAGCATGGAGAGCTGCATCAAACCAGTCTCAGGACTGAAGAGCACAACAACAATAACATCTCATTCAGATAGCTCATCAGTTGTCTTCGCGGGACTTACTCCCTAACTGTCCTCCCACCAAGGAAAAGTCATTGACAGTACCGGGTATCAAACCTAGGTCCTCAGCATGGCAGCCATCTGTGGCTCACTGCTCAGCTATGGATTCGCACTCTACTTATTTTCGCAACAATATCTGTGCGTTATACTTTCCAATTGTTATTTATGTAAGTAATTTGTACTAATACTATTTTTGTGTGAATTAATGAGCTGACGATTTTATTCAGTGGCATTAATATTGAGAAGTGGTAATTAAGTAAATACCACTTCTGCCAACGAATATCGATTTGACAAAACAATTAGAAAACTTGAACCCTTGTGGAAGTTCTTCACGTGTCTTGATGACCTCCCCACTTTCTCATCGTAGCTCCGTGAGGAGGCGATACTGAGAGGTTAGGGAGGGGAGCAGGGCGTGTGAACCCGGCCTGACCCGCCCGGTGGCCGCGCCGGGCTGGCCACGTGTGCCGCCACGTGGACCGCGGCACGCGCCTCGCCCGCCGCCCACACAAACAAACAGCGCAACTGGCGCCGGCTCAATTGCTTGATTGCGGGCCCGCCGGCCCGGCGAGCCGCGGCCCGCGTACATCGCCCCGCGGACCATGCAGTTAGCTCCGAACGTGGCCTCGTGCGTGCAACAGCACACGACGCCGCCAAGTGGACTCAAGGGCGAGGCCAAACACGCACTGAGGCTCGCTGCTCCGTCTGCAGCGTCTCGGGGAATGGAGTACGTGGTTCTTGGTTAGGAACGTCCCGAACTGCTCGTGACTAGAATTCCGTTCTTCCAAAATTACACTATGGTAGTTTTGGTACGTTACATACACTGAAGGGTCAGAGAAATTGACATAGGCTTGCGTAGTCAAATACAGAGATAAGTAAACAGGCAGAATACGGCTGCTGTCGGCAACGCCTATATAAGACATCGAGTGTTTGGTGCAGTTGTTAGGTCGGTTACTGCTGCTACAAGATGTAAGTCAGATTGAACGTGGTTTTACAGTCGGCGCACGAGCGATGGGACACAGCATCTCCGACGTAGCGGTAAAGTGGGGTTTTCCCATACGACCACTTCACGATTGTACCGTGAATATCAGTAATCCTTTAAAACATCAAATCTCCGACATGGCTGCGGCCGGAAAAAGATCCAGCAAGAAAGGGACCAACGACGACTGAAGAGAATCGTTCGGCGTGACAGAAGTGCAACCGTTCCGCAAATTGCTGCAGTTATAAATGCTGGTCCATCAAGTAACAGCGTTCGAACCATTCAACAAAACATTATCGACTTGGGCTTGATGACTGCACGACACAAAGCTTTACTCCTCGCCTAGGCCCATCAACACCCACAATGGACTGCTGATGACGAAACATGTTGCCTGGTCGGACGAGTCTCGTTTCAAATTCCATCGAGCGGACGGACGTGTACGGATACGGAGACAACCTCACTTATCCACGGACCCTGCATGACAACATGGGACTGTTCAAGCTGGTGGAGGCTCCGTAATGGTGTGGGGCGTGTGCAATTGGAGTGATATGGGACCCCTGATACGTCTAGATACGACTACGACAGGTGACACGTACATAAGCATCTTGTCTGATCACCTGCATCCATTCATGTCCGTTGTGAATTCCGACGGACTTGGGCAATTCCAACAGGAGAATGTGATATCCCAAACGTCCAGAATTGCTACAGAGTGGCTCCAGGAACACTCTTCTTAGTTTAAAAACTTCCGCTGGCCACCAAATTCCCCAGACATGAATATTATTGAGCATATCTGGGATGCATTGCAACGTGCTGTTCAGAAGAGATCTCCACCCCCCTCGTACTCTTACAGATTTATGGACAGCCCTGCAGGATTCATGGTGTCATGTCTCTCCAGGACTATATCAGACATTATTTGAGTCCATTCGCCGTCGTGTTGCGGCACGTCTGCATGCTCGCGGGGGTCCTAAACGATTTTAGGCAGATGTACCAGTTTCTTTGACTCTTCAGCGTATTACTTGCCGTGGTATCCCCAGGCTTATTTTGATTTAAGCGTTCTGAAATACGTCCAATACTGAAATGCCCTCATTTGCAAAGTTTACACCCACGATTAATATGATAACGCTATCTGACTACGTTTGTTCTACAGGAAGATAATGAGCGAAATATAGGTGTAGCCCGCTTTTGCGCAACGCGATAATAGTGAACAAAAAATAGACATGTGACTGAATTACATGAAGGTACTAACATCCAATAAGCACATGGCCTAACATTAACAACACGTAGGTAACTCAGCTTGTAGCTAAGTTACGTGCAGTGGGCAGCCTTGCCTCAATCAGTTAGTTTCTATTTAGAAATCTTAAAATTTAAAAGCACAACCAGTCATTGATGAACTGCCTGAACCTTCTGCACTTCCAACTGCGGACTTGCCTTTTGTTCTGTAAAATCATGCAAAGAAAGGTGTACTGTTCATTATGCGTTTTTTAAACACATACATATACCGATCGCAGTGATAGTTGAGAAAAGTTGGAAACACTGCCGAAGGCAGACTGAACGTTACATGAGATAGCTCAGTATCGATTATGAAGTGCTCCTCGTCCATAAAGATATCAAAATTCTTAATTAATGCCAAGGCATCACGAACGAACTTGAAAATCTTTTAGTAAGGAAGTACAGAACTATACATTCTAAGAAAAATTAAACGACCAACCACGAAGGAATTATCCGAATGGGACGGAAATTTGTGGATGTGATCTATATGTACAGACAAATTATTACACTTTCAGAAAAAATGGCAGAGAAAGAGCTTTTTAATTTGAGCAAGTTAGTCTCGCTTTGTTTTATCTGTGTTCCTTATGCAAGCAGTTATTCGGCTTGACATTTACGGATGGAGTTGTTGTACGCCCTCCTGAGGTACACCGTGCCAAATTCTGGCTGAAATTGGCAGTGAATGCATTCCTTACGAAATGGACAAGGGTAATTTTCAGTAACTGAGACAGGTTGTTTACGATTACTACGCGTTTCAATGATAAACCATCATTATTAATTAGAAATTTTTAATATAGCTGTTTTTAATTACGACCCCCAGCGATAAGTTGCAGCCGCAAGTGAAATGGTCAAAAGGTTTAACTGCGTCTTGAAAACACTCGAACACCATGCGTTTTCAGAATGAGATTTTCACTCTGCAGCGGAGTGTGCGCTGATATGAAACTTCCTGGCAGATTAAAACTGTGTGCCCGACCGAGACTCGAACTCGGGACTTTTGCCTTTCGCGGGCAAGTGCTCTACCATCTGAGCTACCGAAGCACGACTCACGACCGGTACTCACAGCTTTACTTCTGCCAGTACCTCGCCTCCTACTTTCCAAACTTTACAGAAGCTCTCCTGCGAAACTTGCAGAACTAGCACTCCTGAAAGAAAGGAAGTTTCATATCAGCGCACACTCCGCTGCAGAGTGAAAATCTCATTCTGGAAACATCCCCCAGGCTGTGGCTAAGCCATGTCCCCGCACATCCTTTCTTTCAGGAGTGCTAGTTCGGCAAGTTTCGCAGGAGAGCTTCTGTAAAGTTTGGAAAGTAGGAGGCGAGGTACTGGCAGAAGTACAGCTGTGAGTACCGGTCGTCAGTCGTGCTTCGGTAGCTCAGATAGTAGAGCACTTGCCCGCGAAAGGCAAAGGTCCCGAGTTCGAGTCTCGGTCGGGCACACAGTTTTAATCTGCCAGGAAGTTTCACCATGAGTTTTGCATTATGACGTGTAAAGTCGCATATCTTCCTCAGTCCTGAGCTTAGATTTTGGACCTGAATGGTTTATATTGGTGGTCAGTGCGTTGTCCTGGTACAGAATAGGAATAAATTACTAATTAAAAAAATTGGTGTGATTCATCAAAAAATTACGGCTTGTAGCGTACATGCTGCATCACAACTCAAATACGTCCTCTGTCTTAGTTATAACATGTTTTCAGGAATTGCCGAAATGCATAAACATGTTTACGTAAATATCACAAAATGTAATTTTCTGGGACCTATTTATCATCTCAGGCAGATGCATGGTATGGGAAATCCTTACTGTTAGTATATCTCTTGCATTCTTTCTTGTGGATATGGAAGTACAGATCGTTTGTGAATGTAGACCCTGAGCTACACCGAAAAAATGTTTCGCCGTATTGTTGTGATGCAGTAAACAATCACTTATTCGATAGGGAAGAATGCATTAGCATATTTCAGGATATCGTAAAATCATTTTATTTCAAAACTATCAAAAGCAGGCAGAAATTATCTCTATTTCTCGAAGCCATGCGATGAACAGCTTTCTTGCGTCAGATGCTGAAAGCTAGTGCGAGCACGTAGAAATGAAAACAAGTGGTCCACAGAAATCACACTGTGTAAAGTAGCTACGTGGTACAATCAGGCACAGCAAATGTAATTCATTACGTGAGCTGGATAAAAATAGAAGGCGGATGTAGAAAATGTGCTACATGAGGACGGGGGACGCTACGCTTTTCTCTGTACATCAGTCACACAATGCTGTACGTCGGAACACGTAGTGAATGAAGCAAAAGCTTGTGGAGCAGTACAAGTATACATAATTCTCATTGTCACTGACACTGATACACCAATCCCAGCACGTAGGAAGTGAGTAGGTGTCTTCAGTGTAGAAACTCCTTAGGTTGCCGACCGATCCAGTTTTCCACAGTGTACCTCACTTCCGTGCCACAGGTGACTCTCTGATCTTCCAGAGATTGTTTTAAGGGGCCTCAGATATGCGAGTCCTATGAGGACATATCGGGGCTGTAAGGAGGACGTTCCAAGAATTCCCATCGAAATTTTTGAAGAAGCTCGAGGGTCTTCTTGACGACACACCCGCCTCATAACGCTGACACCACTGGAATATTGTGCATCGCGCAAGAAACTGCTCTCCGTATACATCTTTCCTCTCGTCATAAATTTGTGAATCATGTTGCCCTTCCGCGCGAAGAAATTGTGTAATCGCTCTTTGTAGTGATCGGACGGAATCCATTACGCAAGGAATTGCGGAAACAGCTCTCCAGAAACGAGGAAATGGCTATGAAGCTGTTAACTTCGCTTGTGCAACTGGATATACCAGAATACCATGTTTTGGTAGACACATTCAGCAACTGGGATACGTACAATGCTGCTACAGCGGAAATCTCCTTTTCGTTTGGGCATACCAAATACACCGACTGAAAGGAAAAGTGTTACACCATGGAGAATCAGTTCGACATTTAGCAAACTTGGTAGAGATGTACATCTCATAACTGGTATTAAGTGGTGAAAGAAGGTACAGCAGTCTGTCGCAACTTGTGTTTATTGTAGTAGATCTAGATTTCGGTCACTGAATGACCACCTTCAGTGCCAGAGGTAATACAGGAACCAATTAATACATGTAAACATGGTCCTTAGTAAGCTGTTACTGCGGTGGTTATTTAATCGTGCTGTTCGCTAATTTCGACTAAGCGTCATTGTCAAGCACATTTGTAACATATGTATTTCACGTCATTTTCGAATCACTCTTAATTAGAAGTAAAAATGACAGAATTTGGCTACGTTTTACTTGTAATTAAGAGTGATTTGAAAATGACATGAAATACAGATGTTACAAATGTGCTCGGCAATGATGCTTAGTCGAAATTAGCTACTGGCACGATTAAATAAACATCGCACTACAGCATACTATGGACCATGTTTAAGTTTATTAGGCACCTGGAAACTATGGATCCCCAAAAATACAAAATTCTAAGGAACCAATTAAAATACAACTGCATAAATGTTAGCACCAAAGAACAGTTGTATCAGTTTCATATACAAGTAAGTGGTACATATCAGCAGATAAAGTTAACATATTTCGGCCATTATTTGGCATAGTCCCTCTTGCACTATACGTGTCAAGAATTCAACCTGCATTGAAACCACTGTTTACAGTTGTGTCAAAGCTCGCTTCAGAGTACGTCATACACGATTACGGCGCCCACTATACATGGGTCATATTGCAGTAATGCGTTATGTATATGTAGCTGGTTGTTTATGTTATCACAAGAACAGCGGCTACTATGGTGAATGATAAACAGTAAAAATTCTTTAAAATCAAAGTGATAGTAATTTGAACTACTTATTTTAGTGAGTTATTGATATGTACATAACTGCTATTCATATTGTAACAGGCATGAACACCGTATATAAATGTATCTAGATGGTTTCTATAATCTTTTTTTTTCTTTATTGTCATTTCGTTCCCCTCGCCCCATATGGGGGGAGGGGGAGGAGGGATGGACTGTCAGCAAAGTCACCCGCTCTTTAACGCTATGAGAGTTAAAATTTTAAAACATATTACAAAATTTGACAGAGTAGTTGAGAAAATGAATTTTTAACATAATAAAAACCATATATTCAATTGTACAATTAAAAATACAGAGGTAGATGTTTTAATTAATTCAACTACTGACACATGAAATGGCAATTGAATGTTTCAAAGAAGATAAACAACAGTGAAAAAAGTAAAACTCTGGTGTGTTAACTGGTGAAGTGATGAGTCGACTTAAAGTGCAAGGATGAGGGGCGTAATGGGAACTTAGCAGTTGGGGTATTGTGTAAGAGGGTGTTTTTGTAGGCAGATCGTTTGAGGAGGAATTCAGGAGAGGGAAGAGGGATGCTATTCTGGACCAAGCCTTAGGATGTAGGTGGAGAGGAGTGGAGAGGAAGGGAGTCTTGATAGGGAAAGGTGGAGTGGGTTCGTTTGGACCTGGTAGGATGGGTATGTCTCAGGGGATATTTCTTGGTCAGGCAAGGGAAGTTTTATCAGGAGAGAAGGCGTAGTGTTGGGACATGTCAGAGTACCATGAGTAGTGAGCAGAGAAGAAACTAGAGGGTGGGTGGTGTCCAGTTTACGGGCAATGTAGGATATTAGGAGGTTTCCAAGATGGAAGAGGAGGGAGGGGAATTTCGCATGTTGGTAGACGATGCGGATGAGGGAGGCTAAGCAGATTCAGAATGTTAGGCAGAGTGCATGGTGTTAGAGGATCTGTAGGGCGTGATAAAAGGAGGGAGGAGCAGAGCATGAGGTTTATATATTAGTTGGGTAAAGCTGGTTCTGGCGCACTTCTGTTGTAAAATTGATATGCAGATTAATTAAATTTAACAATTAAACCACTACTTCCTCTCCCTTAACCAATTGTTCTGTTAAGTGGTTTATGACCCCCTGCGAATAACCTGTCCTACTGAGAAACCTCCCACTCTTCCCCTCCCCCTCCACATCCTCTATACCTTTGGGAAAGGGTACTTCTTTGTCACCCCTCCCCAACTCAGTTCTGAGTCTCTTTTCCTTCTACTGGGATATTCCCCACCAGTCCTCTCCCTTTCCCCACTTCCCCCTCCCCCTCTCATCTGGAAATTGATGGAAAAGACTGAGACTGCTGAAATGCTGAATAGGAAGGGTGTCATGACACGAAATTGAAAACAATGTCAATTAACATAATAATATATTGTCCAATTCATTTGCTAATTCTTTACTCAATCTGCAGGGGAAAGGGCTGTGTGGACATCCACTCATTCCCTCTTCATGATGTAGTAACTGTAAGCACTGAGCTGTGGAATGAAGTGCAATACATTAACAGCAATTTTGGGTTGTCTATGCATGTGTCAGCTAGCCAGACACCAGGTGCAATGTCATATGCAACCACCTGTGGGGTGCTGCTGGTATCAGGTGGAGCCAAGTGCTGACAGATTCATTCATTGTGGAAGGCTATTGGCCAATGGCGCATTCTGAGTTTGTGAGTGCCAGCACGTACTGTTAACATCGCCTTGTGGCAGCCAGTGGAGCTACTATGAGAGTGTGCATGTGCGAGGTATCCATCTCAGTGTCTCTTAGAGAAACCGCTGTCAGTGGCTACACCGCCCACTGCAGAGAAACTGCTGTCAGAGACCACACACCCTGCCACTGCAGGGAGCCACACTCGCTGATGTCAGTTTTTGTGTGTCTACATGCCTGTCTTTGTCTCATGGCACAGTACAACACGTCAGGTGGTGGCTTTCCTTTGGCTGGGAACTCCAGACTTGCTTCTGTCTGCCCTCCCCCCTCCCTCTCTCTCTGTTTTTCTCTCTTTCCCTCTTCACCCCTCATTCTCTCTCTCTCTATCACTTCCAAGTGGTTACATCCTGTTCGTTGGCCCCCTGTTTATCTAGTGAATTTCTGGGAAAAGCTCAGTCTGGATCGAGCTGCCAGGCTGGAAGGCTCTCATGGCACAAAATGCGTGGTAAATTCGAGCAATATATTGCTTATTTATTTGAACATTAATTAAATCAATTAATTAAATTGGTGGGAAATGCTAGGCTATGATTCTCTTTGTCTGATCAGGAAAAATAGTCCACTCTTATAACGTCACAGGACAAAGGGGGAAGCAAGGACCATTTCGATATAAAACATGATGGGTAATAGTTTTTTGCACTAGCCTATCAAATTAATTGTTTAACAATTTACAAGAGCCAAACATAGCTTAAAACACTCACCACCACCTTGCAATGATTCTTATTAGTAGTAAGATATTGTGAAGTACGTCATCTGCCGACTGTAGGACTGCCAAGAGGGTACTAGAGACTCACACTAGTGTTGGCCACGCCGGCAGTTGTGCACCCATCTCCCGACCACGCCGACCATACCAGATGCTCAGATGTCAGACAGACTGTCTATGCGACCGCCCAACCATTAACTGAACAGTTGACGTGATGGAAATAATCGTACACTGCAAATAAAAATCGGAGAACACACACAACAAACGCTTGTGCTTCTACCACTACTCAGCCAACATACTGACTAGATCAGTGTTCAGTCACCCAGAGGGCGCCGAGAGCTCTGCTACTGGACTTGCACTTGTACTTGCTGGTGTATCAGAAACTTTCTTTGTAACTGCCGGTCATGCGAGGGTAAGTCGCAGCTTCCAGTCAGCTGAAGGCTTGTGATCACTCCTCCTGATGCCCAAAGCACACTGCAAGACAAGCAAGTGCGACTTGGATGTATAGTTCTAACTGCAATTCCACTTCTAACATAGACTCCCCATTCTAAAAATAAATCTACTTTCCCCTATTAAAAATAGGGATGTTGTTATCAGTACACCTCGAATTTCTCATGAAAAATGTAAATTCTTCCCTTTCATATGAATCATTTCCGAAGACAGAAGAATTCTGTACATACATGTGTTTTCGCATCGCTAAAGTATAGTTACTTGTTGCGAAAATCCTGTGCAACAGTATTCTCTCTTTTTCCAGTCCAAGCAGATATCCCGACTGGCAGGGTCTGCTGTTATGGTTAATCGGATTTAGCGTGTTAATTTTAAGGGGTGGCTACCCTGTACCCCCCTGGGATGGAATGTGTGTACCCCAACTGTCTGCGTCGAGTGTAATCCTTGGAATAGTGCGAACCTGTTGCAAATGTCTGTAGGTCGTGTAACTGAGGCGGAACTTGGGGACCAGCCCGGTATTCATCTAGTGGGATGTGGAAAACCGCCTAAAAACCACATCCAGGCTGGTCGGCACACCGGCCCTCGTCGTTAGTCCGCCAGGCGGATTCGATCTGGGGCCGGCGCGCCTACCCGACTCCAGGAAGCAGCGCGTTAGTGCTCTCGGCTACCTTGGCGGGTCCTGTGCAACAGTATTGCATAGGCTATAATTCCTCTTTAAGTATCCGCTCATCAGGTAGAAAAATCTGTTCTTATCAGTTTATTTCCTGCATCACAGGAATAGAATATTAATCTCATTTTGAGTCGTGATGGAGTCCTAAGAGCATGGCCTACCTCTTACACAGGATGCCTGCTTACTTTCGAATTCTCTAGCATTATTCACATTCCTCGTCACCTACGAAGTCTCGTTAAGTAGGACAACAGAGCAGCTCTAAATTTCAGCTTAGTGCTACATATCAGGTTATAAATTCGGTAATACAGCTCATTTTATTACGATGTCCACCTCTCCCCTGCGTGGGTGGGAGATCGAAATTCCGTTAAAAGATCTTTCCGCATTGAAAAATCGCCTGATTGATACTCCAACTCATGAATCATATCTGTGGTACTCTTGCAATCGATTCCACCCACCAGGTAGCACTTCATTCGTATCAAATATATAATTAATTAAACAGATCACGAGAGTCTCTTTGACGGCGAGTAATTTTTTCCTGCAGTTAGATTACACTCTCCAGGTAACCATTACAGATGCTGGTGTGCCTCATGGGGTTTTTCATAGGCTAGCTAATCATTCATATAATAGCATAATGGGTGTAACTGTCGTCAAATAGGGAAGATATCTGATGCTAATCTAATGCTAATTACATTCTGTCTGTCGGTTTTCATGTCATGCTGGTGGAAGTAAGTCATTTAGAATTTCGGTATACTGCTCCTTAACTAATCCTGCTGAGACTTGCCACTCTATGGGGGCAGTTGGATGTTTCACACTCCTCTCCACCTCCGTGACGCCTCTGTTACAATCCCTCGCCTCGTCACCAGATCGCTTGCGAACAGCTGTGACCACCGCCAATGAGTCGCGATTGTCTTCCTGGTCGATGAGGACTGTACCGCTTCCGGCCGTGCTGGTCAGCTGTTAATGATTCCAGACTCACAAAAGGTGTCCCGTCCTTCTCAGAAGGAATGGGTGCTTAAATGTCACTGGGATAAATACCAAGATGTTGGACCTCCTGCCACCTGCAAACCGAAACGTTCCGAGATATGTTTATGAAATATGCCAAAAAGGCTGAGGCAGTGAACAGTAGTGAAATACCTATCTGCTGAACATCCCATCCAAAAGGTTTATAAGCCTACAGACCTAGGTGTCCTTCAGAATACTGCCCTATAGAAGCGGTCCTATTGGTTCATGCCAAATTAGTGGGTGGAAGTTACGAGAATTCAAATGGGAACCCCCGGAGGGATGGCGATGTTTTTTTCGAGGAACACTATTGAGAACCGAAATTTTAAGCTGACTGCAGAAGGATTCTACTATCACCAACATACATTTCGCGTAAGGGCCACGAAGATAAGATACGAGAAATTTGCGCTCATAAGGAGGCATACAGATAGTCATTTTTCCCCTCACTCTATTTGCGAGTGGATCAGGAAAGGAAATGGGCAGTAGTGGTACATGGCACCCTCCGCCGCGCACCGTACTATTGCTTGCGAAGTATGCATATAGATGTAGACGCAAAGCTAGTCTACCTATTAAGGCGCACAAAATACACAGATGAATGTTTTCTCTTATTTGTCGAAATCATAAAGACCGGACGTCTGCTGCTGATTGTCTATCGGTATTAGCTCCTAATTTTCCAGTGCGGGCACTTCGGGAGACGTATGTTAGAGGTTGTAGTATATTTGCCCATAATACTTAGAAGAAGAGTTAGATCTCACCTCACAACTATTCGTCACGATCTGCCAGTCTTCGATATATAGCATTTGAATCCAGCTGATTTCGACGAGTAAGAGATGTCCCCCACAGACCTCTGCTAATTCTCTAAAAATACCAACACGTACAGCCAGCACTGTTCCATTAGAAGGCTGTCTAATCCTCCACTCGTCACTGATTGGGTAGAGAGCTATGTCAACGAGAAAACTTAGAGAGTATACGCGAAATGCACAAAGAAATCATAAGCATGACACCAACCATTCGTCGACATCGAACGATTGTCTACAAATATCCTCCTCCATATGTCCTAATATCCTTTATCGTATTTCTAACATTACTACTACAGAAATATGACAGCGAGTGGAACTGTGTCAGTCTTCCTTGATAGCATAGCGTTTTGTGAGAAATCATCATGTTTTCTTCAAATGGAGCATACCTCCATAACACGAATCTAACAGTGTAACAGAGCTTCCAATACGTTATTCTTTTTATTATTTACAACAGCCTCACAGCTCCATGCACAATTCAGAGATCTGCAAGATTAGGGGGAGATTCAGGACTTAATCACAACATTGCTCTTTTTTTTTTTACCCCCACATGCTGCTTGATAGTGGACTGAGCATGACACTGTATTCCATCTAGCACAGAGCATATCCACATGGGTGTTATACATATTCATAGGGATAGTTATTTATTTTAAAGCAAACCCATTACATACACAGATTTCCACCTATCGTACATCCAGAGCCAATCAACAAACAAGTACATGCTAGACCAAAACAATGCCAATGTTTCCTCCAGCAACAGCAGTCATCTTAGTATCTCTTACACCTCGATCCGAATTGTAGTGCAACAGCGTCTAGGTGACATACCGACGGGATTTACGCTCACTCGCCTCCTACGCCGTCGCACCTTAGTAGGCGTATCACACCCCCTATTAAAAATACATACAGACGAGTTTGAGCCTGATGTATTCTTCTGGTTTAGCTCATCGACTTATCAGTTCTTAGTGTTTGGGTTGCTTGCCTGAAGATTTCAGCAAATGAACCATACTTATACATTCTACTTCAGCTTGCTCCAGATGCTTACCGCTAGGCTTTTGGGGCACTTAACCCTCCCGATGACAGTGTACGAGATTTCTAGTCCTACTAATGTGCACTAGATTAGTTACATTCAGGTCAACTACCAAATCCACCACATGTCTGCTTGCAGACAACTCCACTGCCTACGATCATTCCACATCTAAAACAAATACAGCGCAAGCGGCTATACGGTGCATAGTGGAGGGTACCTCACATCAGTATTATCGATTACCCATCTATCCCATTCTCACAGGCAGATAAAAATTGCCTATATACTTCCATGCACACCCTAGTCCACCCCATGTTTTCACGAGAAATACGTTGTCTTTCCCAGAGACTTTTTTCTGTCACATTCGAATGGAGTATGTCAACCTGTACGATCTTAGCAAAATCCACATGAAGCTTTCGCTTCGCAGATTCATCACGTAAAACGAATGGAGTCATAGGATTGGAAGACAGTGACTATGTACTGTCTAGCTGTCGAATCGATGGTACTGTTCACCAATTTGTATCACTGGTCAATGTCTGTTAATGTCGGGAAAGCAGCTGATAATGACCGTAAAGTTAGCGTCGAAATTGAGAATGTCCTCACAGACCATATTTCTAAACCATCAAAGCGTCGTAAACATAAGTGGTCTGCAGGAAGCAGTACGTCCTGCAATGGAGCGAGAGTAGATGTCTAGTTTTTTTTTTCTTTTTTTAAGTTAGTGGTAGCGTTGAGATGAAGATGTGCTGTTTGTGATTTCGGTCACTCAGTCACTCTAAGATCAACGAAAGTTCATTGCAAGATAGTATATCTACTCCAACAGGTTTTGCAGGTAATAAATGCGGAAATCAAAGCAGATAAAAAACAATTATTTACAAAATACTGTCACATAGTTTCCAAATGTCAGTCAGTGCTATTTAATTACAGTGATGCCATGTGTGGTATTCCCTCGCACTATTAACAAATGTGTCACTAAAACTAGAGACCTCAGTGCCATATATATGCACATAGATCACCTGATTTCGAAATGTAATTTGCTTAGGAAGGGAAAAAATACTCAGAAATCCAGCGGTGCAATGAAATGAGATGTGTGTAACTTTATCTCCAAATGCTTCCCAGTGCTGTTTAAGTAAGGCTCTGCTGTGCGTGGTACACCCTGCCACCATTAACAAACGTTCCAATGAAACTAGAGTCTTCCATGTCATATACAGTACATTCATATAGACTCCATTCTAATTTTTCAACGCTGTTTACCTACTAAAGAAAAGTGCCCAGTAACTCCAGGATTCGTTGGAGGCTCTGTAAGTACAGTAAGTTTCACAAATCACCTGACTGAATTTCGGATGAAACAAAAGTGTAGCCAAATAAATTAAATAGTGACACTTTCAGTCTCTTTACGGCCTGTCTTTGGTCTGGCACATACAGGTGACAGAGGAAAGTCCGCTATCATTTATGAGCATCGCAGGAAACAGAAGGCTGAGAATGAAGTATTGCGCCGGAGCAATTGCTGTGATTTGCTTTTTTGTTTACTCAAAAGACAAAATGCAACTTCCCGTTAGATAAAGAAATTTTAAGTGTATGTAAGAATCTTTTAACAAAATTAACACTTTTGGACAGTCACTGGAAGCTCCAAGAAATTATAGAAATCAACAATTTCGAATGAGACTCAAAATTACTTACAAACTATTCTTTTTGGAGGAAACACATTCTAAGCGAAAAATCCAAGAGATGTACAAAAAGAATGGGGGTCACGAATAATGTAACAAAAGCTTGCCTAATCCATATGTACGCTATCATTGTGGTATGGCATCGAAGCCAGGACAATGAACGTAAAAGATATGAAAAGATTAACAGCCTGTAAAATGAAATTCTTGAGACGAACAGCTGGCTACGCCAAATGGGATCGCAAAAGGAGTGAACTTCTGTTGGACGTACTTGAGGAAACTTCTCGATGAGACCTAACACTTGGACGGAAGAAGAAGAAGATGATACATATTCTCTTTATCATGCATTTTTAAAAATTCTTGTACACAGCTAGAAAAAAATTAGTACATCTGAAAAGACGAAGTAGATTTTGATTCGATGACGGCACATGTCACGTGGAGGATAGCAGATATGCTGATAATGTTTTAAATCTTGTCCATCAACAGATAGTGTAGTGGCATACCTACCCGAGCGCCGTCTGTGCCTACCCTTTAATACTGGACATAGCCAGAAGACTTGGTGTGGTGCAAACGTGTGAAGCAAGCAGGCAACCATGCCACAGAGAAGCACTCGTACTTCCTGCAGCCAAACGAGCGAGTTTGAAAGGGCTCAAATTGAGGCCTCCCGAGTGGCGGGATGGTCCTTTCGGAGAACTGTCACACGAGTTGGACGTGCTGCGTCAGATGTGCAACCAAGCTGGTATCAGTGGCCTCGAGAACATTCTCACACCTATAGATGAGATTCTGGACGTCCATGCAGCACAGAAGCAGCAAGGATTGTCCTATTACAAAGGCAGCGCTGGCAGATCGCACAGCTACAACAGCAGAGGTAAGAGGGCTCCTGAGACCAGACGTGTCAACACAAACTGTTGCTAACCGGTTATTAGCAATGGGACTACAGACAGACACATATCTAGTCCGTCTTCTACTGATGCCACAGCATCGACGCGCACGGCTCGACTGGCGCCATCATAGGATCAGTTGGAAGATGGAATGGCGCTCCGTGGTCGTCAGCGATGAAAACAGATTCTGCAAAGAGTCAAGTGACGGTCGTTTGCGCATACGACGTAGATCTGGTGAGCACTGTCTCTGAGAATGCATTCGTCCAAGACAAACTGGTCCCTCCCATACCTTATGGTCTGGGATGTGATGAGCTACAACTCTCGTTCACCTTTGGTGTTTCTGGAGGAGACGCTTATCAGCGCTCGGTATGCTGTGGTGTTGCAACAGGAACGCGATATGTAGTTCCAACAGGATAATGCTCGTCCACACACTGCCCGTGAAATTCAACTCGCTCTGCAAGACTTCATCAACTTCCCTGGCCAGCACAATCTCCGCTGGAGCACTGTGGGATATGACGGGACGGGAAGTGACTCGTGCGGCTCGTCAACCAACTAATCTTTCATAAGTACGTGAACAGGTCGAGCACACACGGGTCAACGTATCACAAGACAGTATTTGCCATGTACGATTTACTAGATGCCAGAGTCAGCACCTGCACTGCCACCCGTGGAAACTGTACCACATACTAATACGGGTGTTTCAGCGTGGGTCGATAACTAGAATCCGAGACCACTTATGCTGTTGATATGTAAAAGTAACCGTTTCATGTAATCCATATGTACTGTTGCAACAATACAGGGTGTCCCAAAAAGAATGACCCGATTTTAACTTGTAATAATATTGAGACAAATGTCACTAGGTAACTGAAACAGCGCTAGATGTAGTCGGCATGGTCTAGAGCAGGGGTTCCCAACAAAATTTTCTCGAGGACCCCCTCATCGAGCTGGATTGGTACCTTGCCATATCACAGTATCAAGTACCTAAAAAAGCCAAATTAACAGTCTTTTTTTTCATTTTCTATTTTTGGTACTTAGAAAAAACATTGACATATTCATTATTGAAAAAATATTGAGCCATCGTTGTTATCGTTAAATTTTTGATTGTTGCTCAAAATCCTTGTCTTCAAATCTGGGTGTTTAGTGTAACTCCTTAAAAAAATAAAAATTGAGTGTAAACTGAAAATGACAGGAAAAAATTAAAACTGAGTCTACTGGTCTTCCGCTGCTCATGCAGGAAGCGGTCAAAACAAAAAATCTGTTATCATACGAAATATATTTAATACATTTTTTATTCTAATAGCATGTTGCGGACCCCTCGGCGTAGCTCGCGGACCCCTGGGGGTCCGCGGACCGCCTGTTGGGAACCATTCTAGAGCTTCAGAAAAAATCCGCTACATGACGCTACGAGCGCTGACATGGAGCGTGCAGTCAGTCTCGCGTAATATGGCGTCCGCGCAACAGAAGGTGTATTGTGTTATTTAATTTAGTCGTACTCAGTCAGTGATCGCAGTTCAGCGGGCGTTTCATATTGGATTTCGTGCTAAACGTTCTTCTCTTATCTCGTGACATTGATGAACTAAAAACCAGAGTATCAGCTGCTGTAGTTTCAGTGACAGAAGACACCTTAACGCTCGGTTTGGGATGAGTTCGGCTATCGGCTAGATGTTGTCCGTGCAGCCAGTGGAGGGAATATTGAACATTTATGATAGATTTTTATAAACTTCTGTCTTTTCTGAGTAATTTAGTATGCAATTTGTTAGTGTTAAGCCCTTCTTCCTAATAAATAATTCAATTTAAAATCGGGTCATCCTTTTTGGGATATCCTTTATATTGTGAGTTAACTGGAAACCTCTAAAAGGTGTACTAATTTTTTTCCGGCAGTGCATTTAACCATAACTGTGCAGTTTGTCTTAGCTCTTTTTTTAATTCCGGTGGTGACTCAGAAGAATCAAAATGAGTAAACTGTTGTAAGCCCAAACAAACTGATCAAGGCAACTGAATCAAAATATATTTCTCAATGTTGATCGCATGCTCCCACTCGATAATATCCAATGTCCATGAAAAGCGACATATTATGTCAACGCTCTAATTTATATTTCTTAATTTTTTTGTCATATTCGTAATTATATTGTGAAAGGTGGCTACACTGAGCCACAGCGCCAAAGATCGCGCCAGAGAGTATTGTTCCGCCGCCTCCACTGGCAGTGCTTATTGAGACGTAGCGGCAGGCAGTTCTTACCGAGAAGTTGTGGTGGACACTACTTGTCGTGAAGTCAGAGTGAGATGTGGTAGTGGAGAGTGTTGTTCCATGTTTTATGCAGTGGTTTGATGGGAGAGATAGCAGATGTTGTTCTAATGGAGATATTGTAATGGTCAGAGTGCATTTCGTCAATATATATGGAGGTATTTTCTTTTATTCTTTTATTCTTTCAGTGACCTAAATAATGCATCATTACAGGTTCAGTCAACAAAGCATCTGGCTTGTGTTCTTGTATTAGAGTGTAATTTTGGTTTTCTTGCACAATTATAGTATTTCTAATTTTCTTTTATCACGTCAGTATAATTGGTATTTAAAAATTCTTGTCTTGTTGAAGAAGAACCGTGCCAGATGTGCGTTGAGTCATACTACCACATACAGAACAGCTACACTTGTGCTTTGTTGGTTTCGTAAGTTTTATAGTTGCTGGGGACTTAATTAATTAACTGTGTTAACGAAAATTTTCTTACATTCTTTGTTGTCATTCTAAGCAGTCAGATTGCGTACTAAAACTAGTCAGGGCCAGCCGTTTACGAGACTTGCGTAATCGGACATACAGCTACTAAAAATATTAGCATTCATATTTATTTTAATTGAGCCCCCATGCACGTGGCGACCGCTGCTTCGGATCGTCCCTTGAAATTCTTCTGATTGCAAAAATAGTAGACAGTAGTATTGTTGTAGTAATCTGTAGTTCAGTAATTGTAGTCTATTTTGCATGTGTAGATTGGTAATTGTCATTCTTCTATTGTTCGTTAATCGTGTTTGAAGGAAGCATTTCGTGTGATTGATATTGTTGGTGATAAAGTGTCATTGTGTGTAATTTTCATATAGTGACGAGTTTTGTATGTTTTGTAAATGATTACGCGATCGATGAAAAAGGCAAAAATGATGAATAGTGAGAATGACGAAATTGTTAACATGGCGAACTCGCCAACAGAGGAAAACAGTATGATGGATAATGAAGTGGAAAACATTGTAATAAGTCGGGAAAATAGTCCGGAACCATTTCAAAATTTTTCTCAATCAGAAAATTCACAGAACCCGAGATTAACGACAGAAGATTCTGGAATAGTATCGAACACAGATGGCCTTATGGCCATGCAGAAGGAAGTTAGTTTTGTGGGAAATGTTAGGGGCAAAAATAATTTCGAACAACTTAACACGGAGCAGTTGATGAGTGCAATATTAAATTTGGGATCTCGGTTAGAATCACAAATAGGAACAATTAAAACAGATATGGGAACTTTGCGATCTGAATTAAAAACAGAGATAGGGACAATTAAAACGGAAATGGGAACAATGGAAACACGGTTAGAGTCACTTGGATCACAGTTAGGATCTGAATTAAAAACAGAGATGGGAACTTTGGAAACACGGTTAGACTCACGAATAGGGACATGTTTCAAAAATATGAAAGATTAATTAAAGAAAGAAATCAGAGAAGAAGTACAACCGATTTTGAATGCTCACAATAATAGATTAGTTGCAGTAGAGATTAGACAAAGGGAACAGGATAGAGAACAGGAAGAAAGAGATCGCGTGATAGTACAGAAATTTTCAGAGTTAAATTTACAATGTGCAAAAGATAAGGAAGAAATATTTGAGAGAATCGAGGAATCCGTACCAAATGACAGAATAGATAATCTAACACAACAATATGAACAGTTAACTACCAAATGTGTCAATACTGAAACCCGAGTCGCGACACTTACGGAAGACGCAAATAAACAGAAAAAACAAATAGGTGATTTATCGGAAAGAGTTGAGGAGATTTCAGATAAATTGACAAATCTTAGTTTAAATGGGGACAGAGATTCAGATGATACAGCACCATTGCCATTTGCAGAAACCGAAGAGTACCAGGACATAAATAAGCATGTTGAAAATCAGGGAAAATTTAATGAACGCGTTAAAAGGGAAGTGGAGCCATTAGAAAAGCAAGTCAAACAAATTGAAAGCAAAATCGTAGGAAAGGACGGTAGAAGAAATTTGGAATCACCGATAGCAGCGGGTTTTGAAGAAAGTAATTTATTTCATTTACGAGATGCAACAAGAGAGCGCCAGGCGCGCGAACTTGACAATAATCGACATTGGGACTGGGACAGACGCGGTAGGTCTTTGTCGCCACGAGGCGAAAACTTTGACTATAAACACTTTTTGACTGTTCGGAAATTTAAGATCTTTCGCAATTCTAAGAATGACATACATCCATGTGCATGGTTAGATCAATTTACGTACGCACTTCCGCCAAATTTGCCACTAAGTCACAAACTGAAATTAATGTGCAGCTATTAATGTCCTCAGGGGATTCACTACGCTAAGTGAATATGTGCCGTAGCATGCACAGGGCCTCGAGCTGTAGTAGTGCTATTTCTCTTTTAGTTTTCTGCACTGCTGCCTACTCTTTTACTATTCTTTGCATCTATCGAAACAACTCTTCGACTATCAATCTATCTAGAGAGCGTGTAAAAAATAACCGGATATGACTATTTTACCCAAAAGTGATTTCAGAAATTACCGTTTGGACTTACTATATTTTCAGCAGCATTCATTCGTAGCTTAAATGAAATTTTACCTGTTTATATTCGTGACAATATTATTTCATATGTTGACGACATTCTTATTGCTAAACGTTCTTGGAGTGAGCACAACAAAATTTTGGATTCATTATTACGTATTTTTGCAAGAGTTGGCATTACAGTGAACTTGGAAAAATCTGAATTTGCTCGTTCACAGGTGAAATTTCTCGGTCACATTATTTCTACAGAAGGTATTCTTCCTGATCCAGAGAAATTAGACGCTATTCGTAATTATGCTGTTCCTACTACAAAACGTGATGTTCGTAGTTTCCTTGGTGTCTGTAATTTTCTTAGACGCTTTGTTAAATTGGACAATTTGGCCACACCTCGTTCGATCTATCTGGAAAGTTCTTTTTAAACGAAAATCGGTCGACAACTCTGTTTGGTTAGTTTGTATTCCTGATGAGTGGGTTAATAAGCTGATTTGGTATACGCATTTCAGTTATGCACACTTTGGTCCCAGAAAATGCTTTCATAAATTACGAGAAAATTGCTACTTCAGTAATATGGAAAAACGTATTCGATCTGTTCTTGCCAAATGCAAATTATGTCAAAAGGCTAAGCCGCCAACAGTTTCTCACAGAGCACCGTTGTTTCCTATCATTCCAGCGAAATTAAAGGACATGGCTGCAGTCGATTTGTTCGGTCCAGTGGTTCGTTCTACTAATGGTTTTGCGTACATTTTCGTAGCAGTGGAGTTGACATCAAAATATGTGTGTTTTACACCGTTACGCAAAGCAACAGCTCGTTCAGTATCTAATGCTTTCATTAACCATTTTCTTAAAGAAGTGGGTCATGTTGATAAGATTATATCAGATAATGGATCACAGTTTCGTTCTAAAATTTGGCTTCGTACTCTACGGCGTCGTAAAATTAAACCAATTTTCATTTCACTTTTTCACCCTCAATCTAACGCTTCAGAGAGATGGATGAAGGAAATCAATAAATTGTGTCGTCTTTATTGTCATCAGGATCACAGAACTTGGGATCAGTATTTTCATATTTTTCAAAACATTCTGAACGAACTTTCTAACGACTCAACTTCTTTACCACCTATACTGATATTAAAAAACAAAGCACCGACAAATCGCATTTCTGAAATCGTTCCTTTTCTGCGTACACGGAAACTGCGGCATTCTGAAGTTGTCAACCTGGCTCTACAAAATATTGCATCTGCGGCTGCTAGAAGAGAGAAATCAGCTAAGCGTCCTGGTCGTTTAAAAATCTTGTCAGTTGGTCAGAAGGTGTTAATTAAGTCTCATCGTTTGTCTCACAAAGGAAAAGGCTTGTGTCGCAAATTTTTTCTGCTTTATAACGGCCCATATAGAATTCGCAAAATTATTCATGATAACACTGTCGAAGAAGAAACTCTTAAATCACGACGCTTTAAGGGAATACATCATATATCTAACGTTAAAATTTTTTGTGGAATGATATACTTTTGAAAAATTTTTGTAGAATGACATACTTTTGAGAAACTAACAGTTGTATGTAAACACACGGAGAGTACAAGGATACCGCACTGTGTTTTGGCGGCGGCATATACTCAAAGCAACAGTCAAGTCTGCGCGCCGCACAAGGCAGTCGTTAACCGCAAACAATCACTTCCTACGTCACGCGCCTACAGCTGATGGAGCGCTCAGTGCGAATGCACTAACAGCCGTAAATAAATACACAGTCTAATTTCTCCGACTAAATTCAGGATAAAGCTATAGTGACTTGATGAATTCTGTTATTAACATTCAGTATTTTTCAGGATACGGTTCTATAAGATATTTAAGAACTTCAGGTAAATTCTGTGCGTGTCCGACGTTAAGACGACTTGCTATCGAGAAATTTTCAGGAAGAATGTAATTTCCAAGAAGAAACTAATAAACTAAAAAAGGTAATTAGTAATTGAGTTTATTTTTCAGGTAACATATTTCCACTTAGGTACGTACTTTAGACGTAATTTGCTGCTCGCGATTACGTGATTCATACTTTGTACTAATTTCATGTTCTATGAATTTACTTGTGAAGCGACGTGCTTGCGTACGTTAACTGATTTTGACAATGATTATTAATGAACTGGGTTGTAACTTGTGTATATTATGCATCGCTTGACTGCACTGCTTTTTCACCGATGTCATATTTTTTAATTATGTGCCTGCTGTGCTTATTTATTTAAATTATAATTGTCACCTGATTAATTGTGCTGATGTGGTTAGGTATGTAAGTTATACTTTGTGATTTATCTGCTTGCGCCTTCATGTTTACTTATTTGCTTGCGCCTTCATGTTTATTTATTAAGATTACATATGAACATTTATTTGCTTACGGTTATACGATGCTGATGACCTGTTTATTACGTAAGATATGTTTGCTGCTATGCGTATGGATTGCATATTTATACATTTCTGTTTGTTGTCACAACTACTCTTTAATTTTGTATATAGAAATGCTGTTGTACTGTGTATGAACATAGAGTTTAGGTTACACTATGGTATTAGTTACAGAATGTTCGCTTGGCAGAGCCTCGTTGTAAGAATTGTGCTGCATGCACTTGTTGACATTCTGTTCACTACTGGTATATTTACTCGCTGTTGCTTGTTTTGTTTACGCTCAGTGCTTTATATTTTAACATAAGAAAATGAACTGCAGTAATTCGACGAGCGACTTTAGTACAAGAAACATCATAGAAGTCACATGAGCTGAGGTTTTATGGAATCTGTATAAATTTGTGCTAATAGAAAGGAAGCTAACGACATGACATACCAACACAGTTATTACACTGCATTTTTCGTGAGCAATTGAAATAGGAAGTGACACTTGACACAAGAAATACTCCACATGTTTGCTTCTGTTTGCCATAATTCTTGAAGTGGTGTACACACTGTGAAATATTAGGATCATTCACACTCCGTAATCGTACTTAATTACTGAGAGTTATTCGAACTAAGTCTGTTAGAGGTCATGTATGCATTCTTTGTTTATAATTCATAATGAGTAGAAGATTTTGGTCAGATGGATTACACAGAGGTTGTGTATTGACAGTGTGTCTTCGGATTGTATGGGATGAGGAGGTTTGCATTAGGATTTTATCTGTACTCGATCGAGGAGACTGACTAGAGGAAAGAGTTGTTATGGAAGTGAAATGATACTTGCAATAAGGTTTATATGTATCGACGTATTGAAGAGGTATTATGGAGGTATTGAGATTATATGAAGTTGATTGGAGTTATGGTGTATAAGAGGTAAAATAAGTGAGGTGCATATTTTTTTCTTTTTTTTTTTTGTTGGTCTATATGGAACAAGGAGGATGAAGATAGCAGACTAGAACACTAAAATGGAAGGAAGATTGTCTACACACGCTTTATTAAATCACTAAGCAGTATGTACTTTTTTTTTTTGGAGAGAGGAAGTTGCATATCTTGGCACACTGACAGTTTTTCAGCAACCGTACGTTTTGATCTGGCTTGGCAAACATTGGTCTTGACATGATGACTATGACGTTGACTTAACTATTATTGACTGTTATACATTGCTGTCACTACTACTTGATACACATGATGAACATGAAATTTTGACAGAAGTGGATTCACACAGTTAACACTATTCAATTACACAGTAGTACTTAATGTGGATGAAAGATGAGTGAGTGTGTTTTGTGTGTTTTCCTTTCCTAATCCTACCCACCTATCTCCTAAATATTATTTTATTTGTTTGTAGTGGCTTCCACTGACACCCATAAATATTATAGGTTTACTGATGTTTGTGTATTTGTAATAGTAATATGACAATTATCTGATATCATTTGTGTGTTTGTTATGATTTGTATGTTTAGTGTAAGAGCCTTGTAAAAGCATTTGTATGTGCATTCAAACTATTGTTCATGCTTGAACTGTCTGATTAGTGATAGTAAATATTATGGACTGTTACTTGTACTTTTTCTACATGATTGGTGCCACTAGGACATGTTTAATTTCTGCTGATGAACTGTGTGATCAGTGATAGTGAATATTATGGACTGCTGTCTGCACCCACTCAACATTGCTGGGTGCCACTGATGGACTGCTTCTACTGAAATGATGTGACCTGTTGGAGTCTGCACCTGTTCCACAATGCTGGGTGCCACTGATGGACTGCTTCTACTGAAATGATGTCACCTGTTGGAGTCTGCACCTACTCCACAATGCTGGGTGCCACAGATGGAGCTACTTCTATGGAAATGATGTCATCTGTCGGTGTCTGCACCTACTCAACAATGCTGGGTGCCATTGATGAACTGCTTCTACTGAGAAATGTGACTTGTTGCTGTGTGTACATCTTCAACATTGCTGGGTACCACAAATGGAACTGCTTCTACTGAAATGATGTTACTTCTTGCTGTCTGTACCTCTTCAACATTGCTGGGTACCACAAATGGAACTGCTTCTACTGAAATGATGTTACTTCTTGCTGTCTGTACCTCTTCAACATTGCTAGGTGCCACTGATGGACTGCTTCTACTGAAATGATGTCACCTGTTGGAGTCTGCACCTACTCCACATTGCTGGGTGCCACTGATGGACTGCTTCTACTGAAATGATGTCACCTGATGGTGTCTGCACCTACTCAACATTGCTGGGTGCCACTGATGGACTGCTTCTACTGAAATGATGTCACCTGTTGGAGTCTGCACCTGTTCCACAATGCTGGGTGCTACTGCTGGAACTGTCAACTACTTGTTATGAAAACATTTTATGTGAATATTTGTATAAACTGATTTTTTGTGTATTACTGTTTGTGAAAAGTTATAAGACTCTTACCTGCTCATATTCGTCATTGCTGACGCTATCGATTGAATTGTTTAACCACATGATATTTGTGTAAACTATTATGTAAAGTCATATGTATGAAAGAATTTGTATTCCTTACTGTATTTTATATATTAGGCTATTGTAAGGTCAGTGCAAAGCCAAAATTTTATCTAGTTATAAGATATTTACGTATTAATATTATCTTTTATTTTTGTCTGTATTTTTTTTGACGAATTTGGTGGTATTGTCACCACCAATGCTGGCAAAAATACCATCAAATTCTAGCCCGTGGAGGAAGGGCATATGAAAGGTGGCTACACTGAGCCACAGCGCCAAAGATCGCGCCAGAGAGTATTGTTCCGCCGCCTCCACTGGCAGTGCTTATTGAGACGTAGCGGCAGGCAGTTCTTACCGAGAAGTTGTGGTGGACACTGCTTGTCGTGAAGTCAGAGTGAGATGTGGTAGTGGAGAGTGTTGTTCCGTGTTTTATGCAGTGGTTTGATGGGAGAGATAGCAGATGTTGTTCTAATGGAGATATTGTAATGGTCAGAGTGCATTTCGTCAATATATATGGAGGTATTTTCTTTTATTCTTTTATTCTTTCAGTTACCTAAATAATGCATCATTACAGGTTCAGTCAACAAAGCATCTGGCTTGTGTTCTTGTATTAGAGTGTAATTTTGGTTTTCTTGCACAATTATAGTATTTCTAATTTTCTTTTATCACGTCAGTATAATTGGTATTTAAAAATTCTTGTCTTGTTGAAGAAGAACCGTGCCAGATGTGCGTTGAGTCATACTACCACATACAGAACAGCTACACTTGTGCTTTGTTGGTTTCGTAGGTTTTATAGTTGCTGGGGACTTAATTAATTAACTGTGTTAACGAAAATTTTCTTACATTCTTTGTTGTCATTCTAAGCAGTCAGATTGCGTACTAAAACTAGTCAGGGCCAGCCGTTTACGAGACTTGCGTAATCGGACATACAGCTACTAAAAATATTTGCATTCATATTTATTTTAATTGAGCCCCCATGCAATTGACGAGGTTTTGAAACTACGAATTACATTCAGCAGGCTTTCAACCCGTAAAGTCTTAAGGTTCGAGGTACACTTTTCTTGCATCCTCCAAATTGATGGGGGGAATGCTTCTTGTTTCAGCTTTTGTGTTTTCAGTGCGAAGCGTTTAGCAGCGCTCCGTTGTCGCTGATGGACGGTAAGGTTAATTACATTGCTGACTCGACGCTCCAGGTTTTGTTTAACCGTAGTCCGTGTAATGAGATTCTTTAGCCAGCGGAACGCCGAAAGGGCGCTTTTATTTCAGATTTGTCACACAGCTGCGTGGCAAGCGCACCACAGCGCAACACGCCGCCCTCGCCCTGTTTTGCGCTGCCAGCTGTTTTGCGCGTTGTAGCCCCCAGTATCTCCGCCGAACGGTCAGGAAAAAAGAAATGAAATACTAACAAGGACGCCAGGACGGAGAGCATACCTCAGGAGGCGCCGGGCCGTCGGAAGTTTTGCAAACAAAATACGCTGAAGCGCCAAAGACACTGGTATAGGCATGCGTATTCCAATACAGACGTATGTAAACAGGCAGAATACGGCGCTGCGGTCGGCCGCGACCATATAAGACAACAAGTGTCTGTCGCAGTTGTTAGATCGGTTACTGATGCTGGAATGGCAGGTTATCAAGATTTAAGTGAGTTTGAACGCGGTGTTATAGTCGGCGCACGAGCGGTGGGTCAAAGCATATCCGGGGTGCCGATGAAGTGGAGATTTTCCCGTACGACCATTTCACGAGTGTACTGTGAATCCGGTAAAGCATCAAACCTCCAACATCGCTGCGACTGGAAAATGACCTTGCAAGAAGGGGACCAACGACAACTAAAAGGAATCGTTCAACTTGAGGAGTGCAACCCTTCCGGAAACTGCTGCAGATTACAAGTGTCAACGTGCGAACCATTCAAGGAAACAACATCGATTTGCGATTTCGGAGCTGATGACTCCACTACACAAAGCTATATGCCTCTCCTGGGCCCTTCAACACCGACATTGGACTGTTGATGACTGGCAACATGTTGTTTGGTATGTAGAGTCTCTTTTAAATTTGTATCGAGCGGATGAACTTATATGGGTATGGCGTCCACCTCACGAATCCATGGACTCTGCATGTCAGCAGGGCACTGTTCAAGCTGGTGGAGGCTCTGTAACGATTTGGGGCCTGTGCAGTTGGGGTGATATGGCACCCAAGATACGGCTCTGACAGCATCCTCTCTGATCACCGGCGTCCTCTGATGTCCATTTGCATTCTGACGAACATGGGCAGTTACAGCAGTACAATGCGACACCGCACACATCCATAATTGCTACAGAGTGGCTCCAGTAACACTCTTCTGAGTTTAAACACTTCCACTGGCCACGAAACTCCCCAGACATGAACATTATTGTGCATATCTGGGATGCCTTGCAAAGTGATGTACAGAAGAGATCTCCACCCTGTCGTATTCTTACTGATTTATGGACAGTCCTGCAGGATTCATGGGGGCAGTTCCCTCCAGCACTAATGCAGACGTTAGTCGAGTCCATGCCACGTCGTGTTGCGGTTCGCGGGGGCCCTACACGGTATCAGACAGGTGTACCAGTTTCTTTGACTCTTCAGTGTTGGTGACCGCGACGAGTACCAGCGCCGAATCGCTGAAGTGGCACGTTTTTTTTAGCATTCCTTACTTCAGAAGTTAAATGCGAAACCCTTACAAGATCTCCTTGATGTCCGGTAATCTGTCTGTCTGTCTGTATGTATCTATGTATGTACGTCCAACCGTTAAAAACCATTCTCGTCGCCAAAGGGTAGACATATGAAATTGAAATGTGTGTTACATACTAAGGTCAACGGTCCCTAGACGGTGCAAAAAACTGAAGCGTCTAAGACAATGTAATCAAGAGATACGGCCGTTTATGTCACACATTTCGATACTCTCAAACTTACTCATCAAAACCTCTGGCTACTTCTCGTTGATCAAGAATCATAAAATTTTCACAGTAGAAGTAAAGGGCAAAAATCCAAAACATTTTCAAGCCGTTCCTACATCACATGAAAAAAAAATCTTTTTACAATTTTTATATCCTAATGTCTGCCTGTCCGTCCACCTGTTAAGATGCACTTTTCGCGGGAATGGCAGACATGCAGTTCTTCATTTCAATGGTACTGTCCACAAATCAGTGCCTCACTATGCTACATTATAACAGGGTGAATTACTATGTCCATACAAAAATTCACTATCTCCGAAATGTTCCTCTACTGTACCCAGTGTAGAATGCTGCAAAATGTATTTGTTGTGGATTGGCAAGAGAGCCTACCCCAGTTATGAGAGGAAGCCGAAAGGCACGCGTTTTAGCTCACGCAGGCTGGCGTGAGGTCTGGAACAGGTCAAGGAAATTAGACTAGCAAAAAACGTACGTATCTTCTGGAATACTTAACTTTAATCCATAAATGGTGAACATCGCTCTTGACGGTACATGTTTTACAGCATCAATAGTAACTGGTAATGGCACCTTGCTAGGTCGTAGCAAATGACGTAGCTGAAGGCTATGCTAACTATCGTCTCGGCAAATGAGAGCGTATTTTGTCAGTGAACCATCGCTAGGAAAGTCGGCTGTACAACTGGGGCGAGTGCTAGGAAGTCTCTCTAGACCTGCCGTGTGGCGGCGCTCGATCTGCAATCACTGACAGTGGCGACACGCGGGTCCGACGTATACTAACGGACCGCGGCCGATTTAAAGGCTACCACCTAGCAAGTGTGGCGTCTGGCGGTGACACCACAGTATTCACATCTTTCAGCATTTAGCTTCTTCTGAAATGCAATGAGGGGACACCTTTTTACCGAACTACCACAGGGTACTACGTGATTCATTATTCCAAATCACTCGTTTCCTGTTACCCACTGAGGCAACAAAAGTCATGGAATGCCTCCTAATATCGTGTCGGATCTCCTTTTGGCCGACACTGTGCAGCAGATCGACGTGCGATGCACTCAAAAAATCGTTGGTAACCCCCTGCAGAGCCATGCTGCCTCTACAGTCGTGTTGCCGGTGCAGGATTTTGCGCACGAACTCTCCTCTCGATTAGATCCCATGAATTTTCGATGGGATTCACGTCGGGCGATTTGGGTGGCCAAACCGTTCGCCCAAAATCGCCAATAACTGTGGCACGGTGACAAGACTTCGTTGTTTGGGAACATGACGTCTTTGAATGGCCCAAAACGGTATCCAAGTAGCGCTGAACATAGCCATCTCCAGTGAATGATAGACTCAGAGGGACTAGAGAACTCCATGCGAACCCAGCCCACGTCTTTAGGGAACCACCACCAGCTTGCACGGGGCCTTAATCACAACTTAGTTCCATGCCTTCGTGAGGTCTGCGATAAACTCGCACCCTACTATCGGCTCTAACCAACTCAAATCGGTACTCATCTGCCCAGGCTACGGCTTTCCAGTCGCCTAGGGTCCAACCGGCGTCATCACGAGCCCAGGACAGGGGCTGCAGGCGAAGCCGTGCTACAACCAAACGCACTCCGTTGGTCGTCTGCTGCCATAGGCTGTTAACGCCAGATTTCGACGCACTGTCCTACTGGATATGTTCGTCGTTCGTCCCACACTGATTTCTGCTGTTATTTCAAGCAGTTTTGTTTGTCATTGACAGCTATACGCAAACGCCGCCGCTCTCGGTCATTAACTGAAGGCCGTCTGTCCGTGGTGAGAGGTAACGCCTGAAAATGGTATTCTTGGCGCTATGGATCTCAGAGAATTGAATTCCCTAACGATTTCAGAAATGGAATGTCCCATGCGTCTAGCTCCAACTACTATTCCGCGTTCAAGGTCTGTTAGTTTCCATAATCACGTCGGAAATCTTTTCAAATGTATCACCTGAGTCCAAATGACAGCTCCGCCAATGCACTGCCCGTTCATACCATGTGTACGCGACACTACCGCCATCCGCATATGTGCATATCGCTATCCCATGACTTTTGTCACCTTAGCATAAAGTGAGAACACTATACACACAGACTCCTTTTACACTCGGTCAGTCTCTCGTGGCATGTAGTGCTCAGTACCGCATTACAGAGGTGTGTCCGTATGCTTTCGAAGAGACAGAGTGCGTGAACTCTCCAACAGCTTGTATTCTTATCTTCTGCCTATGAGAAGAAAGTCCGTTCTTCAGTCAATGACTGTGAACGAATGCTTGTCAGAGTGTCATTAAATCCAAATAGTATCACAAAGGAACGACTACTATCGCTAAGACGGTTCATGTGGTAACAGTATGCTTCGGTCACACAGAAAGTGTCTTTTTCCGATTGCTGCTGACCGAGGAATGGAGAGAGACCTTGTGGTGGACTGGAGTATGTAATTTATATATGACCCTCCTGTTTCTACTTTCGTTGTTCCTAAGTTTGGTACGATCAACTGTGCAAATAAATACTAAGCCTTTTGTGAACTATTTGATAATAGTACTCGAGTAATTATTGTAATTGTGTTGGTTAAAAAAATTACTGACAAGGTTGTCCGGTTTCAACTGACAAGCAGTCATTATCCGAACTATTCAGCTTGTTACACAGTAACGTTGTTACAGTAATGGTCACAAAATACAAACAAAACAGGTGACCATTACTGTGACTCGTTACTCTGCAACAAGACGAGAAGTTCTGATGATGATTTGTTAGCAGCTGAAACCGGACAACCTTTTTACTTATTTTTACGGTCAAGACAATTCCAATAAAATCAGGTGTGAATATTGGTTCGAGTACTCTGTAATCAATGTCTAGTTTCATTACTGGAGTTGTTCATATTTGTACCCTTACACGCTTATATTCCGGTCACCTAAATTGAACACTGATGTAAGCCAATGTAAGAAGGATATTTTCTCAGCGCTTAATTATAGCCTGTTGGGATGTTGTAAGTAATGTAGACCAATATCCAGGGCAGCAGGAAGCAACCCCGTACTATAGTTCAATATAAGGAGGCAGTATGTGCACATTTGCAGATATGTATATTCTCACTTTCTGACTGAAAATGGCTGGTCTGGAATCTAATATGGAAACACCATGAAATCAATCAAAATCATTTATTAATATGAAGTATACACAAGAAATATTCAGCTCTCGTTGTAGTTTGAGGCGTGGCACTTGATAACGTCCGAACTGACAAGGTCTTACACATTTACAGTGAACTGACTTGCAAGGTGGCAACCGATGTGGTTCCTCCACAATGAGTGCAAGACCCAAATCACTCGCCCACATTACATTTTTAATACACAGCTATGCACTTTTGCACTTTTCATATGGTTTTGTGAAATCATTCTGAATTTCTTCACACGGGAGTAACCATGCGGGGCAAGAGGTGATTAAATGTCGCACTTCACACAAATAGCAAATTTTGTAGCAGATGAAAATAATTCAGTTGGCTTCGCTTTCTGTGAACGAGCTGCAACGCCCCCGTGAGTGATGAAACGGGGCAACGGCTGAGTGCGGGCGGTTTACAGCAGCCTCCACGGACGGCGCGAGGGAAAGCCAGAGGACACGCGGCCGTCGGCGAGCGACAGTCTTTGTACAGGATGGGGGTGGGGTAGCACCCTCATCTCGCACCGTAAAACTCGAAGTTGCGATTTCTCCACTACGCGGAAAGCTGGCCCAGACTCAGTTTTTTGCGGCCGCGGCCAAGGTGCCGATTAACTCAAACGACGGTCTGGAGCCGCTACGAGCCGAGTTGGCGAGGTACGCTCCTTTTAATGCCCTCACATCCCAGTTCTTGACGTGGGACTCTGCAGAACATTCCGATGGTTCCGTTAGCGACGCAGAAGCCTCGAGTACGTTTCAACTTAAAACGCCTCCCAAAAGCCACCCATTGGCTGAAATTGAGTGATGTGGGCAGATGATTCCCGCGCATACAATTGTTTGGAGGGAAGACAGGAGATTGGCGATTTATTTATTTTTTCCAAGAAGATGATTAGGCAGCCGCTGGTCCAGAGTAGGAGATGCTGAGTCTACGCTCGACCTGAGAAAACGGAATTCGTAATCTGCTTTAGCGAGCAGTCGTGGAACTCTGTACTACCCGCTACAGAGTACGGAGGTAGTAGTTTTACCTAGAAAGACGTTGTTTACCGCGATCGCGCATCGTCGCAGTTACTGCTCCATCCGTCATCTACATAGCAACCATCGAGCAATCAGGCAGTCGACGGCACGCCGGGTACAGAGCTAGAGCGATAGAACTCGCAACATTTGATTACCAGTTTTCACCATTCGTAATCGCCATTTTACGTCATTTTTTTATAGACTTGTGACAGGATAAAAATAGAATTTTTGGATATGGAGAGTGCCACCCGTCACAGATGCTATGTCAAAGTTTACTGTGTAGATTTTAACCGATCTCTTCTCACCACTTAGGGAAAACTTTTAATAATAATTGTTTTGTCTCTGCTGAACTGAATAAATTCAATAATTACTCTGGTCCTCAAAGCGCTTATCTGTTCAGAATATCTGTTCCTTAGCTTCATCAGTCAGGGCTATAAGAGAAGTAAAGATTTACATAATCTTATATGAGGAAACTGGTTACACTAAAGTTAATTGCATAGCAGGGAGAACATAATAATGTTAGATAGCGTGTTGTGCAATTAAATATGCTCCTCTCTTGCGTTAATTCTTTGAATTTCGGATCTAAATTGTAATCATTTGCATACTAAATTGTACCTTAATTGTGAACACTCGTTGGCCAGTTCCCAAACAGACCTAATGAGCTCTCATAGACTGCCGTTTCTGGCAGCTTATAAACCAGCAACTTAACAGAAAGTAATATGGCACACGGTAGACGTTTAACAGACTGTATAACTCCGTAAATAGCGGCTTGCTGTTGTGATGGCAATGCTTGTGTGCTTCGGCAGCTGCGACTGGCGCAGGTCATGAGATGTACCAGGAGCAAGAGTGGACTGCACGTACTGAACTGCCGCTGAACTCTGAACTGGATCCCGGAATTGTCTGGAATTGGACGGAACTGGTGCTAGGACGTAACTGGGCTAGTGCGTCTATATCCATCTACGCTCTACTACGTGGGAGTGAAGCAGTCCCATTCACCACCGCTCCTTACTGCGGCAGACAACACTATAAGAAGATGAATATGACGTGATGACTGGCACTTATTAGAAACAGGATTTCGTTCCGTAATATGAGCGAAATCTGAAAACGACTGGTCGGCACTGAGAGGCGCCAGGCTCGGATTTCTCTGGAAGGTAGTATCCTCTCCTGGTATGGTTTTGTACCACCTGGATATGTACACAGCACAGCCATTTTATCTTTTATCTGTGGTATGCTACCTCATAATGATCTGAATGGAGTGTACACATAGGGGTAACAATGAAAAAGCCCAGCAATTTTTCCCTACCTGCGGTGCATGTTGTAAAGACAGGGAAATTCAAATTTGGAACTTAGCAAAGAAACTAGCAGTAGAATCACGGTCATTGGAATGCACAGTTCAGTCTTCAGGAATGTGATGAACACAACAAGAAACTCATATTTAACTCGATTTTAGAGATGATCCTCCTCTATGGGCTCTCGTTTCGTAAGCAACTAATCAGTGAGATATAAACAAGTTGAAAGTATTAGAGCAGGATTTCAGGAGAATATCAGCAAGAAAATCAAGGGAAAACAATGTGAGAAACATCGAAGTAATAAAGACAACGGACCTACGAGAAAGAATGTCTCCAAAGTGAACAAACGAAAATTGGCAGATATGGTGCGGAAGAAGAGGATACACATGAACGAAGTACTCGGAAGAAAATCTTCAAAAGAGAGTGCTCATTACTTGTATAATATTCACTGTAATAATGCCAAGTGTACTGTTATATCGGAGAGAAACCTCTGTATTGTGCAAAGTCTCTATAATTAAAAATGTCTTTACTTCTAACTAACAATTTATGTACTATTTACACTATTTGAGATGCAAATATGATCTTTTGTTTGTTATACACAATGCGAAAACCAAAGTAGTAGTAGACACTTTTTAGAAAGTTTATACAGTTTGTAATTTATTTGCTTCAATGACATTTAATTTGTTTTGTGTACAATATTGTTTCTTAAATGCAGTTCATTTAAGTAACTTTTATCAATAATGCTTCGCTTTTGTGTTAAAGCTTGCTTACAAAACCACAAAATTTTCTAAATACGTATAGAAAAAAATTGCAGAAAAGTAGTTTTACAGAAAAAAGTGGGGTTGTAGCTTTGTTGTTCCTCCAGGAGCGCAGTGTCATATTGATACGGATCTTCTCACGAATTCCGATGTACGAAGTCTTAGCCTTCTGCAAACATCGGCTCTCGAGCTGCTTTGCTCCATATGCAAGGAGGACTACGCCACTCTGACAACTGGATTATTATCTGCGAACTCGATTAACTCTTGATAATTTGAGACCTCGTGTATTGCTTTGAGTAGCAATAAGAAATACCTGTTCACACATAACTCGAGCTGTACTAAAATCACAGATTCACGTATTCTTCTCGATGCTACTAAGGAAGAAAAAACAGCAGTCAACATCTATGTCATATTCAGCATTCCTCGACAGTCCTCTCCTCACGCAGCAACAATGCTATACTTTCTTCGAGAGTTCATTGTAGATGGGATCGACAGAGATCTGCAGTGGCAGCGGAAAGCAGCATGCGCGCATGCGCATAGCGTAGCTATTGTAGCGCTCCGGGAGAAAGGACGACAGCCGGGCGCAACCGAGTGTTCCCGGATCTGGAGGCTGGCTCTGGGACCTGGGATCTGGGACCGTAGCTCCCGGGGAAAGCTGCGACCTTGCCGCGGGACGCTCGTCTCCCACGCACTTCCGCGTCTGCCAGGGGTCAGCCCTCCAGGCGGTCACACACTTACTTACGGACGCCCAGAGCCGACTTTCGGTAATGTGAAGCCGAGCTGTCTCACATCGTAGGTCACTGAGAAGTGCGTAGCGGAGGTTACTTCATTCTATTATAAGCGAATTCTTGTCCTTTCTCACTCGCAAATGGAGTAAGGAAGGACTGACTATCCATACAGGGAGGGCTTCTCACTCCATTCCTCCTAGTGGTCTTATGAACGCTTCTGGAGGTCGCGTAATGACCTGAAAATAAACTGTTTCGTATTTTTTAACCTTATCATTTCGAAAACAGTATTAATGTTGAAACTCTCCGGCAGATTAAAACTGTGTGGTGGACTGGGACCAACGTAGGACTGTTGAATCTCGTGCTTAACTGCTCTATCAAATGTACTATAGACGCACGACTCACAACTGCGCAAAAATACTAGCTCTTCAAGGTTTGCAGAAGAATTTCTGCGAAGTTTGAAGGTAGGGGATGTACTGACCGAAGTAAAGCTGTGAGGATGACTGGGGAGGCGTTCTTGGATAGCTCAGTCGGCAGAGCACTTGCCCGACAAAGGCAAAGGTCGCAGGTACGAGTCCCAGCCCGGCACGCAGCTGATATCTGACAGGAAGTTCCAAGTCAGCAGAGTGAAAAATCATTGTAGAGTGTTAACGTTACTTGTTATGCAACAAAAAATTAAGAACTAAAGCCACTAGCTGGTTAAAAAACTGGTTGCAGCTTTTCAAGGTTTACTGCAAACGTTCGCAGCTGTTAGCAATGATAAAAATTTAAATTCGTTTGTAATGGCCGTTTAGGCACTGTGTCACCTCTACTAACGTTTAGCGGATGGTGTAAGGGGAACTCCCTCCCAGTTGCAACAATCGCAGTCGCGGGCTACCTGTGATTACGTTGATGCCTACTGGGTCCGAAGCGTTATTGACAGTTTGTGCCCTGTTGAGTTCGGTGATCTGTCAAGTTGGTCCTTTCAGCTGCTGTGTTTTCCACTGTTTGGAATATTAGCATGCGATGAACAGAATTATATAAAACGTAGTCCAGGGTTTCTGCCGTCGATGCGAAATAGCAAAGGAGAGAGTTAATCATATCGAATTACGGACCACCGAGCGAGGTGGCGCAGTGGTTAGACACTGGACTCGCATTCGGGAGGACGACGGTTCAATCCCGCGTCCGGCCATCCTGATTTAGGTTTTCCGTGATTTCCCTAAATCACTCCACGCAATTGCCGGGATGGTTCCGCTGAAAGGGCACGGCCGACTTCCTTCCCCCATCCTTCCCTAATTCGATGAGACCGATGACCACGCTGTCTGGTCTCCTTCCCCAAAACAACCAACCAACCAACCGAATTACGGACCGACCTTCTTTCAAAGCCTAAATTAATACAGAATATCTTAGCAGTGGATAAGTGATTGATTGTCCCAAGGATAAAGACAGCAGATAATACTGAAGCTATAGATGCTGCAGATTACGAAGCTGTGAATACGGAACTGTGTGCCTGATTTATAATGAAAGCTAATGAGTGAGTGCTTGAAGTCTGCAAAACTGAATTACAATCTGCCTGCAGAATATGCTTTATATTCAAATAAACCTGCAAATTTCTTTTTCGACTGCTACAGGCGACATAGAAAATACAAGAAGTCTGTTGCATTTCATATAATGCTCGATTAGAAGCACTTAAGAGGTAAGAAATGACATGTTAAAGGTGAAGATCGTGTGTCACCAGTGGTAAAATGAATGAAATAATTGTGGTCTTCAATCTGCAAACGAATTAAAAATAATCCACTGTCAATTGATACAGTAGATAGACGTGTTTTGTAGATTAGCAAAGAAAAGTTTGAGCAAGTTACTTCAAAAATTAAAGGAAGCTAGAAATCTGCAAATCAGGTTTCTGACTCTACTGATGTCTTAAAAATCGTAGCTGTTGGAATGTGTCAGGTATTGTGATGCTAAGAATGCGCATAAATCTACTGCCTTGTCAGTCGTTATCAGGTAAGAAGATTTTCCAGTAAGTGAAGGAATTATTCAATGAAATGGACTCGGAATATAATAAATGTGCTGGCGTATCCAACAGCAGTACAGCGGAAATGAAAGGAAAAATGGATCCTTTAAAAGTAAATGTTCAAGAAGTTGTATTACTACTTCAGCTCATTGCATGATTTATGGAGAACCTTTAGTCGCTGAGAAATTTCTTATGGATCTCAATGCCGTAAAACAATATGCAACTGAATGTATCAGTCTGATTAGAAGTCGCGCAGATAAAACAGATTGAAATTCTGCATACTTCTACTGTGCACGGTAGTTCGGTGACTGGCAAGGAGACGAACTCTGAAACTATTCTTAGAGCTAAAAAAATCAAAAAATTCTATTTTATGTCAAAATTATTCCGAATATGTCAATTCCCTCCACAATACAAAAATGGCTGTCCACATTATATTTGCTAAATACGTCACTACATAGGCGGAATACAAGACCCACCAGGTCAGCGAAGAGCGCTAATGCACTGCTTTCTGGACTCAGCTAGGCGCGCCGGCCCCGGATCGAATCCGCCCAGCGGATTAACGACGTGGCCGGTGTGCCGGATGGCCTGGATGTGGTTGTTAGGCAGTTTTCCACATCCCACTAGTTGAATACCTGTCTGGTTCCCGCATCCCACAACAGTTACACGGCTCGCAGACATCTGACACATATTCACACTCTTTTATGGTTTACACTAGTCGCAAGCAGTTGGGGTACACTGATTCTGTCCAAGGGGGTATGGGGTGGCGGCAGGAAGGGCATCCGGCCACCCCTGTAAATTAACCGTGCCAAATCCAATTGTAAAAAAGCCGACCCTGCGCAACCTGCGTGACAAGGCAGAAGTAACAGAAGAAGAAGATAGGCGCAATACAAGTGTATTTATACTGAAATATAAAATTCAGATTTTTCTGAAGAAATTAAATATCTGGAAACATTAAACAGTACTAAAAGGTTTAAAATATTTTCATGCACAGATATCCTAATTGCTGATAACAGTTTTGATTCTGATTTGGTGAAGCATGTAACAAATAACCATTTGGTCTGTTTGTAAAATAATGTTCAGAAACATTATCATCCAAAATTGACAGGGATCAGTTAGACTGGTTTCAGAATCGTTTTCCCATTATAACGAAACTTGTGAAATATATCAGAAAGAATTTGCAGAAATGTCCTGTGACTCACGTCACAATGCTAAATTTTCGAGAACGAATTTCAACAGTTTTAGCGTTCCGTTTGGGCAGATTTTCCTGTACTTTCGAATTTAATAACGACAGTTCTTCTGCAACTTACACACGGAAGCGCCAAAGAAACTGGTGGAGGCATGCATATTCAAATACAGAGATATGTAAAGAGGCAGATTACGGCGCTGCGATCGGCAAGCCTTTATAAGACAACAAGTGTTCGGTGCAGTTGTGAGATCGGGTGCTGCTGCTACAATGGCAGGTTATCAAGACATAAGTCATTTTGGATTTGGTGCTATAGTCGGCATCTCCGAGGTAGTGACGAAGTGGGGATTTTCCCGTACGACCGTTTCACGAATGTACCTTGAATATCAGGAATCCGGTAAAATATCAAATCTCTGACATCGCTGCGGCCGAAAAAATCGTTCAATGTGACAGAAGTGCAATCCTTCCGTAAATAGCAGCAGATTTCTATGCTGGGCCATCAGAAAGTGTCAGCGTGTGAATCACTCAACAAAACATCATCAATAAGGGCTTTCGGGGCTAAGGCCTACTGGCATACAATTGATGACTGCACGTCACAAAGCTTTATGCCTCGCCTGGGGGCGCTACAGTCTGGAACCGCGCGACCGCTACGGTCGCAGGTTCGAATCCTGCCTCGGGCATGGACGTGTGTGATGTCCTTATGTTAGTTAGGTTTAAGTAGTTCTAAGTTCTAGGGGCTAATGACCTCGGAAGTTAAGTTCCATAGTGCTCAGAGCCATTTGAACCATTTGAACCTCGCCTGGACCGGTCAACACCGACATCGGTCTATTGATGATGAAAACATGTTGGCTCGTAGGACGAGTCTCATTTAAGATTGTATCGAGCGGATGGACGTATACAGGTATGGTGACAACGTCATGAATCCATGGACCCTGCATGTCAGCAGGGAACTGTTCAAGATAGTAGAGGCTCTGTAATGGTATGGGCGTGTGCAGTTGGAGTGATATGCGACGTTTGAAGCAGAGCATTATATGGTAGCGAAGCATGGCCTGTGGGGAAACGGGAATAGTAGAGAATCGAAGCATTTGAGTGTGATGCTACAGAAGGCTGTTGAAAATTAGGTACATTGATAAAGTACGGAAGGAGGAGTTTTCCGGAGTATCGGCGAGGGGAGGAATATGTGTAAACCACTGACAAGAAGAAGGGACTAGATGATAGAAATCTGTTAAGGCATCAGGGAATAGCTTGCATGGTACATGAAGGAACTGTAGAGGATAAAAACTGTAGAGGAAGACAGAGATTCGAATACATTCAACAAATAACTGGGGACGCTTACTGCAATTGCTACTTTGAGATGAAAAGTTTGGTACAAGAGAAGAATTTTACATTAAATCAGCCAGAAAACTATTGAATCAAAAATAAATAAATAAAAAATTGAAAAGACCACAATCTTAATCTGTTGGAAGGCCTAAAAAGCAACATCTGGCCCACAGACCTCATTTATTATTAAATGACCAAACACACCTTAATATTTCTTGTGTTCTAACATTCGATTAATACTCAAGTATTCCATTGCATCACACTCTGGCTGTTCCATTTTGTTTCTGCATTTTTCCTTTAGTTATTTATTTTAATGTGATTGTCTATGTACTCCATATATTCTTGTGTTGTAACTGTCAGTTATATCTCTCACTCTGTCTCTATATCGCTGTCCTTATGTAAATGCTGTTCCATCTGTTCTTGACACATACTAATTTTATTTAATTGGTGTAGTCAAATTAATTTAAAGAGTTATATAGGTACAGTTTTTTCGAGTTTAGTGTTAATGTTTTTCTGGTGTGTTCCCTTTATGCTTATGTACTGTTTAACGTTTTTAACTGCATTACCACCGCACTGTCAAAGATGATATTTAGTTTATATTCGTACCTCACTCCTGATGTGCAACATCTTTCCCAACGTTGTTCACGAATTTTGTACTTTGTTTGACGAAGATAATGTGCCGTTAGCCTGTTAACAAAATTAATTAATCCTGTAAAAGATACGTAATACTACGGGTTTAATTTACAATCACGAATTCACAAAACTCTATGCGTTGTTGTTAATTACCATCATGAAAGGTTTGTTGCAACTGAATCCCGAGCGAGTGAGGTAGCGCAGTGGTTAGCACACAGGACTCGCATTCGGGAGGACGATGGTTCAACTACAAGTCCAGCCATCCTGATCAGGTTTTCCGTGATTTCCCCAGATGCCGGGGTCGTTCCTTTCAAAGGGCACGGCCGACTTCCTTCCCCATCCTTCCCGATGGCCTCGCTCTTTGGTCACCTCCCCCAAACCAACCAACTGCATCTCCCCGGCAAGATGAGTAGACTTTCGTGGACTATGTACAGTACTCAGTCGAATGCGCTCTTCGACTTGGACGAGCACATGGTGTCCACCTGTGGATTTGCCCTCACATAAAGAACCTGTGTTTTGAAACTGTTGATGCCGTCGTCGGAGGTGCATTAGCATATTCTAGACGAAAATCTCATCTCACAGTTGTAGCTGAACTGCATCTGTTGAAACGGAGAAGCACGTTTAGTTGCTGTGTTGTCGTCAATTCGACTCGATGCACATAGGATACTAAACGAGTTAGCGAGGGAACCATATCGGCAACTACGTGAACCGACACTTACTACTGGCGCCAAGGCAAACTTTCAGTTTCCATGCGTTAGTTAGGATTCATCTCTATCTTCATTCATGTAGAAAGCCCTGTGTTACAGCAGAACTTTAAATACGACTTGAGTAAAAAACACAAGAGCTTCAAATCCAAACGGAAAGGAGCTCATTGAACTCATGACTTTTAATCTGTACCGGAGTACCTATAGCATTTCAGATCTGTGCAATGCAACATAGCACATTCTTTTGTCAATTCATATTGTGTTTTTTAAAATTATTTCTCTAGTATACAGTGGCTTTAATATTCTCTTATCAGCTTACTGAGGACAATGCAGTGATTCCACTGGGTCACATGGTCTTCCGGGGGTACCAATCAATTAATCTGAAATTAAATTACACTTGCCTGTGACACACAATCCACTTATCATTACTTCTATCACAGGAATCTGATGAGCGTCTCCACAACGTTCTCTTGCTCACTACACTAACACGTGATGAAACATCCTACTTTTATACAAGTGGTATATATCTGCTCTGTTATCCCTATCTGGCAACAGTCCCAGACTGATTAGGAACGCTCTGCAATTTGTGGAACGAAACTATTTCCTACGGAATATTCAGGTGAGTTTCACTTCAGTTTATTTTATCGATTCTTTCATTGTTTACGTAACTGGTCGTGTTTCTAACATTTTTTGAATTTACCTATCTTGATTACTAAGTTGTGCCTCAGAATAATAATTTAAAAAATAATATATATATATATATATATATATATATATATATATATATATATACACTCCTGGAAATGGAAAAAAGAACACATTGACACCGGTGTGTCAGACCCACCATACTTGCTCCGGACACTGCGAGAGGGCTGTACAAGCAATGATCACACGCACGGCACAGCAGACACACCAGGAACCGCGGTGTTGGCCGTCGAATGGCGCTAGCTGCGCAGCATTTGTGCCCCGCCGCCGTCAGTGTCAGCCAGTTTGCCGTGGCGTACGGAGCTCCATCGCAGTCTTTAACACTGGTAGCATGTCGCGACAGCGTGGACGTGAACCGTATGTGCAGTTGACGGACTTTGAGCGAGGGCGTATAGTGGGCATGCGGGAGGCCGGGTGGACGTACCGCCGAATTGCTCAACACGTGGGGCGTCAGGTCTCCACAGTACATCGATGTTGTCGCCAGTGGTCGGCGGAAGGTGCACGTACCCGTCGACCTGGGACCGGACCGCAGCGACGCACGGATGCACGCCAAGACCGTAGGATCCTACGCAGTGCCGTAGGGAACTGCACCGCCACTTCCCAGCAAATTAGGGACACTGTTGCTCCTGGGGTATCGGCGAGGACCATTCGCAACCGTCTCCATGAAGCTGGGCTACGGTCCCGCACACCGTTAGGCCGTCTTCCGCTCACGCCTCAACATCGTGCAGCCCGCCTCCAGTGGTGTCGCGACAGGCGTGAATGGAGGGACGAATGGAGACGTGTCGTCTTCAGCGATGAGAGTCGCTTCTGCCTTGGTGCCAATGATGGTCGTATGCATGTTTGGCGCCGTGCAGGTGAGCGCCACAATCAGGACTGCATACGACCGAGGCACACAGGGCCAACACCCGGCATCATGGTGTGGGGAGCGATCTCCTACACTGGCCGTACACCACTGGTGATCGTCGAGGGGACACTGAATAGTGCACGGTACATCCAAACCGTCATCGAACCCATCGTTCTACCATTCCTAGACCGGCAAGGGAACTTGCTGTTCCAACAGGACAATGCACGTCCGCATGTATCCCGTGCCACCCAACGTGCTCTAGAAGGTGTAATTCAACTACCCTGGCCAGCAAGATCTCCGGATCTGTCCCCCATTGAGCATGTTTGGGACTGGATGAAGCGTCGTCTCACGCGGTCTGCACGTCCAGCACGAACGCTGGTCCAACTGAGGCGCCAGGTGGAAATGGCATGGCAAGCCGTTCCACAGGACTACATCCAGCATCTCTACGATCGTCTCCATGGGAGAATAGCAGCCTGCATTGCTGCGAAAGGTGGATATACACTGTACTAGAGCCGACATTGTGCATGCTCTGTTGCCTGTGTCTACGTGCCTGTGGTTCTGTCAGTGTGAGCATGTGATGTATCTGACCCCAGGAATGTGTCAATAAAGTTTCCCCTTCCTGGGACAATGAATTCACGGTGTTCTTATTTCAATTTCCAGGAGTGTATATATATATATATATATATATATATATATATATATATATATATATATATATATATATAGTGTGTGTGTGTGTGTGTGTGTGTGTGTGTGTGTGTGTGTGTGTGTGTGTGTGTGTATGTGTGTGTGTGTGTGTGCGTGTGTGTATGTATGTATGTATTTGTGTACAGGACGATTCAACTGCTCCTGCCTGTGGGTTTTATACAACCCGCAGCACCTTCAAATACCACATACAAGATCTTTATGTTCTCTCGCTCTGGACGTGCAAACCATTAGTCCCACAAAAAATGGCTGACTACATTAAATTTCCTACAATAAGGTACTGTTCACTTTTTCTGTAGGACCAATAGTTTGCATATAGCAATGAAAACAATATGAAAATGTCACCCATGGTTTTTGAAAATGTTGCCGGTTGCGTACAACCCACAGGTATGGGTAGCTGAATCTCCCTCTATATGTGTATATGTACCGATAACGATAATAAATAACTTTACACTGTAGTGACAAAAGGCATGGAAACCCCCTAATATTGCGTCGGACCACCTTTTGCCCAGCATAGCGCAGCAAATATACATGGTATGGACTCGACAACTCGTTAGAGGTCTCCTGCAGAAATACTGAGCCATCATGTCTCTATAACCGTCCATAATTATGAAAGTTTTCCCGATGCAGAATTTTGTACACGAACTGACCTGTCGATTATGTTCCATAAATTATCGATGACAGGTATGTCGGACAGTCTGGACGGCCAAACCATTCAACCGAATTGTCCAAAGTGTTCTTAAAACCAATAGCGAACAATTGTGGCCCAGTGACATGGTTCATTGCCATCCATAATAATTTCATCACTGTTCTGGAACATGACGTCCATAAATGGATGCAAATGAAGTAGCGCCGGCCGCTATGGCCGAGCAGTTCGAGGCGCTTCAGTCTGGAACCGCGCGCCTGCTACGGTCGCAGGTTAGAATCCTGCCTCGGGCATGGATGTGTGCGATGTCCTCAGGTTAGTTAGGTTTAAGTAGTTCTAAGTCTAGGGGACTGATGACCTCAGATGTTAAGTCCAATAGTGCTTAGAGCCACTTGAAATGAAGTAGCCAAACATAACTAGGACCCAACCCAATCCATGTAAACACAACCCGCACCATTATGCAACCAACAGAAGATTGCACAGCGCCTTGTTGACAACTTTGGATCCTTACTTTGCGGGGTCTGCGCCACACTCTTTAACGCTACCACCACCGCTTATCAAGTGAAATTGGCACTCTTCTGATCAGGCCACGGTTTTCCAGTGGTCCAGGATGCAACCGATATGGCCAGAAGCCCAAAAGATGCGCTGCAGGCGATGTCATGCTGTTAGCAAATGCAGTCTCGTTGGTTGGCCATATCCTATTAACGACATATTCCACCGCACTGTGCTAACGAATACGTTCGGCGAACGTCCCAAATTGATTTCTGCTGTTATTTCACGCAGTGTTTTAGCACTGACAACTCTACGCAAATGAAGCTGCTCTCGATTGTTAAGTGAAGGCCGTCGGCCACTGCATTGTCCGTGGTCAGAAATAATTCCTGAAAAGTGATATTCTCGGCACATTCATGACCCTATGGAATACTGAATTCCCTAACGATTTCCGAAATTGAATATCCCATGCGTCGAGCTCCAACTACCATTCCGCGTTTGAAGTTTTAATTCCTGTCGTGCGGCCGTAAACAAGTCTGACACCTTTCACATGAATCAACTGAGCACAAATGCCTTTTTATATCTTGTGGGCGCGATACTACCGCCATATATATACGTGCATATCGTTATCCCAATGTATGGTAGTTCCGCTATAAAAAAATGGCTTTGAGCACTATGGGACTCAACTGCTGAGGTCATCAGTCCCCCTAGAACTTAGAACTAGTTAAACCTAACTAACCTAAGGACATCACAAACATCCATGCCCGAGGCAGGATTCGAACCTGCGACCGTAGCGGTCTTGCGGTTCCAGACTGCAGCGCCTTTAACCGCACGGCCACTTCGGCTGGCAGTTCCGCTATAAATTACACTAAGGGCACACATACTTAAGATCGTATCTGTTTGCAGTATTGATCGTCAGACGTTTAACGAAACTAAGCCGGTCCTTTCAAGTGCTTGGAACGCTTCACTGCTCCCAGAATCTACGATAAACTGTCACTACTAGGAAGCAAGTTCTTTTATATAACCTGTATAGAATCGTACGGCTCCACTCATCGACAACCTCTTGGGCGATTGTAGTTGATTTTCTATTGCCCGAACACTTGTCTCAGTGTATCGACTTTCGATCTACAATTGAACTGAAGAACTGTGAAATAATTTCTTACGATGGAATTCGTTTATATAGTCATATAATCTCTGAACGAATGGATAAAGAACTGTACTTTTTGCTGACATTACCTAAGATCAGTACTTTAGATTTTTTATGGAATTTTGTCGAATAAGTGTACGCTTTCATATTGCTATCCTTCTGCTCATTCTGGCTTTGTTCAGTGTTTGTTTAACAGCAGTTCTTTGGCTTCATTTGCACCCGCGGTGCGACTGTGTGTTGAAAAATATCCTGATGTTATCATGTTCTCTCGATCCATCTTTGCGAATATCCAAGAACTTGGAAGTCTGAGGACCAAAATAGCCAACGAAATTGAGCAGCAACTTACGGCACAAATGCAGCTAACGTTTTAGCACTGGTCTCTACGAGGCAACATGGATGTGAGAGTGAGATAGCCAAACGAATCTTCTACGAATTCTGCACTGCAGCGCATTTCCTTCCCATATTTCGCTCCACTGACAGCTAATGGCAACGAATTTAAAAATCGGTTACATTTATTTGAATGGCATCTATGAAAACTGCCGAGTACTGTGGCTTTCTATTCAAGATTTTGTTTACAAATGTTAAAAACCATGTACAGATCCGTTTTCGCAATATGTACTACTGGTCAGCCGAAAATCCACACTACCTGCGAGAAGAAGATAAACAACAACATTGGTCTGTCAACGCGAGGTGTGGACTTTTCAAGAATGACATGATCGTTCCCTGTTTTGTATGAGACTCTAATCACACGTATCTACAGTTCATAAATGATTAATATGCTGCTGCAGGTATTTGAAGACACCCCACAGGACATAAGTCAATCGATGGGGTGACAACACGACGGACTGCCTGCCGGCTTCTTAACAGAAGATCTCCAGATCACAGAATCGCTCTTTTGGAAAACTCAAAATAGACTACACGCTCATCATAGTTAGCAACTCTTGAATTTTATCAGCAATGAAGATTCGGTTGTAAGCGACGAATGATATTTCTTCTTATCTAAATGGTTAAAATTAAAGCAAGAGGTGTACATGGCAACATCGACGACTGCAGAAGACATCAGGTATTTTGAAATTTGCGTAATATTACGCAAAACACAACCTCATATCTAACGAAAAAAAACCTATATAAAATGGTGGACTCTAGCATGTATTACTTCGTGTGATTCTAAAATCAGTCACTAGGCTGAAGTATTGATCAGAAAACATCGTGTGTTGCTAGATACACTATTCTCTAGGTACAGATCTCACCACAACAAAACAGAAGCCGTTTGTGATACGTCCTTGTCTGACTGCAGGACAGTGGTTTGCTGCGCTGTTATCTTATTGTTGATTGATCAAATAAAGTACTAACCTGACTATAGAAGATGTTGAAAGCGACCGTCATTCATCTCTTGGCGCTTTTGGGCCCTGGTCAGCCAGTTGTTAACGGCGGATCAAGGCTGGACTGCTGAAATTGCTGCAGTTTCATGCGAAGTGTTGTGCTGCTGTTATTGAAGACTATGAGGGTTGTTGCGATTCAACTTGGACTGGAGGGCTCCCCACATTAAGTAATCGGACACTGATAGGTCAGGTGACCTGTCTGACCAACTAGGGCTGCCACCAGACCGACATCTGTCAGGCGTGAAGATGTGTAAACGCGCACCAACGTTCGGCGAGCTATAAGGGCAGTTCCTCTATTCTGTTGGAAGTAACTGTAGGTCTTTTCCTCCTCCGTTATTGCTACCACAAATGCTTTCAAAATGTGTCCACTCGTCTGCGCTACTTTTATTTGCCCCACACTGTGCTACGGCTGCTAGACCCGCTGGGCAGAACAGGTAATTAGGATTGTGGAAAGGGCCTAAGGTTGAGGCCAGTTTCGGTTTCTAATTGTCATTTATTGTAGTTTAATAACCTTTACAACCAAAATGTCACATAGCCGAATCTTTACCGAATGCAACTCTTTCACGGCTGAAGGCCTCCAACAAGAAATCTTAATAAGATAAAAATCCAATTAAGATAGCAATAAAATAATGTAAAGAAGCAATATATGCAAGGTGCAGTACCAATGCCTGAGGGCCACAATTAAACTTCAAAATTTTAAAATATATCACCGTAATCTTTAAAGGCAGAAGGCCGCAGTGTTTAAACTAGAAAGATAAATTTAAAAATTAATTTTACAAAATTTTAAGAAAACAAAAAAATAACCACAAGCCTAAATTTTAAAATAGCTGTCAACAGATAATTAAACACCGGTGGCACTCAGAAAGCCTCCAGGGAGGTCGGTCTGCCCTCGTTCACTTAGGTGAGACAGGTGGTGAGCACAACTACACTTGATCCGTCGGAACCCACCCAGGACCGACCGACACAACGACTTGCTTCCCGTCACACAGTACATGAGAACTCCTACTGGCAATGTTACAAACGTGATGATCTCCAATGGAGTATGTATTAGCTGCCAAAATTACACACCATGTTGGACAGCGACAACAGGTGAGGAAATGACGCTGCCTGAAATTTCGTTAGTGGTCAGGGCAGGTGACCGGAACACTAACTGCCACTAGGCAGAAAATTCCGCTGATACACTTGAATTTGAAACACGGTAATAGTCAACTTCGCTCAAAAGAACAAATGGTTCAAATGGCTCTGAGCACTATGGGACTTAACTTCTGATGTCATCAGTCCCCTAGAACTTAGAACTACTTAAACCTAACTAACCTAAGGACATCACACACATCCATGCCCGAGGCAGGATTCGAACCTGCGATTGTAGCGGTCGAGCGGTTCTAGGAGCTACAGTCTGGAACCGCGCGGTTCCAGACTGTAGCTCCTAGAACCGCTCGACCACCCCGGCCGCGTTCAAAAGAATACTACCTGAATTTACGTCAGTGGCAAGAGCAGGTAACCAGAACACTAACGGCCACAAGACAGAAAATTCCACTGGTGCACTCACATCGTAGTCGACCAAAATAGCTAATTGCACTAGGCGCGCAGTCCGGAACCGCGCGACTGCTACGGTCGCAGGTTCGAATCCTGCCTCGGGCATGGATGTGTGTGATGTCCTTGGGTTAGTTAAGTTTAAGTTGTTCTAAGTTCTAGGGGACTGATGACCACAGCTGTTAAGTCCCATAGTGCTCAGAGCCAGCTAATTGCACCAGATGGCGGCTAAATCTCAGCAGTGGAACCACTTGGCGTTGCTCACTGGAAAACCTCTCCAACAGAAAAACGCCGAAGCGAACCACCACAACATGAATAGACGTGGCTTGGGTAGCTGAAACCATTACTCAACTTTGACGTCCTGGGTCGGTGAACCACGAAGTTCGTAGCGATCGGACAGCTCCGCACACGCTCCGACACTGCGCAGGGGCTGCTAGCGGCCCCAGCCGACTGCACCGCGCGAAGATAACTCCCTCGTCCGCAACAACCGACCGGCTCGGCTCAGAATGACGACAACATCTAAAATCGTTGTCAACGGGAATAACGCCAAGTACACACCCAACCCGACAGACACTTGCACGAAGTCCTGACTAATACACAACAGTAACTAAGCACGCACGAAGACAAATCGGGAGTCGATGCACACACACAAACACAGCTGACTCATGAACGATCGGCGAGCCAAAACGCGTGTCCACCACGACCGCGGCCCGGCTCAAGTGATGCGTGGCGGCAATGGTCGGGCGAGCCACGTCGACGCGGACCTCACTGCTGCTCCAACCCGACTGCACTAGTGCCGCAGTGCAACTCCCCCACTGGCAGGTCCGGACTGCGCTCCAGACGAGTTCCAACTCATTGGCAGAGCCGGACTCGGAACCCGGACTGCGACCAACTCACTTACAATAGACAACGAGCGGGAAGTAATAGCAGTCGAGCAAACATGCTACGAGAGGGGATATATCGATAAACGCTGCTAGCACCGCTCACGATCAAGCAAAGCAGCAACTCAGTGACAGTAGTATTTAATGGGGGTAGGACGTCAAACGGGCCGACTTAGAGCAGGAGAGGCATCACAGGACATTTTAATTTCCACTGTCTATACTTTTACAAATAAATTCATAAGATTTCGTCAGCATGACCAGGAAGGATTCAGAATTTACACTCACAGCAGTGGAAGTTCGAAAATATAACAAAATAATTTTTTTACATGTGAAATTTCATCAATTTTTTCACTTATTAATGGCAGCATTTGTTGCTATAGGTACACTTTTGTTCATAAGTAAGAGAGATTCTTCGATGAATTTTACACAGCACACAAACCATACTCAAAGGTGTATGAAACTCTAGAATTTTACAAATCTATTAAAAACTGTGGTAAAAATTGAGGTAATTAACTAGAAAATTTGTGTTTTTTCTAAACATTAAGTTTAAAATATAACAGCTCATTCGTTTTTTCACGAATTAAATAAATTATAGAATTTCATACACCTGTAAGTATGGTTCGAATGCTGTGCAAAATTCATCAAAGAATCTCTATAACTTATGAAGAAAAGTGTACCTATAGCAACAAATGCAGTCATTAGTAAGTGAAAGAATGATGAAATTTCACAAGTAAAAAAAAATTATTTTGTTGTGTTTTAGATCTACCACTGCAATGAGTGTGAATCCTGAATCCTTCCTGGTGATGCTGACAAAGTTTTATGAATTTATTTGTAAAAGTATAGACAGTAGAAATTAAAATGTCCTGTGATGCCTCTCCTGCTCCAAGTCGGCCCGTTTGACGTCCTACCTCCCTTAAATTAACGTAGTGAGGCTGGAGTACATTAATAACAGGGCGGGCACATGAGCCACGCACGGCTCACACTGTATATACCCTGACGGAAAAAAATCGCAACTTACAAAACATAATTAATGTAGAGTAATGAAATTTCGGGAATACATTTATCTAGGTAAAGTGTTTAAGTGATTAATATTACAAAATCGCAGTTTAAAGTAAGCGCGAGACATATCACTGCAGCCCGCATCTCGTGGTCGTGCGGTAGCGTTCTCGCTTCCCACGCCCGGGTTCCCGGGTTCGATTCCCGGCGGGGTCAGTGATTTTCTCTGCCTCGTGATGGCTGGGTGTTGTGTGATGTCCTTAGGTTAGTTAGGTTTAAGTAGTTCTAAGTTCTAGGGGACTGATGACCTAAGATGTTAAGTCCCATAGTGCTCAGAGCCATTTGAACCATGTCACTGCAAATGTGAAATGCTAGTGCATTCGTAACCGACGTAACCGCCAGAATGTTGAATGAAGCTTTCAAACGTCGATGCGTTATGTCGTACAGACGCCAGATGTCAGTTTGTGCGACGGAGTTCCATGCCTGTTGCACTTGGTCGCTCAATGAATGGGCGGTTAATGCTGGTCGTCTATGACACCGTTGTTGTCGTCGGATGATGTCCCATACGTGCTCGATTGGAGAGAGATCTGGTGATCGAACAGACGAAGACAACATGTCGACACTCTGTAGAGCGCGTTGGGTTACAAGAGCGGCATGTGGACGAGCGTTATCCTGTTAGAAAATATCCACTAGAATGCAGTTCATGAATGGAAACACAATAGGTCGAATCACCAGACTGATGTATAAATTTGCAGTCAGGTTGCATAGAATAACCATCAGAGTGCTGTAAGGTGCCAGCACAAGGGCACTTACACGTTAGCTTACCAACATTAGTATTAATAATGAAGGGACTGGCAAGGGCATCAGATCATGACTCTATTGAATTATGATAAATATGAGGCACTCTCGGGCAGTATTCCCTGCATGTAAATCACTAACTTAAAGCGTTGGTGAAAAATGTCGGAAGTTGAGAATTGTGGAATGTAAAGTCTGCAGCTGGTCGTAGCTCGCCGGGCTGCCGTGGGCGGCAGGTAGCGGTCACCGGAAACGCGGGATAGCCCGGCATCCGGAGCCACCTGTGCTGGGCAACACGTGGCGAAGACGGGAATTTCACTTGCCTAGGGGCGTTATGACCTACTCGATCATTGGTTAGCTCTCAGAAATGCCGTTGGAGGGATTTCGGCGATTATAGAGCGTTCGACATTGGCCGAAACTTTCTTCCGCCGCGTTTTTATATGCGTGGGAGACGGGAGAATTGTGGAGAGAGAGGACTTCGCCTTCAGCCATCGAGCGGTACGAACTTGGAGACGGCGTCTTGGCCATCGTCTTCGAAGGGAGATATACGGTCTGTATCGCAGCACTGCACCAACACGTGTTCCTTGTAGAGCTCTGCGGTTAGAGCTCTTTGTGTGCCCAGAAGCGAGATTTTCACCAACGCTTAACCACTTCCAACAACTTACCTAATATTTTATTAGAACAAATAAGCCCTCGGTCACAAATATTAAGTCAAAATTGACCAGGTTTCGACGCTACTATGAGGTTCGTCATCAGAATTTAAAAAATTCAAATGGCACTGAACACTATGGGACTTAACTTCTGAGGCCATCAGTCCCCTAGAATTTAGAACTACTTAAACCTAACTAACCTAAGGACATTACACACGTCCATGCCCGAGGCAGGATTCGAACCTGCGACCGTAGCGGTCACGTGGCTCCAGACTGAAGCGCCTAGAACCGCACGGCCACAACGGCCGGCTGTAATCTAGTCACTGCACAGCTTGCCCAGACAGGAAGGAAAGAAGGTTTGCGGTCTTCTATGTCAGCGACGAACAAATATGCTGACAGTGCTCCTGGTGTTGTACGAAATCTCACTCCACACCAAACTGATTGCAGGCCTTCAACTGGCCTCCTCCTAACCAACACACGGCCATCACTGGCTGCGAAGCAGAACCAGCTTTCATCAGAAGAACGAACATACTTGTATCCTGCTCTCCAGCTAGCTCTCGCTTGACACCACAGAAATCGCAAATTGCGATGGTTTTGGGTCAGTCGAATGCACGTTACAGGTCGTTTAGCGCGAATCTGTCCTCGAAGTAACCGATTTGTGACAGTTCGTCGTGTCGTTGGGGTGCTAACTGCTGCTCAGATTGCTGCTTCAGATGCAATAAGGTGCGCAAGAGTCGTACGCCAAACACGATTGTCTTCCCTGTCGGTAGTGTCACATCACTGGAGCGACCGTACATTTTCGTAACCACCGCTGCTAGCATTCATGTACAATGGCTACGTTCCTGCCAAATCTTTCTGCTGTATCGTAAAAGGAACATTCAGCTCTCGTAGCCCTGTAACGCGATGTCGCTCAAACTCATGGAGATGTTAATAATGGCGTTTTTGTCGTCTTTCAGCCATTTCAGCTCACCACGTCCACTCTCAAAGGTAACTAACGCTCGCGACCATTAAAGAAAACCTGATTTTCTTCCTCATAGTGGTTGCTACCAGCGCTTCTCTTATGTGACTGGCGCGAAATTTGAATATAAAATACATAATTTTTCATATTTATAAAGACAGCAATCAACTTTCGTTTACGTCGCACGACTTATTGGTGCTGCGATTTCTTTTTCCGTCAGTAAAGATGCACTTACAAGACAATACAAAGGGGTTGTCGTAATACGAAAGATATAAATGTTACAAATTACTTACGTACGTCATAAATTTTCCATACTGTCCGCTATAACGTAGTAAAGACTACACCTCGATATATCTAGTCGTGCTGCTTATGTTTGGGGTAGCTGTCTAACCTGTCTTCCTCTGCGTTTTATTACCTGTCTGAATACTCGTATTCCACTTAACAGCTATGTTCATTGTGTGTAAGGTAACTCCCTGAAGTTACGAAACATGATTAAGATTCTACAAAGAAAGAGCGATTTATAAGACAACTAGCTGAGGGCACGGCATTGTCCGGGTGTGTATTCTATTCTTTCAATAATGCATCTCTTCCTTCACCCTCTCTCGATCCATCTGCTCCTGACCCTCTCTCTGTCCATCTGCTCTTCCCTCTCTCTTTGTCCATCTGCTCCTCCCCTTCTGTCCACCTCTTCCTCCCCTCTCCATTTGTCCATTTCCTCCTCTTTCCTTTCTATGTCTATCTCTTCTTCTCCCGTCTTTCTGACCATCTCATCCCCATCTCTTTATGTCCAGTTCCCCCACCGAGCGAGGTGGTGCAGTGGTTAGACAGTGGACTCGCATTCGGGAAGACGACGGTTCAATCTCGCGTCTGGCCATCCTGATTTAGGTTTCCCGTGATTTCCCTAAATCGCTCCAGGCAAATGCCGGGATGGTTCCTATGAAAGGGCACGGCCGACTTCCTTCCGCATCCTTCCCTAATCCCATGAGACCGATGACCTAGCTGTCTGGTCTCCTTCCCCAAACAACCCAACCCAGTTCCCCCTACCCCTCTCTCCATCCTTTTCCATCATTCTATCTGTGTCCATCATCTCCTTCTCCCTCTATATCTCTCCAACTCCTTCTCTCCCTTTTCTCTCCACTTTATCACTCACACCTCAAAAGAAAGTTGCCAGTTCTTACCCTCACAGTGTTTGTTTCCAAGTAGTAAGTAATATGTGTACCACATTTGGTTGAAACCGATCCAGAGGTATAGCAGGAGCTTTTTGCCCGTGGCTTTGCCCGCCTACGCACGTGGCACATATATTTAACACATTTCGCACGTATTTCAACAGATATTTCAGCTGTATCTCTATCGGATTTCTCTCTGTAGTTTCGTTTTCTCGCAGCTCAATATTTATGATCTCACATCTTCCGAATTATGTGCGTCCAGTGATATAATTTTGCAGGTACATCCACTGGCAGTGTGGGTACTGTCTGCAAAATGTGTTGCAGACGAAGTTAGTAGTAAAAATAATTGTAAGTTTGAGAATGAGAAAAAGTCTTGTAAATTTATGAGATCATGTGTAAAGTGTAAAGCCGGTTGCATACCGCTAAGTGCTCTCATTATTGAATCCTCTATGAATGTAATCAATTTGCCCGTCGTGAGCTACACTTCGTTATCAGACCCACCCCGATTCCAATGAGAAGTATGTGGTTCTTACCATCACAGTGTTTCTTCCGAGACAGTAAGTGATACACGTACCAAGTTTGGTTGAAACCAATCTTGTGATTTAGGACGAGATGTGGAACATGCGTACCTACACTTTTATAATATGCATGGATGAGATGACACAGAAAACTCTGCAGAGCCGCGAAAGAGTGTCAAGAAATGTACAACATTAGGAACTGGTTTCCACTTTGAAGGAAGGAAGGAGACTTTTTCCAGTTTATTATTTGACAAACTCGCGACAGATGCTCCTACTCAGGCTAAAGATGATAATTTTCCTGTAAATTCCGAGACAGAGTTCCACCTCAGGCTGAAAGTGACTCAGGCGGGAAAGTTTATCCGCGTTCCACGATATCGCGTCCTCATATGGCTCCTAACGCAGTCGTTCAAGGAAGAGAGTCGCGGGGGAACACAGTAACGTCTTTATCGCTATTTTTCTCAGATACATTATTGTGTAAAATTTGGAGCACCTGTTTTAGCATTTAGAGGAAATTTCCGCCCTCCTCACTCGTTATAACTGGTTAACAGTTCCCAGTGTTAACAATGAATGTTCCATTTGGAAATGAGTAACCTCTCGTCGACAGACTTCATAATAATAATGAGCCATCTTGCATTTCACTGATGAAGTCATTCATTTTTAAGGCATACGACCATTCAGACTTGGCATTTAGTAATTCCTTGGAAACGTCTTGCTGGCTAAATAAAGTGTTTAGCAACCAAGACATTACCAAAGAATTATTACATGCCAATAACGATCCATCTACAGGAGATCAGATCATCTACAACCGTATGCAATAGCCTAAATTCATTGGGGGAAGTGGAAACCAAATGATTATTCAAGTTTTCGTGCAAAATCGATAGATGAGAGACACTATTGAAGTAATACTGGTGCTCACAATTAAAGATAGTATTTGATTAACAGATACTGCTGATTTAATTCCATGTGGTTCCAGTTCACGCTTGCGCTACTGGGATCATATAGAAACGTATCTGACAGAAACACCACTATAAGCCAACGTCAAAGACCTAATCGCACTGCATAAAGTTTATGTTTTGTGCTTATTCTACTATGTATGTGGATTTTGTTTTTCTAATGTTTTGAAAAATGTGAAAACTATGTACACCTCACTCTCGCTCGTCTTCCTATTCGTTCTTCTACACGAGAAGGTCTTGTATATTTTGCTAGCGTTATTTTATAATGAAATAAGAAAGAGATGGTTAAAATGCATTAGATTTTATTTAGCAGAGATATTGTTAGTACCATACTCCACTAATAAAAACCTTTTATGTATTTTTGAGCCTATTAAATTATTTGGAAGTGGTCGGTTTGGTAACGCAACGATTGCGCGTCATAATCACGCTATCGTTTCCGAATTACAGTGTAATTCATTCGAACCTGCAATGAAGTCCGAAGATAATTATTATTTTCATGCAAAGCTCTTACTGTTTTCCAACCGTGACCTGTGGCTATGATAATTATGCCGTTGTAAGTAGGCTGTTTAGGTTCTTATGTTGGTAACGCCACGTAGAGCTCTGTATGAGAATCACTGACTGTGCTGTGTGCAGTCTGTGGCTGGTTGGCATTGTTGGAATATTCGCTATTGTAGTGTTGGGCAGTTGGATGTGAGCAGCGCGTAGCGTTGGGCAGTTGGAGGTGAGCCGACAGCAGAGGTGGATGTGAAGAGAGAGATGCCAGAGTTTTGAGAGGTTACTATAAGCGGGCGATCTGGACGTGTGTCCGCCAGAAAAAGGTCATGAATATGGTGGCGCTAACACACTACTCTCATCTTCACTGTCATTTCTCAGTTTATTTTGGAGTCTAGTATTACGTTTTCCAAACGCCTTAATTGTCACAATATTTCACTCGATAACACAGAAAAACACAATTTGAGGAGTAAAATAAGAAAACACTTTAACATAGCAGTGAAAATAATATCTAATTAATTGCAAACGCATCTGCAAAATATTTGGTGCAAATCTACATGCATGCCACAACTGTTTTACTGTACAAAAATGAAAAACTACAACTACAAAGGAAATTCTCTCTACAATTACACGCTAGCAATGAACAATAACTAAACTAATTACACAAACTACAAGAAAAAATGATAATATTCCAGTGAGGTATCCTCGGCTAAGGTTCGACAAATGACACGACCCCTTAGAAAAAATTAAAAATGAGAGGGCTGGTAAACCTCTTACATTATTTGATTTTCAAACAGTTGAGCAAAACTGAACGTACTCTCTCTTTACTTATTCTGATCATCACTAAACTGACACACAATATTTTTAGCGCAACGCAATCTAACTTTCAATAATCCCTACAAAAGAATGGCCCTGACTAACGTATACCTTTCATGTAACACTTGCTTCGCCGACACACGTCCAGATCGCCAGCTTATTTCTCGTCGGCTATGTGCTGAGACCAGAAAGTCGACTTTCAAACATTTAATCTGTAGCGGACGTTTTGTCACTTAAGAGATCAACACAATACACGGCAAAAAATGCACCGGTAGATCTTTACTGAAGGACATAGCGATACTGTTATGATAAAGCCTGGAGTAACTATTAGTAACGCTAATAATGTCATCCAACTCCAAGTGGTCCACGGGCCGCATCCTACCATCTCCAGCTGAATGAAATTTCATATGGATTTTCCTTATAACATCAAGCTACGCTATGCAAATTTTTAGCTCGAGGTAAAATTCATAGTTTTATGTGGTGGGCGTGGGCACAGTGCAAAATGTCGACTCAGATCTACGACAGCTTTGGAATAGTTTTAGATGGCGTAAACTGAAACTAGTAATAATCGAAAGGGACAATGTAGAGCTTTCGTACTTAGCACAGATTTAAAATTTACAGTCTGTGTCATTCACCTTTTTCGGGCTGCATGAAATGACTGTTGGGGAAAATGAATCGCGACAATTACACAACTATTCTGAGGCTATACAATGTCTCTTCATATTAAAAACCTGTTTGGCGTTAATCGGAATAGGTGTTTGTAAGCTGATTTCATAAAGAGCGAGTATTGTATCTGCGATACTGCTACCGTTGAGTGGTTCCCAGTTTGTAGTACCGAGAAGAAAGATATATTCTTGCAGATTTTATTGTGAACTTACGACGAAAACAGACTTAGAATTCCTAATAGATTCAGCCATCTTTAGAAAGTTTTCTCACGATCACCAGATGTTCTGATCTTGTTTATGTATGATGAATATGGAAATAAAATACTACTTTCATGAGGCTTTTACAGTTTGCTTATAAAGATTTTCATTTTAAGTAAACGATATTACCGAACTTTTTAATGAGAATTCTGTGAAATGGAATTGTTCTTACGTTCATGATCTTGTGGACAGAGCCTGCAGTCCTTGAAATTTGTTATGAATATGACCACCTTTTAAACGGAAAATACCGTACACATTTGACTGGCCGTTAGAGTGTAAAAGTATCGTACACTGCACGACGTGGGTGAAGTGATGTCCAAATCTTTGGATGCGATACACTCATCGACCACCATAATTGTGACGCTGTATTCCTTCCCAATGTGCATTCTTTCATGGGTGCATTAGGCCTTGACTTCATTCTTACGGATGAAAATGCGCGACTACATCGTCCAGCGCAGGCAAAGTAGCTCTTGGAATACGTAATTCTTTGAGTTACCTTCTGTACTATACATAGCAGCTGTTTCATCGCGCTACATTACTGGACAGTGGCACATCGTGTTGTAACGCTGCGACTTTGTCAATCACGTGGCAAGGCCGCAGCATCTGTCCAGCCCAGTCCTCACCACAAAGGAAGAGCGACGAGTAAAATTATTCCTTTAATTTGCATCACAGATTCTAACTCATTATATAAAACTCCAAGTAAACTGATACTTAACTCCGACCATCAACAAAGCTGATCATTGAATTAATACCACTAAGTTAATTTTCCCAATTCAAGAGACACTGCCGAGTTATTGTCTACATAGAGGAGTATCGGTTAGAGGGATCAGGATAATTTTAACATTCCCCGTTTAGTTAATATAGGAAACTCCTATGATGGCGAAACCTAGATTACTGCACTGGCTCTTATTTCAAATCGTCGTTGGAGCCTCGCGGTGGCGGAGGCACACACGGTTCTTCCGCCAGTTCAGTGCAGCGAACGCGAGGGGTGGAAATGTACCACTCGGGGCGGCCAGAACAGCATGAACTGTTTACCTCTCATCCCTGTTAGGTTGGCTACGCGCACCTTTTCGCGCACCGCTGAGGTGCACTGTAGCTCATTGACCCAGCCTTTAAATAACCTGGAGAACAGCTCCCCATCCCGATTCCGCTGCAGTTTCTGGAGGAGTTGTAAGGAGTGTGCATAACTCTCCATTACATTGAAAACAATATAGCACTCAGATATAGGTAGCAACAATTTGAGGGTGAAACATGGAGCGCGATTCCAAGCAATGTTGTGAGACGAGGTCTGTTTGTGAGAGTGGAAGTAGTAGTGTCGGTCAAGAGTTCGGAGGCAGAAAACGTGTCATGCTGCCCTCACGTCGTGATTGCAGATCTTACCACACTCGAGGTTTGATTTCATTTAAACGTCAGAAGAGATTTAAATGGTTTAACTACGCTCGAAGATAGAATTCAAGGTAAAATTCACAAGCATAGCGCAAAATCAGTTGTTTCGGCACGTGACTGTTAGTCTGAGTTTACAATAATCCCATGTTTTGCTCGTCAGTTAAAGAAGCCTCCATATCCTCCAAATAACAATAACAATTTTTCACATCCCATTCAATAATATGCCTTGGTTATTAAATGTTAATGTAACTTTGAAATTGAAATAATTTGTTAATCTGGCACTCAGCCATTATTGATACTTACGTAACTGTCATAGTCTATTATTGTCATGATGATTTCTGAAGTTTTAAATAGACTTAATTTATGAAACCCCTTTCCATGAGTTATTTAGTAGTTAACAGGACTCAGACAAACTCCTTTTTATTAAATACATTGTTAGTAACAATATACTTTAGCCGCTGCTGCTGCAATTTGCTGTAAACCACATGGAAAAGGGCAGTCATCTAAAGAGGTGAGTGCAAAACTTAAAGCCAAAACAGAGACACTGACACACCGCAACATACTCTAATCCAGTAAATTCCGTTGCACAAGGCAGATTCTGTATCACTTCCAAATTCTTGTTCAAAACCGCAGGCAGATAGCTTAGGTATTCGTTGTTACGTTTTGATTTGTTCCTGTAGTTTTTGATATTCAAATACGCAGTCAGATAGCTTATCTAAATGTTAGATTTAAGTTTTTCATGAAACTTTTTCATGAAACGATCTGTTGAGGACTTAAATGACAGTGAAACTGACACTCATACAACTCGCACACAGTGTTATGAAGGTTAGATTTCGATTACCAATGGCTCAGATTGCTTATCGAGTCCATTTTCACAGTCGAACATACATGCCAAAAGTATCCGGACACCTGGCTGAAAATGACTTACAAGTTCTTGGCGCCCTCCATCAGTAATGCTGGAATTCAATATGGTATTGGTCCACCCTTAGCCTTGATGACAGTTTCCACTCTCGCAGGCACACGTTCAGTCAGATGCTGCAAGGTTTCTTGGGGAACGGCAGCCCATTCTTCACGGAGTACTGTACTGAGGAGAGGTATCGATGTCGGTCGGTGAGGCCTGGCACGAAGTCGGCGTTCCAAAACGTCCCAAAGGTGATCTATAGGATTCAGGTCAGGACTCTGTGCAGGCCAGTCCATTACAGGGATGTTATAGTCGTGTAACCATTCCGCCACCGGCCGTGGATTATGAACAGGTGCTCGATCGTGTTGAAAGACGCAATCGCCATCCCGGAATTGCTCTTCAACAGTGGGAAGCAAACCACCAAAGTAGACCAGTGCTGCGATAGTGCCAGGAAAAACAACAAGGGGTGCAAGCCCCTCCCTGGAAAACACGACCACACCATAACAAAACCGCCTCGGAATTTTACTGTTGGCACTACACACGCTGGCAGATGACGTTCACCGGGCATTAGCCGTACCCACACCCCGCCATCGGATCGCCACATTGTATACCGCGATTCGTCACTCCACACAACGCTTTTCTACTGTTCAATCGTCCAATGTTTACGCTCCTTACACCGAGTGAGGTGTCGTTTGGCATTTACTGGCGTGATGTGTGGCTTATGAGCAGCCCCTCGACTATGAAATCCAGGTTTTCTCACCTCCTGCCTGTCGTAGTACTTGCAGTGGATCCTGATGCAGTTTGGAATCCCTGTGTGATGGTATGGCTAGATGTCTGCCTATTACACATTACGACCCTCTTCAACTGTCGGCGGTTCCTGTCAGTCAACAGACGAGGTCGGCCTGTACGCTTTTGTGCTCTAGGTGTCCCTTCACGTTTCCACTTCCCTATCACATCGGCAACAGTGGACCTAGGGACGTTTAGGGGTATGGAAATCTCGCTTATAGACGTATGACACAAGTGACACCCAATCACCTGACCACTTTCGAAGTCCGTGAGTTACACGGACCGCCCTAATCTGCTCTTTCACGATGTCTACTGACTACTAAGGTCGCTGATACGGAGTACCTGGCAGTAGGTGGCAGCAAAATCGACCTAATATGAAAAACTTATGTTTGTGGGGGTGTCCGGATACTTTTGAGCACATAGTGTAGGCATATTTTTTGTAGCTAAGTTACGTATTTGTTGAAGGTACGTTACAGAGTCTACATTGCGAAGTTCAACGTACGGCAGCTACCGCCTTTTAATGGCTAGTGCTCCCCATTTCCCCGGGAACAGCATATATTTAGTCATCCGGGAACCACTCGTTTCTGAAGCACTCCGCAGTTACGACGGTTGCTACTGCTTTAGTGCTACACCAAGATACTAGCGTTGCAGACCGGCATGTAGCCTAGTAAGCTGTTGTAGCCAACCCTGACACATGAATCGTTTCTCTGCTCTTAGTGATACCCGCTATTTCTTTTCTGTGTTCTCTGTGGGGACTGGTCTTCATACTGAAGAAGAGTTTGTGAGTGATCTTGTGTACTTCGAACATGTCATACAGCTATGATACTCGACCAGCGGCTACATTCCGTTAAAAAATGGTAAAAATGCCTCTGAGCATTATGGGACTTAACATCTGTGGTCATCAGTCTCCTAGAACTTAGAACTCCCTAAACCTAACCAACCTAAGGACATCACACACATCCATGCCCGAGGAAGGATTCGAACCTGCGACCGTAGTAGTCGCGCGGTTCCGGACAGCGCCTGAACCGCTAGACCACCGCGGCCGGCGACATTCCGTGTTTAATAATTTATTAATACGTGTGACAGGGCTACTTCTGAATTTACGTGTTTAATTCTGAATACACTATATGATCAAAAGTATCCGGACACACCCGAGAAACATATTATGTGCATTTGGCTGCCACCTACTGCAAGGTACTCCGTATCAGCGACCACAGTAGACACTAGATATCGTGAGGGAGCAGAATGGGGCGCTCCGCCGCACTCAAGGACTTCGAATGTGGTCAGGTGACTGGTTGTCAGTTGTGTCATACGCCTGTACGTGAGATTTCCACACTCCTAAACATACCTAGGTCCACTGTTGCCGATGTGATAGTGAAGTGGAAACGTGAAGGAACACCTAAAGCACAAAAGCGTTCACACCGACCTCGTCTGTTGACTGACAGGGACCGCCGACAGTTGAAGATGGTCGTAATGTTTAATAGGTAGACCTATCCAGAATATCACACAGGGATTCCAAACTGCATCAGGATCCACTGCAAGTACTATGACAGTTAGGCGGGAGGTGAGAAAACTTGGATTTCATCGTTGAGTGGCTGCTCATATGCCACATATCACGCCAGTAAATGCCAAAAGACGTCTCGCTTGGTGTGAGGAGCGTAAGCATTGGCCGGTTGAACAGTAGAAAAACGTTGTGTGAAGTGACGAATCACGGTACACAATGTGGCGATCCGATGGCAGGGTGTAGGTATGGCTAATGCCCGGTGAACGTCATCTGCAAGCGTGTGTGGTGCCAACAGTAAAATTCGGAGGCGGTGGCGTTATGGTGTGGTCGTGTTTTTCATGTAGGGGGCTTGCACCTTTTGTTGTTTTGCGTGGCACTATCGCATCACAGACCCAAATTGATGTTTTAAGCACCTTCTTGCTTCCCACTGTTGAAGAGCAGTTCGGGGATGGCGACTGCATCTTTCAACATGATCGAGCACCCGTTCACAATGCACTGCCTGTGGCTGAGTGGTTACACGACAGTAACATCCCTGTAATGGACTGCCCTGCACAGAGTCCTGACCTGCCGGCCGCGGTGGTCTCGCGGTTCTAGGCGCGCAGTCCGGAACCGCGCGACTCCTACGGTCGCAGGTTCGAATCCTGCCTCGGGCATGGATGTGTGTGATGTCCTTAGGTTAGTTAGGTTTAAGTAGTTCTAAGTTCTAGGGGACTGATGACCACAGCTGTTAAGTCCCATAGTGCTCAGAGCCATTTGAACCATTTTTTAGAGTCCTGACCTGAATCGTATAAAACACCTTTGGGATGTTTCGGAACTTGCCAGGGTTCACCGACCGACATCGACACCTCCGCTCAGTGCAGCACTCCGTGAAGAATGAGCTCCCATTAACCAAGAAACCTTCCAGCACCTGATTGATCGTGTGCCTGCGAGAGTGAAAGCTGTCGTCAAGGCTAAGTGTGGGCCAACACTATAGTGAATGTCAGCAATGCCGATGGAGGGCGCGACGAACTTGAAAGTCAATTTCATCCAGGTGCCCGGATACTTTTGATCACATAGTGTATATATTTAGTCGGATTAGCCCGACTTTCATTGTTTGTGACTTCCCTACTGTTCCTTTTGTAAAACAGGTTCTTACAGGGCTACGAAACACCTTGTAACACCATAGCTTAGACACTACATACCTTTTGTTGATTCATTTAGCTTTCTATTTTGTTTAACATCCCATCGTTGAATTTCTGTAATTAGTGTACGATTAATTTGATACTGTAATGAAGTGTAATCTCTATAATTTGCACAATATGAGCAAATGATATGTTTTGTCTTTCTCACATAATCTCTTTGGTTATCTTTGAGTTTGAATAATTTTGTTTGAATAATTTTTTATAGAAATGTCAGTATGTGCAAGGGTTCTGTTTTATTTAATATGTTTAGTTGTTGTTACGTAAACTGCTGACCTTCACATAGGGTTCTTAGTTATTTTGTATGTAAAGGGAGGTGTGGTTCCCCTCGGGAACGGAAGCATGTAGCGCGCGCAAATTGTGATTGGCATGGATAGAAAGGTTGAACAAAGAGTCAGTCGGGGACGAGCTAACAAACTGTCAAGTGTCCATGTAAAAGTTGTACATTGTGCTGGTGCGGAGAGAGGCTTTCCGTACCGCGTTCCAGTGCCTCAGATGGATGGATAAAGAAAGAGCTGAAACTATTCTGGAACTGATATCTATCATCGCCACCAAGAAATGACAGAGTCCAACAATTCTACCTGCAAATCCATCTACCAACATGCACGCGCCACCACATTGCGCAATCACTATAATAGAACAGAAGAACTATTGTAATGTACAGTGAAGGATCAGCTCATTGGATGTGTTAGTGTGCTCAAATATAAGGTAATTTATAACTGAATTTATGTACCTACCTCGATTTTTTCCTTATCGTAACACCTCTCAGGTTTCTCTCCGTTTGAACTGAAGTGATTACCGAGTGTCCTTAATTGACAGCATATTGAAATTAATGTGGCAGTAGAGTACCCTAAAATTAATATTGTTTGTTGAAAGGATCTTACAAATATCTCAATTTCGTGTTTCAATGCAGTAAAAGTTGACAACTGATATCATCGAAAGTTACATGTTCATGCTTGTTAAGGGCTTGTTTCTTTAGTGTATTGAAAGTATGTTTAGTTTGCTCTGCTACAGTGGTCAAGATTAAAGTAGTTAAAATACAGAAAGTTACTTAATTACAGAAAGTTTCAATTACTCTTGCTATTCAAGTGAAATTCTGTACACTATTGGGTTCCTCTTGCGCATATTAATGGTGTAACAGTGTCAACAGTTTGTCTTTGTGCTCATGCTAGATAACGATTAATAGAAAGGCCACTATCTATGAAAATAGTAACTTATTTATTCAAAAGACAGTGAGAAGTAATTTGTTAGTGAACTCCTTTTAATTCTCATTCTGAGTAGAAAGGTGTTTAGTAGTGAGAGACTTAATCTATGCACAGTAACTAAATTTGCTGTGAACCATATCCATATTTCATGTCAGATAGGAATTTGTTTGAAAAGCAATACTAAACCTATGTCCAATTTACTATTCTACAGTGCATATTAAGAGTAACGTTATTGAGATCATTCAGTTTGACAAAGTCCTCGAGGTAATAGTGTGTTTTGTTATATGTTATATTTATGCAAATAGTTTTTTTGATCTGGTAGTTCCAACCTTAACGTGAACATACTGTATTCAGGTGCCAGAGCTCATTGCATTCACGTGTGGCAAAGTATAGGTTGTGTTTGTCCGTTAAAGTTACTCATACCTATTTTCTTGAACAAGAATGTCAATCATTCTCTTGCCTAATTAGGCTGGCGACCGGTTTCTTTATTCTTTGAACAGTGTAGATAGGTAAAACATTAAACTTCCTGGCAGATTAAAACTGTGTGCCCGACCGAGACTCGAACTCGGGACCTTTGCTTTTCACGGGCAAGTGCTCTACCATCTTTTTTTTTTTTTGCATTTTGTTTATTGTTGATCGTTGTGTTTGGTCGCTGCGGACTTCACATGACATCCGTTAAAGTTGGTTTGTTGATCCTTACACTCAGGTTTTTATTACAGAAGCCAACCAGCTCTCTGACCGAACACGCTGAGCTACCGTGCCGGCATCATCTGAGCTACCGAAGCACGACTCACGCCTGGTCCTCACAGCTTTACTTCTGCCAGTATCTCGTCTCCTAGCTTCCAAAAAAAATCTCATTCAGGTAAAACATTGTTTGTTACTGTTTAAATATTTACGTAATTTCGACTTTCACTTCCGATAAGCCACCTCCGTTAGGTACAACACGGTCAACGTAACAAAATTCCTCTCATAGGGCAACACTGCTCTGCTTCTTTGTACTATAACTGCTTGAATAAAAATAATTTCATTGTACAAATTGCCTCCAGCTTTGAGGTTATAGTATAGCAGTAGCGGACGGGAGTGATATAACTAGACCACCGATTTTTAGGTCGTAAAAAAGTGTGTTTTAGGCACCTAAAATAGGCTCCTTCAGTAGTTCATTTAGGCTATATAAAACCTAAAATAGGCTCTAATAAAAATGATGCAGAGAAAATAAATTAAAATACACAGTGTTGACAGTATGAAATAATTTTCCCATCTGTTGTATAATGCGGAAAATCTTGCAGCCACTGCCTTATACACTCCTGGAAATGGAAAAAAGAACACATTGACACCGGTGTGTCAGACCCACCATACTTGCTCCGGACACTGCGAGAGGGCTGTACAAGCAATGATCACACGCACGGCACAGCGGACACACCAGGAACCGCGGTGTTGGCCGTCGAATGGCGCTAGCTGCGCAGCATTTGTGCACCGCCGCCGTCAGTGTCAGCCAGTTTGCCGTGGCATACGGAGCTCCATCGCAGTCTTTAACACTGGTAGCATGCCGCGACAGCGTGGACGTGAACCGTATGTGCAGTTGACGGACTTTGAGCGAGGGCGTATAGTGGGCATGCGGGAGGCCGGGTGGACGTACCGCCGAATTGCTCAACACGTGGGACGTGAGGTCTCCACAGCACATCGATGTTGTCGCCAGTGGTCGGCGGAAGGTGCACGTGCCCGTCGACCTGGGACCGGACCGCAGCGACGCACGGATGCACGCCAAGACCGTAGGATCCTACGCAGTGCCGTAGGGGACCGCACCGCCACTTCCCAGCAAATTAGGGACACTGTTGCTCCTGGGGTATCGGCGAGGACCATTCGCAACCGTCTCCATGAAGCTGGGCTACGGTCCCGCACACCGTTAGGCCGTCTTCCGCTCACGCCCCAACATCGTGCAGCCCGCCTCCAGTGGTGTCGCGACAGGCGTGAATGGAGGGACGAATGGAGACGTGTCGTCTTCAGCGATGAGAGTCGCTTCTGCCTTGGTGCCAATGATGGTCGTATGCGTGTTTGGCGCCGTGCAGGCGCCGTGCAGGGGACACTGAATAGTGCACGGTACATCCAAACCGTCATCGAACCCATCGTTCTACCATTCCTAGACCGGCAAGGGAACTTGCTGTTCCAACAGGACAATGCACATCCGCATGTATCCCGTGCCACCCAACGTGCTCTAGAAGGTGTAAGTCAACTACCCTGGCCAGCAAGATCTCCGGATCTGTCCCCCATTGAGCATGTTTGGGACTGGATGAAGCGTCGTCTCACGCGGTCTGCACGTCCAGCACGAACGCTGGTCCAACTGAGGCGCCAGGTGGAAATGGCATGGCAAGCCGTTCCACAGGACTACATCCAACATCTCTACGATCGTCTCCATGGGAGAATAGCAGCCTGCATTGCTGCGAAAGGTGGATATACACTGTACTAGTGCCGACATTGTGCATGCTCTGTTGCCTGTGTCTATGTGCCTGTGGTTCTGTCAGTGTGATCATGTGATGTATCTGACCCCAGGAATGTGTCAATAAAGTTTCCCCTTCCTGGGACAATGAATTCACGGTGTTCTTATTTCAATTTCCAGGAGTGTATGAGTAGACTTTGAACTAGCTGTTTTCGGCTTGGCGTAGTATTCTCACACCGAAACTAGAATTTATTTTGCACTTAGAACGTCAGTAACTCTTAACACGTCGGTCGCTACACAGTGTACTGATTTGTTTTCGCTGGGAAAAAGTGAACGATGACCTGTTTTTTTTTATACTGCGGTGCATGGGAGCGGTAGGGGACGTACCGTACTCGTTGCTGGACATATGGCACCTGACAGATGGCCGCCCCTTCTGAACAAGCGAATGGAATCTACCGGTGCTTCAGATGAAAACATCTCACTACTGGCAAATTATTTTTCGAACCGGAAAATTCACGTATAATACCTTTCAAGAAACAGAGCAGTTTGATAGGACTGCCTGTAGACAGCAGCGAGAAAATGCACGAAGGGCAGTAATTTAGCTGTAGAGGGCGTCTACGATTAACATTGTGATTTTTTAATCCGTGCTCAGCTTAAGGCCTATGAAACCGTTTCTTTGCGAAAATACACAGCTGGCCAGAATCCTACGAACGAAATATTTTAAAATACAACATTTAGTACTCCCACGTTCGATTCTAATGTGTAACTCAAATCTTTGACCGGTTCCCATTCGCTCACCGAAGTTAAGCACCGTCGCGCTCGGCGCGTACTTGGATGGATGACCATTCAACCCTGCCGAGTGCTGTTGGTAGTAAGGCAAGCAAAGGAATTGTAAACAGTCTCTAACGGCCTTCGCCTTCGACGAGACGTAAAGCCCCAAGTTTACTTCCTTTTTCTAATCTTGGAAAACACAAGAACTCTATGTCAGATTAACGAAATAGGTACTTTTTAGGATTTTGATGCCGAAATAGGCAAAATCAGGCGTCAACGTCGAAATACGCAATTTTACATCCTATAGAACTAACGGTATTCAGTTTAGTTAGTCATGAAACGCATAAGTACCAACTTATATGCAAATTGGAGCTTAGGAAAAAAAATATATTTTAACCTAAAGATCCGTGATCTATTTTTTACATAGGAATAATAAAACACCTATAAAGAGTATTTGGTATTAACAGGGATAGCGATATAAAAAAATAAAAAAAGACCGAAGTGTTAGGCAAATACGAAGCATTAGCGCATATCAACTAGCCACCTTGCTGCACGCTGGGCAGAAAATATTTTTTTCCATCTGTCGTATAGTGTGGAAATACTTGGAGCCACTGTCTTATATGATGAAATAGGCACTTTTTAGGACATTAAAGCCGAAATAGGCAAAAATAGGCACTAACGTCGAAATAGGCTTTTTTAGGTGCTATAGAATTAACGCTATTAAGTGTAAATAGTCATGAAACGCATAAGTACAAATTTTTATGCAAATAGGAACTCAGGAACAAAATAGGTTTTTACCTAGAATCCGCGGTCTAGTTATAACTACCGGAAGAGACGCCTGGGATAGAAGATCCTCAGTTGAGTGATCTGCTAGGGAACATGATCTGCTAGGGAACATCGGAGCTCCCTTGCTAATCTGCTTCCCCCAAAAATCCAAACGCTACACTACGGAAGCAACTTTCATCATTAAGTTTTACACAGAAGTATAGTTTTAGTCATCTCACTGAAATCTTAATCATATGTCGCCGGTAGAGTGTTCTACATATACTAATTTGGACACATGTCGGCCGTTGTGTGTTGCAATTATCACAGACGTTAGTGTTGCGCTTTTTGTTTTAGCCACGCTGGAGGCATCATTTAGGACAGTTATTTGGCTGTGACTTTAGTTACGGGCACCGCAAGCAGGCGTTTGCGGCAGGTGTTGGGAGGCAGCGCAGATAGCGCCGGCCCGTCTGGCGGTGTTTGCTCAGTCCATTGTCTGCACGGACCGCGGCGCGCCAGGAATTTACGACACCGGTTGCCTTTTCTCGGTACTTAGAGCGTCCTCAGCGGCGAAAGAAATCGCGCCTTCTTCCTTCGCGTTCATTCGCCAACTACCGACATTCATTAGCTGCCGCGGGTCCCGTGGCTTTGGAATATTAAAGACGCTTTTTCCGAGAAAGGAGTTTTCGTTTTCTCGCCGGGAGCATTATATACTGTTTGTAAATTAGAGCGTACAAGCTATATGCCAGGAAGCTATTTCGCGGAGGCTGAGTTCTAAATGGCGCCGTAAAGAGAGAGACAATCTCTGGTATTCCGCAAACGTCTGCTCGCAGCTACAGCCACGGGTCCGGTTTCCCCGCAACAAACAACAGATAACGCGAAACAAACTACAAAACATAATGCCGTACTTAAGACGCAAATATATTACCACGTTCCTTGCAAGTTCAAGTACAAGGGAGTAACTAACTGTTCTTGAGGCTATATACAAGAGTATTTTTTGCCTACCAGTGACAGGCTTGTTTCTATTTTATTCTTTCTCTGAAAATGTCTATTAACGAGCTGAGAAACAGACCACTTACCATTTATGTGCTTTAGCCAGTTTTTTCTAATAAGCATTTCTAATGAACATTGGTACTGACTCTCACACGCCATCCACTAATACTGACGAGTTATTTCATGTCAAATGGACCGAGGTTAAGAATCGTCTTCGCATCAACATACCCAATTTGACTGAAATATACAGATATTCCCCACAAAATAAAACCCAGCGGTGCAAAATTTGAGTTTAAGGAACAAAAAATATTCCGGGTTTTTGGAGACTTTCTGTGAAGGGCTGCTAAATGTCGTATGTCCTGTACGACAGGCTTTTTCAGATTAAAGCTGTCTTGAAACTGAAACTGAAAGCAATCCAAAGGAGACATTAGGGTCAGACGAACAACTTCTTATGCTCTTCATAGCGTTAAAACCTCAAGATTGTTTCATTCACCAATTTGGTGCTGCAGCAGATCAAATTTCAGAAAAAAATCGGTGGCGACAGATTTTCAACAACTTTGACTACAGGAATGTCTGAACAAGGTATACCGAGTGCCTTTCAGTAGATAAGTAGAAAAATAACTTTTTATGCTGAACTGGGGCAGTTATTTGTGGGAATTCATAACAACAGTTTTTTGTGAGAATTCTATACGTTATTAATATATAGATGTGCCTCAAAATTTTTTGCATCCAAATGGTACATACTCCATTCTTGTTTCATTAGAGAGAGCAAGTGTTTTTTCTAGAAAAGATTTCTTTTGGTTTAGAGACCTTCTGTATATAAACCTTAACAATCAGCTTCATAATACTATTGTTCAAATATTCGCAAACTATTGTTATATTTAATGTTTGATACTTTGTTGTTAATGTTTAGGTGCTGTAATTTTGTATAATCTGCTAATACTTTTAGCGTTTATCTATAATCAAATCAAAAAATTGTTAGAACGATGGAAATCTAGGATAGAAAAATGGAAATGAGCGTACGGCATTGTGGGCCGGTAGTCCCCGATTCGGGGAAGTTCTGCCGCCGAGGGCAAGTACTTATTGCAATCGATGCCACATTGGGTGACTTGCGCGTCTGAGATTGGGATGAAATGATGAGGTGGACAACACAACACCTAGTCCCTGAGCGGAGAAAATCTCCTGCCCCAACCGGGACTCCAACTAGGGCCCCTTGCCGGGCAGTCCGCCGAGCTGACTACTTAGCAGACGGTGGCGGACAGAATAGAAATAATTCAAACAGGAGAAAAGGTTATCACTCACCTATAGATGATGGGACAAATACGAGTAATAACTGATAGGTTACGTTATAATTTCTCTTTGGCATACACTGAATTCGACACTACAAAACATCAACAGTTCTTTAAAACTGAAGGGAGGTCACACATTGCAAAAATATAGTTGATATGAGGGATGTACTGCATATAATGCACCCCTGATCAATGGCGGCTGGTAATGGACACTTTAAAAGTCAAATCTTATGAGATATCGAGTACTACCAAGATAACAAGTTTCCTTCTGTTCGTGTGACAGGGTCAAAACTATACAGGGGTATCCGTGGCAACGGCCTAGGGTCGACGGCGACAAGGGGTTCATGCCACACGGAAGAAAGAAAGAGAAAACTGAAATAAAACGAAAAATTAGTAATATCGATCAGTGAAATGAAATCTTCTAAACGACCTCAAAGGTAGTTCTGAAAATACACTCCTGGAATTGGAAAAAAGAACACATTGACACCGGTGTGTCAGACCCACCATACTTGCTCCGGACACTGCGAGAGGGCTGTACAAGCAATGATCACACGCACGGCACAGCGGACACACCAGGAACCGCGGTGTTGGCCGTCGAATGGCGCTAGCTGCGCAGCATTTGTGCACCGCCGCCGTCAGTGTCAGCCAGTTTGCCGTGGCATACGGAGCTCCATCGCAGTCTTTAACACTGGTAGCATGTCGCGACAGCGTGGACGTGAACCGTATGTGCAGTTGACGGACTTTGAGCGAGGGCGTATAGTGGGCATGCGGGAGACCGGGTGGACGTACCGCCGAATTGCTCAACACGTGGGGCGTGAGGTCTCCACAGTACATCGATGTTGTCGCCAGTGGTCGGCGGAAGGTGCACGTGCCCGTCGACCTGGGACCGGACCGCAGCGACGCACGGATGCACGCCAAGACCGTAGGATCCTACGCAGTGCCGTAGGGGACCGCACCGCCACTTCCCAGCAAATTAGGGACACTGTTGCTCCTGGGGTATCGGCGAGGACCATTCGCAACCGTCTCCATGTAGCTGGGCTACGGTCCCGCACACCGTTAGGCCGTCTTCCGCTCACGCCCCAACATCGTGCAGCCCGCCTCCAGTGGTGTCGCGACAGGCGTGAATGGAGGGACGAATGGAGACGTGTCGTCTTCAGCGATGAGAGTCGCTTCTGCCTTGGTGCCAATGATGGTCGTATGCGTGTTTGGCGCCGTGCAGGTGAGCGCCACACTCAGGACTGCATACGACCAAGGCACACAGGGCCAACACCCGGCATCATGGTGTGGGGAGCGATCTCCTACACTGGCCGTACACCACTGGTGATCGTCGAGGGGACACTGAATAGTGCACGGTACATCCAAACCGTCATCGAACCCATCGTTCTACCATTCCTAGACCGGCAAGGGAACTTGCTGTTCCAACAGGACAATGCACGTCCGCATGTATCCCGTGCCACCCAACGTGCTCTAGAAGGTGTAAGTCAACTACCCTGGCCAGCAAGATCTCCGGATCTGTCCCCCATTGAGCATGTTTGGGACTGGATGAAGCGTCGTCTCACGCGGTCTGCACGGCCAGCACGAACGCTGGTCCAACTGCGGCGCCAGGTGGAAATGGCATGGCAAGCCGTTCCACAGGACTACATCCAGCATCTCTACGATCGTCTCCATGGGAGAATAGCAGCCTGCATTGCTGCGAAAGGTGGATATACACTGTACTAGTGCCGACATTGTGCATGCTCTGTTGCCTGTGTCGATGTGCCTGTGGTTCTGTCAGTGTGATCATGTGATGTATCTGACCCCAGGAATGTGTCAATAAAGTTTCCCCTTCCTGGGACAATGAATTCACGGTGTTCTTATTTCAATTTCCAGGAGTGTACATTATAGATAAAGATGTGCGAATGATTTTCCTCTTCTACCAATGTCAAAGGTCAACTTCAGTCAGGATTAGAATACAAATTAATTTAATCTATTCAGCATAAGTGACTATGTGAGTAAATATTAAGACCAAGACTATGGAGGGGAATCGATTTCTCATTGATTATAAAATGGTGTGCAAAAGTGATCAAGACACAATTAAAATTTAGTCCTTCAAATCACTCTAGATGTCGGTCTACAAACAGTCTGTGTTTCGAAACAGCTGGTAACATCTTCATGATACATCTACATACTGACTTAGAGAGATTATTAATTGCTTTTACTAAGACTTTGACAAGTAAGAGACGTAACAAACGAAATGTAGTAATAAATGTTAAAAAACATAATTGAATGCTACAGCTCATTGTTCAAAGTAAAGTACTAGAAATATTCAGTATAATATGTGAGCACTCAGTCTTCAGGCCACAAGTGGCCCATCGGGACGGATCCGATCAGCACACCGCTTTCCCGGTCGTTATGGTGGTTTTCTTCGACCGGAGCCGCTACTATTCGGTCGAGTAGCTCCTCAATTGGCATCACGATGCTGAGTGCACCCCGAAAAATGGCAACAACGCATGGCGGCCCGGATGGTCACCCATCCAAGCGACAACCACGCCCGACAGCGCTTAACTTCAGTGATCTGACGTGAACCGGTATATCCACGGCGGCAAGCTCGGTGCCTCAGTATGATATGTAATGCCCTGAAATATGAGAGTGTGGAAGTTGCACCTGTGATGTTATTTCTTAGGAATGGGGTTGCCTGAAAGGATCATTTTATCTAATGATCCTTGATTAAACTTTCAAGATTTATGTAAGATGATCCATCGACTGTAACCTCCCTAATAAACGAAAAAGGACGGTAACGAAGCACTGGGACTAATTTTGTGAGGATGAGAGGCTTATGGTGTTGGTAACTAGATATGTTTACCTAATGATTGACAACATTTACTCAAATGCCTAGTGAACTTTCTGTTAGAATTTGTAGATATACAATGAGAACGCAGCCCTTTGAAAAGTGAAGTTGTAACCTCCCCACAAAATTTTTAAAAGTAAATGCCAATATTTAATAAAAATGGGAGCCAAGTGAAACCTTCCCACAAAAATGTTGACCGGACAATAATTTGAATGTTAACAACAATACAACCTAACGTAATCTCCCAGCAAATAAATTTACTGACAACGACAATTAAACAAAAATTAGCAATCTGACTCTGGTGTAAGCTTCCGCAAAAAAAAAAAAAAAATGAAAGTCGATTCAGTGATAAGAAAATCTCAGTGATAATGAAATTTCAATTAAACCGAAATATCGGTCTTTGACCCTGTGCAAATCAGAATTAAATTCTTACCTCATTGTAACTGCTAGTCAAATTTCTGCTCTTATTCTTGCGCACAGCTTGGAGGAACTGCATTGCAAATAATAATATTCCTTTTTTTTGTAATTTAACTGAAACTTGTCTTTAAGGGAAGTGGAATGAAATCGTTAATTCAATTAAATAAATTTTTTTTGTAAAGTTGCTTTTGACATCAAAATTATTATTGGGGCACTTGTTGGAAATTAATTACAATAAATAAACTTTACATTATCTGATGATTACCTTAATTAACAATATACCTCATTCAGCATCTTGACCAGAATGCCATGTCGGCGCTCCCCGACTGCGTCCCGCTCGCGACCGTGACAGGACCAGACCACTACTGAACTGAACTACATGACAACTACAACCGAACTGCTCGCAACACTCGCGCGGTCAAGCGCAGACTAACTACGATTATAGGCTCTCTGGTCAAAGATTTTAACGTGCCTCACCATCGCTGCTATGTTACATACGTGTTTCAAAGTTGAAGAAAAAGTTATCAGTTACTTTACGGGGAAATAAAAACAGATTTTTCAGTGAAAAACATTATGAAGGTTGTGCTGTAAAAGAAGAAATTCACGGGAAGCGAACTGTAGCAATCGGAACACACTCGTCTTCAGTGATTTTAAGTCATTCATAAAACAGCTTGACTCATCATTAAACTTTTGAGCTTCGTCACAGGATGGGGTAATATTAAAAGAAGATTTAGTCAAAAATTGTTAGGACGTATTTCTTAGGGTGTAGCTATACTGCTACGGTTTGCTCCGTGTCATTTCATATAATCTCTCTCTCTCCGTCATACATTTACAATAAGAGTTGTGACGAACTGCAACACTATTGACAACATTCTACAGATACATCGAGACTGCAAAACCATTGTGTAAATGTTGTTAATAAGATTACAGAACTAATAAATGAATGAGGCATTCACGACTTAAAAATGTATTTGCGGAACATACAGTCATAAGATGAGCGACAGGTTACAAACAGAATAACTTGAAAAACACGCAACAAGGAATATCAACGATTAGGGGTTTGAATCACGTCACAAACTGTAAAATCACCAGAGAATTAAAATACATCTATTAGTTTGTCAAAGAAGAAATTATGAAGAGGCCACTGTAGACGGAGAACAAGCTCTTACTGGGAGAGGATAGGGCAGAAGATAGGCAGCGCCATTTTAAGGGAACAATGCAAACACTCCTCTTTTTAAGCGACACAGGGAAATTACGGAAAATAAAATTCTGAGTTACTAGAGGGGAATTTAAAGAGCCATCTTCGCGAATACAAGTCCAATGTGTTAACACCGCACGAATTTTCAGGAAGAAGTCAATTTCTCCAGCAGAAATATAAGAACTATATTGAGAATTCTGGAAAAAGTTAGGCAGGAAAAACAAAACAAATGCAGCAAGTTTCAAATAATTTTTGTTGTTGCGAGAATTATTCGACACAAGATGTTTAACCGCCGTTGTTGCTAAACATGGCAGTTCATATTCCATAACAGAATTTCCTGACACGGTGTCGTTCGGGATGTTGGTGTAAATTGCTCGTTAAATTGCTCGTGTGTGGTGGAGCCGTAGAGAGCGACTTATTGCTGTTGATACGAGTTTATTAGCGGTTCATCGCTCGGACGGGGGCCCTTAATGAACGCGGTGTCGATGGGACTGCTTGATGGTCAACCCTGGGGGAGCGTAACAGCGTAGGAAGTCATGTACAAACGATACTTCCGGAATGACACACAGCATTAAGAAATGACGGCTATTGTGTCTATTGCACGCAGAATCACTAAATTTTAGCACTTTCGGTTTCAATGATGTCTACCTACTGAGCGCTAGAGATACAACGATCCGAGTAAACAATGGCACACTGTCTGTGTTTGAGTATGTGAACTGCACAGGCACAGGGACGATGTAACTGACACATGTTATTTCATTATACATCACCAAAAACAACTACTTCAAATATGAATGAGTAATGCTACACATTTTTTTCTAAAATCAGGTTGGTTTTATTCAGGATTCCAATACAACATATGATACCCCACTGTTCTGCCTACAAAACCCTGTTTTCCAACACAATCTCCGGTCAATGCGAGGCCTTACGCCACCTTACTGGGAGTGTCTGCATGCCTGCATGCACTATTCTACTGGTCGACGTCGGAGCCGGCGTCTTGCTGCATTAATAAATCCCCCATCATCCATCTGCTGCTTCCCGTAGAGTGCATTCTTTCTAAGGTGGCTACAATTTTGCACCTTACAAGCACTCATCCACGTACTCTTCAGTGATCTACAACCACATTAGGTATTATTTGATAGGTAGTACATCGTTTACACGAATATTCAGAGGAGACTGAGATTGTCACATACGCCTTGTAGATAATCGTTAACGCTTTTTGCATGAAAGGTGACAGAGTGTCTTTATTATCATACTAGTAGATGTTGGAACAACAGTGGAAATGTAACGGCATACAGAACTGAAGGCCTGAGTGGAAGACCCACACAGGTGTGTTGGTCCTGCTTAAACACAGGAAGTAGGAGACGGATGTCATAGCACCTAAGCGCTGGAGCACAATAGAGTTGCGACCGGCCAGTTTTCTAGCCAAACCGGAAAGATTTACTTCGCAAACTATGGAAATCTTGGACGCAAGTGAGAGGAATGAAGAAGTGGCACCTCGGAAACCACACAGGCTGGGTTATTTCCTCGGATTTTTACTCAGAAGCGTACCATTGTAGGTTATTCCGCGCAAACTTTCCACCCTGGACGACAAAAGACTAAAATATGGTTGGTCGGCGTTCGGAAGAATCTGTAGAGAGGGAGAATATTCAGTGGTTTCGGGAATATGATTCGTTTTCGCAATTACGATGGTGAGGAGCTGAGCCTTGCTGGGAAGCCAGCGTTGGAGACACGTGGTCTTCCGTTGTGAGCGCCCGTGTGTGACGGTCACTCGGTATCAGCTTTGTTGATACAGACGGATTTGCTGTCTTTGCTCTCGGGAGAATTTATAGTTAGAACAGTTAGGCACTGTACTGTTGCAAACCTATACGATTCTGGACTTCACCTCCAAGTTGGAAGTCGTCTTTGAGTACGCAGAGTTCAGTAATTGAGACCACGTCTTATGCCTATACTTGCGTTGAGACGTTATCTGAACTCCGTCCTTGTGGTTGGGAGTTCACGTTTCTTGTCTGTAGAATACAGAGAGGAGAAGACAGTATTAGAGTATATTAGTCACAGGACCGCCTTCTGTCGTCCTAGTGTTTGAAAGAGTTTATTTGTGGCTGGAGTTCTTCCATCGCCGCAGACGAGTACGAGAACCACCACTTCGACGCACCGGACGCAGTACATACGGTGATATCGCAAACTTATTCGGCTTATTAGGGATATAAAAGCTAAACAGCTGTAATCACGTTAGTTTATTTCCACTGCGCTTCCACACCACCGTAGATCATGTTTGAAAGTAGCGTCTTCTAGTGTTTGGTACGTAGATGATGTCAGTCATTTCGCGTCATTGATAGTAGATCGCGCATTCATAATAAGAGGAAGAGTTGGGCAATTGATTAGTAATTTTACTTAGGGAATGTAAACTTTGTAGTAAGGGTTTTCTTAATCTACAATAAATATATAAGCAGGAACAACGTTTATCATTTAGTAGAATTAGTTGCCTTCATCGTTCATTTATGTTTAGATTGTAATTTATAGAATCAAGGGATCCTAAGATCTGCTTCAGGGGGTAGTCAGACAGGGCCAAATCTTCATTTTAGCGTTTACTATTCTCCGTTGCGCACATTCATTTTACACCTGTCTGGAGTAGCATCTTGGACCTTCATTAAGACAAACAGCTGGAAGGTGCGAGACCTGGGCTGTAGAGTGCATGAGGAAGAATACTCCAATGAAGTTTTGTTAGATCCTCTCGGGTGCGCAGATTTGTGTGAAGTCTTGCGTTGTCGTGGAGCAGGAGAAGTTCGTTTGAACTTTCGTGGTGACGAACACGCTGAGGTCGTTTTTCCAGTCTCCTGAAGGCCGCACAATGCATTTGGGAGTTGATCGTCGGACCATGAAGGAGCAATTGAAACAAAAGAACACAGTCAGAGTCCCAGAAGTCCATCCCCGTGATTGTATCGGCCGAGGATGCGGCTTTGAACTTTCCTTTGGAGGACAGGTGGGGTGGCGTCACTCTGTGGACTGCCGTTTTGTTTCCGGTTCGAAGTGATAAACCCATTTTTCATCGCATGTGACAAAAAATGGTTACGATCACTCTCGTAACGGACAAATAGTTCCGAATAGATAGTTCTTTGTTGGCCTTTACGGTCTTCTGTTAGGCAATGAGGAACCCAGCGGACGCACACCTTTGAGTACCCCAGTTGGTGGTCGAGTGAGTCAGCACTACCAACAGAGAGGTACAGGTGAGTAGCGAGGTGTTTGATTTTAGTCTGTCGATCACTTCGAATGAGAGTGTCCGCGTGTTCCAACACTGCAGAAATCGCGGCTGTGTGCGGCCGGCCGGCACGCGGGAGATAGGGCAGGCCTGCGCGACCTTGCGATGTTAACAGGCATCTTGCCCGACGACTCACAGTGCTTTTGTTCATTGTCAGGTTTCCGTAGACGTTCTGCAAGTGCCTGTGATTATCTGCGATGCTCTGGTTTTCCGCCAAAAGAAACTCTGACAGCTTTCTGCTTGGAACGGACCCGTTACAGACGCCATTGTGAAGGCTACATATAGCAACGCTATCTATCTGAGTTTCATTGACTATAGGGGCTGAAGAGGGACTATTCCCCGATGTCCTACAACAAATTTCACATTTTCAAATCGAAATTAACCCAGAAAAACAGCGTTGCATTAGTTTTGTAGTTTCATTCCGTTTATATCAAAAGTTTTTAAGCCTCATGATTTCATGGCAAAGTAGTATTACGGCAAAAAAAACAGCTTAATATACGAAATCTCTCTATAATGAGTTAAAAATTCTCATAAAAATTGGCATTTCTTATGCTATATGCACGGAAGACGTGTAGTTCAAGACACCCTAGTGATACAACTGATTTACTGAAGATTATCAATCTGAGAGACTGCAGTGCATTTGATCCGGAACCTTCGCAGCAGGATGAATTATTTGAAGTACCTCGATTATCCTGTAATTATAAGTGAGCCGTGGTCGGCTCTTGTTGATGCCGTTTTTCCTTTTGGGCATTTTGTCACCATCGAGTGGCGTCTTATTCCTCCCTCAGTTACTATCTGAAGGAGTTGCTCACTTGCTTCCGTCAGTGGCAGCAGTAGCGTTTATCGCTACTGGTATTGTTCATGTAACTTACGGGTTTGCTGCCGGGTGACGTCGTCGACAGCAGCACACCCAGCCATTCTCAAGGCACAACTGCGTTGGCGGTGGTCGACGACGTCACCCAGCTGCAAACCCGTAAGTTATTTCGACATTCAATTCGCCAGGAAAAGTTAAGGTCTCACATCGATACTGGTACTGCTGCAACTTCTTTGGTGTGGCAGTTATATTTCCGTGTCATGGTGTGTGTGGCAGTTGGTGGAGCACGGAGCAGCAGTCGGGGATGGAGCAGCGGTCAGGGACAAAGGAGCGTAGGGCGTGGAGTCCCAGTGAGGTGCGGACAGCCAGTACTTGCCGACTGCTGGCGACGCACATGGACTGTCCGACGGAAGAAGACTGGAGCGGGAACGACCGTCGGTTGGTCGTTCGGTCGGTCGTCTCGTCGGCCGACTTGTATTCGATCTTTTGACCGTTCAAATAATATTTTCAAATTAGGTATTTGACTGACAGATTTCATTACCTCGTGTACAATGCCAAAGTTGAACAACCATACCTTGGGAACACACAGTTTACAAAGCTGTGAATTGCTTTATTTTGATGCTACTGTTAAGTCTTAGAATGTGGTATTACGAATAAACAAATCAATCCTTTGCTTCTGACACCAGTCAGAAAATAACTTGCCAGTCAGTGAATTCTGTAGCACGCTTGCATGTATCGTTCTTCTATATGCACATAAAATGACGAACCGTAAAAGAAACGAAAATTTTTGGTTAACAGATATGTGAGATCCAAGTTTGCGCCTGAAGTAGTAAAAACATGTGAGTAAACAGTGAAGTAAGTATATGTAACCAGATTAATATTTATGAAGTGACCACGTCCTGTAGTGCACGTCCGCATGTATCCCGTGCCACCCAACGTGCTCTAGAAGGTGTAAGTCAACTACCCTGGCCAGCAAGATCTCCGGATCTGTCCCCCATTGAGCATGTTTGGGACTGGATGAAGCGTCGTCTCACGCGGTCTGCACGTCCAGCACGAACGCTGGTCCAACTGAGGCGCCAGGTGGAAATGGCATGGCAAGCCGTTCCACAGGACTACATCCAGCATCTCTACGATCGTCTCCATGGGGGAATAGCAGCCTGCATTGCTGCGAAAGGTGGATATACACTGTACTAGTGCCGACATTGTGCATGCTCTGTTGCCTGTGTCTATGTGCCTGTGGTTCTGTCAGTGTGATCATGTGATGTATCTGACCCCAGGAATGTGTCAATAAAGTTTCCCCTTCTGGGACAATGAATTCACGGTGTTCTTATTTCAATTTCCAGGAGTGTAGATACATCCATTGGCGGACGCGAAGGAGGGGAGGGGATATAATCTCGCTCCCAAATTCGGAAAATGTATGAAAGCACAAACATTTTATGAATTTGCAGAAGTGTAGTACAACAAGAAGTGAAAATACAAACGAAATTGTTTGACAGCTGCTGTTCCCGAAAGACACAACTGAAGACCTCTCTTCAAGAAATATGGAACAGCACCAAGGATAAACATTTAAACAGAAATTTACGAATAACATATCGGAGTTGTGTGTATTATATTTTAAAATAAATTATGAACTTAATTATTTTGTGCTCAGATCGAACAAACTGACAAAACAGATATCGTTTCCCTGATTTTCAGATATATTTTTAGTTGAAGGATATCTGAGTTTCAGTAATTAATGATTATAATTTCAAACTGATTCAGTTCAGCCTTGGTCGAACAAGTTTGACACAGCTACCATATATTTGTTTTATGCTCTTCAACGGCACTTTTACTGACGGCTGTCTTATGAAGTAAGCTCCAGATTTTTAATCTAATTGGAACTTCTGTGAAGTAGAAAATCAGCCGAAAATGTTATCGTAAAGAGATGTGAATTTAGCACCCTCGAGACCTTGACTGCTAATACCAAACCTATCTATTTATGACAGTTTCGTCCATGTATGTTTCATGTTATGAACGTTTAGTTGCTATCTGATACTTCCTGGTAGACAACGAGCAGTGTAACAGTGACACTGCGTGAGTCAATGTTCTCGCTACGAATTAGTGGAATCTCTGAAATCTGCCAGCTCTAGCATGTTTCGTAGGATCTTCTATGTTGGTGCCAATTAGCACACAGTCGCAGCTGCGTAGCAGCTCTGAATGAGTCAAACGACGTGCTGCAAATTACAGTACATTGGTGAATAGAGTCTTGTGTTTAGTATAGTTGCATTGTTCGTTATTTAACAATGAAGAAGAAAAGACAAGCAACTTTGTTTTTTTTTCTGTCTGCGAACACAAGAAAGTATTTCAGTTCAACAGAAAGTACAGGTGTAGCGAACATTACCTCAGAAACTGACGAAGACGTCCCATAGCATTCGAGAACAAAACAACTAGATGGACACCGGCCTTACCAACGTGCTGAACAGCAACCACATACATCTGAAATTCAAAATACTCAACCAAACTCTAGACGAAACTATAACCAGTATGACACAGGTACCTTTTGTACACGGAACAGTCGATGCGGGAGTCAGAAAATATGTGGCTATATTGCAACACCTGGGTCCCACCCATAAATTATAAATTTATATGTGGCAAAAGAAATATGAAATCTCAACATCGGTGGTTGTCAGTGTTTCAATGGTTAGCTTATTCAGAAGCAAGTGAAGGTATACTCTGAACGTTCTGCAGTTGAATTCCACTCGCGGAAACATACACATGTTCAGTTGAGCTCTTTAGTAAATAAATCATTCAAGAAATGAGAAAACACAAAACAGGAATTCAGGGTATCACTCGAAAGACTGTGTTTCATCTCAGAATTTTATACTGAAAAGAAGACAAATAATTTTAACATTAAACTTAACACATGTGGAAAAAAAACAATTGTTGAAAACAGAACAAAGCTTTTCCCTATTGTTTGTTATACTGAGGAGATGAATTACCTCTGAGACGGCCGAAGGTCAGAAGGTCAAGATGCATGCGGAGATGGTGGTAAATCTAAGGTGCTATTAAGATTCGTAATTGAGGAAGGAAATGTAACTCTAAAAATCCATCTTGATAGCGCATGTGCTATGCGACGTATCCGAGGAAAGGTTTTCAGTATGAATGCCGGTGGTTTAGCGTGGAAACAACTTGTTGAGAAAATTAACAAATCTAAGTTTATCAGTGTGCTAGTAGCTCAAACTGCTGATACGTTGTGGCACAGAATAGTTTGCGATTTGTGGTCTATATACTGATAAAGGCAAAAATGTTTTCATGATTCGTAAAGATTTCTTCGCATTTCCTTGTTTATTAGCTTCGTGGATTGGCTTTATCTGATGTTTAAAAAAAAAAACTGGAATTAAATCTGCACATTATTCGTGGAGTGGATTTTCGACGGGCAGCAAATATTAGCAGTGTGTTCAAAGGATGTGCTGCAAAATTTCAGGAGACCCATAGGCAATTTACGTTCACTGTGCTAATCATTCAGTAAATTTAGTTCTTAGCCATTCTTGTACCTTTCCTACAGTTAAGAACTCATTAGGCAGCATAAACGAAATCATTACATTCCTTAGAGTTTACTATAAGAGGGAAAAATGCTGAAGGATAAAGTATTATGGGTTAATGCCAAAGGAAGAAGAATAAGGCTTAAGAAATTCTGCGATAGCCGGTGGATAGATACGCTGGATAAAATTTCCTTGTTTGTTGAATTATTTCTTCTTGTCGCTAAATATTTGCCAGAAATACAAGAATTCCCAGATACAGAAATTTCAAACGAAGCATTTTCATTTTTGGCAGCAATACAGAAGCAGACATTCTTTGTGTCAGTGATTGTAGCTAGTCAGGTTTTTGGTCTGTCACATGGTTTAGCCAGGTTACTACACTTCAATCAGATGGATGTTAATGTATGTGTTGATCTGTGAGAGAATCTAGAAAAGAAAATCGAAGATTTTCGATTACGGTTCTACCCAGTGTACAAGGAGGCAAAAAGAGTGGCTGAACGTTTGACAATTAACCTGGAAATTCCACGAACCACGGACAGACAAGGACAACGCACTAAATTCAAGTTAGGCTGCCCTGAAGCTTTCAATTTTTCTTCTTTTCATAGACTATTTCATCAGCCAGCTCAAGGAGAGGTTTTTAAATCATAAGGGGATTTTAAAAAACGTCCGATCTTTGCTGCCGGAAATCATAGTGCTGGCAACCATCAGACGAAAACTGACAAACTAGTGTTGGCGCTATAGTAGATCAGTGGCCTATTGATGTTGGTGCATTACCAGAGACTTTTTTCAATGAAGATATGAAAAAGAAATACCTTCAACCAGAAAGATTTTCACCTACTGCTCATCTATTTTACTACATACACTCCTGGAAATGGAAAAAAGAACACATTGACACCGGTGTGTCAGACCCACCATACTTGCTCCGGACACTGCGAGAGGGCTGTACAAGCAATGATCACACGCACGGCACAGCGGACACACTAGGAACCGCGGTGTTGGCCGTCGAATGGCGCTAGCTGCGCAGCATTTGTGCACCGCCGCCGTCAGTGTCAGCCAGTTTGCCGTGGCATACGGAGCTCAATCGCAGTCTTTAACACTGGTAGCATGCCGCGACAGCGTGGGCGTGAACCGTATGTGCAGTTGACGGACTTTGAGCGAGGGCGTATAGTGGGCATGCGGGAGGCCGGGTGGACATACCGCCGAATTGCTCAACACGTGGGGCGTGAGGTCTCCACAGTACATCGATGTTGTCGCCAGTGGTCGGCGGAAGGTGCACGTGCCCGTCGACCTGGGACCGGACCGCAGCGACGCACGGATGCACGCCAAGACCGTAGGATCCTACGCAGTGCCGTAGGGGACCGCACCGCCACTTCCCAGCAAATTAGGGACACTGTTGCTCCTGGGGTATCGGCGAGGACCATTCGCAACCGTCTCCATGAAGCTGGGCTACGGTCCCGCACACCGTTAGGCCGTCTTCCGCTCACGCCCCAACATCGTGCAGCCCGCCTCCAGTGGTGTCGCGACAGGCGTGAATGGAGGGACGAATGGAGACGTGTCGTCTTCAGCGATGAGAGTCGCTTCTGCCTTGGTGCCAATGATGGTCGTATGCGTGTTTGGCGCCGTGCAGGTGAGCGCCACAATCAGGACTGCATACGACCGAGGCACACAGGGCCAACACCCGGCATCATGGTGTGGGGAGCGATCTCCTACACTGGCCGTACACCACTGGTGATCGTCGAGGGGACACTGAATAGTGCACGGTACATCCAAACCGTCATCGAACCCATCGTTCTACCATTCCTAGACCGGCAAGGGAACTTGCTGTTCCAACAGGACAATGCACGTCCGCATGTATCCCGTGCCACCCAACGTGCTCTAGAAGGTGTAAGTCAACTACCCTGGCCAGCAAGATCTCCGGATCTGTCCCCCATTGAGCATGTTTGGGACTGGATGAAGCGTCGTCTCACGCGGTCTGCACGTCCAGCACGAACGCTGGTCCAACTGAGGCGCCAGGTGGAAATGGCATGGCAAGCCGTTCCACAGGACTACATCCAGCATCTCTACGATCGTCTCCATGGGAGAATAGCAGCCTGCATTGCTGCGAAAGGTGGATATACACTGTACTGGTGCCGACATTGTGCATGCTCTGTTGCCTGTGTCTATGTGCCTGTGGTTCTGTCAGTGTGATCATGTGATGCATCTGACCCCAGGAATGTGTCAATAAAGTTTCCCCTTCCTGGGACAATGAATTCACGGTGTTCTTATTTCAATTTCCAGGAGTGTATTTAAATAAGTGTAATGAATTTATTTTTCCCTGCACTCATTAGACGCTGAAACCTTTCTGCTCATTACTGCTAACTCCAGCAACACCAGAACGTTCGTTTACAATACTTTGATATCTGAAGTCTTACTAAAGGAGGACAGTAGTAGCAGATAGATGAAATGGATTAGCCTCGATGTACAGGGGGTAGGCAAAATAATGTGAACAGCGGTAGTAACGGGAATGTTCTGTTTGACGGTCAACAACGCAGGCAGGGCACGTGTCGCGCTGGACTGTGGGTGTTCAGGACGGACTAGGCATCAGTGCAGGTTGTTTACGAGCAGTGCACACTTGGTGCAATGAAAGACATAACAGAGCTCCAAAGAGAGCAGAGTGTGGAGGCCCGATTACCTGGAGCATCAGTAACCAAGACGGCCAATTTATTGAATGTTTCAAGACCAACTGTTTCAACAGTCGTGACAATCTATGTAAAACGAGGAAATACATCATCGTGTGAAAAGTAAACGACAAAGGTCGGTTACGCTAACACGAATTATGTCAAAACAACACAAAACTACGGAGGCTAAAGTTACTGCAGAGCTCAATAGCCATTTTTGAGTCCCCTTATCTATTGACACTGTCCACCGAGAAGTCCATAAAACCAACATTCATGGACGAGCTGCTGGTGACAGGAGCATAAATCATGGACGGCTGATCAGTTGAAATACGTCATATTGTCCGACGAGTCAACGTTTTCGTTACTTCCAACGTCGGTTGGAGTTTACGTCTGAAGAACGCCGAAAGAAGCCTACAATCCTGATTGCTTGACTCCAACGGCTAAGCATGGAGGTGGAAATGTGATTGGGTGGGCAACCATTTCATGGTATTCTTCTGGTTCCATCATTACTCCCAAAGGCCGTGTTACAGCCAACGATTATGTGAACATTTTAGATTCGAATGTTGTTCTCCAACAATGACGCCATATTTCAGGACGATTCACACAGCCAGGACAGTACAATCGTGGTGTGAAGAGCATGCGACTGAGCCGCAGCATCTTCCCTGGCCAGCACAGTCCCCGGACTTGAACATTATCGAACCCTTGTGGGCGGTATTGGAGCGCAGACTCCGGAGCAGACTTCCGCCTCCCTCGTCACTACAGGATTTAGAAGTGGTTCTGATCGAAAAGTGGCATAACATTACACTGGAGACTATACAATCATAATATGCCAGTATTCCAAGAAGAATCGCACCTGTATTACGGGCAAATGCGAGTCCAACCTCTTATTAATAAACCATTCCCAAGGAAGTACAGGTATTCACATTATGTCACCTAAACTCGTTATATTCAGAAAAATATAGAAGTGAAAACTATCACGGTATAAGTGTATATTTTTATTTTTATTACTATATATTTTATGATTTTGGTTGGGGTGGCTTTAAATATTGTGGGCTAGCATGAGACTTTTAATTAACTTATACCGCGATAACACTCGTACGGACATCGGCTGCCCCGAAGTACTTACGACATAATATTTTTTTTTAACATAGCGCACGACTCACCGCCTTCTAATAAATAGTTTGCGTGAGCGCTGCTATTTAGAAAAGAAAATATGCGTATTATTACGCAAACTGTAATTCTTAATATGGGTCTCAGGGCAACTGGTTATTTATATACCAAATTACATAAAGATTAACTGAGATATTGCGAAGCTTTTTGAATGTACTGATTTTCAATATTTCTTTTTCATTATTTCCAAGGTAAAACTGGAGAGAATCTCATTTGCCGTTAGGCGGCCAAAATGAAACATACTGAACTCATTCAGTGCTGTGGATTTTAGTAAATGATATTTATTACTACGCTTTTTAACTTTGAAATTAATGAAAGATCAAAATTGAGAAGTCTCTCGCATTTACATTTAATATTATGACATGAAATTTAAGTTAAATAATACAGTCAGCGTAATGGCCGACTAAATCCTGTTAGGGGGGATGAACTGCCTGCACTACGAAGTTCTGTAAAACTTTGGTTAATTGTAATTAATGGTTGCGATCATGAGAGGTGACAACTAAGTCAATAATACACACTTTCCAATAACAATTTCTATTGTATTTTTTAAAAATACAGATAAAACTTATTAATTGACAGCACTTCATTGCGGCCTACCGCTAGAAAAAAAAAGGAGCAATAGTTCAATCAAAGCACTGTCTCTGATCTTCATGGCCTATGTTACACAGAGATTATACCAAAAAACTTTGTTTTGTTAATTACATCGATATTTGTGTTTTGATAATAATAACTTACGTTCTTTACTATCTGTTGTACATCGCGCACACGTACACAGTCTTGAAATAATTTTTAATTCACACGTCTCATAACGAAAACTTCCTTTCCCTTTCTCCAAATGTCCATTTATGTGACGTACCGTCACAAAACTAATGAAGTACTGGATGAATTGTCTAAGAAGTCCTGTCTATTTCTTCTGTGAGTGGCATTTTGTCATTGTTCGTATATTAAAAACTTTATAATGTTTGTGAATACATCATTTCTGATTACTACATTTTACCATTTCGTCAAATTCCCACTACCCCCCCCCCCCCCAAAAAAAAGCCCATGCGTCCGCTCCTGGACATATCCGTAGAAAATGAAAGAACATGAAATACTGATTTTTCTTAAATATCGACCTTTTTGTATATCTACATAGATACTCAGCAATCCACCATACGGTGCTTGGCGGAAGGTACCCTGTACCACTACTTCTCATTCCCTCCCCTGTTCCACTCGCAAACAGAGCGAAGGAAAAACGACTATTTATATGCCTCTGTATGTGTCCTAATTTCTCGTATCTTATATTCTCAATCCTTACACATAACGTATGTTTGCGGCAGTAGAATCGCTCGACAGTCAGCTTCAAGTGCCAGTTCTCTAAATTTTCTCAATAATGTTCTCGAAAAGAATGTCATCTTCCCACCAGTGATCTCGTTTGAGTTTCCAAAGGATCTCCGTAACATTTACTTGTTGTTCAAACCTGCCGATAACAAATCTAGCAGCCCACCTATGAACTGCTTCGCTGTCTTCCTTCAATCCGAGTTGGTACGGATCCCAAATACTCGAGTGGTACTCAAGAATGGGTCGCACCAGCGTCCTATATGCCGTCTCCTTGAAGTGTGAACCACATTTTCCTAAAGTTCTCCCAATAACTCGAAGTCGACCATTCGTCTTCCCTACCACAATTCTCACATGCTCATTCCATTTCATATCGCTTTGCAACGTAGCGCCCACGCATTTAAACGACGTGACTGCCTCAAACTGGACACTACTAGTACTATATCCGAACACTGCATACAAAAACGAGGAAAGTAAGATTGGTTGGTCGATTCAGGGGCGGGGACCAAACCGCGAGGTCATCGGTCCGAGGAAAGTAAGACAAGAACATTTTCTGGGCGGGAAGGAGCGCCTGGTCCCCGGCACGAATCCGCCCGGCCGATTTGTGTCGAGGTCCGGTGAGCCGGTCAGTCTGTGGATTGTTTTTAGGCGGTTTTCTATCTGCCTCAGCGAATGCGGTCTGGTCCCCCTTATTCCGCCTCAGTTACACTATGTCGGCGATTGCTGCGCAAACAAGTTCTCCACGTACGCGTACACCACCATTACTCTACTACGCAAACATAGGGATTACACTCGTCTGGTGTGAGACGTTCCCGGGGGGGGGGGGGGGGTCCATCTGGGGCCGAACCGAACCGCACAATAACCCTGGGTTCGGTGTGGGGCGGCGGAGGGGTGACGTGGTCTGCGGTAGTCGTCGTGGGGTTGTGGACCACTGCGGCTGCGGTGGGGACGGAGCCTCTCCGTCGTTTCTAGGTCCCCGGTTAACATGCAGTACAATACATACAAGACAAGAACATAGGTCACTAGGCACATACATTTCATTCTGACTTTGTATTTTTCATAATTGTTCATACTTACGTAGTTCTTTGAAATTATCTTCTCGTTCCTTTTATGTGCTGCAATATTATATTAGAGTTTTATTTTTGTTACATTATTCTGTGTTGTAATTAATTAAATTTTAATATTTTTGTTGTGAATGTAAAATGGTTATTGTTTTTAGTTAAATGCAAGTTGTGAAAGGAACCAGTTGATTATTATTGATTGTATTAGAATGTGCTTTCGGTAGTGTGCACTAGATGTAATGATTTAGTGACAAATAGCTGTTTCATGTAGTGAACTACTGATGGTGACCAAACCAAAAACGAAATGACTCGAAGCGTGTGACATGTGTAACAGAAGCGTAGTGGAAAGTGAGTGTACTAAAAAGAGATGGGGACGTTCCATGGAGTCCTACAGAATCGACGAGGAGGGAAGTATGTAACAAACAATGACTGGAGCGATGGCCAGGGTGATAGAACATGTGCTAAGACATCGGAAAATTATTACCGTGCTACTAGATTGTCATAGCGAAGATTGTAGGGGAGAACACAGTTACAATATATGAAACAAATAAATGAGGACGTTGGGTGCAACTCTGAGATGAAGACAACAAATCATACGAGCCTCATTAAATGAGTCGAAAGTAGAGAACTATGTATAATTCATTTCGAAAATGAAAAAAACGCAACATCAACCTGTCCGTCATTATTAACTACCTTCTGGATCTCATGGACTGATAGAGCGTACGAAATTTGCATAAATCCGTGTCGATTGCTGCGTTTATTTTCGTCCTGTAAAATGGTCATAAGCCGCTAGCATTAAACGTGCTTCATAATTCTAAACAGATTAATGCCATAAAAATAGGCCTTATAGTTACGTGCATCAGTCCGACAACTTTTCCTGAAACTGGAAATTATCTCCGTCTTTTTTCAGTCTCTTGGAATGATTCGTTGTTCCAACGGCATAAAATAAACTCATGCTGTGTCTATAGAATGCTACCAGTATCTCACGAGCCACAGTAGACTTTCTTCCACGGACCTAGAATATTAATTATCTAATTGTCTTTGCTTGCTTCAATACCTGTCTTTCTGACATTCACTATTATGTCGAAAAGAGGAATCTAAAACTTTTTAAAAACTGTTATAAATTTTTTTATTGTTTTGATTGTAAAATACATTATCATAAAACTGCAACCTAACGTATTTTCGCGAATAAGACAGTTAAAAGATTTTATAATTTTTTTTAGAAGGTCTAGAAACAGATAAGGTCGCGCATGTCCATCACCTGACAACGTCTGCTCTTATGAAGAGAGTAATTTCGGCCTAACTTATGGCATTATCCGTTTCATTGTCAGTATTATCATCCATTTACTGCAATAGGACTTCCAGCCATTTTCTGTACTTCCTACATTGCTTGACACAATTGAACTTTCTAATTCACTGAAGGTTTCTCGCATTGCGCTCCTAAGGCTCAAGTTGGTTTCATGCTGTCCATGATTGTCAGCAAGGTGCTTGTTTCAATAATATATGTGATATAACTCCCTTTGCTGCCATAACAGGATTCTATCATTGCTTTTAGACCACGGCAAATCTTTACCATCCCTCAAGAACCTTGCTAGGCAGATGCCTATCTAAAGCGTACAGTTCTCTCGAAATTGATCCACTGATCGTCTAAATTTTCAGTCTCAAGGATGCAATTTTGACGTTGGCTACTGAAGCAATTCTTGTCTCACTGTGAAAGTAGAATTGTTTTCCTATATTAATTTTCAATTCTTGCAATAATTATAGTCATTAATGCTAGAGGTTAAGCCAGAAATTATGCAGACCTAAATGAAAAAAAAATCACATACACTCAGAATATACAGTGTGGTCATAAGCAACCTGAGAAGCTTGTGAAGTGTTGCATGGTGGGTTGACCAGAGAAATAGCCTAATTGTTACGAAAAAAAATTCGAAACGTTGCGCCGTTCCGACTTAATTAGCACTGACGCCAGCTGATCAGGCCGCTGCGCGTGCAAATGGAAGCGGCCCTCCGGGAACGATGTCGTCAAACGTGTCCCCAGTTTGGTTCCCTGAAACCGAACAAGAGAGCGATACGAACATTGTACTTGGGGCGGTACTAAGGATCCAACCCCAAAGGCTGAGCAGTCTAATGCGCTATCATCTACGCTTTGAGATCAACTGACACCAACTGTATCCGGCGGGGCGCTTCAATTTGTGCGCTACGTCGTGATTGGTTAACTTCAACGTTAATTAACACGAGAACGGCGCAACGTATCGAGTTTTTTTCTCAACAATTATTTCTCAACACAACCTACTCTGCAACACCCTTAGAAGATTTCTGACCGCCCTGTTTATATTTTAATAACAGATGCTGGAAACGTCCTCCATGTGCTGCAACACGCGCCTCAACACCTTTATTCATGTTATCTGTCACTTTTGGATGGTCACTATACTTATGCTAGATGTACCGTCTTTGATGTTGTGCTTCAGTTGGTCTTCTGTGTGAGGAGTGTTCATACAGATGTTATCTTTCAGGTGGAGGGAAATCTGGGGACGTACACGCCCACAGGTTACGTGACATGATGTTTCCGCCGTCTGCGCTATTGCACCATCTCGCTGCAGCCAACAGCGCCGTTCATCAGCTTTTAACAACGCTACAAAATACGTGATGACGTCCTGATAACCATCAGTATCATTTCTGAGACCAAAACTTGGTCCTACAATTCTTCTACTAGAAGTTGCACACCACACTGCAGTCTTCTTTGGACATAAGGGGTTTCATGGAAAACATAGGGGTTCTGAACGCCAATGTTTGTCGTTCTGGCTCTTTACATAGACAGATGAAACAATGCTTCATCGGAATAGAAAATATAATCCAGCATCCGAGCACTGTTGCGAATAAAATGTAAAAACGTTTGACAGGAATGTAAGCTTTTTCCTCTCTTAAAGTTTAAGAAGCTCATGCACAATGTGAATGTGATACGGACGAGATTCAACTGTTTATGGTTCTTCTAACGCTCTCGTAAGACTTTACAGCTTGCTCACACAGTCTTCTTTTGACTTACTTGGTAAACGTGACAAGGATGCGAGGGTGTTTTCCAGTAAGGCATCACGTAACACCAAATGTCAATCGGAACGTTCACATTCACTCACATACCAGTTTCTCTGAAACGAGTTATTATGAGTGAAACCGCTGATTTGTTAGACAAAGTAATTTCAGGAAAAGCTACTCTACAGTCGTGCTGACAGTTTAAGAAAAAGTGCAATTTGAATTAACGTTCAAGAACGAACACACATTCAGCACGAAAGAAAGGATGTCTGTTCGCCCGCGTAAAACTCAACACTGACATCAAAAGGGCGGGAAACTGATTGGATATCACGTACTATACATCTCTCACAAGGTCACCCGTTACCAGCACAAACATTCCGCCCGTAAGAAACTGAATTTTCCTTCATACTATTTTTACACATTTAAGGTTGCGTAACTTCTGGCTCACGGTAGCTTTATGGTTACTCTGTCCCTGCTATAGATTAACTAAATCGAAAAACTAATTTTTTTCTCCAAGGAGTCTAAGGTGTTCTTTTACGAATCGGTTCTCAACTAACTGGTCAAAAAAATTTTCTGGAAAGAGGTCAGTACCCCTTTCTCTTTCACGTGTGTGCCCCAGTCTACAGCTGCTACACTGAAATCTCCCGTTGATGGAGTAGTCTCGTACGTGCCAAGAATTATCGATTGCTTGAAATCCAGAAAGAATGAACTTAAAGCACTTATCGTATAATCGAAGTACTTTCTGCTGTGGGGGCCGTTCAAAAATAAAGTCGTCGTTCCCAAATACTCACGCTTGAGACTTAGCTTGTTTCATTTACACACAGTATCTGACAGATGCTTATGAAGGGTAGATCTGCACTGTTCAATACAGTTGATTTCTAACGAAGATACTAACACACATTTTCTTAAATATGTGACTCGCAGAAAAAATATTTGTTTCGTACATAATAAAAGATAGCGAATTTTGGACATACGCTGATCAACCAGAACACTATGACCACCTGCCTAATGGCCGATATGTCCACCTCTGGCACGGATAACAGCGGCGACGCGTCGTAGCATGGAAGCAGTTAGGCCTAGCTAGGTTGCTGGAGGGAGTTGGAACCACATCTGCATACACAACTCGCCTAATTTCCATACGTTCCGGTGAGGGGGCGACGAGGTCTGACGCCACATTCAGTCAAATCTCAGATGTGTTCAATCGATTTCAGATGTGGGGAGATCAGGGACCAGTACGAATTGGAACTCGCCACTGCGTTCCTCGAACCACATCAGACTCCTGGCCTTGTGACATGCGACATTATCTTGTTGAAAAACGCCACTGCTTTCGGGAAACATGATCGTCATAAAGGGGTATACGTGGTCTGCAGCCAGTGTACGGTACTCCTTGGTCGTCATGGTGCCTTGCACGAGCTCCACTGGACCCATGGATGCCCACATGCAGGTTCCCCAGAGCGTAGTGGAGCCGCCGGCAGCTTGTCTCTGGTCCGCAGTACAGGTGTCAAGGAGCTGTTCCCCTGGAAGACGAAGGATTCGCAACCTCCCCCAGGCATGATGAAGAAGCTATCAGGGACTCATCACACGATACAACGCTCTGCCACTGCGCCAACGTCCAGTGCTGATGGTCACGTGCTCTTTTCAGTCGTAGTTGGCGACATCGTGGTGTTAACATTGGCGCGTGCAAGTGTGACAGGTTGCGGAAGCCCATCGTTAGGAGTAGTCGGTGCATTGTGTGTTCAGACACACTTACACTCTGCCCAGGATTATAGTCTGATGTTATTTCCGCCACAGTTCGCCGCCTGTCCTGTTTTACATCTGCCCAGCTTACGACGTCCAACATCTATAATGAGGGATGACCGCCCAACGCCACGACATCCGGAGTGGTTCATCTTTGTTTTGCCATGTGTTGATGACACTCACCACAGCACTCATCGAACAACCAACAAGTCTTGCAGTTTCCGAAATGCTCATGCCGAGCCTCCAGGCCATTACAATGTGTCCTCGATCAAACTCAGATAGATCGCCCGTTTTCCCATTCTACACACGGACAGCGCGCTCACTGATACTACAAGCAGGCAGCGTGTGTGTGACGAGGAATTATTCCTCGCCAGGTGACGCTGCTGTGTCCTGGACGGGCTTACGAGCTGCATTCAAGTTCTAAGACCTCCGATTTTTTTTTCTAGTGAACTACTCACCCGAAATCGATGAAACTGGCGTTACTTCTCGACATAATCGCCCTGCAGACGTACACATTATTCACAACGCTGACGCCATGATTCCATGGCAGCGGCGAAGGCTTCTTTAGGAGTCTGTT